>NC_134543.1:45150423-45750423 GCF_050624435.1 Tenrec ecaudatus
CTGGGAACTTTCTCTTCTCTCTTCTCTCCCCTCTTCTCCCTCACTCTCTTTTTCTCTCTGCTTTACCTTCCTGTTGAAAAGCCACACTCAGAGAGCTGGAGAGACACATGAAGACCCACGCCAGTGCTGAGATGTTTCCACAGTGATTGGATCCACAAGATTTTGCACCACCAGCCTGTGATCTTTTTTCATTTTGGATCACTGAATGTGACTGTGACTGTGTGAGTCTGAAGGATTTTTGGATTAGTATTTGATTTATGGGCTAAGATCAGACTTATGGATTTGCTTTGAACTAGACTGGGGAGTTTTCTTAATATACAATTACTCTTTGATATAAAGTGCTTCCTTATACATATATGAGTGTCTCTGGATTTGTTTCTCTAGTCAACCTGGCCTAACACACACAGCAACCCTAAAGGCTGAGTAGAACTATTTCTAAGTGTTTCTAAGTCTGTAAATTTTTAAGGAAGCAAGACTGCCTCATCTTTCTCCTATGTCGTGGGCTAGTGGATTTGAATTGCTGACTTTGGGGCTAGCAGCACATTGCTTAACTTCCTGTGATACCAGGATATACCAGAAAGTAAGAAAATCCTGCTCTTTTTGTGTAATGCCATTTTTTTGTGTGTGTGCACCGTTCCTGGAAGTACTGAAATACCAGGTCAATGCGTGGCGTGAATGGAGCAAGCTCCTATCCCATCTCCTAGTTCCAAAAATCCATTTAATATATTGTCCTTGGATAGAGGACGTATCAGATATTAAACTGATAAGAACAGATACTACAGTTGATCTTAGCCAAAAGGCCGAGAAGCGATGTGTAATACCATTTTATCTCTTATTGAAAACGCAGCTTTATGTGAGCGTAGTATGTATTACAAGCTGCTGTTGTCAGGAGTCATTGACTCAGTTCCAACTCATAGCGGCCCTACATACAACAGAATAAAACATTGTCAGCCCTGCGCCACCCCCATAATTGTTCTTATGGTTGAGCCCATTGTTGTTGCCATTTATCCCCATTGTATCAATCCATCTTGTCCAGTGTCTTCCTTTTTTGAGAAAGCCCTCTACTTTACAAAGCATAATGTCCTTTCTAGGAACTAGTCTCTTCTGACAACATCCCCAAAGTCCATGAGACCAAGTCCCACCATTCTTGCCTCTAGGGAGTATTCTATACTTCTTTCAAAACACATTTGTTGGTTCTTTTTGCCAACACCCTAATTCAAATGCATCGACTCCTCTTCAGTTTTCCTTACTCAACGTCCAAATTTCACATGCATAAGAAGAGATTGAAAATACCATGGCTTGGGTCAGCACACCTTAGTCCTCAAAGTAAACTCCTTGCTTTTCAACAATTTAAAGAGGCCTGTGCAGCAGATTTTCCCAAGGCACCGTGTTGTCTTATCTCTTGACTGCTGCTTCCATGAGTATTGATTGTGGATCCAAGCAGGCCAAAATCCTGGACAACTTCAATCTTTGCTCAGTTCATCATGATGTCACCTGTTGGTCCTGTTGTGAGGAGTTTGGTTTCTTTACAAGTTGTAATCCACACTGAAGGCTGAAATCCTTGTTCTTCATCAGCAAGTGCTTCAAGTCCTCTTCATTTTCAGCAAGTAAGGTGGTGTCATCTGTATATTGTAGGTTATTAAAGGAGGCCTGATGGTATAGTGGTTGTATGCTGGGCTTCAAATAATAAGGTCAGCTGTTTGAAACTACCAGGCATTCTGAGGCAGAAAAGTGGGGCTTTTTACTCCTATAAAGAGTTACAGTGTGAGAAACTCACAGGAGCACTTCTGTCCTGTCATATATGGTCCTTATGAGTGGGCATTTTTGCCACAGTTTTCTTCACATAATCCAGATTCTCTGATTATTTCCTCAGCATATAGACTGAATAAATAATGGTGAGAGGATACAGCCCTGACACACAATTTTTCTGATTTTAAACCATGCTGTATTCCCTTGTTCTGTTCCCACAACTGCCCCTTGAACCATGTACAAGTTCCACATAAGCACAATGAAGTGTTCTGTAATTCCCATTCTTCTCAAGGCCAGGCATAGATTATGATCCACATAGTCAAATGCCTTGCCATAGTCAATAAAACACAAGTAAGCATCCTCTTCTCAGTCTAGCCTAAACCTCTGACAGCTCCCTGTCAATGTACTGGTACAACCGCTGTTGATGATATTCAGCAAAATTTTACTTGCGTGTGCTATCAGCAATATTTTTCTATAATTGGAGCATTCTGTTGGGTCATTGTTCTTTGGAATGGGTACAAATATGGATCTCCTCCAGTCAGTTGGCCAAATATCTGTCTTTCAAATTTCCTGGAATAGATGAGTGAGTGCTTCCAGTGCTTCATCAGCTAGTTGAAACATTTCAATCGGTATTCCATCAATTCTTGGAGTCTTGTTTGTGGCTAATGTTTTCAGTGTAGCTGGAACTTCTTCCTTCAGTAAAACTGATTCTTGCTCGTGCTACCTTTGACATGCGGAATGCCCACGATCTCTTCCTGGTACGGGGTCTCCGTGCATGTTCCCATATTATTTTCATTCTTCCTGACTCATTCACTGTTTTCCATGGAATCTTTCAGTGTTGCAACTTAGGGCTTGGATTTTTAAAAGTTCTTTCAGTTTAAGATATGCTGAAGATCATTCAACAACAGTTGATGACCTTCAGCAATATTTTACTTGCATGTGATATTAAGGGTATTGTATAATTTGAGCATTCTGTTGGGTCACCTTTCTTTGGAAATGCTATTTGTTTATGTTATTGCATAAAGCTTTGGGTCAATAGCAGTTATGTTTTGGGGGAGGCAAAAATTATACATGTTGTTCAAAGATCCATTGTACAAAAAACAAGAGAGGTGAAATTACAAGGAAGTTATGGTTAATAGTGTCTGATACTTAGCAGTCATTAAGACTGGGAACTGTACACATCCACAGTTGTGCTTTAGATCACTGACTGAAATATTCAGCTACATGAATTGATGCCTACAAACATTCTTTAATATGCAAATGATTCATTTATCTAGTAAATGTCGAATGCACATATTTTTAAAAGCCTGGAGCTAAATCAAACCTGTTAAAACCCACTTCATAATCCTAAACAAGGGTCTAATAAATACTGTTACTGGACTCACTGACTTAAATAAAGATCTTATCTTGTATAAAACCAAAACTTTCTGCTGATGTATCTCCTTGAAACAATATAGCATGGCTTTTTCAATACACAGGCATATAGTTCAATTAACTGGTGAATATCATCATAAGTTCTCTCTGAATTATAGTCATTATAGATCTAAGGGGCCTAAACATGTTTGTGAAGAAATGCCATTAGCTTGCAATTCCATTTTTCAAACCCTTTTGCAACCCCCTTGTTCTATTAAAGTGACACAGAACCTTCAATTAATAATCCATTAATAACTCAATCCAGCCCTGTACTCAGTGTTAGGACTCTTGAGGCACAGAGGTGCAGAGTCAGTCACTTATAATTAATTCATGGTGTTTTAAAGGTTTTTGTTGTTGTCATTGTTTTGAAATGTAAATGCCCACTATCAATAACCAGGTCGAATGCTTCTTTAGCTCAAGAACCATGTATTTGATGTTTTGGAGTGCCCACTTGATTAATGCTGTCTGATGTCACTGGGTATTTCAATTGGCAAGGCAAAATAAATAATATGAATCTTCAACAATGATGATACACTGTAGTGTCAATAATCCACTCAACTAGGAAGTCTCTACAAAATATAGCTCTGGTAAGGTAGGAAATAGAATAATTGTTTTCTTTCACAATGAAAGTTAAGAAATATTGAATGATTTTAGTTGGGAATCCACAATGCTCTTCAGCTAAAGAAATAAAGAAACGTTAGGTTGTTTTGAGAGAAAACTCATATTTGAATGTTGGCTCTACTAAAGAATTCATTTCAATGCTAAACCCATGCCTTGAAAAAAAATTAATTAAAAGAAGAGTTAGTGTTGGAATAGAACAATGAGGAACATAGCACATAGCAATTTAAAGTACTTTTTGTATTTTAGCAGTTATTTCTTAACATGTAAGAGATCATGGCTAAGGTGACCAAACTTCTAAAGTATACAAATAATAATAACAAAGTCATTGAAATCCTGCCATCATACATTTGATTTTCTCCTGACAGTGGATCAAGGTTAGTCTTAATAAAACCAAATAAACAATCAGTAGTGGTTATCCAAGCCGAAGTGAGCTCAGCATTTGCTTTCAGGCTGACACAGTCATCTAAATGGTATCCGACTCCCTTCCTCCCTTCTCCCCTTACCTCCCAGTCTGCTGGTTTAGTACAGGGCTTCTTCTGCAACAAGTTAGACATAAGTAACAGTACAAACAAGTCCGTTTCATTTGAGTGAAAATTATTTGTGAACCCTGCACAGAGACACTATTCAATGTTTGCCCTTGACAAAAAACAAGGCCTTTACTTATTTACAAAGGAATAGGTTAAACGACGTTTATATCTTTGTCCACATATTGTGGTTAAGTAACTGCTGGGCTAATAAATGTATTGATGTAAAAGACATTCTTCATTTTCAAAGGTCTCTCTCTCTCTCTGTTGGGCAACGCGCCTTACCCTTTTCCACCAAAGTAGTCCGCAAGGCCCTTGAGAAGCTTTTCCTCGCAGAAGCGAGTGAAAAGGCACATCTATTTGAAAGCAGTTGCTTGGGTTAAAGCACACCACAACAACCACACATATACATTATTTTTCATAAAGTTAATGCCAATATTCATTCTACTCCATGAGTGTTTGTTTCAGCCGTGGTGGAGTATAATTATGCCCCCAAGGTGACATGCCCAGGGCAATCCACCACCCCGCACGCCTGCTGGCGCATCTGCACACACCCAGGTTCACAGAGTGGCTCTACAGCAATCTACGGTGACTTTAGGGCTTCTTACTGTGAGAAATGGTCAGAAATGGGAAAGTTACAGCAGTATTTTGGGCAATGGGTCTTTTTTTTTAAGGACCAGTTATTGGATGTGCCTCTCAATGAGGCCATATGACCACCTCCTCGTTTCTAGTAGTAGAACTTGATTCTGGAGTCTGGACATAAACACACATAAAAATAAATAGTTAACCATAAACTGCCCGCCCCCCCCACACACACTAAATTATATCCTGTCCCCATCTATGGAACATTGAGTAAAGAGCAATGAAATAACATTGGGATGATTTCAATGCTAGTTTAGAGATATGGTGTTAAAAGAGATATGTAAAGGGGGAACCGATTACAAGGATCTATATATAACCTCCTCCCTGGGGGATGAAAAGCAGAAAAGCGGGTGAAGGGAGATGTTGGACAGTGCAAGATATGACAAAATAATAATTTGTAGATTAACAAGGGTACATGAGCGAGAGGGGAACGGGGAGGGAGGGGAAAAATGAGGAGCTGATGCCAGGGGCTTAGGTGGAGAGCAGATGTTTTAAGAATGATGAGGGCAATGAATGTACAAATGTGCTTTACACAATTGATGTATGTGTGGATTGTGATGAGTTATATGAATCGCTAATAAAACAATTTTTTAAAAAGAGAGAGAGACATGGTTAGGTAGTAAAATAGGTAACTGTACCTACCAATGTTCAGTGAATAAATATCCTACTTAAGAAGTGTTGCAAAACTTAAATATTTTTATAAGCTGATATCTTGGGTGTTGATTTTTAAGGACGTAATATTATTTTTAAAGCTATAGCTAAATTTCAAACACATTTACCAGTCATCAGAATGAGTGCCTTCCTCAAAATGAATATTTCCCACAGTCTCCAACTCAATTAACAAACAGGGGATCAGTAAACCATGACTTTTCTTCCTTTTCTTTACTTCAGTATGATACATTTCTTCAATTCTATTGAAGGAAAAATAGAGTGATTAATATGGTCTCAAGATCATGACATGAAAATTCACAATAGGATTTTTTTTAATTGGTATTGAAATACAAGACTTTTTCAATGGATAAAGAAAGGTTGGTGTTAATAATTAAGTAAAAGACATTCTTTTGGAGGGGCAATTAAAATCACCTCAAATTTTGCACGTCTCAGAATAAGTGAGAGTTAGAAGATCATCTTGGCTGTACCACTTCTGTCTCTAAGATCTTAGAGCTTTTGTTCTTCAGTTTGCTCAGTAAAACACCAGTGACTGCTTGTTGTCGCTGTGGGATAGGGTTGGGTTGCAAACTGCAACTAACCTCCCCACCCCTAACTGCTCCACAGAAGAAAGAGGAAGCCGTCTGTTCCAGTGAAGATTTACTGCCTTGCAAACCCTATATATAAAAGTGCTAAGTCAGAATTGACACAATGGCACTGGATATGAATTGGAAAGGCAGTAGGTTTGCTTCCCTTTTTAATGCTTCCTTAAAAGGCTATTTGTAGGATTATGAGTGCAAAATGCACGTGAAGCTCTTAGCAAACAATCTGGACACGGAGTAGCAACCCAAAAAGTGTTAGTTATTATCCTGTGTTAGATGGCAAACCACGAGGTGGGTAGTTCAAGTCCACCAACCACTCAACAGGAAAAAGATGAAGCCATTTGTTCCCATAAAGATTTACAGTCATGGGATTGCTATGCAGGGTCACTATGAACCACAATGCATCCAATGGCACTGCTTGGTTTGCTTTGTTTTTTAATGAGCCACTTTATTGGAGTATCTGACAGCTCTTGCAACAATCCATACATCAATTGTATCAAGCACATTAGTACATATGTTCAATGGCTCTGGTTTTGTTTGTTTGTTTTGTTATATTATTGTTGATCATACTATTATAGGGCCAACCAACTCAGTCCCTTAGTGCCCTAATAAACCTTTTCAGTATTATTAAGCATCCTTATTTTATATTCCTACATTCAGCCTGGGCATTTTTCTGTACAATTCCATACAATTGTGTATGATATGTTACGCCTGGTCTCTGTTTCTGCACCAGTGGCAGCTCTGATGTCGTCAGTTTGCAAGCATCAGAAGGGTGCTGTGACAGGAAGTCGCTCAGAGGGAAACTCCTTGTCCAATTAAGAACTGTCTCTGCCAGCTTTGAAGCAATGGTGCCCATATGTAATTGAAAACGGAATTGGGAGGACATTTCATGTTTTAGTTCACTGTTGATCCCGTATTATAATGACCATCTACTCCTGAAAACAGGGACCTGAGCTCAAGTGATGGGCCTCTTGTTTCAAATCGGAACTAAACCATTCATGAAACATACTCATCCATTTTTTTGTTCCAGAATGCTACCCTTTCATTCAAGGCTTTTAGTTTTAGCAATATCTTCTGTTGAAAGTTTGGTTCTTCTGTGAAAGCTTCACAGATCTTCGATTTTTCAAGTTCAGATACTTTACTGTTACTGGATCTCTCACTGTGTCCTTTGCCACATCCCTTATGTTCAGCCAGCTCTTGTTCCAACTGTTGAAAAAAAGGGCCAGAGTGCACAATGAAATTTAAAAAGTTAAAGCAAAGCTTCAATTCAGGTATTGATCTTTTATTAGAATCTGTTATATATATTTAAAAGAAAACCAAACCAAACTCACTGTTGTCAAGTCAGTTCCTACTTGCTTAGACTTACATCTCTAGTTAACTTAAATGAACAAAGTAAAAAAAAATCTATGCTAATAAGCACCCTAAATTTAATAAGCAACAACAATAACACCACCAACAAAAAAACCTCTCACTGCCATTGAGTTGATGGTGACTCATAAACACCCTATAGGACAGGGCAGAAATGCCCTTATGGGTTTCTGAGACTGTAGCTGTTTATGAGAAGAAAGCCTCATCTTTCTCCCAAATTTCATAAAAGGATGTCAAACATGGGATTGCAGATGGTGCAAACTCAGTCAGTCAATTTCTCTTGATTATTTGATGTTCTTATATATTTCCAACAGGAAAATTCTTTAACTGAAAATGAGAAAGGCTCATGAATTTGACTTCTCTTGAATCCAGGAACATAAAATTATAATGCATTCAGTTTGGGGTATAAATGAAATATTTAAATGTCAAATAGTTTTGTCACTTTCAACATATCTTCTTTTCAATTTTTCAATGAGTTTCAACTATAATGTTCTCTAAAGTATTAACCATAAAATACAGGAAAACAAATTCACATCATTCATTTTGATTCAAGTTTCTATATAGCTCAACATAGCACTGGTCTTGGTTTAATATTTTTTTATATTTTGCTTCTCATAGATTTTTGCATTAATTTTCATTTAAAAATACTGCATTAAATATTATTTGTCTTGATTACTGAAGTTTAAGAGACTCCCTTAAATTTGGGGCCCACATTGAATGCCTGACTATTTATCTTAATCCCAGTCCTGTTGGAATTCAAGATAAGCACTACTACTCCAATCAATGTCCGTGGAAGCAGCAGTCAAGATGCATATGAATATATAAACTTATAATGATCTATAGTCTGTCTTTATAATGATAAAATATAAATGTTATAAGTGAAAATTTAATCATATTTATACAAATATCTTTTGCCTGTATGTTGATGATGTAAGTTCCACCTAGTTGGTTCCAACTCATAGTGACCGGACCAAATAACCGTAAAAAATGCTGCCGGAGCCTGTGCCATTCTCATAAATATGTTTGAACCAATTTTTGAAGCCATTGTGTCAATTCACCTCATCAACAGCCTTCCTCCTTTTCACTGCCCATCCACTTGCATATGATGTCCTTTTCCAGGGAGTGGTCTCTCCAGATAACAAGTTCAAAGTATGTGAGACAAAGACTTGCCGTCCTCACTTCTAGAGAACACTCTGGCTATACTTCTTCCAAAGCAGTTAGTTTTCTGTTCTTTGGGGATTCATGGCACTTTCAGTATTCTCACTAACACCATAATTTGAATGCGTCAATTCTTCTCCAGTATTCCTTACTCCTTGTTTGACTTTCATATGCATATGAGGCAATTAAAAATGCCATGGCGTGGGTCAGGCCCACCTTAGTCCTCAAAGTAACATCCTTGCTCTTCAAAACTTTAAAGAGGTCTTGTGCAGCAGATTTGCCAATGCAATGCCTTGTTTGAGATTTTGATTGCTGCTTCCATGAACACTGCTTGTGGATTCCAGCAAGATGAAGTCTTTGATAACTTTACAGTCTTTACTTCATCGTGATGTTGTCGACTGACCTAGTAGTGAGGAATTTTGTTTTCCTTATATTAGATTGTAATCCACATTTAAAACTGCAATCCTTGATCTTCATCAGCAAGTGCTTCAAGTCCTCCTCATTTTCAGCAAGCAAGGTTGTGTCATCTGAGTATAGAAGGTGGTTAATAAGCCTTCCTCCAATCCTGATGCCACATTCTTCTACATAGAACCCAGCTTTTCTGATGATTTGCTCAGCATACATATTGAATAAGTATGGTGAGAGGACACAACCCTGATGCACACTTTTAAAAAATGCTAAACCAAGCAGGATTCTCTGTTGTTTGAATGACTGCCACTTGCGCTACGTAGAGGTTCCACATGCGCAGAATGAAGTGCTCTGGAATTCACATCTGTCTCAAAGCTATCTATAGTTGGTAATAAAGCCTTTCAACAATCAATAAAATATAAATAGATATATTTACAGTATTCTCTGATTTCAACTAAGATCCATCTGACATCAGCAATGATAAGTCTTATTCTATGTTCTCTGAATCTAGCCGGAATTTCTGGTAGCTCCTGGTTAATGTGCTGCTGCAACGATAGTTGAAAGATCTTCAACAAAATTTAACTTGCAAGCTATGCCTTCTCTTAGGTCACCTTTCTTTAGAATGGGCACAAATAAGGATCTCAACTCAGCTAGTCGTATGGCTCGACAGCTGTCTTCCACAGTTCTTAGCACAGACAAGTGAGGCCTTCCAGTACTTCATCAACTTGTTGCAACATATCCATTGATATTTTGTCAGTTCCTAGAGCCCTGGGGTTTTGTGTGTGTGTGTGTTTTTATTGCTATTGCACTATAGCTTGGAATTCTTCCATCAGGACCATCAATTCTTAACATATGCTACTTCTTGAGACAGTGGAATGTCGACTAGTGGAATGTTACTTTTGCTTGGTACAGTGATTGAGTATTCCTTCCATTTTCTTTTGATGCTTCCTGGGTCATTCATTATTTTGCATAGAGAAACTTTCAATATTTCCACTTAAATCTTGAATTTTCTTCAGGTCTTTCAGCTTAACATATTAGGGAGTACTCCCGCAGTCTCCCTCCCCCCCCCCCCCCAAAAAAAAAGAATAGCTCTGCTGGGCAGAGTTTTCATAGTATGTATTTGTAATGCTAGGCGAGCATCCTGCAACTCACTCTGAGTTAGTGCACCCAGTGGCAGCACCTGGGAAGGTTCTCTATGGTCACAGTTAACTTTTTTGTAAAAGCAGTTTTGCTTAAACCTTGTTTAAGAGAACAGTGTGCAGCTGTGAACTTTTGTTTCCTGCTTGGGGAATGTGTTAGTCTGGGTAGACTAGAGAAGCAAATCCATAGACACACGTATGTGTATAAAAAAGATATTTATATACAAGAGCAATTGAACATTGTGAAGACATCCCAGTCCAGTCCAGATCAAGTCCATAAGTCTGATATTAGCCCATTGTCCGATATCAATCTATAAAGTTCTCTTCAGACTCATGAAACACATGCAATGATGCCAAATGTAGACGATCACAGACCAGTGGGTAGAAAATCTTGGATCCAGTATCACTGGAAACATCTCAGAGCTGGCAGGGGTCTCTGCATCAGGGTGGGTCCATGTGTCTTGTCAGCTGCTATTTCTTCCAGTGTGTGAGCAAAGAGTCACTCCTACCTCCAAGGAGAAAAGTACTGGATTTCCCAGAATTCTCAGGAGAAGGCCAAACCCACACAGAGGCCTCATTGGTTATGATCTGGTTGACAAGCTAGACTCCACCCCTTCACTCATAATCCTCTCAAATTGACAATTATATAACTACGACAGAGAAAAATACCACAGAAACTGTAATGATGTTGAACACAGTTTATAAGGAGGAAAACTCGTGTATTAGTGGTTTTCTCCTTTCAAAAGAGGTAAAATGTCGAATGATGACAAATCTTATTCTGGACATCGTCAACTTCACAAACAGAAAAATGTCGACTCGTAGTGCATTTGGAGTTCATTTTAGTAGGTCATACTGTTAATCAAGCTTTCTAGTTACAGGTTCTGAAAAAAATGTGTTTAACAGTGTGTGACAAAAAAAGGTATGATTTGTGGCAGACGGGGGTCTGGTTTTGCCACCACAACAATGCACCTGCTCACACAGCCATCTCAGTGTGCAAGTTGACAAACACCAGGATGCCTCGCTTGCCCCATGAGCCTGACTCACCGACCTCATTCTGTGTGACTTCTTTTTGTTTCCGTGAATAATGAGGGACATGAAAGGGCAGCGATTTGACAATATAAAAGAGGTTCATGAACAAAAGAATCTACTGACAGCCATCCAAACAGAAGAGTTTGAAAAATGTTTCCAAGAATGGAATCACAGACTTGACAAACGTATTAAATGTAACAGAGTACTTTGAAGGTGATAGGGTTGATTTGGGGGGTAACCTCTCTTATGCTGAGTGTGTTTTGCCTTTTTGGTTTTCCAGTTCTAGGTGTTTTCACCTTTCATTATGATATTTAACTTTGTCTTCTCCAGTTGCCCTTTGAAACTTCCTATTCAGCTCTTTTACTTCATTATTTTTTCCATTTGACTTAGCTACTCTAAGTTCAAGATTAACTTTCAGATTCTCTTCTGACATCTACTTTGATCTTTTCTTTCTTTCCTGTCTTTTACATTTTAGCACACAATTCAAAGGTTTAAATATAGTAAAATGAGTTATGCAAGAATCATAATTTTACATTTTTTTCATTCTTGTTCTCATTATTAATTAGCTCCCCATTTCTTCCCAACCCACATTGTCATAACCCTAACGAGCTATTAATCTAGATACTGTCCCTATATATCTATCTATCCTGGATTCCATGTAAAGAAACTAATACCACCCCCTCAAAAAAAACACCTAATAACAACAGAAAAGTTAAATCCAAAAAAGCAAAACATAATGAAAACCAGAACACATTTAAAATAGGTCAAAAAGGAAAACAAATAATAAGGTGTTAATTTTTAGCCTAACTATATCTGCATTAACCCATTTTCCATTCTTTCTTGTCTTTTTAAAAAAAACATTTTATTAGGGGCTCATACAACTCCTATCACAATCCATACATACATCAATTGTGTAAAGCACATCTGTACATTCTTTGCCCTCATCATTTTGAAAGCATTTGCTCTCCACTTAAGCCCTTTGCACCAGGTCCTCTTTTTTTTTACCCTCCCTCCCCGCTCCCCCTTCTCTCATGAGCCCTTGATAATTTATAAATTATTATTTTGCAATATCTTGCCCTGCCTGATGTCTCCCTTCACCTCCTTTTCTGTTGTCTGTCCCCTGTCCCCCAGGGAGGAGGTCACATGTAGATCCTTGTAATTGGTTCCCTCTTTCCAACCCCTTCTCCCTCTACCCTCCCAGTATCGTCACTCACACCCCTGGTCCTGAAGGTATCATCCGCCCTGGATTCCCTGTGCCTCCAGCTCCTATCTGCACCAGTGTACATCCTCTGCTCTATCCTGACTTGCAAGGTAGAATTCGGATCATGATAGTTGGGGGGAGGGGAGGAGGGAAGGAAGCATTTAGGAACTGGAAGAAAGCTGTATTCTTCATCAGTGTTACATCTCACCCTGACTCCTCTCCAGTGGCTGACAAATGGGCTTTGGGTCTCCACTCTGCACTTCCCCCTTCACTCACTATGGTAAGATTTTTTTTTTGTTCTGATGATGCCTTATACCTGATCCCTTCGACACCTCGTGACACACAGGCTGGTGTGCTTCTTCCATGTGGGCTTTGTTGCTTCTGAGCTAGATGACCGCTTGCTTACCTTCAAGCCTTTAAGACCCCAGACACTATCTCTTTTGATAGCCGGGCACTATCAGCTTTCTTCTCCATATTTGCTTATGCACCCGTTTGTCCTCAGTGATTGTATCATGGAGATGAACACATGATGATATGATTTTTTGTTCTTTGATGCCTGATAATTGATCCCTTCAGAACCAAGTGATCACACATGCTGGTGTGTTCTTCCATGTGGGCTTTGTTGGTTCTGAGCTAGATGGCCACTTGTTTATTTTCAAGCCTTTAAGACCCCAGCCGCTATATCTTTTGATAGCCTGGCACCATCAGCTTTCTTCACCACATTTGCTTGTTCACCCGCTTTGTCTTCAGCGGTTGTGTCGAGAGGGTGAGCATCATAGAATGCCAATTTAATAAAGTGTTCTTGCATTGAGGGAGTACTTGAGTAGAGGCCAATGTCCTTCTGCCACCTTAATATTAAACCTATAAATATAGGCATATAGATCTATTCCCCATCCTCATATATATACTTGCATATGTCATCCTCATATATATATTTGCATATGTACATGTCTTTGTCTAGACCTCTTGACCTTTTGCTTTCTTGGTGCATGGTGCTCTTGATGTCCTCCTACAGCTCCTCGTGTCTGCTGTCACTACTGGTCGATGCATCAGATCTGGTCTTGAAATTCAAAAGGGGTATACTGAAGACCATATTTTGGCTTTCATGGTATCTTCTGGTTTGCCTGAACTTATATGTGAACAATTTATGGTCTATTCCTTAATCGGCCCCAGCCTTGTTTGTGCTCATCATATTGAGCTTCTCGATCATCTCTTTCCACAGATGTATTCAATTAGATTTCTGGATATTCGATCTAGAGATGTCCATATGTATACTCAAAATTCTATCTTGCAAAATTCTATCACGCGATCTCATAGCTTCATTTTCCAGGCCTTATTTTCCAGCTACTGCTCCTTTCTCTTTGTTTCCAACGCTCTGATTCCAATCACTATTAGTGGCACTGTTCTGTCAGTCCATGATATATGCAACATTGGTCACCAGCATCAAAATTCAAAGACATCAATTCTTCTTTGTTGTTGTCAGATGCCATCGAGTTGGTTCCAACCCATTGTGATCTGTGCACAACAGAAGGAAACACTGCCTGGTCCTTCACCATCGTCACAACTGGTTCTATTCTTGAGCGCCTTGCTGCAGCCACAGTGTCAGTCCATCTCACTGAGGGCATTCCTCCCCTTCACTGCCTCTCTACCCTATCTAATACGAGGTCCTTCTCCAACGACCAGTCTTCCCTGACAATATGTCCAAAGCAGGTAACACGAAGTCCCACTATCCTTCTCTCGAAGGAGCCCTCTGGCCATATTTCTTCTAAGACAAATCCTTTTAGCAGTCCATGGTACTTTCAACATTCTTCTTCAACATCACAGTTCAAATGCATGGATGCATCTTCATCTTCCTCATTCAATGTCCAACTTTCACATGCATATGAAACAATTGAAAATATCATGACTTGGGTCAGGTGCACCACAGTGCTTCTTAGGTCTTTATTCATTGATTACGTTTTACATGCATATGAGACAATTAAAATACCTTTGTTTTGGCCAGGTACACCTTATTCATCAAAATGACAGCTTTGCGATTTACAGTAGCGTCTTGGCTCTTTGCTTTAAAATGGTCCTTTGCAGCAGACTTGCTTCGATGTAATACATTATTTGACTTCTGGACTGCTGTTTTCATAGGCAGTGATGTGGATCCAAGTAAAATGAAATCTTTGACTACTTCAATCTCCATTTATCATAATAATGCTTCTTAGTTTAATTGTAAGAACTTTGGTTTGCTTTATGTGGAGGTATAATCCATATTGAAAGTTGCGATCCTTGATCTTCATTAGCTTTGAGTCATTTGTGTCATCTGCATATGTCAGGTTGGAGTTTTCCTCCAACCCTGATGTCATATTCTTCCTCATAGAGTCCAGAGCCTCAGATTATTTACATAGCATACAAACTGAATAAATCTGGTGAAAAGAAGTAATCCTGGCACAGAATTTTACTGATTTCAAACAATGTAGTATTTCCTTATTCTCCTGGTCATGTACACGTTCCATCTTAACACAACTAAGTATATATTAAATTTTATAATCTATAATTATTTTGTCTCATATCTCTAGATTTTACTTAATACATGTATTTTCAAATGAAAATGAGATACAATATTACTTGCTTATAATTATCTATGATGTTATTAAAGTACATAATTTAAATTCTACTAATTTTTATGAAAAATTTTCAAGTTACAATAGCAACTAATAATTGCCCATTATAGAAAAATACTAGATATATTTCAAGAACCTGATTCATAATGGCTCCCTATTACTGTATCTTAAGAATAAATTAACTCATAAATAAACATTTATGTAATTTCTATTCTTATTATTAATAATGCAGTGGCGAACATCCTTGTGTATAAAACTATCTAAATCTTTAAAAAAAAGAGTGCTAGAAATAGATTTACTGCTCAAAGGCTGTGAACATTTTTAGGCTCCTGATGTGCATGGCCAGTCACCCTTCCATCAGTGAGCATAGTGTTACTCCTGTCCTCACCAGACCAAACACTATCATATGCTAAGCTTTGACAGCTTTATAGATAAAATAATTTCTGATCACTTCAATTAACATTTGGAACTAAGTAATGAGTAAAGATTGGGTTCTCCTGAGAAATGTTTATTGGTAATTTTGAAGTTTCTTTTGTGTGAAATGCTAGTTTGTGTAATTTGTTCAACTTTTCTATTTGGGTATTTACATTTTCTCTTGTTGTAGAGGAGTATTTACAGCCTCAGGGTTCCTTTGTTTGTCCTGTTTGCTGAAAGCAATCTTTTTTCGGTTGGCCTTTATTTATTAATTTATTAGTTATTTTTTACTGCACCAGAGTTTAATTACTTTTTTGTTAAATGACTTATCATAGTTAAATCTAACTTTTGTTGTTCTGTGATTTCTCGCACTTGCTTTATCTGACCACTGCCATCAGTTAAATATGCATCTACATATTTTTCAATTTTTTCATTTTATTCTTTCATGTAAGTAGTATTTACTTTTGGTATGATGTAAACATTCTATTTCCCTTCCCCAAAATAGTCTGACAGTTTTTCTAATACTATTCGTTGAAGAATCTACTATTTTCCCATACTTCACCTTTACAAAGTTATTTATTTAAGTTCTTATATAAACAAATGTCTGTTTTGTGCTCAATAAGCCTTAGTTTTTCAGGTTCTACCTTTAGTAAAGGAAGCCCAATTTATTCTAGACCAGCAAGCACACAATGTAGCCTGCTAAAATATAGCTTAATTTAAAGTTTCTACCTGTAAGTCAAGGAATATTTTAGCACTTCACGCAAGAAAATGAATTTTGAGCACAGCCTGCTGGTGTCTAATAAAAATGCAGCTGGAATGAGTCCTTACAGATCTCGCTAGCTCTCTGACAGCCTACATAACTTTAAAATTTTTTATGAGTTAGCGCACACTTTCTGTGGAAGTTAGCAGCCAAGTTCATAAACTCCTATGCCACCAAAGCTCCTGCAGCCCACACTTTTTGAACTGCTATTTCTCAGCACACAATACTGTTTAAAGTTAGCCTCCTACAATGGAAACATTTTGGGAGCACATATGACATGAAATCAGTATTGATTTGAAAGCATATATATTTAAGTAGCATTATCTTTATATAGAAAGATATATAGATATATTATATATAAATAAATTCACATTGAAAGATATATTTTATATTTCTATATGTATATATAAAGGATAATGTTGCTTTATTTGGCATTTTTCTTAAACTGCAATCACAGAAGTTTTATGACGCCAAAGCTTACATTTTTCCTAGTGAAGTTGAATAATTTTATTCGTTCTTCTGGCAACTTTTGTAATTTGCATTTTCGGTCATTCAGTTTTTCAAGCTCTTCATTAAGATGTCTCTGCACAGTCTTTATGCGCATATTGTAATACATTAATTTTTTCATTGTTGTGGCCTAAAAGTGAGAAAAATATAAAAATTTAGCTCAAAAAATAAAATGATTTTATTAGTGGTATTTTTTCTTGATATTAGTATTACGAATATGACAGTGCCATGTCTTATATTACAAAGAGAAAGTTTTACATGTTCAATTATTAATGGTTAAAGTGACAATAGTGGCTATACGGATTCTACATTTAAACTCAATCAGCAAAACATACAATTTTAAAGATTTTTCCTTGTGAGTAATATTTTAAATGTAAGGCATATGTTTATTTCTAGTTTGACATCATAAAGAGACTATAGAAAAATTCAATTTACACAATAGTATCATTTAGCTAATTAGACAGTATTACTAAAGCAAATATATAGCTACATGGTTCTACTGGCTTAACTTGGGGGAAAGCTTTAAATGTTAAAAGGAAATATAACATTTTTCCTTTCCAGTGAGTTGATTCAGAACCATAGAACAGAGTAGAACTAACTCTTTGAGTTTGGGAGGCTTTAAATCTGTACAGGATCAGACAGCTAGTGGGTTTGAACCGCTGATCTTATGGTTAGCAGTTCAGTGTGTATAGCCCACTATGCCACCAGGGTTTTCTTCTTTTTAAAAAGCATAACAATAAAGTATTTTTAATGATTTCATGCTCCAAATGAACTGGCTTTAACATGGAGAAAAGTGCTAAATGGCCAGTCTAGTCTCATTATCTTGAATTCTGTAATACCAAAGGACCACTTACAGTTATCAATAGATGTATTATAATCAATTATAATACATTGGTTAAATCTACCATTAAAACATATATCAGTTGATTAAAGTTTAACAGGATAAATCAACAAAAAGTATCTGGAGAAAATAAACAAACCAGATCATAAAAATATGATCTTGTTTTCAACATTTACCTGAAATAATAAAGCCATTTCTCTTTATTGGGATATCTATACCTTATTTAAGCTGGAAGGCTTGTATACAATTCTGGACATGCATTTTTACAAATGTAGGCTCTAGTTAGAAGTATATATTTGATATAGAGTGAATAATCAAGATATCTCATAATTATTTGTCATAAAGGACTGAATAGAAAGAAACATATGGTAAGATGAAGAGGCCTAATATAATTATTTTTCTCCATACTCCGACTGTAAATTATGATGTTCTGGAACTTAAATTGATAAGTTAATCAGCCAAAAATGAGGAATTCATATGAAAAGAACAAATAAAATGTGTTAAGATGATATAATGTTTTAGGACTGATAGCAAATTCTGTAATAAGAGCTTGATACAAACAAATTCATTAAGAAAAAATTCAAGGAAATGGCAAATGATGCTTCTTGATTTTGTTTTTGGCAAACATTTGCAAAAAACAATAAAGAAGAGTTACCAGTAAGGTCTTTAGTTCTCTTTGTTTGAGGTCTTAGAGAAGTGGGGAAGGCTGTCCAAGAACTGGTAGGTATATAGCAAATCAACTTTGAGGCTGATTCTAAAATCCATTTGTTTATTTGAACATGCATTTGCATTTTTGAGAATTAAGCATCAATAGAAAGTAATTGTCAACATCATTGCAAAGGAATTTGCTAGTACTACTGGTGTGTTACAGTAGAAAAGTTTGCTTTAAATTTGAATTTAATTATAATGCTAACTGCACTTACTGAAGAAATTCAAATAATACAGCCTTCAGAATGGATTGCAGCCCACTAGAAAGACAACAAAGTTCCCACAACTGGCCCAATGGATAACATCATGATAAACAGAGACACACTGTCACGGATTTCATTTTACTTGGCTCCATAATCAACGCTCATGGAAGCAGCAGTCAAGAAATTGAATGATGTATTGTAGTTGGCAAATCTTTTGCATAAAACCTCTTTAAAAGGCTAAAGAGCACTTTGAGGATCAAGGTGTGCCTGACTCAACCATGGCTCTTTAAATCACCTCATATGCATGTGAAAGCTGGACAAGGAGTAAGAAACACAGGAGAAGAGTTAACGTGTTTGGATTATGATGTTGGTGAAAACTATTGAAAGTACCATGGGCTTCCAGAACAAGAATCACATCTGCCTTGGAGGAAATGCATCCAGAAGGTAGGACGGTGAGACTATACCTCGCTTACTTTGGCCATACGATCAGAAGAGACCAGACCCTGGAGAACAGCATCATACTTGGCAAGGGAAAGAGGAAGACCCGCACAGTGGCTGTAACAATGGGTTCAAGCTTAATAATGATTGTGAAGTCGGCACATAACTGGGGAGTGTTTTGTTCCGTTGCACATAGGGTCATTATGAGTCAGAGCCAGCTTATGGCACCTAACAACATAATGCTGTATTCAAAAGTGGAAGCTGGTCCATTGACTTTTGGAATGGCCCAAAAGAAACCAAAGTCATAAATAGAAATATAATGAACCGCAATTTCAAAAAGGTTATTTCTATAATACTTGACACTTAAAATGGACTTTTACGCATATTAATTCCTTGGGTCCCCACAACAACATTCTGATGAAGAGTAGAAAATATTGTTCTCATCACCATTTTAATGATTCAGAAACCTGAAGCTTGGCGAGACGGAGAACCTTAGCTAATGGGACAGGGCGTGGTAGGTGCAGCCAGGCTTAAATCAAAGTCTTCTCATTCCAAACCCCATGTGCTTCACTGCATCTCTGAGTGAGTCCCTGGCAGTGCTCCTGGTGGGTTCTAAATTTACTTATCTTTCTCAATGTATATAAACTACTCCAGTCTCTACAGATCATGGGAGGAAATGTTAAAACTCAAAAGCTCATCACATTAGAGCATCGCCACAACCTCTGGACAGCAGTGAAGCAACTATCCACAAAGATTATGTGCAATTCTGTTAAATTAAATACACTTTGAATTTAAAAAGTCATTTGACTTGAATCAAAAGTTGAGCAGGGTTATATAATCCTATTTGGTAAAAATGGCACGGAGGTCACATCTGATCTCCTTTTGCTACACAAGGAATACGGAGAATCCATCACCGCAACAACCCAAGGCCTACTGCCAGGAGGCAAAATTCAGAAATGCCTCCACCCTCCATCCTTCTTTTATCCTACTTAGACACCAACTGTTCTCCCCAGGATGGTCTACTTCTCTGCTGCCTTCAATAATTGGTTGCAATGGCCATATACTCACAATTGAGGGGTTAATTAGGGAAGTTACCAGTCATTGACCCACAGTAGTGCCTTTTCCAGCCAACACTCAAGTCTCTTTCTCTGGTCCTCAACCTCTCAGTCACATGGTCCCTTGGCTTCGGTCTCTGTGGTTCAGAAAGTCAGCCTGCTGCTGCTCCGCCTCATTATCTCATAGTCTCAGGGCTCAGGGGCACAGCCCCTCGCTCTGCCTGTCTCCACTGCACGGTACCTCTGCTCTGGCTCCTTCCCTCTGTCCCAGAGTTGCTGTGTCTCTAGGTCTCCTGGTCTCAGCCTCCGCCACTTTGGGCAAGGCTCCTGAACATGCTCTGCTGGTGGTTCTTCTTCCTGGATGGTCCTAGGAATTCTCTCTCTTTCTGCTTCTGAGATAGTTCTTTTACAGCCAAGAGAATAGCAAACCAAACTGACCAATCACCTCTATTAGTGTTTCAGACACCTTATTTGCATAGTCAAACCCAGTCGTTTGATGGGAGTTAAGACACGTGGGTAGAGGAGGCATATAAAGAAATTCCACTTAAAGAAATTCAACTTCACAACAGACTTTGGAAGGTAAAGGAAGGATACGAATTTCACAGTGGGAAAACTGCAATATAATGATGTAATTTAAGGCAAGATGTCAGGAATTATATAACAATTCCTTATTTTGTTCTTAAATGATAGCACCCACAACTACTGACACATGACTGTGATGGGAGGTATACTTTAGAATGTCCCAACTCGCCTCCCTTAGTCCTCCTTGTAAGTCTCCTTCCCTCTTCAACATCCAACAACCACGTATCACATGTCTCTATCAGCACCATTCCCTTGGTGCTCTACCTAAGGCATAGCTTGATAAGTGCCATCCTGTTTTCAATTCCATTTTATATCTCCATTATGAATCTTTCAGCAGACCCAATAGGGCCTAACTTCCTGAATAGCTCCACTTGGATATTCATAAGATTGCTTAAATTTAGACAGTGACTCCTCCTTCTACATCCAGTGCCGTATCCTTCCTTCTCTCCTCAAACAGTAACGCCTGCCTACAGTTCCTCAGGTCAGTAATTAACATTCTTCTCCACTTCTTTTCCCTCAGCCACGAGTTCCCCCTCCTAACTACTACCAGAATTTGGCCACTTCTTACCACTGTCTCTACAACTGCCCTGTAACTGCCTATTTCTAAAACATCAGGTAGAAGGAGTTTTTAAAAACATATTATCGTGTTCCTCTTTTACTAAAAACTTTCCAGTGGTTCCCAGTTACTCAGAGTAAAAATCCAATGGCCTCACAATGTTCCAAAGAACCTCACATAATCGTACCTTTCCTTATCTCTGATGTCTCTCCGGAGAGATGATC
Source organism: Tenrec ecaudatus (assembly GCF_050624435.1). Classification (NCBI taxonomy): domain Eukaryota; kingdom Metazoa; phylum Chordata; class Mammalia; order Afrosoricida; family Tenrecidae; genus Tenrec; species Tenrec ecaudatus. The sequence goes on from NC_134543.1 coordinate 45,171,823, forward strand.
ATCTCAATATTGGGGAGGGGGTGGGGGAGAGGGAGGGGAGAGGGGAGAGACTCTCTTGAGAATAAATCCTCATGATAGTATAGAAGATGACTAGACTAAAGGAACAGTCATCCCTGTTAAGATAATGGAAGAACAAGGAAAGAATGGGAAGACGTCATCGTAGGGGACTACATCCTTGGCACATACTAGATACTCCAAGACTATTTAGTGGGTGATTAACTGAATGAACAAATGGGACAAGGTGGGCAGCACACTAGATTGGAAGAAGTGATAAAAATATAATGCTGAAAGACTATTAATAAGCAGGGTGAAAATCTGTTATTCTAAAATTATAGATCCCTTCGTGGCATGTCCAAAATCTTTTTGGAAGAGGTTTAGTCATAAGCAGTCCGGAAACAGTTATTTTCCAGATTTCAGAGTTAATATGATAGTGTGGGCAGATTCACTTATAGTTTCAGCCAACTCCAAATCATTGAATTAATAAACAGCAAGTAAAAATGACTTAATTCTTGGCATTGTGTCATCCCTCATGGATATTTCCCAACTGTGGTATATAATGTTCAAATCAAAGGAAGGTTTTTATTTCATTTTTATTCTTTGGATTTCATTAATTTTAACACACATAGAACTAGTCCAAATTCTTAAATATTATTTTTCCAGATTTTCCTCATTTGTGTTTTATCTAGAATAGAAACATTTTTTTCTATTCATCTTTCAGTGCTATCATCCAAATGAAAATTCCAGTATCAATGTTCTCTATTGGTTCTTGGACATGAAATATGCAGCTGACTGAGACAAAAGTAGATTTGGTGATTAAAACTGACCAGATAATACTACTGTATGTGGGCACATTCAGAAAGAAACAACACATTATTCCACAGGGATCTTAAATCAGAACATGCAAATTTAAGATACACGATTAAGGATATACTTACATCTGCCAGCTCCTTGATTTGCTTTGATGACACATCAAATGTATCAAGTCTCTGAAGGTAAGGCAAATGATACAATATGTGTGTGGAATAATTGCACAGTAGACAAACTGGATTCGTTTTATACTGAGGATCATTCAGTGATAAATCCTTTAAGTGTGGCAGCCGGGTTAAGTTAGTGAGATCCTAAAACAGTGGGGACAATGCTCCATTAATGAACTGCGGCTGTCCAGTCCTAGCGGAGCATTTGAACACTTAAAGTAATCCACAATCAGACGCAGTGCGTTCTAATTACGTGTTTAAATGTATTAAAGTGATTTAGATAAAGTGCTTTTCTCTAATGAAAAAAAAGTTAACTACACAAAGACCAAACTCTATCTACGTGTGTATTTTAAACACAAAAGATCAAAAAATATGTACAAAACCGTGTGTTCTTTCCAATTAGAACGCTGGAAGCAGTCATTTGAAGTCATGTATGTATAAATATGAGTTTGCCTTTTTCACACAACTCCTTTTGTTAACAATTTCCCCAGTGTACCTGTCAATCTCCTTCCTCCTTCACCCACAACTTACCACCCAGGGACACTGCGCTCCATTTTCTTCTCCTTGCGGGTCTGATCTACTTAGGGACAGCTGTGGGGTGGTCAGCATGTCACCTGCTCTGGGAACTTTTTCATTCTCTAAGGTTGGGGTAGAAGCTCCTCGTTTGAACTCTCTCAGCCACTGTCTTTAACTTTGTTGCAGAATTCATCCCACTCTATTGACAATTGCTTGTGCGTGCTACAAGACTATACGCCTAGGGTGTGTGTAGGCTTTATCCCTTAGTCTACCAACTAAGAATGTTTTTTGTAAATGTTTAAAGTGCACTAAAAATAAAATAAAAAAGACTATCCAACAGTAAGCCGATGTGGATAAAGCACAAACCAAACTCAATGCCATCGAGTCAATCTTGACTCCTAGTGACCCTATAGTACAGAGTAGAACTGCCCTATGTAAGTTTCAGAGACTGGAAATCTTTTTGTTTTTTTAATCATTTTACTGGGGGCTCATAGAACTCTTATAACAATACATACATGCATACATGTGTCATGCCCATTTGTACATTTGTTGTCATCATCATTCTCAAAACATTTTGCTTTCTACTTGAGCCCTTGTTATCAGCTCATTTTCCCCCTCCCTCCCAAACCCTCTTCCCTCATGAATCCTTGATAATTTATAAATTATTATTATTTTGTCTAGTCTTACACTGTCCAATGTCTCCCACTTTTCTGTTGTCCGTCCCCCAGGGAGGGGGTTCTATGTAGATCCTTGTAATCGGTTCCCCCTTTTTACCCCACCCCCCCTCCACCCTCCTGGTGGAGATCGTAATGAGGAGAAAGAATGAAGCACTGCCTGCTCCAGACTCGCTGGTTCTCTTGGTCGTCCATGGTATTTTGAAGATTCTGCGCCAGTACTGTAATTGAAATGCATCGATTCTTCTTCAGTCTTCCTATCTAATGTTCATCTTTCACAAGCACATGAGCTCATGGGAAACACCACGGCTTGGCTGGAGTGCCCCTTAGTTCTCAAAGTCACCTCCTTGCTTTCCGCACTTGAGAGAGGCCTTGTGCAGCACATTTGTGCAGTACAATGCATCATTTGAGCTCCTGGCTGCTGCTCCCATGAGCACTGAGTGTGGAGCTAGGCAAGACCAAATCCTTGACAACATCAAGCTGTTCTCCATTTATCACGATGTGACCTATTGGTCCAGTTTTGAGAATTTTAGTAGTCTTTACATTGAGTTGTAATCCAAACTGAAGGTTGAAATTCTCGATCTTCATCAGCAAGTGCTTCAAGTCCTCCTCACTTTCAGAGAGCAGGTTGTATCATCCCTGGAAAGTATGGCCTGGGTGATAAAAATGAAGCTGAAGATCATATGCCAGAATTTTGCAAGATCAATGACTTCATTGCAAATGTCATTTCTTCAATAACACAAAATTCACTCTATGGATGCCTTTCTCCAGATGGAATACACAGAAATCAAATTGACTACATATGTGAGAACAGACTCTGGAGAAGTTCAATATTAGCTGCTAAAACCAGGCCAGCGGCTGAGTAGGGTCTGCAGCTGGCAAAAACCGTGCCTCCGTCAAAGCCATCTTTGTGACTGGCCCTTCCCAACTGAACATGTGCAGAAGCAAGGAGCCCAGCTTTGACTTTCTTTAAGAAATTCTGTGCTCAGGATCCTCTCTCTGGCTTGCCTCTCTGTGACCTCTGGTTCTTCAGACTTGAGTTTCAGCCTGTCACTTGATTTGATTCCATCAGCTGCTACATCTTTGTGGATAAGGAGGCGCTTCCAGATGGATGTCTGAATGTCATATTTGGGACTTGCCAGCATCCACAATCACATGAGCCATTTCCTTAGTGATTTGTGAGTTCGTGAGGTACGATAGAGAATTGCAGAAGCCTGGGACATGCCTCGTCCTATGACATCCTCACAATTCTTTCTATGCTTCTAGCCCATCGTTGCAGCCAGTGCGTTAATTCATTTCATCCAGGGCCTTTTGTTGCTGCCTCTCCACTTTACCAAACACTTTACCTTCTCCAGGGACTGGTCTCTCCTGAAAACATGTCCATAGTACGTGAGATGAAGTCTTCCTATCCTTGCCTCTACGGAGTGTTCTGTTGTACTTCTTCTAAGGCATATTTGTTGGTACTTTTTAAAGAGTTGTATTGCCATATGTGTTATGTATCATACAGTTTTATCATTCAGTCATATTAAGAAGAGTTGTGCCAACACTACCACAATCAATTACAAAAGATTTTCTTATTGTACTCATTATCTCCCCATTTCCCCTGAAACCAAAAAGAGCTAAGGTAGGATAGAATTGCCTTTGTGGGCTTCCAAAACAGCAGCTTTTTAGGGGAATGAAAAGTCTTATCTTCTTCCCATGGAGGTGGTAGCTTCTAACTGCTGACCTTAGAAATCTCATTAGAATGTGTAACGACTGTGCCAACAGGCTGCTTAGGTAATTGTTAATCCAGTTACTGTCTCTACAGATTTACCTATATCCTGGATTTCATATACAGAAAATCATACAAAAAACAAGCAGCGTTCCAGGATACATTCAATATTCTTCACCAACACCATAGTTTAAACACATTGATATTTTAAAAACTTAATAATAAACCTTCCCCCAATTCTGTTGCAGCATTGTTCTTTGTATAATCCAGTTTCTCTGATTATTTGCTTAGCGTACCGATTGAGTAAGTATGGTGAGAGGGTATGACCCTGAAGCACGCCTTTCCTGCCTGATTTTAAACCAGGCAGTAGCTCCTTGTTCTATTCAGACAACTGCCTCTTGATCCATGCACAGGTTCTGCATGAGCACAATACAGTTCCCATTCTTCCCAAGAATGATAGTTGTGTTTTTGTTTGCATGATCCTTAGCCGACTTTATTCACTGAAAATATAACTTCACAAGCGTTTTCTTTTCATTTTAATACGAAAGGGCTTCAAAAAGTTCCTGGGAAAATGGCACTAAAAGATAATGGAATTTTTCAACAAAATGTTTGAAGTTCTGTGTTTAGTAGACAAGTGTTTTAAATTCCCAGGTGGTTAGTAATATCTTGATTTAGTAGAACTTAGAGGGAGAATGATGAATAATTATTTATTTTTGTATCTATTTACTACACATTCATTGGTCTATCGCTGGTTAATTAGCTGTGCTAAGGACCTAGTCCAGTCCCTGCTGCTACTCTTTGGGTGACTTGGACTTCAGTCATGGTTTATGGCCTCGGGTCTAGTCAAGTCATCTATGATGACTTGCTAGCCTCAGTATTGGGAGGGGCAATTCATCACAGGCCTTGAGAATTTTACTTTCTTTCTGGGTATGCAAAGACTGCACGGCATGAATGCTCTTTACCCATTTCTCAGGGCTGTGTTTGTAGGGAGTAACGTATGAGACGGGTAAGGTCTTCCCACGACCTTCCACAATGTGCAGGCTTGCTTCTGCTTGTTGTCAGGAAGTAGCTTCCTCACACTCAGTGCTCCTTGGTTGTGATGCAAACCCGCTTCATGCGCAGCGCTCCTCTAGGCCCGCCATCATGGCACTTGGTGGGGGGAGCCATGTGGGATCCAAGCAAAATAAGTCTTGTTTCTTCTACAAGCATCTATGAGGCAGCAACAGGTTAGCTTGTTAGCTTGCCAATGCAGACCCTTCACAGTTCTTGACGCTCAGTAGTTTTTTTTTTCTCTCTTCATTTAGATCCGAGGTGGGGGACATTTTCCTGCCAACAGCCATGTGGACATTTATAACATCATTCTCGGGCCATACAAAATAAGCAACCTAAAAATTATCCTGCACTATTTGGTCAAAACATTTCATTAATGCACCCCTAATATGATACTGGAACGACTTCTCTTTTCCGGGCCTGTGTAGAGCAGCTAATAGCTAATAGCTTCATCATTCTTCAGCCCGTTAAGAAATGTAATAGCAGACACATTTTGAACTCTCGTGATCCCTACATTCTATCTGCTGCCGGAGAAAATTCATCAGTCACAATGTCTCTCAGAGCCCCCCTTTTTTTTTTTTGCTGTCACTAATTCAAATACTCACAAATTATCTGGAGAAATAAAACAGATTGATAGAAATAAGAAAAGATTTAAGCACAGACATGAAGGAAAATATTATTTAGATGTTAGAAGGGACAAGAAACCAGCGAACTGAAGAAGTATAGCCAAAAAGATTGGAAAAATGCAAACAGAAAGTGGTGTCCTCGATGTCCCTCACTAAACCATAGCACTCTGGGGGACAATACTGGAGACAATCTGAACCCATCACACTAGGGCAAATAACCAAGTGTATTCAACAGAGCAGCAAGGGGAGTAAAGTGATGAAATCCCCAAGAAATACTGAAAATAGACTTTGGGGACAGAGTGTGGCACCCCATCAGCCTTGACTGGAAAACACTCATAAAGGCCAACAAGCAGACCTTGAACTATTTCTAGGCCTTTCCATTTTGTCAGTGGGTTTCTTTTGTTGTTGTTGTTATTGTTTTGTTGGTTTTGACTTCCTTTGTTGTTTTATTTGGATTTTCCAGGGTTTTTGCACTTATTAATGCATCTACATGTCTATCTAGATAAGATAGGTGGGATAAATAATTCAGAGATGAAAAGAATGGAACCAATGATTCTAGAGAGGATACGGGAGAAAGGGAAGTGGGAAAATATAAAGGGTGAAGGGACTAACCCAGGGACAAGGGAACAACAAGTGAACTAAAATCAATGGAGAGAAGGGTGTAGGATGATGCCTAGTCAATGTAGCAGTGAGGAATTACTAAACCCGAATGAAGGCTGAACATGATGGAGGGACAAGAGGAAAGTAAAAGGAAATAGAGGAAAGAACCAGGAGACAAAGGACATTTATAGAGGTCTAAATGCAGTTATGTACATATGTAAATATATATATAAAACAAAGGGGGAATAGAACTATGTACTCATATCTATATGTTAAGAATTAAGGCTGCAGATGGACATTAGTCCTTGACTCAAGTACTCCCTCAATACAAGAACATTTTGTTCTAACAATCTAGCATTCTGTGATGCTCACCTTCCCAACACGATTGCTACACACAAAATGGGTGCATAAGTAAATGTGGTAAAGAAAGCTGAAGGTGCCCGACTATCGAAAGATGTGGTGTCTGGAGTCTTAAAGGCTTGAAGATAAACAAGCGGCCATCTAGCTGAGAAGTAACAACACCCCCATGGAAGAAGCACACCAGTCTGTGTAATCATGAAGTGTCGAGGGGATCAGGTACCAGGCATATAAGACCTAGAACAAAATTATACCCAATGTATATGGGACAGGGGGCAGGAGTGGAGACCCAATGCCAATCTATAGACAATTGGACATCCCCCTACAGAGAGGTCACAGGGAAGAAATAAGCCAGTCAGGGTCAGTCTAGTTCTTTGGTGCTTCCTTCCCCCCACTATCATGACCTTAATTCGACCTTACAAATTGGATTAGACCAGAGCGTGCACACTGCTACACATAAGACCCCGAAACACAGGGAATCCAAGATAGATACCCCCCCCCCAGGGCCAACAATGAGAGTAGAGATACCAGGAGGATTAGGGGAGGGGGGAAAGGGGGAATCCATCACAAGGATCACCCTATATCCCCCTCTCAGGGGGACAAACAACGGAAAAGTGGGTGAGGGGCAACAGAGGGCAATGTAAGATATAAAAAGAATAATCTATAACTTTTGAAGAGTTGTGAGGGAGGGCAGGCAGGAGAGGGAGGGGGAAGAAATGGGGAGCTGATATCAGGGCCTCAAGTGGGAAGAGAATGCTTTGAAAATGATGATGGCAGCATATGTGCAAATGTGCGTGACACATTGGATGAATGTATGAAGAGTCCACAATAAAAGTATTTAGTTTTATAAAAAAAGAAAGTGGTGTCCTCAAAGCCAAGTAAATAGATATTTGTTTTTAATTTTAAGAAAGTAAGATTACCAGGGGGAGAGTATTGGTTGTGGCCCCACAGAACTGGAACATGCATACAGATCCCTCCATGACACGCCAAACCAGGAGGACAATGTAACGCATGGAGGGATCCACAAAGAGACTGGACCATACGCCGGCCCTAACCAGAATTAGCCTGACTCCTACCATCAAAGGGAATACCTCAAAAAATGAAAATAGATCATCTGGTGTGGGAAAGGAACTGACCTACCACACCACACCCAGAAGGAAGCTGAAGCAAAGGAAGGAGGAAGAACGGAGTGGAGCTCGGCTCGGAGGGCCCAATGTACAGAGAGGACCATACAGCCGGCCCCACGGCGAGATGCCCTACATGGGACAGCACCGGAGACACAGTGGGGGATATGCGACTGAGCTGCCCCCACCACACTGAGGCAAAACACTGGGGGCGTGCAATGGAGTGGTGGGGGAAGCAGAGCAAGGGGTTCCCGAGGGAGTATAAAGGATGGACCTTGGAGCCAGGACGTGGCACCCCATCAGACTCGTCCAGAAAACACTCCTAAAGGTCAAAAAACAGACCTTAAGCTACTAACAAGCTTTTCTTTTTTTTTTCTGTCTTTTTCTCTTTATTCTCTTCTTTTAAATTTTGTATGTCAGTGGCTTTTTTGTTTGTTAGCTTGTCGGTGTTGCTGCCGTCGTCGCCATATTCTTATGTGCCACTTGGTGATGTCAAAGCCATCCCCAATTTTATGCACATATTAATATATCTGCAGATCTACCTAGAGAAGACAGGCTGGACAAACAATATGAGAAGAAAATAATAGGACCAACGGTCCTGGAGGGACATGAGTGTGTGGGAGGTAGGGGAAGGGAGGAGGTGTTGGCCAACCCAGGGACAAGGGAATAATGAGTGGTTCAAAACCAGTGCCAGAGAGGGGATGGGAGGACTAGTAGGGAGTGACCAAGGGCAAGGTAACTGAGAGGAATTACTGAAACCAGAATGAAGGCTCAACATGGTAGTGGGATAGGAGGAAAGCATAAGGAAATAGAGGAAAGGAGTAGGGGGCAAAGGGCATACATAGAAGCCTAAATACAGACATGCATATATGCAAATATATTTATGATTATGGGGAAAATATACCTATGTGCATATATTTATAGGTTCAGTAGTAGGATAGCAGGTGGACATTGGTCCTCCTCGCACACACTCCCTCAATATAAGAGCACCTTACTCAGCTAAACAGTCATCAGTGATACCCACCTTCCCGACATGATCACTGAAGACAGACGTGTGCATAAGCAAACATGGTGAAGAAAGCTGATGGTGCCCAGCTATCAAAAAAATGTAGTGTCTGGGGTCTTAAAGGCTTAAAGGCAAACAAGTGGCCATCTAGCTCGGAAGCAACAAAGCACACAGAGAAGAAGCACACAAGCCTATGTGAACACAATGTGTTGAAGGGATCAGGTAGCAGACACCAAAGACAAAAACCATCATTGTGTGATCACCTTCCCCACATAAACGCTGAAGACGAATGTGTGCATAAGTAAGTGTGGTGAAGAAAGCTGATGGTGCCAGGATATTGAGAAATATAGTGTCTGGGGGTCTTAAAGGCTTGAAAGTCAACAAGCGGCCATCTAGCCCAGAAGCAACAAAGTCCACATGGAAGTAGCACACCAACATGTATGATCATGAAGGGCCAAGGGGACCAGGTTTCAAGCACCAAAGCCGCGGGGGAAAATCTTATCATCATGAATGAGGGGAGCACATGATAGGGACCCAATGCCCACCTTTAGACAACTGGACATCCCTTGCAGAGGGGTAGTGGGGAGGAGATGAGTCACTCAGGGTTCAGTGTAGCAATAATGAAACTCACAACCTTCCTCTTGTTCTTAAGCGCTTCCTCACCCACCCCAACTATCATGACCCCAATTCTACCTTGCAAACCTGGTTAGACCAGAGGATACACAGCAGTACAGATGGGATCTGGAAACACAGGGAATCTAGGACAGATGAACCCCTCAGAACCAACAGTGAGAGTGGCCATACCGGGAGGGACGAGGGGGTAGAATCACAGGGATCTACATATAACCTACTCTCTGGGTGATGGGCAATGGAAAATTGGGTGAAGGGAGACACCGGGCAATGTAAGATAAGATAAAATAATAATTTATAAGTTATTAAGGGCTCATGAGGAAGGGGGAGCGGGGAGGGAGGGGAGGGCAAAAAGGAAAATGAGGAGCTGATTCTAGGAACCCAGGCAGAAGGCAAATTTTGGGAATGATGTACAATTGATGTATGTATGGATTGTGATGAGTTGTATGATCTCCAACAAAATGATTTTTTTAAAAAGAAAGTAAGACTATTAAAATTAATCCAGCTAGCTCTAAAACTTCCTAGAGTGTCAGGTGGTCCAAAATAATGAAATCATTTCTCAAACTGGGGTTATTTCTTTCATAAGATGATTCACTTTACAAGTTAAAAAATAAAACTGAATTAGTCCATTTAAACATACCTTGAAAGAACATAACTGGTTACCAGAAAGGTTTAGTCTTTCCAGTTGTTCAATGGGGTCAAGGCATCGACCTTAAATTTAGAAAGATGAAAAAAAATTAAATTTCTTGTTTAATTCCTGGTCTTATCCTGTCCTACTTGTGATCCATAGAAGAATAACAGCACAGGTTTAGAAATACTTTGCTAAGGCATCATACAAAAAAATGTTTAAAAGAAAAAATATATAAGTATATATATATATATATATATTTTATATCGAAAACAAATTATTGTAGCATTATCTCAGATTGTAAATGCAAGAATACATACCAATGCTACTTATTTGATTTCCAGCAAGGTTGAGATCTTTTAAGTTCTTCAACGTTTGTAAGCCCTAAAGATTAAAAAGACAAATAATTCAGGGGCAGAAATCATTAAAGCCTTTATTTATAAATCATCTAATCAATTTAGTACTTTGTAACTGAGTGTGACCCACTTCACAAGCACTGAAGAAAGAGGGTGTATCATGGAATCTTTCCCTGTGTTTTCTACTGGAACCCAGAAGTCCTTATGGAGGAGACAGGAGCAGGATGGGAAATAGAGACCAAGAGGAGGGGCAGAAAGGAGAACACACCACACTGTGTGTTGTATAATCTTCAGCAAGTTATATAACCTCTCAGTTCACCTTCTTAAAACCTGAAAAACAGGAATGATCACGTCTACTTCTCAGTTTTGTTGAAAGGGAATAATGTATAAACAAAGCTCTTTGTACATTACAACATGTTATATACTTGCTAGTTATTTTTAACATGAATAATTGTCAGTCATGAATATGTTCCTTAAATACAATAAGATTTTGGACATCATGGTTGAAGCTCCACAATAATAATTTACTTTACATATAAATCACTAAGCTTATCTTACCTCAATACTTTTAATTGCATTGTGGTTTAGCCAGAGAACTTCCAATCTGACTAATTTCTCTAAATTTTCTATTTGGGAAATTTTATTATAATATAAATATAGTTTTTCCAAGTTTCTACATCCTTGAAGACCTTGAATTTTCTGTTTTTAAAAGAAAAGTTAGAGTGTATTAGCTTATATTTTGTATTAACACTTTGATTGTTTTTTAAAAAATGAACTTAGAAACATATTGTTAAAGAAAATGATTTCATATCTTCTTTTTAAAAAATCACAGTTTTATTGCAAAATCAATATCCAGCAAAAGAAACTAAGAAATTTAATAGAAAAACATTCCTCTCTGTAAGTCCAACTATCTTCAATTTTGCCTAGTCTTCTCTTAGTTTAATCAGCTAAAAACCTATTTTTATATGGTTATAATCATTATGAACATACCATTTTCATTTTTTAAGGTATATGAAATGTTTTCATCATTTAAAATATACTATTTGAACAATATTTAATGACGTTGGTTATTAAAGAATTACTCCATGTGTGATAAATATGTTCCACATTTTTACTTACTTTTTAATGACACATAAGGTTGTCTGTGAAATGGCACTTTTTATGGAGACAGTGTGTGCAGGAGGGCACACATATTAACAAGTATGCTTAGATTCAACATGATGTTTAAAATTTTAGCTACTATAAATACGGCAAAAATAAATGATATCGTGATTCCAGTTGTTAAGGGTTTTTTTGCTGAGGAATTAATTCTCTAAGATCTTAGAACAAAAATCTCTGAGTTAAAGGGTATGTATAATTTTGTGGCTGTTGATATATATTGTCATATTGCTTTTCTTTCTTTTTTTTTTTAAAACATTTTATTAGGGGCTCATACAACTCCTATCACAATCCATACATATACATACATCAATTGTATAAAGCACATCCGCACATTCCCTGCCCCAATCATTCTCAAGGCATTTGCTCTCCACTTAAGCCCCTTGCATCAGGTCCTCTTTTTGTTTTCCCTCCCTCCCCATATTGCTTTTCAAAATCAATGTTTTACACTATATACAAGTATAAGCTCAAAATGGATCAATAAGAGCTAAACCTTTAAATGTATTACAAGAAAATATAAGGGAAAATATAACCTTGAATTTAGAAGTGACTTCTTAGGCACAACACCAAAAGCACAATAAACAAAAGAAAAAAATAAATAAATTAGACTTCATCAACATCAAAATTTCTGAACATTAAAGAAAATAATAAATGGAGTGAAAAGGCAACTCACAGAAAGAGAGAAAATATTTGTGAATCATATACATGAAAAGTGATTAATATCCAGAATATATGAAGAATTCCTACAGTTCAACCATTAAAAGCAAGCAACAAGACCCAAGGCCCAAGTGTCGACCACTGGAGATCCCCTCATAGAGGGGATCTCGAGAGGAGACAGGTCAGTCAGGGTGCGATGTAGTACCGATGAAGAACACAGCTTTCCCCCAGGTCCTGGATGCTTCCTCCCCCCAACTACCATGATCCGAATTCTACCTTGCAGGACTGGATAGGGCAGAGGTTGTACACTGGTGCATATGGGAGCTGGAGGCACAGGGAATCCAGGGTGGATGATACCTTCAGGACCAAGGGTGTGAGGGACGATGCTGGGAGAGTGGAAGGTGAGTGGGTTGGAAAGGGGGAACTGATTACAAGGATCCACATGTGACCTCCTCCCTGGGAGATGGACGGCAGAGAAGGGGGGGAAGGGAGACACCGGATAGGGCAAGATATGACAAAATAACAATTTGTGGATTATCAAGGACTCATGAGGGAGGGGGAAGCGGGGACGGAGGGGAAAAAATAAAGAGGACCTGATGCAGAGGGCTTAAGTGGAGAGCAAAAGCTTTGAGAGTGATTAGGGCAAAGAATGTACGGATGTGCTTTATACAATTGATGTATGTATATGTGTGGACTGTGATAAGAGCTGTATGAGCCCCTAATAAAATGTTTAAAAAACAAAAACAAAAAACAAAAATAACCCCCCCAAAAAAAGGGATGACAAAAGGACTTGAACAGACATTAGCCCCGAAAAGAGAGCAAATCGCTTACAAGCACTTGAAATATTCAACATCCTTACGCATTAGAAAAAGGTGAATCAAAGCAATAATGAAACATCATTGTCACAACCAGTAGAATGACAATTATGAAATAAAATGAAAAGAAAAAACTAGTAAGTGTGAAGTTGTGGAAAAATTTTAACTGAACGCCAGTGCATTGCATGATCTGAACTTGGAATGTGTGAAGGGTGAAGTTAGGAAAATTGGAAGTGGTCAAAATGAAATGGAACACATAAAGATTGATATCCTAGGCATTACTGACCTGAAATGGACTGGTATTAGCCATTTTGAATCAGAAAATCATATGATTTATTATCTTATAATTTACTATCACAGTTTAGAGGAATGGGGTGGCATTCATTGTCAAAAAAGACATTGCAAAATCAATCATGAAGTACAATGCCATCTGTGATTGGAACATATCTATCTGCTTTCAAGGAAATTCAATCAAAACAATTATTCAAATTTATGCACCAACCACAAAAGCTAGTGAAGAACTGAAGAATTCAACCAATGATTTTATTCAAAAATTGACCAAACATGAAATCAAGAAGCATTGATAATTATTGGTGATTGAAATGCAAAAGTTGGAAACAAAGAGGAAGGAACAGTAGTTGGAAAATATGGATTTGGTGATAGAAATGAAGCTGGAGATCAAATGATAAAATTTTACATTATCAATGACTTGTTAATAGCAAATACCTTTTATCAACAACACAAAAGGCTACTATACATATGGTCTTCTCCAGATGGAATACACCGAAATCAAATTCACTATATCTGTGGGAAGAGACGCTGGAGAATTTCAATATTGGCAGCTAACACGTGGCCGGGTGCTATCTGTGGAACAGACCATCAATTGTTCTTATAGTCAGGATAAAGCAGAAAGAAATTAAAACAAGTCCATGAGAACCTGAGCTCTATGACCTGAGTCTATCTCACTTGAACAACTCATGAGCTATTTTCTGCATTGAACATTAATGATACAAGATCTAATGAGTCATGTCAGGACATCCAGAATATTATTCATAAATAAAGCAAAAGGTCATTAAGAACACAGGAAAGAAAGAAAATGTCAAGTGGATGCCAGAAGAGACTCTAAAACGTGCTTTTACTCACAGAATGGCAAAAGAAAATGGAAGAACTGATGAAGTCAGAGAGTTGAATAAAAATTTTCAAAGGGTAGCTTGAGAAGACAAAGCAAAATATTAAAATGAAATGTGCAAAGACCTAGAATTAGAAAACCAAAAAGAAAGAATACACTCAGCATATCTTAAACTGAAAGAATTCAAATAAAAATTCAACCCTTGAGTTGCAATCTTGAAAGAATCTATGGGGAAATATTGAATGATGCAGAAAGCATCAAAAGAAGATGGATCCCAATTCTACCGTGCAAATCTGGCTGGGTCAGAGGATGTACACTGGTACACATGGGAACTGGAAACACAGGGAATCCAGGACAGATGATCATTTCAGGACCAGTGCTGAGAGTGGCGATACTGGGAGGGTGCAGGGAAGGTGGAGTAGAAAGGGGGGACCAATTACAATGATCTACATATAACCTCCTCCTTGGGGAGTGGACAGTATAAAAGTGGGTGAAGGGAGACATTGGGCAGTGTAAGGTATGACAAAATATAATAATTTATAAATTATCAAGGGTTCATGAAGGAGGAGGTGATGGGGAGGGAGGGGAAAGATGAGGAGCTGATACCAAGGGCTCAAGTAGAAAGCAAATGTTTTGAGAATGATGATGGCAACAAATGTACAAATGTGCTTGACACACAATGGATGTATGTATGGATTGTGATAAGAGTTGTACAAGCCCCCAATAAAATGATTAAAATAAAAGATGGAAAGAATATACAGAGTCACTGTACCAAAAAGAAATAGTCAACATACTACTATCTTCAGGAGGTATCATATGAGCAAAGAACAATGGTGCTAAAGGAAGTTCAAGCTACAGTGAAAGTATTAACCAAAAACAAGTCTCCAGGAATTAACAGAATATTAATTTAAATGTTTCAACAAGCTGATGAAGAACTGGAAGCACTCACTCACCTATGCCAGCAAATTTGGAAGACAGTTACTTGGCCAACTGACTGGAAGAGATCCATATTTATGCCCAATCCAAAGAAAGATGATCCAACAGAATGTAAAACTATGGAACAATGTTAGTGATATTACATGCAAATAAAATTTTGCTGAAGATCATTCAACAACAGTGGTAGCAGTACATTGACAGGCCTGCTTCAGAGGAGGATATGGAACAAGGGACATCACTGCTCATGTCAGATGGATCTTGACTGAAAGCAGAGAATACCAGAAAGATGTTTACTTGTATTAACTATGCAAAGGCATTAGACTGTGTGCATCATAATAAACTATGTGCACCCATGAGAAGATGGGAATTCCAAAACACTTCATTGCGCTCACGAGGAACTTGTACACGGATCAAGAAGTATTTGTGGGGAAAAAACCCCAAGGGAATACTGCAGGAAAGGTTTGCATCAGGTTTGTTTCCTGTCACCATACTTATTCAATCTATACACTTAAATAATCAAGGAAGATGGATTTATATGAAGAAAAAATGTGACATCAGGATTGGAGGAACACTTATCAACAAATGACACAACTTTGCTTGCTTAAAGTGAAGAGAATTTGAAGCACTTGCTGATGAAGATAAAAAATTGTAGCCTTCATTATGGATGACAACCCATGCGAGGAAGACCCAAATCCTCACAACTGGCCAAGTAGGGCACATCATGGTAACAGAGAAAAGGTTGAAGTTGTCAAGGATTTTGTCTTTGATCTGCCATCAATGCTCAGGGAAGCAGCAGGTCAAGAGATCAAAAGATGTATTGCATTCGGTAAATCTGCTGCACAAGACCTAGTCTTTAGACTATTGAAAAACAAGGATGTTACTTTGTAAGCTGTGCCTGACCCAAGCCATGGTATTCTCCATTGCATAATATGCATGTGAAAGTAGGACACCGAATTAGGAAGACTAGAAGAATAGATGTATTTGAATTGTGGTGCTGGAGACAAATATTGAAAGTACTGTGAACTGCTAAAAGGACAAATCAATCTGTCATGGAAGAAGTACAGCCAGAGTGCTCCTTAGAGGCAAGGATGGAAAGACTCTTAGATACTTTGGACATATTGTCCCTGGAGAAGGGCATCAGATTTGGTAAAGTGGAGGGGCAGCAGAAAAAAGAGGAAGGCCCTAGACAAGATGAACTGACACAGTGACTGCAGCAATGGGCTCGCGAGTAGGAACAATTGTGAGGCCGGGACAAGACCGGGCACTGTTTCATTCTGTTGTGCACAGGCTCACTATGGGTCAGAGCAGACTCAATGACCCCTAACAGCAACAACAATAATTTCCTAGGCAAATATTAGCTGAAGACAGCATCAAATATTTTAATTCTTAAAATATATGCAAAAGATTCTGGGAAAAAAGGAAAGTACCAACAAAAGTTTATTTAAGAGCCCTCCCAGGAGTATATCAGAAGGAATCCAGATTATGGCTAAAATGTTGTACCTAAGGCTGAACATACGGAAGGCGCCCCTACTACAAACAGGAGATCAATGCAGAGGCCTCGGCTCGGGAAAGAGGCCAGCGCGGAGCTGAAATACAGGAAAAGAAAAATAAAAGCTTATTTAAGACCCCTCCCACGAAAAGGTGCGTCAGAAGGTGCTTCTGGATTAGATTGGAATTGCAGTCCAGTATTTACCTGTGTATACCACCCAGGGACTCCTACCACGCAATACTGGGTGGGTTTTTTTTTAATACAAAATAAGATATGTTTATGTTTGGGTCCTTCATTTCTATTTTTCTTCACATAAATTCATTTCTAGCTTCTGCCCCTTCGTCTGATTTGAACCATGCCAAATAATTCAGGATACAAATTTTCATCTACGGTCTTATGTTTACACCCACCTCTATGAAGCATTCAGCAATCCAAAGTTCTTTAAGTAGTACGCAAGTCTCTAACCCTGAAATTTCTTTTATATCTTGAGCTATAATCGTGAGACTTGTTAGATTACAAAATAATGATAATCCAACGATACGAGGATATCCTGAGAAAAACATTTCCAGTTTTGTAGTTTCTGATCCTTCTTGTTCGAGCATCTCGTAAGATAAACCATTGCATAAACACTGTTTTGTAAGAAGCAGAAATTGGGTTAGTTTCTATTCTAAAATTACTTTCACTGGTAAAATTATAAATAGTCAATTAAAGTCATGGTATTTTTATGCTCTGACTAGAAAATTATACTACATACATGACTATGCGCTCAAAAGTCAGAAGATTGAGTTGATCTCAAGAAGCACAAAAATGTTCCATTTAAAGTCATCAAAAACGTAGCTGAAAGAAACTTAACTTAGGCTCACCAGTTCTTTCAGTATTTCTTCTTTAGTTAGGTTTTCACCTTCAATCATCTTCCATTAAAAACAATGGTCATAATAATGTATCTGTTAAGAAAAATTAAAAGAAACACTAGAGTCATATCATTCTAAGTAGAAATAGACTTTAAGCTTCACTTAAAATATTAGCCAAAAAACAAGACTCCAGGAATTGATGGAATACCAAATGAAATACTTCATCAGGCTGATTTAAGACTGGAAGCACTTACTCATTTATGCCAAGAAATTCGGAAGACAGATACTTTTCCAACTGACTAGAAGAGATCTATGTTTGTACCAATTCCAAAGAAAGACAACCCACCAGAATGCTCAAATTATAAAACAATATCACTGATGTCACATGCAAGGAAGATTTTGCTGAAGAGAACCAATAATGGTTGCAGCAGTACATTGACAGGGAGCTGCCAGGGTTCAGGCCAGATATAAAAAATGGAGTAGAATAAAAGATATCATTGCTGATTTCAGATGGATCCTGACTCAGAGCAGAAAATGCCAGAAAGATGTTTATTTGTGCTTTAATGACTATGCCAAGGCTATAACAAACTATAGATAACCTTAGAATGAATGGGAATTCCTTAACACTTCATTGTGCTCCTCCAGGATTTGTACATGGATCAAGAGGCAGCTGTGTAAACAGAACAAAGGAATTCTTCATGGTTTAAAATCACATGCAAGTAAAATTTGGAGGTTGTATCCTTTCACCATAATTTTTCAATCTGTAGGCTGAGCAAATCATTAGAGAAGATGGCAAATGTTAAGAATGTAGCATCAAGACTGGAGCGAGGGTAGCACTGAAGCTACAATTCAAGAAGAGGGACTTGTCTAATCAAAGCACACAGGAGCCAACGAGGGGGAAAAGGGAATGAGAAAAAAAAAGAGTGAAGCGTATCCTGGCTCACCAAGCCCTGAGGACGATGTTTCTGCTCAGAGCAGCAATGCACAGAGACAACCACAGGGCTGGCCTCACCACAGGACACAGCTTTCCTCATTAACCCATAGCACCACTGGGGACAACATTAGAGACACACACGGCAGGAATTGTGTCTGCTGAGAGCTCATTACCCCGAAGTCAGTCTCTGGGGGCATGCAGCAGAGCGGGGGTGGGGGGTGGGGATAGCAGAACAATGAAGTTCCCAGGGATAGATGTGGGACCAGAGCATGACACCCCATCAGATTCAACTGGAAAGCACTTGTGAAGGACAACAAATAGACCCTGAACTATTTATAGCTTTTTTGTGTGTTGTTGTTGTAGGTATTGTTTTACTTTCTATTGTTGCTTCCTTGTACTCAGTCTTGTGATGGTACATAGTATGTTTACCTGGAAGGGATAGGTGGGATAAACAAGCTGGAAGAGAGAACAATGGGATGACAGCTCCGGGGGACATGGGAGAAGGGGATGCAGGGGAAAGGACGTGAGTTTTAACAAACCCAGGGACAAGGGAACAACAAGTGATCCAAAATCAGTGGCAAGGAGGGTGTAAGAGGTCTGGCAGGGCTGGATCAAGGGAAATATAACCGAGAGGAATTCCTAAAACCTAAATGAAGGCTGAACATGATAGTGGGACAAGAGGAAAGTATTATGAAATAAAGGAAAGAACTAGGAGGCAAAGGGTAGTTATACAGATTTAAATATAGGGAAATACAAATGTAAAAATATTTATATATGACAAGGGGGGAAATAGATCTATGTACACATATTTATAGGTTTAATATTAAGGAAACAGATGGACAGTGGGCCAATGCTCAAGTACTCCCTCAACACAAGACCACTTTGTTCTAACAATTCGGCAGTTTGAGATGCTCACCTTCCTGGCACGGGCTGAAGACAATGGGTGCACAAGCAAATGTGGTGAATAAAGCTGATGGTGCCCGGCTACCAAAAGATATAGCATCTGAAGTCTTAAAGGCCTGAAGATAAACAAGTGGCCATTAAGCTGAGAAACAACAAAACCCACATGGAAGAAGAACACCAGCCTACCCCGACATGATCGCTGAAGACAAAGCAGGTGCATAAGCAAATGCGGTTAAGAAAGCTGACGGTGCCTGGCTGTCAAAAGATATAGAATCTGGGGTCCTATGGGCTGGAAGATAAACAAGTGGCCATCTAATTGAGAAACAGCAAAACCCACATGGAAGAAGCACACCTGCCTATGAGATCATAAGGCATCAAAGGGATCCGGGATCAGGCTTCAAAGACAAAAAAAAAAAATCATAGCATTGTGAATGAGGAGAAATGCAGAGTGGGGACCCAGGGCCCATCTGTGGGAAATTGGACATCCCCTTGCAGAAGGGCTGCAGGGAGGAGATGAACCAGTCAGGGTGCAGTATAGCAATGATGAAACATACAATTTTCCTCTAGTTCTTGAATGCTTCCTCCCAAGCACTGTCATGATCCCAAGTCTACCTTACAAATCTGGCTGGACCAGAGGATGTACACTGGAACATATAGGAACTGGAAACACGGGGAATCCAGGACAGATGAACCCCTCAGGACCAGTGGTGAGAGTAGGGATACCAGGAGAGTAGAAAGAAGGTGAGGGAGAAAGGGGGAACAGATTACAAGGATCTATATATAACCTCCCTCCCTGGGGGACGGACAGCGAAAAAGTGGGTGAAGGGAGACGTTGGATGGTTTAAGATATGACAAAATAATAATAATTTATAAATTATCAAGGGTTCATGGGGAGGGGGAGCAGGGAGGGAGGGAAAAAAAACGAGGAGCTGATACCAAGGGCTCAAGTAGAAAGAAAATGTTTTGAGAATAATGATGGCAACATATGTACAAATGTGCTTGACACGATGGATGGATGTATGGATTGTGTTAAGAGTTGTACGAGCCCCCAATAAAATGATTTTTAAAATAAATAAATAAAAATATACAAAAGCAAAAGAAAGATCGGAGGAAGTCTTATTAACAAATGGCTATATGCAGGTGCCACAACCTTGCTTGCTGAAAGTGAGGAGGACTTGAAGCATTTGTTGATGAAGATCAAAGATTATAACCTTCTGTATGGATTACAACTCAATGTCAAGAAGACCCAAATCTTCACCCTGGACCAATGGGTAACATCATGAAAAATGGAGAAAAGATTGAAGTTGTCAAGAATTTTGTCTTGCTTGGACCACAATCAATTCTCATGGAAGCAGCAGTCAAGAGATCAAAAGATGCACTGTCTTAGAAAAGTCTGCTGCACAAGACCTCTGTAGAGTACTGGAAACCAAGGTTGGTTCTTTGAGGACTGAGGTGTGCCTGACTGTGTTAGGTCGGGTTGACTAGAGAAGCAAATCCAGGGATACTCATCTATGTTTAAGAAAGAGCTTCATATCAAGCGGTAATTATACATGGAGAAAACAGCCTAGCTCAGTGCAACTCAAATCCATATATCCCTCGTAAGACTCACACAGCCACATGCAATGATGCAAAATGCAGGAAGATCACAGGCCAGTGAGTGAAAAGTCTTGTGGATCCAATGGTGGTGGAAGCATCACAGGGCTCTGGCAGGTCTCAGAAAGGTGAAGCAGAGAGAGGGGAAAGGTTCCCAGGATCCATCCTATGAGAAGGTCACACCCACAAGAAGGCACCACCAGGCTGTGACCTGATTGGCAGGCTAGACTCCACTTTTAGATATTCATTTTATATTTTTATATCTTCAATTTGACCTGAAATTATGTAACCTCCACACTGATCCAAGACATGGTATTTTCTACTGACTCATAGGAATGTGAAAGTTGGACATTCAATAAGAAAGATTAAGAACTGATGCATTTGAATTGTGGTGCTGGGGGAAAATATTGAAAATATGATGGACTGCTAAAAGGACAAATCCATCTGTCTTGGAAGAAGTGCAACCAGAGTTTAGAGGCAAGGATGGCAAGGCTTTGTCTCACATAGTTGTCAGGAGAGTCCAGTCCCTGGAGTAGGACATCATGCTTGATAAAGTGAAAGGGCAGCGAAAAAAAGAGGAAAGTTCCAACGAGATGGATTGACACAGTGGTTGTCACCATGGGCTCAGGCCGAGGAACAATTGTGAGCATGGTGCAAGACTGAGCAATGGTTCGTTCTGTTGTGCACATGGTTGCTGTGTCAGAACTAACTCCATGGCACCTAACAACAACAACAGCCCAAGCGTTGCTTGACATCGTCACACTGTACATCGCCACAACTACCTATTCCATCTCAAGTTCTCCATTTGAAAGTTAGTTTTTATTTTGAATTTAATTCTGCCTTCATAAATCCTCCATTATCTCTTTGGTTGAAATCAAACAAGTGCAATTTCTCTTCCATACAGATCGGCCTTCTTTGATACTTGAAGAAAGCAGTCATCTCTAGACTTCCCATTTACCCAACTCCTAGTTCATGTCTTCTAACTCTATCACTAGATGCCCTTGTTTCTCTATTGTGAACAAGCTTCAGTTTATCCTTATGACACTATGGTCTCCAAAAATGAATAAAGTTCTCTACGTGGAATTAGAGCTCAAAGAGAAAATTCTTCAGGAATTAGCAAAATAATTTACTTGGTACTAAGTGTTTATTAAAATGCATTCAGGAATGCTCTCCTTGTTCTAGACTATATGAATGGACTGATGCCTAAATAACTCCAAAACAATTTACTCTAATTTTTAAATTATTTTTAGTATTTTCATTATTTCTTTCAAGACACAATGATATTTAAAAATACAGAATTTACAGTTTTAGTCTGATAACATAAAGCATTTAGAATGCAGTATATCTTGTGAATCTATTTGTTTTTCAATAACCCATTGCCAGCTTCCCACCCCTCACCTGACAACCAAATCCACTCCCATCAAGTTGATTCCAACACATAGAACCCATAGAACAGAGTAGAGCTGTTCCCGAGGGTTCCCAAGGCTTTACAGAAGTCGACTACCATATCTTTCTCCCAAAGTACAGTTGATGGATTCAAACCTCCAACCTTTTAGTTTACAGCTGAGTACATTAATCACTGCACCACCAGGGCGCCTGAGAAAAGTCTAGTTCTCTATGAAGGAGGTTTATTTTTTCATTAGAGAAATATGCATATCCGAATAGCCAACCTTACCTCTCATCTCAGTTTCTATTTTCTTTCTCAGCACCTTTGTTTACAAAAAAAAAAGTTCTAATTCATTAGTTAATTAACCAAACAAAATTTAATTGAAAAACTCCTAAATCTTATAATTTGCATCAATACATGTGAAATTTGGCAAGCCTGGACTTTCCTGGTACTCAGGAGACTGCTGTGCTTTTCACAGTCACAAGTGTACCGAAGGCTCCTGGCTATTGTTTCCACTTCGATCAAAAGATGAGCAGCCTATTGGCCAGCCTGTAACAGCCCTGCTGCCCTTTGGAAAAGGCCCTTAAGTGTTCCAACTCTTCTCGAGTGCCTCCACCGAGGAACCAGAAGTCACCAGGAGCTTCTTAACTCTCATCTTTCAAATTGCAAATCTTGGGTCAATGCCATCACCTCCCTCCTCTATGCTGGAGCGCTGCTGAACGTTTCATATGAGCAGCATGGAGGTGAAGATGGCCGCCCACTTCAGCTGGACCTCTTTGTTCTTCTGCCCACTTTCTCTCCTGGAGAGGAGGAGTAAAGATACAAATCTGGGATTGACACCACAGTAGTGCCCATCATCAACTTTCACCCTTCCTCTCAAGTTCACGCCTGTCTCTCTGCAGGAGACCTTTTCCCGGCTTCACAGAGAAAGTGGTACCATCAGAAAGTGGTACCATTAATTTCCTTTTCCCATAAATCTTTCTTTCCCTCCCCTCTTCTTAGCAGGAGTATTCTTTCTCTTGTCCAAAATGAATGTCTCTTTCTGTGCTACACAATATGCGCTAGACAATTTCAGAGCATTCCTATCAAATTCCCCCCCTTTCTCACTTATTTCCTTCTTTCCTTTAGGCTCTCTTTCCTCTTTGTATATGCTAGATCTTTCCTGAGTGTAAAAAGTCCTTCCTACCTTATATTCTTCTATGCATAGATGTTTTTAGACATCTTCACACACACATACACACACACACACACACACAACTTCTGGCTAGAGTCATTACTAACAGTTCACTACCTCCATCTACTACTCAACCTACTGCACTCTGACTGGGGCACCTCAGGCCACTAGTCACTTTCTTACCCAGGTCAACCATAACCTTCCAATTGCTTAAGTCACAGCTCATGTCTCAGATCTTGTCTTTCTTTGACCCTAACGTGGTATTTTCGTCTTTAACTTGTCTCCTTTCCCTTGTGTTTTATTTGTTTATTTTCAAACCAACTTTTCAGATCAATTGCTTCCTTCTTGGTGGAAAATGCCTAATCTTCACCTTCCTCTTTTGTGCAACAAATCCAACTGCTCACACGGAAAGCTCCATTTGAATGTATCACAGGCACCCCAAATTCAGTATGCCCAAATGAACTTTGTTTTCTATATAAAAACCTCCTCTTAATGTAAGTTTTCGCTTAATAAACACCACCACCATTCTCATCATCTGAGTGAGAAACCTGGGACTTATTCTCAGTCTTTCACTGTTTCCTTCACATTCACACTCTCAGTCCTTATGCACCTACCTCTCTTAAACAGTTAGCAAATATGTTCTTCTCAATCCCAATGACCTCTGCCTTGGCTCAGACGCTCCCATGCCACCTTCACTGGATGCCCTGTCTGTAATTTCACCTCCCGCCAGTGTTTTCCGTGCACTATTGCACTGCTGACAGCCAGCCTCCTGGAAGATACATCCACTCACACTACTACTTCCTTTGGAAACTGCTCAGAAACTCCATGCTCTGACTCCCGCTCACCTCTCAAGCTCAGGAAAAATCCCTTCACCTCCTCAGACCAGCCTTGTTGGGCCACAATCAGTTCTCTGAATGGGCTGGAAAACCGTACTTTGACAGATGTTTTTCCTCCTGGAAGTATCTCCCCCCACCAACTTTATGGCATACAACACACATCTCTCAGGATTTAATTCAAGGTTCTTCCCTGTGAAGACTTTTCCTATCTTTGGTAACAGAGTATTCATTCTCTTCCCTTGACTGACTTCAGTTAGAGTCGCCACCAGTCACCGTGTGTTGTGATGTTTGCAGGTCTTTGCCCCACACTAGGCTACATGCTCATGGAGAGAGGGACTATTAGCTGATCGCAGTGTCTGGCACATGTGAAGCGTTCAACAACAGTTTTATTTGAATGGTCATGTCATAGGTTCCTATATGGCATATCAAGAGAGTTGTTTTATACAATCAAAGTATAATCATGCTTGCTTCTGTCTACCAAAAAGGTTGGGTGAGAGTCATGCTGAGAAATGTCCTTTTGTAGCCATCCTGAAGCCTGTGGAGGCCTGCTGGGAAGAGGGCTTCTAAACAGCAGGTATGTCTGGAAGGTTGTGGCCTCAGACCATTTTCGCTGGCTACAAACGGCCTCTTCTAAAGTGGACGGTGTTTATGCCCGAGATGAAACGGAATGCTACTTAGGTAAGAGATGTGCTTCTATGCACAAAGCAGAGAACAACACCGTGACTTCTGGCGCCAAACCAAACGAAACCAGAGTTCGTGCCCATAGAATCAGTGGCATGTTTCGGGCCAAATTCCGGAGCAATGGGCCTGCTAAGGCTATTGGGCGCAGAATCCGTGTGACGCTGTACCCCTCAAGAATTTAAACTTATTGGGAACAAAAACCCCATAAATAAAATCCTGTGTCTGTTACTTACAAAGAAAATCAAAGTTCCTTTCAGCACACTGGAAGTTCATAACCACCGATGGTTAAATTCACGCCCTTCCCGCTCCAGGTGAGCAGTGCTAGGTAGATTCCCGAACATCCGGGTGCTTGAGCTGAAGATCTTTCCCTGTTCCATAAAGATGGCAACCGATGCTTGTGAGTCTCCGGCCCTTTCCTCCTCCTCTTAAGCTTTGCTCTAGTCACCCCCCTGCGGGCCTCACGCCACTGCCTCTCATGATGATGATGATGATTATTTCCAATGCACCATTTCAGGGATCCCTTGACCTCAATGTGACTTCACCTCCTCCTCCCTGACCTCACAGGGAGGAAGGAGGAGGGCACAAAGACCCCCTAGGGCAGCCCTTCTCAACCTGTGGGTCTAGGCCCGTGGGGGTGGGGTGTCGAACGACCCTTTCACAAGGGTCGCCCGAATCATAACCGTAGCAAAATGGCAGTTATGACGTAGCGACGAAAATAATTTAATGGTTGCGGGGGGGTGGGGTGTCACCACCACATGAGGAACAGTACGAAACGCTAGGGCCTAGGGTTGGCCGACTGGTGACAGACACTCACCCTATTCCAGAGAGGAGGGATTGCCGGCCAATTGGAACCCCGTCAGATCCCACTCAGAACTTCCAAGACGGGTCTTGCAGCACCAGACAGCGACCTTCGCTAGCCTCGGGGCCCGGTGTGTACACGCTGCCCTCCGCCGTTGCCTAGGAAACCGCTTCCGCGCGCCCCCCCCCCCACTGCAGTGGGGTGGGGGTGGAGGGGCGGGGAAACGGCGGCCCGGCGGGTTGGGTCACGTGGCAGCAGCTCCAGCCAATCAGCACTGTCAGGGGTCCACCCGGAAGACCCTGGTGGGCTTTTCGCTCCTGCGCATCCTCGCCCCTCCCTCCCGAGGGCCGGCATGGACTCGAGGCCGTGCGCCGGTGCTTTTGTTGGGCGTTGCCCTCTCCCTGGGATCTGCGGGCCGGCCGGGCCGCGATGCGCGAGGGCCTGCTGACGCGACCTCCGCCTTTCCCTTGTCTCCCCTCGTTCCTGGCCACTGCCCTTGAACAGCTTTGAGCCTCGCGGCCTGGTGGTCCGGAGCATCGCCAGCTTTGAGCCCCAGAAGAATAGCGCTGTGATGTCACAAGTGCCCGTCGACCCCGCTCCCCCGCAGCCCACCCCCGAACTAGTCGCCTCCCCACTGGTAGCCTGAGCACTGCAGCCTCAGCCGCGGAGAGCAGAGAGGGGACAGGCCAGCCGGCTATTACTGATGGCCACCACGGCCTCCTCATAATCGTTCGCAGACAAGCTTTGGAGTGTCGTTTCAGTGTTCCAAAATATTCGGGAAGCGACGTTTATTTACGAAATAGTAAAATTGAAAGGAGAGAAAGGGAGAAACCTGGAAAAAGTGGGCAGAGGGGTAGAGAGATCAATTAATTTAGCTACAAGGCAGCCCAACGTAACCGCAGCTTTTATTGGATTGCCTGGGCGCGCTCTGCCCAACATGGTAGCCACTGGCCATGTGTGGCAATTGAATATGTGGAATGTGGCCACCCTACACTGAGATACGGTGTCAATTCCATGTTGAATTTCAAAAACGGTATGGAAGGAGGGAAAATACCTGCAAGATTCCATGCTAATCGTTTTTATATTGGTTACAAGCTGGCATGAGAACATCCTTTATGCTCTGGCTTAAAAATGTAGTGGTACAATAATTCCTCCATTTCATTTGAATTTTTAAAAACTAGAAAAATTTAAATTTGGTTTTGGCTCATGCTTCTTGTCCCAGGGCTGCTCCGTGGCATGGAGTTCATGGAACATGGTGTCTGCAGTGCGCTTTTCTGTCGCCAGATGGCCTTTCCTTCAATGGTCCTAAACTGCTTGCTTAAGAAATATTGGAGTCCAGATTTAAAAGGTATTTTCATTTATCTAGTAATGATTAGCAAAGAGCCCTGACGGCACACTGTATTAAGTATTGGGCTGCTAAGCCACCAGCTACTTCTTGGGAGCCAAAGATTCACACCCTCAGAAACCCTAAGGAGCGACTATCCTGGGCCAAAGAGTCAGAATCGATTGGAAGCAGTGGGTAAAAACCTTTAACATATCAATTTATTTGCAGTGTTTCAATTGATTGTGTTGTCAATAACATCAACATTAAACATCAAAAGGTTAGATTCTCAGAAGTTTCAGTTTTCCTCTGTCATTAGTAGATGCCAGTTAGTTGATTAATTAGCAAGAGATTAGAGATTATCAATATATATTGCTATAAATCAGTTGTATCTTCCTTATCCAGTAAGAGACACTGGGGAAAAGCTAACATACAGTTTCTTTATATTATATGAACATATCATTTTTAAAGTGTTACTATTTTTTTTCGGTATAGCTCATGGACTTGACCAGCCATTGAGTTATTTCCTGGATGGCTGTAATCTAATAACCATTGGTGACTTGCCAAACTGAAGCCTTTGTCCAGAGTAATTCTTAAAGAAAGAACTGCTTGATGTTAACACCTTCTAGATGATATTTAGTCAAAGATGTTTACAGTAAAAGCCCTAAGAAGAACTGCAAACAGACCATTTTTGTTCATCTTTTCTCACTTTAAAGTTACTTTATGATCTGGTGTTATGTGTCTATAAAAGAAATAATGGACATTGAAACCACAAGAGACTAAGAAAATTAAATAAACATTTACACTGAAATAAGACCTCATTTCCATTTATCTCTTTATATTCCTAGACAAAGGTTAAACATAGGTATTATAATCAATTATTTATGGGTAAAGCTATCTGGAGTATGAAAATATTTGAGAAGACATATGACTACCGACTATAGCAAATTGACCGCATAACTGGCTGAATAAAACAACTGTTTATTTTAACAGGATAAGTGACTTTGCAGATCCAAATAAATCTTGAATTGCATAACAACTTGTCAATTAAAACCTTTTGAATTGGTTGTGAAAGGTATTACTTTAAAAAGCTCGGTCCTTGTTCATATGGAACAGTGGAAACATCTCATCTTTATTCCGCTGAATAATTTCTATAATTTCAGAGAATCAAAGGTCTGGCAATTTCCAATGCTAATTTGATCTTTATATGCTTGCTTGTAGACATTTGATCTTCATACAAATGAGCACTTTCTGCTAATGGTTTTATGAGATTTTAAAAATCACTGTCCCACATTTGAATTTGAAAGATCATAAAATCACAAATGTAGCACAATTTGAGGTTTCCTTTGGCAGCGGAATAGACAATCACATGCCACTATTGTCATTAACAGAGTCTTTTATTATTTATGTCTGACAGTAATTAGGTAGTAAGACCCAATGACAAGTTAGGAATGATTCTGAAGTAAAGGTCTAACTAGAATGCTATTCTTAGTGGGTCTATCTAAAAGTGTTAACCAGTCATTTTCTCTAATATTTGGATGTTTACTTAATGGACAGACTTTTCCTAAAAGGCACCCAGGTTGTATGAGCCCCTAATAA
Source organism: Tenrec ecaudatus (assembly GCF_050624435.1). Taxonomy (NCBI): domain Eukaryota; kingdom Metazoa; phylum Chordata; class Mammalia; order Afrosoricida; family Tenrecidae; genus Tenrec; species Tenrec ecaudatus. The sequence goes on from NC_134543.1 coordinate 45,200,337, forward strand.
AATGTTTTTTTTTAAAAAGGCACCCAGGATGGAACTGTGAAGGGTTCTTCATTCTAGCTCAATTTACCTCCCTTACTTCACCATGCCCGTTATATTTGCATTTGGTTCATAGGCAGCAAATTCAGAGGCAGGAAATTTAAGCAAATATGGCTTTTTCATACAGAGCTCTTTTCGTAATTTACTTGATTCTTAGCTCCCAATTCCCACTCCAACCAAAGGCACAAATCTATTGTTTTTTAATAAACCTAGAGTGCATAAGCCTGGCGGGGAAAGGCAGTGTGGGTCTGTGTCTGTTTCTAGCTTACGTACCGATGCAGCAGAACAAAAATCTACTCGGATTCTGGTTCACTTGGTGCTGTTGCAAAGATGTACCCATGTTTATGCAGAGCTAGTTCGTTTTTGTCGATTCTGCACAGTGTTTCATACCATCTACCACATTGATCTCTTGTTTCCTCCTCTTGTAACGATTGATTTCAACAAGCAGTACTGCAATGGACAGCCTTGCCATTGTTCCCATTAGGATAATAGGGATGTATAGCAGAAAGAGAATTATTAGGTAAAAGTCTTAATTTTACTTGATGTCATCTGATTTCTTTCCAGAGTGGCTGTCCCAGATTAACCTCCTATCAGGTGTGCAAGAGAATTGTTACTCCCACGAGGTTGGCCGACTGTGTTCTGTTGGCCTCTGCCACTGGACTCTGAGCTCTGGGAGGACTGCGGCCATGTTTCTCTCCTTGTCAACCATTGCACTCCCAGCAGTTAGCTTAGTGACAGTCACACAGCGAATGTTTAAGGGATATTTACTGACAGGATGAATATTAAACAATGTGCTGATTGCCTCCATAACTATCTCATATGTTGATCAGTTTGTTGCAGTGGGCCAATAGAATGTTCAAAGACTCCCATTCGTCCTCCGTTTTCTTTGCCACATTATGATGTTAACACATACTTTTCTTCTTTTTCCCTCTTGAAAACATAAGAGAAAATTCCAGCTTCTTCCATTTTAGGCCAAATAAGTATCACCAAAAAAAAGACTTGGATTTAAAAGACAATGATGGTTTGTAAATGTCTACCTTCTCCTTCGGGAAGATGGTAGAGCTGGGGCGTGGGGGGGGGTGGAGCACAGGAGTGACAGGAGCTTCATAATGTGGCCTGGATAAGCATAGTGTTAGGGGGCCACATTTAGGGCACATCTTTATCTGAAGTGATTCAGAGTAGAAAATCTGGGGCAGTGATTCAAATAATGGGTGCAATCCTGGGCACAATGGTCAGGATGGCAGAGGACCGGTAGTGTTTGGTTCTGTTGCACACAGGTCGCTATGAGGTGGGATAAGCTTGATGGCATCTAACAACAATAAAGAATTCAAACTAAGATTCACGGAGAGGGCGTCCTAGCATGCCTTGCAAAGAATAAATACCACGTGTAGTTCTTCAGGCTGAGAATCTTGTAAAGAGAACTCAGTGTAATGCAATACATGTCTAAGACTGCCCAACTCATCGCTGTCAGTACAATTAGAGATACTAAAATGTAGAGCCTAACGGTGGACTCCTCCCACTCCAGGTTCTCTTAGACATAATGGTGAGGTCAGGGCTTCCTTAAAATTGCTATGTATAAGAACCTCTGACATTCAGTAACAACCTAGGATGCATTTATCAAGACCCTTCCTATGGGTAATTGTGGTATCAGTGAGAGTCTAGCTCCTTCTTTAGTGTATCCTCTAGATCCCCGGTCTCTGGTTATGAAGGCTGTAGATGAAGAGTGAGAACGAATGGACAGGGGATAGGTGGGATCCGACTACCACAGGGCTCCTTACCTCAGAAGGGCTCGGTAGTTACTGTTGTTTGTTGCCATCCAGTTGGTTCTTACTGGTAGCACCCTGTGCATAACAGAAGGAAGCCCTGCTCAACCCTGTATCGCCCTCACCATCGTCGTCATGTTCAAGTCTGTGGTTGCAGCCGCCATGTCGATCCATCTTGCCAAGGGGCTTCCTCTGTATAGCTGCCTCTCTGTTTTACCACGCATGCTGCCCTTTTCCAGAGGCTGCTTTCTTCTGATAGCATGACCCTAGGATGTGTCCAGTACGTGTTCCGCATACATGTCCAGAATGGCTCTAGAAAGGACTACTCAGGCTTTTGGTGTTTTTAGAGATAACATATTGAGGTGAAATTCACGCAACAAAATTCTCCATATTAACACGAACAATTCAGTGTCATTTGAAATAGTCACAGGGTTCTGTAACCACTTATTGGGTCCTTGGCATGGGAAAGGGTTATGCATATGTTGCAAATTCCTGGAGTCATTGGACTTGTAAGAACTCTGTTAGGAGAAAGAGCTAATGTCTCCCCAATACACCAGGGGATGGAGACAAGAATGAAGGAGGGTTGACTAAGACCATTCAAGGATTATCCAAAGGGAGATTCATCAGGTCCATGGGATTGTTTTGCCATTAGGTGCCATCCAGTTGCTTCCCACTCATAGCCAGAACGATTGTCCCCACATGCTTTCAATCACAATGTGGGAGCGGCCCTAAGCCCAACTATAGGGACACCCCCCTTCAGAAGAATGCTCTTCAGAGGACAGCACTGGGGCTATAACTTGGGGAGAGGGGTGCGTCTAATTAGAGCACAAGGGAGAAATGAGAAGGGATGGAGCAGGAAGAGAGGACATCCTGGCCCTCCAAACATCCTGCTCAGAGCAGACAACTCACAGGGAGGACTGTAGGGCCAGCCCCACAACGGGACATGGCGTCCCACGCTGACCCATGGCGCTTCAGAGCACAGCACTGGAGAAATGGTATGGGAATAGTGCACTGTCTGGTCTCACCACGCTGGGGTGAGGCAATGAGGTAATGCAGCAGAGCAGCAGGGGGAGCAGAGTGATGAAACACCTGGGAATACCAAAAATAGACTTGGGAGACCGAGTGTGGCACCCCATCAGACTCAACTGGAAAACACTAACAAAGGCCAACAAACACCTTGAACTATTTATAGGCTTTCCCATTTTTATCAGTGACTTTCTTTTTGTTATTGTTATTTTTTGTTGTTATTGTTTAGTTGGTCTTGACTTCCTTTGTTGTTTTATTTGGCTTTGCCTGGTTTTTGCATTTATTAATGTATCTGCATGTCTGTCTAGATAAGATAGGTAGGTTAAATAATTTGGAGATGAAAAGAATGGGACCAATGATTCTGGGGGTGGGAGGGATGGGATACGAGAAGGAGAGGTGGGAGAAAGAAAAAGGGAGGGGGAACCAATCCAGGGACAATGGAACAGGTGAACTAAAATCAATGGAAGGAAGGTCGTAGAATGCCCAGTGGGGCTTAATCAAGGGCAATGTAGCAATGAGGAATTACTAAACCTGAATGAAGGCCGAACAAGGTGATGGGACAAAATGAAAGTAAAAGGAAATAGAGGAAAGACCCAGGAGGCAAAGGGCACTTATAGAGGTCTAAATACAGACACATACATATGCAAATATATATATAGTGAGAGGGGAATGGAACTATGCACTTATAGCTATATGTTAAAAATTAGATTACAGATGGACAGTGGGCCCTAGCTCAAGAACTCCTTCAACACAAGACCACTTTGTTGTAACAATCCGGCATTCTGTGATACTCACCTTCCTGACATGATTACTGCAGACAAAGTGGGTGCATAAGTAAATGTGGTGAAGAAAGCTGATGGTGCCTGGCTATCAAAAGATATGACATCTGAGGTCTTAAAGGTTTGAAAATAAACAAGCAGCCATCTAGCCGGGAAGCAATAGAGCCCACATGGAAGAAGTACACCAACATGTATGATCATGAGTTGTTGATGGGATCAGGTATCAGGCATCTAAGACCCAGAACAAAATCATACCTAATGTGAATGGGGTGGGAGTCATGGAGTAGAGATCCAATGCCCATCTGTAGACAATTGGACATCCCCTCACAGAGGGGTCACATGGAAGAGATAATCCAGTCAAAGTGCAGTATAGAAACAATGAAACTTACAACTTTACTCTAGTTCTTTGGTGCTTCCTTCACCCCACTATCATGACCTCAATTCTACCTTACAAATCAGATTAGACCAGAGCGTGCACACTGCTACAGATAAGAGCCCGAAACACAAGGAATCCAGGATAGATAACCCCCCAATGAGAGTAGAGATACCAGGAGGATTAGGGGAGGGTGGAGGGAGAAAGGGGGAATCGATCACAAGGACCAATCTAGAACCCCCTTCCAGGGGCCGAATAATGGAAAAGTGAGTGATGGAGGATGATGTAAGATATGGAAATAATAACTTATCAAGGGTTGTGAAGGAAGACGGGTGGGGGAGGGAGAGGGAAGAAAGAGGAGCTGATTTCGGGGGCTCAAGTGGGAAGAGAATGCTTTGAAAATGATGGTGGACTCGCTAACGTGGCGGTGCTCGGCCGTGGAGCTGGAACTGAGTTGGGGGATATTTTGTGTTTTCCAGGACATCAAGTTGGCAATATATTCTTTTGGTCAACCCAGTACTTCTCCAGAAGATGCAAAATTCAAACCAATGCTGATGGGAATTATAGAAAATAAATTGAATATCTTAGAAAAGAAAATACAACCTTAAGCATATATGGATCTGTTTTCTTGGGAACAGCAGCTGGTTGCTCTGGAATACTGGCAAACTTTATTTTCAGGTACTGCTCCAAGGTCCAACACGCTGCTCTGAAGACATATTCATCAATGGCCACCCTTCCGTTTTTATCTACGATAGTTACTTACAAACTCTTCGCACCTGATGCTTTGTGCTCAGGTAATATCAACCAGGAGAACCGCGTTGTGAGAAGGTCACTGGCGGGCTTATTGTGCGGTGTTCTATATCCCACTGCTTTGGCTTTTTCTAAAAACGGACGTCTGGCAGGCAAGTATCATACAGTCCCCTTGCCACCAAAAGGAAGGCTTTTACTCCACTGGCTCCGCTTTGTCAGATGGAGGTGAACGCAATGGCAGTTCCCCTGACCCTGCCAATGCCCACCAGACTAGTGAGTGGTCTGCAGCACTATGAAGTGTGTGGGGGCACTCTGAATAGGAAGGGGACTGTACACGAAGATTAACAAACTGATGGATGCTAAAATTGGAATGGATTTTTTTTATGATGAAGATTTAGGCATTGCTGAAGAGTTAAAATAATTCTAGACAGGCAACTTGTTTCTGTCTCTTCTGCCTGTTTTATATAGCAGGTACTCACTAAAGATTCAGTAATTTAATAAAATTTCAATTTAGCAAAAAAAATGATGATGGCAGCATATGTGCAAATGTGCTTGATACACTGGATGAATGTATGGATTGTGATAAGAGATGTAAGAGCCCCAATAAAAGTACTTTTAATAATTAATTTAAAAATCACCATGTGTCAGTAACTGGTATTGCAATATTAAAAAGCAGACCAGGACTTCTGTCAAAAGTTAAACGTTGGTTAAGGGTGCAATCCAGGATAGAGCAGCAATTTGACAGGATTCACCAGTGTTACTGCCAAAGGAAGTTATCACAACTGCTTAAGTACAGAGGGTCCAGGAACTTAAAAGAAGAACATTGTTCGGTTGACATTTACCAAATTATGCCTTAACAGACAAAGGACAATAGTGAGACCATATAACATTATTTTGTTAATCATAAACTTTGAATCAGCTTATTCTGTGGATATTTTAAGAGTCAGCATTCACTGAATTTTGAAAGTTGGTTCAGAATAATCACTAAACAGAAAAAAAGAAAGTGGAATATGGTCTGAATCTCTGGCATAAGTCTCTCCTTATCCCAGCCACCTAGTTCTTTCGAGCCCCTTATCCCACATACCCTCATTCATCCTCATTCGTTCACTTCTCTAGTGTTGAACCATAAAATATTGACAGAATGAATGTGAGATCCCGTTGGCTGATGTTTGTTGACTCAGTGGAGTTAATCTACCACTGGACTACAAACACTGGTGATTGATTCCTGTTTACATCCTGTGCCCTGAGTGGGAGGCAGCAATTTTATCTAAGTGAATCTCAACAGACCCAAACATTCCCTCAAGAGATCTATCCCATGGTCAAATGGGAATAAAGAATGCCAGTAAGCCCTTTGCCTACAGATCCACAGTCAAGTTCTTCCTATGACTTCTTCAGCAATAATGTTTCTATCTTCTTTCCCACATAGGTCTAATATTGGGAGGGCAGTGTTGTTTATTTGACTTCTAAAGCTCTACTCTACAACTTGGATCTAATGTGTTGTTTGGTGCCATTGAGTTGGTTCTGACCCATAGCAACCCTATGCACGACAGAACAAAACACTGCCCTATCCTGCGCCAATCTCACGATTGTTCACATGCTTGCATCCATTATTATAGCCACCGTGTCAATCCACTCCATGGAGGTCTTCCTCTTCTTCACTGCCTCTCTACCAAGCATGATGTCCTTTTCCAGAGACTGGTCTCCTGTCATGTCCAAAGTACAGTAACTGTGTTTTCTTTCCATCTTCTTTGGACACTTCCTATATCATTCAATATTTTACCCATAGAATCTTTCACTATTGCAACTTGAGGTTTGCATTTTTTCGTGAGTTCTTTCCGTTTAAGATATGCCAAGCATGTACTTCCTTTTTGGCATTCTAATTCTAGGTCCTTGCACATTTGATTATAATATTCTACTTTGTCTTCTCCAACTGCCCTTTGAAATCTTCTGTTCAGCTCTTTGACTTCATCGTTTTGTCCATTTTCCTTAGCTATTTTATGATTAAAAGCAAGTTTCAGAGTTTTTTGACATCCACTTTGATCTTTTCTTTCTTTCTGGTCTTTTCAATGATCTTTTTGCTTTCTTCATGAATGATGTTCTTGATGTCTTCCCGCAGCTCATCAGGTCTTCTGTCACTCGTGTTCAAAGCATCAAACCTGCTCTTGAGATGTTTTGAAAATTCAGGTGAGATACACTCAAGGTTGTATTTTAGCTCCCATGGAATTGTTTTAATTTTCTTCACTTTTCATCTGAACTTACATATGAGCAATTGATGGTTTGTTCCACAGTCAGCCCCTGGCCTGGTTTTAGCTGCTGATAATTAATGAGCTTCTCCATCATCTCTTCCTCACTCACTCACTCACGGCTATTGAGTCAATGCTGACTCATAGTAACCCCCCATGTGTTTCTGAGACTATAACTGCTTACCAGAGTAGACACTCTAGTTCCTCTGGAGCAGCTGGTGGTTTCAAACTGCCAACCATTTGGATCACAGTCCAGCCCATAACCACTACACCCCCAGGGCTCTACATCTCTTCCTAGTTCTGCCCAGCACTGTTGTGCCCACTATGTCAGAATGATCATTACATGAGCCAACCTGTACATTCAGCATCTGAGAAGATGCAGCCTCTTAATGATGCAGAGACAAGAGGAACTCCACCAAGCAGAGCAAGAGAGTGTAATTACCTTTCAGTAGCCCTCCTGTAGCATACAATAAAAGCTAATACATATGTATTTCCTATGTATTTCCATCCATATATCCAAAAAAAGCCAAACTCACTACCACAGAGTCTGTTCTGATTCGTAGTGACCTTATATAGTAGGATAGAACTGTTCTTGTAGGTTTCTGAGGCTGTACATCTTTATAGGAGGAGAAATCCTCATTTTTCTCCCACAGAGCGGCTGGCGGACTTGAACTAGTGACTTTTCTGTTAGCAGCAGGGTTGAATTGCCAGCAGTGCAGTACTTAATCACCACACTGCCAAAACTCCTTATTCATTTATATGTATGTATAAATATATACAGAGAACAATTGTATATAAGTTAATGCCTTTGTATCAAAGTTTTCAGAACTTTAAAATCATTGAGGTCCTGAGATCTCACAACTTTACCCAGGTACTATAATCATATCATGCAATAGAGAATCAGCGTGACTCATTAAAAGAGATCAAGCATTTGAATTGGAACTACAGAATTTGCTGACTTTGTGAATTTGGATGTTATTTCATTCCTCTAATGCTCACCCTTATTCGTGATATGACAAGAAAAGTAGCTGCACTTGTGTTGAAAAGGAGAGAGAGAGAGAGATCAAAGGGCAAATAACTTGAGCTCAAAGTTTAGCACAGATTTTGATAGACCAAATTGAAACAAAACCCACTGTCACTAAATCAATTCTAGTGACTTCTAGCAACTTTATAGGGCAGAATAGAACTGTTCCCTAGGGTTTCCAGATCTGTAAATGTTTATGAGAGCATAAAGCTTCATCTTCTCCCACAGAGTACCTGATAGGTTTGAACTAGCAACCTTTCAGTTAGTAACTCAGTGTGTAACTCACACCATCAGGGATGCTTTGATGGGCTCAAATCCCAAAAGTAAACTCAATGACATTGAGTTGGTCTGACTCATAGCAATCCTACAGGACAGGGTAGAATTGCTCCTGTGGGTTTCTGAAACTGTAACTATTTACCGGATTAGAATGGCTGATCGTTCTCCAGAGGAGCAGCTGGTGGTTTTGAACTGATAACCTTGTTAGCAGCCCAACTTGTAAACCCACTAAAGCTACCAGGGCTCCTTTGGAGAACGGTGAATTCTACCTGGTAACAGGAGGGGGCAGTAGTGAACTGCACAAATAGGTCGCATTGGTAAAGTTTAGTTGCCTATGGGTTGAAATTACCTTACTAACAAACAAAACCTCAGACGGAGCCGAGCAATATGCAGCAGTGATACCAGAGAAGTGCACCAATTAGAGTAACTACAAAGGAAGAAGACATTCAAGCCAGAGACCAGGGGAACCCAGGAACCAAAGCCAAAGAACAGGATGTCAGGTCACGAGAGGGGAGAGGGAGATCAAAGCCAGGAACTATAGGAACAATTAAGGACATGGTGAGGGGACAAAGAATCCCAAGAGGTTGATCTCAAGCCAAGGTTGAGCTTTGTGACTTAAATGCATAATCATGTGGAATATAGGCAGGCTTTTCCGCTCATTTCATAACCTGGTCCTTAATGGTTAAGAGGGCACCACATATATATAAGTTCCAAGCAAAGGGTCCTGGGTGATGACCTAAGTGACTTTAAATGTAACTGACATTTTCCTCGAGGAACTCAGAAAAGGTGAAAAAGTTTAAAGAAAAATAAATGAAATTCACAATTTTAGAGATAAATTATTGTTATAATATTAAGATCTTCAAGGATTGTCAAGCATGCTTATAGTGTGTTGAAATATGCTAGCTTATAGTGTGTTGGAATATGTTAGTTTATAGTGTGCTGAAATATGTTCCTCTGGCTTCCAGGATCTGCATTTATAATCCCTCAGGCCATCTTTCCAGGACCATGTTAGTGCTTTGACCTCTAGCCTTCTCTCCTATCAAAATCTAAGTTTAGCTTAGTAAAGCTGTCTGATTGCTCATTATGAGATGTACATAAATGCTAATGCTGAGTTACATTTCCAAGGGAGCCTGCCATTTTAAAATCCAAAGTCATGAGTTTCTAATACCAATGACCAGCAGTACTTGTCAGGAAAACTTTCCTTAAGTCTCTAAAATTAGGCTGACAAGGCTATTTAAGAATAAAGTAATTCCAGAGTATCTAGATGTTTCTGCAAAGTTATCATTTCTAGGAATAAGGTAACTGTCCTAGTGTCTTTAAAACAGGAAACTCCTTGGATTGGTGTTCTAACTTGTTAAACCCATTTCAAAGAAAGCCACAAAGATCAAGACTCCTCCATTTCCTCTAGTTTCTTCAAGTAAAACGAAGCATAGTTTCTCAATCCCTTTATTATGCACTAGATACCCTGGGCAGTTCTCATGCCGCTTACTTTCACTAGGACCTTCATTTAGTTGTTTAGGGCTGTCCTTATTTATCACTGCATCCATGGCTCAGAGCTGTACAGCGCATTAATGAATACACACCAACCATGGGAAGACATGCATCACGGTACAAATGCAGCTATCAAGACAGCTTCATCCTGAACCTGATTTCATCTTTACTCCTCCCAAAGATACTTGACACTTTTGTGCAATCTTATGCTTCTAGCCAGTTTTATTTCAGGACCCGGTTCTGCCCTCTTAAGTTGAATAGACAATTTAAGGGGTGAAAAGCTCCACGAAAGGATATAATAATTCCTTTTTTGGCCCAATCTTGTTTCTATCTGACTTCTCAGAAAACACACACATACACACACACACACAAAACACACACCAAATCTGAAGGCTATTGACCTATTGTGTGTGTGTGTGTGTTTAAAAGTTTGCCAGAACAGAAGATGAGACTGTGTTACTTAATAAAGACTCTAGGAAAAATGTAGACTCTTGAAATATGGGACATCTTTTTCCTAGGGTAATAAGTCTGAGATCTTTACACCGGAATTGCCTTGAAGCTCTGTATCAAAATTATCAGCCAGCTACCAATCTGGGATATCAGGGATTGTAGATTGAGGGTAGAGAAACTCTGAGCTGTCCAGGGTGCTGACCTCCAGGAGGGACAGCAAAGTCTATCCTTTCCTTGGTCTTGATGCTGTCTGACTCTTTTGGCGTAAATTCTGAATATTAGTGATCACTAATCCTGATTACATTTGTAGGTTGTCTTGAGCTTATTGAACCAGGTACTTATTATGAAAACCTTATTAGTAGCATACTATGTGCAAACTGAAAAGTTGACTATACTATGTCAGTAACTTCAAATTGAAGAACATGAAGCACAGAATAAGAAGCCTTATTTAGACTTTAATAACATTTGCACCATATAGACCTAGAATAAGTCTATGTATTTTTCAGAACTTCACCTCAGTTTTCTTATTATCTCTAAGCAATAAAAATGGAAAAAACAAAAAATGTAAAACCTTGAAATATAAATCACAAGAATAAAATTAAAAGAATATTTTAAATTACAAGAGAAAAAGAAAAATACTTGGTTAGAAAAGAAAGCACAAAACACGAGGCAATTGACAGGATAATGCAAAGTACTCACAACATACACTCACTCATCAAGATGAACCAAAGTCCAAAAATGTGAGACTTAAAACTATAAAGAAAACTATAAGAAAACACAGTGTAAAATTTCATGATTTTGAATTAGGTAATGGATTCTTAGAATTCTTGCAACAAACAAGCAAAGGTCAAAAGGAAAAATAGGTGAATTGAATAGCAAAATTATGCTGTACAGAACACTGCCAAAAATGTGAAACAAGTTGACAGAATGGGGAGAAATATTGCTAATTATATGCATGATAAAAGACCAGTGTCTAAAATATTTAAAAATCTTTTACAACTCAACAAATTTCCCCATGAAAAATATGTAAAGGATCTGAATCTACTTTCCCCCAAGATGATATCCAAAATGGCCAAGAAACACATGAAAAGTTGTCCCACATCATTAGTCATTAGGAAACTGCAGCTCAAAACCACAATAAGAAACCACTTCACACTAGCTCACAGCCATCTAGTTGAATCTGACTCATTCAACCCAAGAGGGCAGGATACTACTGGCCCTGTGGGATTTCCCAGACTGTAATTCTAAGGAATGGAAAGCCTGGTCCTTCTCCCATGGAACAGCTGGTGGTTTTGAACTGCTAACCTTTTTAGATGGTAGCCCAACTCATAACCCATCAGAGCTCCAGGTGTTTTTGAGGATGTTGTAAAATGTAAATTCTGCAAATGTATACCGGTATAGCCTCTTTGGAAAATAGCCTGGATATCTTTCAAAAGATGAAACATGGAGCTAATACATAGCTCAGCACCTTCACTCCTGTAAGTGAAGTGAAAACCTACATCCACACAGAAACTTGCACACAGATGTTTACAGCCACTTTATTACCAATAACTCTATGGTGGAAACCACCAAATGTCTATCAGGGGATGAGTGGACAAATACAATGTGATATATACATTTAAAGGTATATTATTCAGCCATAAACAGAATGAAGCATCACTATATGCTATAACATGAATCAACCTTGAACACATTAGGTTAAGTGAAAAAAATCTAGTCACAAGTGATACAGACTACATGGTTCCATTAAATGAAAGTCCAGAATAGAAAAATATGTAGAAACACAAAGTAGATTAGTGAATGTTCGGTAAATATATCATTGGGTTGTAAACTTTAAATGAGCAAATTGCATGGTAAGTGAATTTTATTTCCAAAAAAGCTGTTATTTAAAAAAGAAAAACAATTTTCTAAGAATCGTAAGAGAAACCTTCTACTTCATTGGTCACCAAATAAATAAAAAATGAAAGTCCTATGAAGTCTCCTTATCAATTTGTGGGAAATAGTAGCATGTGTGTGTGTGGGCGGGAGCAGAGATGGAAACCATCGAGAGAAATCAGGCTGGGGAAAGTGTACATTGGTTCAACCAATTCTGCAGTTGGACATTATGCATCAAGCACCTTGAAAACGTGCATATCGTGTGCATGGCAATTCCAGTTGTAGAAAAATATTCTAAGGAATGGATTGAAATATACGAACATATCTAGCTATAAGAAGGTTCAATATAATATTGTTTATAATGCTAAAAATTTACAAGACATCAAGTGTCCCTTAATTCACTGGTGTGCTGTTCAGTGAATAGCACTGGCATGGCAGATGAATTGCAGTTGACAAGGAAAGGTATTCATGCTTTGTGTGTTTTGTGCTTACCTATGAGGAGAGAAGAGCAGACTGCTAGCTACTGTGATGGCTTGAAAAGCAAGATAGTCTGGTCTCGAGGTGGTGGAACTGAGTCTTTAAGAAAAGCATTCTTGCTGCCTGAGGCTGTGGTGATGAAGAGACTAGAGTAGAGGGCTAAGGGCAAAGCCCCTCTGTTCTAGCGCTGCTCAGTTGAATGACACAACCCAGCTCTGCTCAGCTCTGTGGCATTGGCTCACCTCTCTGCTCTTCCATTTCCAGAGGGACCTATCTCATGACATTATTATGGGCATAATCATTTTACTATGGCTTTTGAAGTAAGAAAACATCATTTTGTATTAAAATGCTTTGCTTACAAGGTTTTATTGAGTAAATGAAATTCATAATTTCATACATACATGCATGTTGTAAACCATACTTTGTAAACACATTATCTTCTTTTACCTATATTTTGGTTTACTTCTCAAGAAAAGGTGCTTTTATTCTAAGTCCAAAGAATGGGGACTTGAGTTACATACAGATCCTAATTTGTGCATTTGTCCAGAGAACTAGAAAAGAAAACGTTCACACTTTTATGCAAATGTACAAATTAAGAAAAGGTGCACCTTACCCAAATGTGCTTACTAACAGGGCTCAACTCTCATTTTCCAACCCCTCCTGGAGGCAGCCCCTGGGCTTTGTCCCCTTAAATGACAGGTTAAATAAGAGCAGCCACCCTTGATGGACAGAAGTGTGATGTGTTCTGAATGTGTTGTTTCACTGTGAGCACTGTAATGGTCTCAGGCCAGGGGGGTGGGGGTCGCAGCTGGGGAAGGAGACAAAACATAGCTTTGTTGGGAACTACCCTGCAGCCTCTATAAAGTAGTTCTGATCTAAATATTGTTTTATCTGATGTAGGAAATGAAGAATACTTTTCCATATCTGATGTAGGAAATGAAGAATACTTTTCCATATCAAATCCAAGAGCTTTTACGTATAATACTCTGCCCCCAACAACCACATTGTTGTCAAGGTGAATCTGATCCATAATAACCCTTAGGACAGAGTCGAACTTCCCACAGGGTTTCCCAAACAGTACATCTTTATGGAAGCAGACTGCCACATTTTTCTCCCCTGGAGGCACCAGTGGCCTCAAACAGCCAACTCTTTTGATAGCAGCTGAACACCTTAGCCATGGTACCACCAAGACTCCTTCTACACATTACAAAAGAGTAGGAATCATATTGCAAAATGACTCCAATGCTACATTGTCACATTAAAGCCCCAAACAAAACCCAAATAGCTCCAGAGAGATGTGAAGCACCAGAGTGAAAGTCTCATCAGTCAATGAGAATAACTCCACAGTGTTTTTTGACCCTAAAATTGGGCGGTTTTGGTTCGGTCAGATTTAAGTTTATATATAAGCCGGAGAAGCCATCTATTTAGCTTACATCCCCACCTCCCTTCAATTGCCTGCATGTAGCTTAAGAGTGATCATGTGGAACCTGAACATAGACCAAGAGGCAGTCATTCAAACTGAGCAAGAGAATAGTGCACGGATTAAAATCAGAAAAGGTGTGTGTTAGGGTTATATCCTTTCACCATATTTATTCCATCGGTGCACTGAGCAAATTATCAGAGAAGCTGGACTCTAGGAAGAAGCCCTGGTGGAAAGTAAAGCAGTTTTGAAGCATGTGCTGATGAAGATCAATACTACAGTGCTCGGTATGGTTTAAACCTTAATAGAAAACAAACATCCTCACCACTGACCCAATAGATATCATGAAAAAAGGAAGCTGCCAGATATTTCATTTTCTAGGAGCTGCAATCAACACTCATGGAAACAGAGGTCAAGAATCAAACCACTGGGCAAATCTCCTGCCCCAGGTCTCTTTGAAGCGTGAAAGAGTAAGGAGGTCACTTTGAGGGCTAAGGTGTGCACCTTACCCGAGCCATGGTCTTTTCAGTCACCTCATTGACGCCTGTTGCTACACAAACACCTTTGTCTAGGAAAAAGTACAGCTAGAATGCTCCTTGGAGGCAAGAATGATGAGTACATGATAGGAGAGGCCCGTCGCTGGAGAAGGATATCATGCTTGATAAAGGAGAGGCACAATGAAAAAAGAAGGACCTCCAACAACATGAAGGGCACAGTGGCTGCACCAACAGGCCCAAACACAGCAATGATCGTAAGGCTGGTGCAGGAGCGGGTGATCTTGGGTTCTGCTGGGCATAGAGTGGCTAACGGTTGGCATCTACTTGATGGTACTGGACACAAACATACGCTTGTGAAAGCTGGACGATGAATAAAGAAAACTGCAAAATTAAATTCATGCATTTGAATTATGGGATTGATGAAAAATCCTAAAAGGACCGTGCACTGCCAGAAGAACCAACAAATCGATCCTGGAAGAAGTGCAGCCAGAACACTAGGGGTCTGGGTGGTGAGATGGGGCCAGAGGAAAAGAGGAGGCCTCTCACTTAGACGGCCTGGCACAGTGGCTGCCAGAAAGGTTTCAAACATAATCATTGGGCGGGTAGTGCAGGCCCGGCAGTGCTCCCTTCTGTCGTGCTTAGGGTTGCTATGGATCAGAGCCCACCTAATAACAAAACTATTGCTTATCCTTCTAAACACTCTTTCCCTCTTTCCTATTGATCATGACAATGGCCCTAGATTCCTGCTAAACACAGTCCTCCAAGCATCCACTACTGCTCAGCCAATGAGCCTATTTCCCACTTCTGATAGCGTTTATTCCATGTTGAAATATATATTTCGACCCTACTTTGTAGAACTGCCTTTGTAGTGTCTGTATTCATATATATAAAAATAAAAATCACATAAAAATAGAGAATTTACAAGTAGAAGCAGCCCAATAATCACTCAATAGGCGAAAAATCCTCAACCAGATTTCTTGAGGAACCCTGGTAGCACTGAGTTAAACATTGGGCTGCCAATAGCAAGGTTGACAGTTCAAATCCACACGTTGCTCAAGAGGAGAGAGATGAGGTTGTCTGCTTTTGCTTTTTCAGGAACCCTAAGGAACACGTCTACATTGTCCTATATAAGGCCACAATGAGTAAGAATCGACTCAATAACTATGGCTTTATTTTATTTTCATTTCCTGAGGTGGTTTCTATCAGATTTTTATGTTTACAAATAGAGTCCCAGACAGAGATTTCACCAGTATAAGCTCTTTCCTGGAAACAATGTGGATGTATCACCATCAGCCTAACTGACAATATGTCAGCTTTCCAGGCTCCCTCCAACCTCTGCAGAAGGGCTCATCCAGGTTACAGCTGAGGAACCCGCCACAGAGGGAAGATGAAGTGACCTTAATGGTGTGGCTACAAAGGACCTTGTCTTCCTGGAAGCCTGTTACTCATGTGGTCTTTTTGTATTTCTCCACTTTCCTTTCTTCATGACACAAGCTTTGGCCCTAAGGTTAGAAGCTAGTGCTAGGAGAAAAAAAGGAAGGAAAACAATTTCACTAGTATCCTTCTTGTGATGTGAACAAAACCTCTTTTTCTAACAAAAAAAATAAAATAGCTGAAGACAAAACCCTGACAGTTCTTTTGTCTCAACGCTTCTTGCTAAAAATCCTTTAAAAGTGCCAGCCCTGTTTCGTTGTCTCAAAGCATTTCAGAGCAATTAATAACTAAGAGAAACTAGACAAGTCCCAGCATTCCAGTGCTGAGTGAATGTTATGCACATAACTCTTCAAATGAGTCAAACCTCACGTTGTCGATCCCTCCTCGGGGTGCAAATGCAAAACACAGCCTACTGGCAAACACTGGTTCCTTCAAACCATAGCAGAAAGCAAAAATCCCTTTCTCCCCAATAGAAAGTGGTTTATCTGTATCCAAAGATGGAAAGCAGTAAGTGAAAATAGTTGAGAAATGGCTAAAGCAGAAACATTGTTCTCATGTCTTTTCAGAAGAGCAAAACAGAAAAATTAATTAATCAAAATGAAATTAGAAATTTTCTCCAAGTAAAATCAAAAAATAATTTACTGCTTATTTCATCCATACATTCTCAAAGTATTAATCAGTATCTGCTGATAAATGAAAAACCAATGAGATCATGCACCCATGATTCTATAAGCAGAAGGGAGCTTGGAGGCTTGTTTAGGTATTTATTTCAATATTTTAATAACTTTCATTAGTGTTTCTTAAAAAAAAGATTTCTTAAAATGCTTTTTTGTTTTCCCATGGAAAGATTTCAAAACCCATAATGAGTTATGATACCAAATGTTTGGTTATTGCTGGACATGGCATTAAATAAAAAAAGAACTTTAATGAGGTATACTTCACATACAAGAAGTTGCTCACACATGGAATTAGTTGATGAATTTTGGCATATCCATGTGCTTAACATCCTGGTGGCACAATTGGTTAAGTATTGGCCTGCTACCCCAAAGATCAGTGGTTTGAACCCAGCAGCCGCTCCACCACAAGTCATTCTGAGGGAGAAAGATGTGGCAGACTTGCTGCCTGTTGCCTGCTTCTGTAAAGATTTACCACCTTGGAAACCTTCTGTAGCAATTCTGCTCTGCCCTACAGGTTGCTAGGAGTCAGAACTACCATGATGGCAATGGTTTTAATGTTTTGATTTTATATACTTGGGAAACCAGCACTACTATGAAGGCAACATTATGGAAGATACTTTTTGCAAATATCAATAATGTGAGTTTGGTGAGCATCAATCATATCTTCAAGACATCTGGCACATGACAGACCATATCTGTTGCCTATTGAGTGAACACGTTTTCTCTAATTAATTGCTACTGAACATCTTTTGAACAATGGTGTACTAGCAGGGCCGAGGAATGAACAAAATCGAGTCTCTTTAGTTTCACTATTTTTTTCAAGAACATTTGGAAGGTACTGAAGCTGGACTTGGAAAATATACATTGGTAAAGTACACACCCCTCAATGTGCATGTAATCACACACCCCTCAATGTGCATGTAATTACACCCCTCAATGTGCATGTAAAGTACACACCCCTCAATGTGCATGTAATTACACACCCCTCAATGTGCATGTAATTACACCCCCCTCAATGTGCATGTAAAGTACACCCCCCTCAATGTGCATGTAATTACACGCCCCTCAATGTGCATGTAATTACACCCCCCTCAATGTGCATGTAATTACACCCCCCTCAATGTGCATGTAAAGTACACCCCCCTCAATGTGCATGTAATTACACGCCCCTCAATGTGCATGTAATTACACCCCCCTCAATGTGCATGTAATTACACACCCCTCAATGTGCATGTAAAGTACATCCCCCTCAATGTGCATGTAATTACACCCCCTCAATGTGCATGTAAAGTACACCCCTCAATGTGCATGTAAATACACCCCTCAATGTGCATGTAATTACACCCCCTCAATATGCATGTAAATACACCCCCTCAATGTGCATGTAATTACACCCCCCTCAATGTGCATGTAATTACACCCCCTAAATGTGCATGTAATTACACCCCCCTCAATGTGCATGTAATTACACCCCCTAAATGTGCATGTAAAGTACACCCCTCAATGTGCATGTAATTACACCCCCCTCAATGTGCATGTAATTACACCCCCTCAATGTGCATGTAATTACACCCCCCTCAATGTGCATGTAATTACACCCCTCAATGTGCATGTAAAGTACACACCCCTCAATGTGCATGTAAAGTACACCCCTCAATGTGCATGTAAAGTACATCCCCCTCAATGTGCATGTAATTACACCCCCTCAATGTGCATGTAAAGTACACCCCTCAATGTGCATGTAAATACACCCCTCAATGTGCATGTAATTACACCCCCTCAATGTGCATGTAATTACACCCCCCTCAATGTGCATGTAATTACACCCCTCAATGTGCATGTAAAGTACACACCCCTCAATGTGCATGTAAAGTACACCCCTCAATGTGCATGTAATTACACACCCCTCAATGTGCATGTAAAGTACATCCCCCTCAATGTGCATGTAATTACACCCCCTCAATGTGCATGTAAAGTACACCCCTCAATGTGCATGTAAATACACCCCTCAATGTGCATGTAATTACACCCCCTCAATGTGCATGTAATTACACCCCCTCAATGTGCATGTAATTACACCCCCCTCAATGTGCATGTAATTACACCCCCCTCAATGTGCATGTAATTACACCCCCTAAATGTGCATGTAATTACACCCCCCTCAATGTGCATGTAATTACACCCCCCTCAATGTGCATGTAATTACACCCCCCTCAATGTGCATGTAATTACACCCCCTAAATGTGCATGTAAAGTACACCCCTCAATGTGCATGTAATTACACCCCCCTCAATGTGCATGTAATTACACCCCCTCAATGTGCATGTAATTACACCCCCCTCAATGTGCATGTAATTACACCCCTCAATGTGCATGTAAAGTACACACCCCTCAATGTGCATGTAAAGTACACCCCTCAATGTGCATGTAATTACACACCCCTCAATGTGCATGTAAAGTACATCCCCCTCAATGTGCATGTAATTACACACCCCTCAATGTGCATGTAAAGTACACCCCTCAATGTGCATGTAATTACACCCCTTAATGTGCATGTAAAGTACACACCCCTCAATGTGCATGTAATTACACCCCCTCAATGTGCATGCAAATGTGTAGTTATAAGAATCTCTGTTCTGCATCTCTCTAGAGGAGCCAAAAATCCCCAAATCAAAACAAAAAAATCAAACCCACTGCCATCGATTGAAATGGATTTTTAACTCACCGTGGCCCCACAGGACAAAATATAACTGCTTCTTGGGGTTTCTGAGGCTATACATCTTTATGGGAGCAGAAAACCTCATCTTATTTTCCCTCTCAGAGCGGCTGGTGGGATGGAACTTCTGAATTTGAGGTTAGCAGCTCAATGCCTAGCTCCCTGGACCACTAAGACTCCTTCAGAAACGGAGCCTACAGAACTATTCCTTCACTGTGTGTTGGACTAGACCTTATTTTTTTCAAGCGCATCTCTTCATAGACAATTTAAGAACCAAGAAAACACTGGCTTGTTTGAAGCATCATTGCAGGCCAGTCTATTCTGCCACTCTCAGAGTAGCATTCTGCTTTCCCTAACAGCTTTATTGGCCTATAATTCACATACCATACAATCCAATATTTCAGTCACCTAAAGAAGAGTCATGTAATTATCACCCCAATCAGTTTCAGAACATTTCGTCATGCTTGTACTCATCATTATTAGTTCCCCATTTCCCCCTAACCTCTCCTGCCATACTCCCAAGGAAACATTAATTCAGTTACTGCCCCTATTGCCTGCCCCTAGTGTTTTGCCTCAGTGTGGTGGGTCAGCTTGGTCAGTTACTGTCTTTATAGATTTATCTAGTCTGAATTTCATATACAGAAAAGCATTAAAAACAAACAAACAAAAACTAACAAGAATAACAATATAAAATAAAAACTTCACTAGAAAAGAAAGCAGAAAATAAAAACATTATAACAAATTTAAATGGATCACAAGGAACATCAAATGATAGGGTGATACATTTTAGGGCATTGCATCTGTAACAATCCACAATCCACTTTACAATTCATTCTGCGTGTTAGCAAAGGCTGTTCACCTACCGAGCCCACCGCCCAAGAGGATGCACCAGGGACTTAACAGGGTGTTCATAATTTAAGCTATGATGACATTTCCTCCTATAGATTTGGATGATGTTATTTATAATTCTTAAATCATACAGGCTGGTGTGCTTCTTCCATGTGGACTTGACACTTCACTTAGATGGCTGCTTATTTTAAAACAAGACTTAAGACCCCAGATGCTATTCTTTCTGATAACCGGGCACCATCTAGTTTCTTCACCACACCAAGAATTCATATACAAGAATATGTATCTTCAGTAATGTCTTCATGAAGTTGAGCATCAAGTAGGGCCATATCATAAAAACCAATTATTCTTTCATTGGAGCTAGAATTCAGTGCAAGGCCAAAATTCATTCATGTATGTAGGACTTATATATGTCTCTGGTTCACCTTAGAGACATCATTGCCATTTTAGCAGAGGGGAGAGAGCACATGAGTAACCACTTGCTAATGTTTGTACTTCCTTGTTTGTAAACCCCAAACCCATGGCCATCAAGTTGACCCTGGTGTGGTTGTAGTGACTGGCTGGGCTGCTAAGAGCCAGAGAAGCAGTTTGAAAGCAGCAGGCACTCTGTAGAAGAAAGAGGAGACTATCTAGTCCCATTAAGAGCTGCAGTCTCAGAAACCCACAGGCGTTCTCGTCCTACAGGTCACTCTAAGTAGGCATCGGCTGGGCCGCAGGGTTTGAGTTTGAGATGGCTCTTAGACAGACAGGGTATCTAAGATGCAAATCGGTTTAAATGTGAGGATAATACATTGTAAAGAAAGTCACTCCATCCTATGGGTTTCGGTTTATCTGCTAAAAATCTTCCATCGTACCCGCAAGAGCTGAAAAGAAAAATAAGGGAGGTTTGTTGGTCTAACTTCTCAAACAAGACTGCAGAGGCAGCTTATAGATTGCTTTAGCTTGGCTTAGTAGTAGTTCTGAAAGAACCATAGCTATTTTGTGTTCAGCCTGCTTACATCATGTTAAGTACTTGGCAGTTTACCAATCGGTTGGTGGTTGCAATCGGCAGAGAAGCGCCCGGGAGAATGGCCCGGTGACCACTTTTTCCTTGCACAATTCTACTCTGCACACAAGGGGTCTCCATGGGTGGGATCTTTGTGGTGGTTATTGGGGTGTGAGGGGGTGTTTACAGTCCATGTACCCTCAGGGCTGATAGAGATAAGGTCTTTTTGGTGTTTTTGAGGCTTGTAGATCGCTTATTCTGGTACTTCACTATTTTTTCAGCCTGCTTCTCGCAAACAAGTTTTAGGGCACAGGATTTGACCTCAGGGTTGCAGGTGCCCTTGCCTCCATCAGCGACGCTCCTCCCCATCGCTCAACCCTCCACCGTAGACACTGGCTATTGAGGAGGTGCGACCCCGAGGTTTCCAGCCCCCACCCCCACCCGCCTTCTTTGCCTCGGGTCCCAGGACACCAGTCAGGGCTTAACTTTGTGAGTTGGAAGGGCGACTTGCGCCTTCGAGTGGGGGCAGCTTCTCCCTGCTGGTCCTCTCTTTACCCCCTCCCCAAGAGAGAGCAGATCCGACCGGACCTTCCCCACCCCCTGCAGGCCCGGGTTGCCTGTGCCCCAGCGGCTCGAGCGCAGCAGGCCATTTTCACCTGCGTAATCGCCGGCTGGGGAGCAGCGAGGCGGCGGCGGCAGAGCCGGGCGGGAGGTGCGGAGGAGGAGGAAGAGGAAGAGGAGGAAGAGGAAGAGGAGGAGGAGGAGCGCAGGCAGCGGCCGCGGCGCCGGGAGGAGGAGGAGGAGGAGCTGAAGCGGGAAGCGCGGCGGCAGCGGCGCGGCCGGAGTTGCAGCAGCGGCGGCGCGGAGACACCGCAGCCTCCCCGAGTCCCGAGTCCCGCCGAGGGCAGCAGCAGGAGCGCCCGGCCGCCCCGCCATCGCACCCCGGCCCCGCGAAGCCGCCGTCGCCGCGTCCGGGGGACCCGTCAGCCATGGCCGCGCCGCCGGAGCCGCGAGACGAGCTGCTGTCGCCGGCCGGCCCCGGGTCCCAGTGGTTTGGGGACCGCGGGGAGCGGGGGGACCAGGCAGGGAAGCTGAAAGGGGCCCAGCCGACGCCGCCGGCGGGAGAGCCGGGCTGGGGCTCCGGAGCCGGGGCCGAGGCGCCGCGGGAACCCGGCTCGGGCTTCGCGGGGCCGCCGCCCGTTTCCATGGAAACTGCATCCACAGGTAAGGTTGGCGGGAGCCGCTGCCCCGCAAATGGCGTCGGGGACCCGGGCCCTCAGCCGGACCCCTCTCTTTGGACCTTACCGCGCTCGACCTGCAGCACCAGCCCGGCAGCCGCCCCCTCGCCCCACCCCGCGTCGCCCGGGCGGAGTGGCGGGCAGCAGCAATTTCATTTCCCCTAACGACGCCGAGCAACGTCCAGTACGAGTGACCGTGCCTTCAGCCCGTCGCTATTTCGGCTTTACATTTCTGCGCCGAAGCCATCGCTGCAGCTTGGCAGCCCGAGCCCGGGTCCAAGTTTCTGGCCGCTTGGGGGGCTTCGCGACGGCGCCCGGAGGCGGCGGTGGTTGGGTGAGGCTCGCTTGCGCGCAGCGAGCGCCCGGCGACCGGGGCGCCGACAACAAAGCGCCGGGCAGGCTCGCCGGCTCCCGCCGGGCTCCAAGTCGGCCGGCCCCCGCGCTCGGCCCCGAGCCCTGGCCGCCGTCGCTTCGGATTCCCAGCCTCCCTCGCAGCCCCTACAGCTCCCCACGGACAACCAGTCCCAAGATTGGGTGTGCGCGTGTGCGTGTGCGATGCCGGAGGGGCGCCTTGCCCGCGGGTTGGCAGTTAGCGCAGCCTCCGCCCAGGACCTGTGTTCTTCCCATCGGCCGGGATGCGCCCCCCCCGCCCCCCCATCCAGCCCAGAGCGTGGGAACTTCGCACCCCGAAGTGCGGCGGCTGGGCGGCGACGCGGAGGGCGGCTTGGGTAGAGAAGAACCCGAGAGGCCGTTGACCAGCAGCTCGCACCCACCCGGGCATTGGCGGTGGGCGCAGTCTGCGGGCCTCCTGGGCCGGTGGGGACGCCCAGGGCTCGCCTGCCCTGCGCGCTCTGGGGAGGGGCTGTCGGCCGGGGCTGCGCTGCGTTTCCGGGGAATGGGGTCGGAGCAGGGAGTTGTGTTACTCTCCGAAGCTCTGCTGGGATGGGGTGGCCGTGGTGTAGTTTGGGGGACGTGGCCTCAAAGATCTGGGGTAGTGCACCCTGAGGGCAAGGGAGAGGGGCGAGATGGGGGTGCTCGTGGCTCACTTAGGAGAACACCTGTCTTAAGAGCACCCCTGGATTGGAGGGTTATGTGGCTTGCCCTCAGCAGGGCAGTAGGTCTCAGCTCTGCAAAGGAGGTTGGGGGAACGTGGTAAGTGAGAGGTAACATTTATCCTGAAGGAGAGAAAAAGTGGTGGGGGTCCCATAGGTGATGGGAAGGGGAGGAAGAAAGGGAAACAAAAGATTCAAAAGCAGGAAAATCTCTCTTGTCGTAGATGGATTATGATGCCTTATCGTGGGAAAGGATATACATTTAAGGATCGCTGTCCAATCTCTGGGAGACTCAAGCAAATTACAGCTTCTTTCTGGATCCGAATCAACAGAAAACAAAACTTGTAACTGTCGTAGACAACAGGCTCAAGGGAGCCGCGTTTGGCATTACTGTTCTTGGTTGAGGTAGCTCAGAGTTCCAAACCTTAACCCCATGTGAGTGAATTACTTCTTTACAAAGGTTACCCAGCTGCTGCTTATAGCTGTCACCAAGGTTAGGTGCGCTGCAGAAAGGAATGAGGTGCCTTTTGTTGACCAAACGGGGAGCCTCTGCGCTGTCCACCCAAATTCGTCACTGTATGTACAACGCCTAGGACAATTCCTTCACACGCTCGGCCTCTGCCATCCTAAACATTACTAGCAGAATTAAAAAATACATTAAATTTCTTGGGCCTTTCTGGGCAACAAATAAACTAGAAAAATCAAACACAATGCTTACTTTGGGTGGAAGGATAAAAGGAAGTAAGGAATACAATTTTACGCATTAATAGAGACATTTTATTGTTGCTACCAGGAGGAATTTCTGACATAGTTATTGATTTGTTTAATATCTTAAATTCTAATGTTCTTATTAAGTAGACTAGATGGGCTGCAATGAGAGATGCCAACGTGCCAGAAGTGCTATCTAAATAAATAATTAGATCCTGAGAAATTGAAAAGAAATCTGGGCCTTTTTTTCATTTGCTCTTTCGGCCGTTCTGTGGGTAAACGAATCTTCAGGTCTATCACAGACAAAACTCGGAGCCTGTTAAACATGCTGCTTTATACTCAAGTCAGACTGAAGAGTAATTTAGATGTTGAGGGCAATGCACTATGAACAGGTTTTGTTTCTTTTTCAAACGAAATATTAAAATATAAGACAGTGATATTTCATAATGTTTTTTTTCCTGAAAATCACCACCAATCTTGCCATCTGGACACAAATTCTGTTATTTATTTTTATACGTTGACAGTAATTAAAGTTCCCAAAGCAACATCTCCAAAAATATTCCTCAGTGATATCCTGGAATGAATATATGTTTAAACATCATTAAAACAACACTATGAAACTCAATCCTGTAATTTCATTACTTCTGTCCTGTGTGTGTGTGGAGTGGAAACATTCTGTAGAAAGCAGCACATTTTGTAAAGCCCAAGATATTCTATGTCCACATATTTAAACCACAATGTAGGCAGCAGCATGTTAGAGCCATGAATCATGAATCACTGTCATCATCTAATAACTTTATGCAAAGGATGTTAAGGGCAATTATTTTGTTTTTATTTTCAATTATTTTTGGAAAAGATTCAAAGGAAAATATGATAAAAGGATGGCCCCCTTTTTAAGGAAAAAATTTGAAATAGGATTCTTGAACAAAATGAAATGAGAAGTTAACCCCTTGGCTATTCTGTCAACTCCTTGACTGCTTTGAACATCAAGCAGAACAAGAGACCAGAAAGGACAATGGTCTGGAGAAACAGGTCCAACATGATTTTACATCAGTAATCTTGACTTACAGATGTTGCTGCTTAAAGTACTAGACAATTGCAACAACAACAACAACAACAAAAAAGAGACGTATTTTCTCAATATAGTGTACTTTGACCACAAAAAAGCAAAACCCCAAAAAGTCTCTCACTGCCATTCAGTCAGTTCTGACTCAGAGACCAATCCTTAGCTTTTTCACGAGGTGCAGCTGGCGGTTTCAAACTGCTGACCTCGGGCTCCTCAGTAGTTGTAAGTGCTGGACTGCTAACTGTAAGGTTGCTGGTTCAAACTTAGCAGCCATTCCATGGGAGAAAGATGAGGTCTTCTCCTGTTAAGATTTTTAGCCTCAGCAACCCAGTAAGGGATGCTGTGAGTGGGAATCACCTGGAGGGCAATGTACTTGGAGTTTTATTAATATATATATATATATATATATATACACATATATATATGTGTGTGTGTGTGTGTGTGTGTGTGTGTGATATGCCTTCTGTTATATAGATACACATTTTATGTATAGCAGAAGAGCTCTAACTGGAAAAGCTTATTCTGAGTCTATTATAGTTTCAATAACTTTCAGGATAATATCCTGTGTTTGTTGTGTTTCTTGTAAATCTAGAGACCCGTAACATCACCAGTCATCCTCTCATGTCCATTTGGAGTCTAGATCGATGGTCTTCACATTGGGATGTGTTTGGTAGATGTGCAGTGTTGTTAGTTGGTGTGTCAAGTGAGCTTCATTTTATGCACAACCGAATTCACTGTTACCCAGTCTTGCATCAGCCTCACAGTCCTTGCGTTGAGTGAGCCAGCTATTGTTGCCACTACTTTGTCAGTTAATCTCTGGAGAGTTTCCCTCTGTTTGGGTGACCCTCTCTGAAGCAGTCTGTCTGTCTTCCGCGACTAGCTTTCCTGATGATGTGTCCCACGTAAGAGAGAAGTCTCACCATTCTTGCTTCTAAAGATCATTCTGGCTGCACACCCTAGAGTCCAATTAGTTTATTCTGATGACCCACAGTCTGGTCAATATTCTTTGCCAACACCACCATTCAAATATGCCAATTCTTCTTTAGTCTTCTCTTTGTGTTGCCCAACTTTCACATACTTAAGAGGCCATTGAAAAGTCTGGTATACCTTAGTCATGAAAGCGATAGCTTTACCTTTCAACTCTGAAGAGGTGTTTATTATAGCAGGTTTGCCCAAGGTAGTCAGTTGTTTGGATGGTTGACTGTTCCTTCCTTGGCATTGATTGTTGATTTAAGTAGAATGCAATTTTTAACAATTTCAATTTCTCCATTTATCATGATGTCGTTTATGGGCTCAGTTATGAGGGCTCTTGTTTTCTTTATAGTCAAGTGCAATCCACACTGAAGACACCGTAATGACCAATTCTCTAAACTCTAGAATCGGAGTGTATGGACAGACTAGAAAAGAGATGGAAGGAGGAAAGTGTAAACATTTTCGAGTTAGGGTCATTTCCCGAAATTCCTTCAGAAGCTGTGTCAGTCCTCGGCTTCCTTTCCTTATTAGAGAAAGTTATCAAACGATAACACAAACACTGCCATCGAGTCGGCAAGGCTCTGTAGGGTTGCCGGGGCTGTACATCTTTACATGAACAGGTCTCCTAATCTGTCTCCCTTGCAGTGGCTGGTGGGTTTGAACCACCAACTTTTTGGTTAGCAGTATGGTACTAGTTAAATTGGAAGAAACACTACACCTCATTTTACAATGTTTAAAAATATGTCTAAAATGAATAAAAGAGTTTGAAAATCTAATGTAATTTAATTCTCTGGACATAACTTCTGGGTACAATCAATACTA
Organism: Tenrec ecaudatus; assembly: GCF_050624435.1. Taxonomy (NCBI): domain Eukaryota; kingdom Metazoa; phylum Chordata; class Mammalia; order Afrosoricida; family Tenrecidae; genus Tenrec; species Tenrec ecaudatus. Next base: position 45,227,336 of record NC_134543.1, read on the forward strand.
TTTTTGGCAATGAATAAGGTTTATGTCCTTTGCCATGTAGGGAATTCAAATTAGGTTAAAGTAAGACTTAGAAATAATTACATACCCTAAAAATACATTCACAAATGGATTTTTATTAAGGCTTTCAGCATAATTTTCCTTTCATGAACTCGCTGCTCCAGGAAATACATCCCCTTTATTGCTGCTCAGATGCACTATGGGCTTGATCGCTTCGGTGCACTGCTGTTGTCTGCTACCTGCTGTTACCTATCCTGTATAACATGGACTATGGAAAGTGAGAAACCATTCTTGTTCAATTCAACTTGGTAAACATATTGAGTGCCTCTTTTCTGTAAGGATCCGTGTTAAAAGCACTAGGTGGTTTCCTAGCCCGTGCACATATTTCTGTTTTACATTAGTATTTAGTTTGCCGGAGTACTTTTGTGTTAGCTTTCATTTTCTTCATTCTTGAGTTATTGCTGGAAACTTGACTAGAAGTGCATTATAATAATATAATCACATCGGCACGAGGGCATGAGTTAGCTTTCTGAGGTCAATGAAGGATAAATAAATAGCACAACTTAGATTGCGTCGCTGGTAGAAAGTTGGAAGGGCAGCAGGACAGGCCGTGTTTCGTTCTGCTGCACAGAGGGTTGCTATGAGCCAGAACTGACTCCACAACATCCAACAACAGCTACCCATATGCATCTTCTCTAGGTACGGATTACCTACTTACCCACCGATTTATCCTATGGCTCTTCACACAAATCTGGCTGAATATTACTCCAAGAATTTCAAATGTATTAGTTGTGATATTAAAAAGTTACTTAATGATGACGGAAACATTTTCATGTAAGCCAGTCTTGAAAAACTACTGTGGAATATGGGAAGCAGCCAATCACAAGACATTTCTACAGGAAGCCATATATCCTTCATAGGAATGCTTTTCTCTAAGGTCACTGTAAAGAACATGATTGAAAAATGAAAGACAAACACACTTTGTTGATGTAAGTTTTGATTATTTGAACAATACTTGAGGGCAACCGATTAATGGGGCTGGAGAGCACAATGACCCGGAGATACCTGCTCGCGGAGTGGGCTGTAGGGATGTTGTTGTTGCTGTGCTATAGAAGGAAACATCCCCAGTCCTCACCATCAGTACTTTTAACCCATTCTTGCAACCCTATGTCAGTCCATCTTGTTGAAAGTCTCCCTGTTTTCAGTTGACCATCTGCTTTGCTAAAGCATGATGTCCTTTTCCAGGAACGCTAACAACAGAGACGGAAGAGCTTCTCACTACACATTGACCTGTGTTATTTAAGTCCGATAGTGGTTCTTAAATCGGGAAACCTAAAACATACGGAAAGAGAGACTGGAAGCCCTGGATTAGTGAACCCAACGTAAGCCAAACCCATCCCCACTCAAACCCACTGCCACGAAGTCAATTCTCCCAGTGACGTCATAGAGAAGAGTAGAACTGCCAACTACTCCTTAGTGTTTCCGAGACTCTCAGTCTTTATGGGAACAGACAGCCTCCTTGCTCTCTCTCTCCCATGGAGTGGCTGGTGTCTTTGAACCACCGACCTCTCAGCAGTCCAATGCTATCTGAATTTGTAAACAGATGATAAAATTTTATATTGCTCATTTAATGACGGTGTTTATTCGGATGCAACGACATTACATTTTCTGGTATTGCACAAGTTTGCTGAGCAGTTTGAAAGCAATTGCCAGTGAGAGTGAGACTAAGGCTAGAGAAGTTGGAATGAGTAAGTGGTTTCCAAAAAGGAGGAAATCGTGCACTTCCCAAACTAACAAGTCCAGATAATAAACTTGATGTTGATCACTGATGGATATTCGGAATGCATCTTCTACCAAATATTTATAAGTCCTCAGAAAAGAATATGTTGAACATCAGATATTTATGTTGGTTCTCTTAGTAATCTCATACAGCAGAGATCTCTTTTACCCAGATGCAGAATCACCAACACAGGTACAGCATTCACCATGTGCAGGACTTTTGTGAAGTGCTCACTTTACATAAAGGTATGGAAAGCTTATGCTCTCATCTTGAAAATGGCACAGAGTTTCAAAGAATGGTTTATTGGCTACAGGGGATTTAAAAAAATTTTAAGTCTTGGTTTTAATGTTAATCATCATGTTTTTAGGTCCTGAAAAAGAATATCCATCCACAAATGGTTATACTGTTATTCATGAAGTCTCTGCTCTATGCTAGGCCTTGTTATACGTGCCCGGAGTGCAACAGAGGAAACAACTGGTAAAAGACTCTTTCCCATAGAGCTTACTTTTACCAACATTGTTTTGTGAGTGGAAGTACGATGGAGAAAGTTAAAATGTAGTAATCAGAAAGGTAGTGGAAGTATAGTCAGAGAAGTCCTCTTGGTAAGATGACATTAAAGCAGGGTTTTGAGAGAGAAGGCCATGCAAATGTTTGTGGGGAAGGTCATTTTAGGCAGAGGGAACAGCCTTTGCAAAGCCCCTGGGCCAAGAGTGTGCCTGGCATGTTCGAAGAATAGTAGGGAGTCTAGTGAAGCAGAGTAAGTGAGGAGGCTTGGTGGAAGATGAGTTCAGAGGTTGGAAAATGATAGGCATATCAGATAGCTGCCTGTCAGCTGTGGGGAGAACTTTGGATATGCCCGTGTCTGCAGTGGGAGTCACTGGTAACGGAGGGGCGTATTTTGAGTTCAGTTTTAAGTTTAATAGATCAATCGTTTTGGTCGGTGTGTTCAGAATCTAATATGTGGGTGTTGGAGAGGGGTGTGAAAGATGAAGCCTGAACGACTAACTTAGGAGACTGTTACAATACAGCAGACTAGAGGTGCCGACTTGTGCCCAGGTCATAGCGCTGGAGGATGTAAGAAGCAGTTATATGCTGAGGGCAGAAATAGCAGGATATTCTAAAAGGTTGGGTGTGGGATGTGAGAAAGAGGAGTCAAAGATGATGTCATGATTTTGGCCTGAGAAAATGTCAGAATGGTATTCCTATTAACTAATATTGGGAAGATTTTGGCTGGAGCAGGTTTCAGGGGGAAGTCAGAGATACACTTTTGCAATGGCTGATTTTTAAAGTGCCTTTAGACATCCAAGAGATGTCAAATAAATATTGGAGAGGTTGAAAGTGAGGAACAGTCTGGGTTGGGTATATAAATTTGGGAGTTGTGGGTGTTCGTGGCGAAGAGGTCAGATAGCCTTGCTACAGTTGAATATTTAGAGATGAGTAAAAATGGTCAATAGTGTGGAAAGAGAACCAACAGAGTGAACTCTGGAAGCCAGAGGGATAGAATCATTAACTGTGCCAAGTGTTGCTCATACATTAGGCAGGAGGCTGATTGAGAATTGGTCATTGGATTTGACATTGAGGAAGGCATTGTGGTTTGGATGAGACTCTGTGCGTTGTGTGTTTACAGTGTTGTAATGGGTTTTAGACAAAGTGGGAGGTAAGGACATTAGAGATAACATCTATAGACAAAACAATTTTCAGTTTAATTATAAAGGAAACTGAAAATAGGAGGTACTTAGATGGGGACTGAAAGCAAAACAAGTGTACTTGTTTAAAAGATGGCAGTAGTAAAGCATAGATTTAAAGTTGGGTAGGAAGGGGATGGTTGGTAATACAGGAGCGAGCAGGGACAATGCCTGCCACTCTGTCCTGGAGGAGGTGATGGGAAATGAAGTCTGCACAAATGAAGGGTCAGTGTGAGGTGGAAATATGACCAGTCCGTGAGCAAAGGCAGAGAAAGGGGTACAGGTACAGAGAATGGGTATGAAGCTGTCACCGGACTGCTTGTATTTATCAGTGGACTAGGAGGCAAGGTCAACGTAAAGGACAGGGCATTGTTAGAAGTATGAGAAAGTGCTGTGACTTAGGCATTGGGTTGTCACTGGCCAGGTGGGTGGCCCATACCCACCGGCCACAGTGTGGGAGAATATGAGGCTGCCTGCTCCTATAAAGATTCACAGTCTCAGAATCCACGGTTGTTGTGAACCAGTTGACTCGGTGACAATGTGTTTTGTGTAGGAAATAGGAAGATTTGGTTAAAATTGTAAGGGTCATGTGGATGAACTTAAAAGTGAGACCAGTCTTCACATATATGTATTAAAATTTCCCCCACTCATATTCAGCTGCCTGAATGTTGATTTGCATTAGGGGAATAATTGGACTGAACCACGATTGGCAAGTTGTTTTCTTTCTTTCTTCCCTTTTGGGTGTGATTGGAAGAGAGGTAACGTGGAGTTGAGTGTTTCCGCAAAGCAGAGAATATAGTGATGGGTCATGGAAGCTGATAGGGAGGAAAGGAAGACGTGCAGGGGATGAGGCACAATGAAAAGATGATGGAATAGTGGGTTATACATGCTGATGGGGTTGAGGAACAGTTGGTACCAGAGAGAGGGAGACAGGGTTTTGTTTGGAGAGTGTGATGTTTGAGATGGAGATCGTGAAGGGATGAGGGGGCATGAAGTTATTGAGGCAAGTGGGAGAGTGAAGGAGGTGAAGACCAAGATTATTTGGAGGAGGGGAGCACAGGAGAATGGAGAGCCAGGCATGCAATATGCAAATGTGGTGAAGAAAGCTGATGGTGCCCAGCTATCAAAAGATATAGTGTCTGGGGTCTTAAAGGCTTGAAGATAAACAAGCGGCCATCTAGCTCAGAAGCAACAAAGCCCACATGGAAGAACACACCAGCCTGTGTGATCACGTGGTTCCAAAGGGATCAGTTATCAGACATCAAAGAACAAAAAATCATATCATTGGGTGCACACCTCCATGATACGATCACCGAGGACAAACGGGTGCATAAGCAAATGTGGCGAAGAAAGCTGATGGTTCCCCGCTATCAAAAGATATAATGTCTGGGGTCTTAAACGTTTGAAGGTAAACAAGCGCCATCTAGCTCAGAAGCAACAAAGCCCACATGGAAGAAGCACACCAGCCTGTGCAATCACGAGGTGTCGAAAGGATCAGGTATAAGGTATCATCAGAAAAAAAAACAATCTTACCATAGTAAATGAAGGGGGAAGTGCAGAGTGGAGACCCAAAACCCATTTGTCAGCCACTGGAGATCCCCTTGCAGAGGGGTCTAGGGAAGGAGATGAGTCAGTCAGGGTGCGATGTAGCACCGATGAAGAATACACCTTTCCTCTAGTTCCTAAATGCTTCCTCTCCCCCCACTCCCTGCCCCACTATCATGATCAGAATTTTACTTTGCAAGTCTGGATAGAGCAGAGGTTGTACACTGGTGCAGATAGGAGCTGGAGGCACAGGGAATCCAGGGTGGATGATACCTTCAGGACCAGGGTTGTGAGTGGCGATACTGGGAGGGTAGAGGGAGAGGGAGTTGGAAAGAGGGAACCGATTACAAGGATCTACATGTGACCTCCTCCCTGGGGGATGGACAACAGAACAGCGGGTGAAGGGAGAGACAGGGAAAGATATGACAAAATAATAATTTATAAATTATCAAGTGCTCATGAGGGAGGGGGGAGCAGGGAGGGAGGGGGCAAAAAGAGGACCTGATGCAAAGGGCTTAAGTGGAGAGCAAATGTTTTGAAAATGATGAGGGCAAAGAATGTACAGATGTGCTTTACACAATTGATGTATGTATGGATTGTGATAAGAGTTGTATGAGTCCCTAATAAGATGTTTAAAAAAAAGTCACCAATCTGAAGACTGAAACCACAAAGGACTGTGACAGACCTTGCAGAGTGACAGTGAATCAGGTGCTGCTATCTTTAGGAAAGGACACAATGGCATGAACTTTAAAGCTAGGGCTTTGGAGAGGGGAGGGAAGAACTGAAGCCGGTGAAATTATAAATGTAAAATCCAACTATAAATTCAGAAAGCTCTGTTTAATATGTACAGAATGTAGGAGACACTTTAAAATAGTTCTTGGGGGGGATGGGAACTGAGGGTTGTAATTAACTAAATATGAGCTAGTGGTATGGTGAAATCACCGAAATATCTTATGTAATTGTAGGTAGTATTAATAGAAGTCTTACACGTTATAAGATGTAACAGTTCCTCTAGGTTCTGTTCCAGGCAGGCCAAATTTGGAGTCTCATACGGAACAGTAAGTACCATATGTTAGGACAGCGGCTCTCAACCTGTGGGTCGCGAGCCCTTTGGGGGTTGAACGACCCTTTTACAGGGGTGGCCCGATACATCACAGTAGCAAAATTACAGTTATGAAGTAGCAACGAAATAATTTCATGGATGGGGGTAGACTCAGCATGAAATGAGGAACTATCTGAAAGGGTCGCGTCATGAGGTAGGTGGAGAAAACCACTGGTCGGGAGATATCAATGGGTTGTAGTATGGTGAGAGAAGGACGGACTGGTTGGTGAGGCTTCTGGAATGTTGAAGAAATGGTTGAGGAAAGATTGAGAATATTTAGGCAGAAAAAGACAGGCATTAAGGAGAGCCAAGAGTAAATTAAATTCTGGAGCAACTCTTGTGAGGCAACAGAAGAGTTGGCCCAGATGATGTTGCAGGGCAGTGTTCGGATGCCTGGGGTCACGGGACATTCTGAGGACGAGGGCTGCCCGGTAAAAAGGCAGACCACATCCCACTGACCAATGTTCAAGCAAAAGTGCTGTTTTAATGGGGCAACGTGGAAAGGAAATGGATGCTGACATCTTTACACCTTCCTGGAAGAGTGCGCTCCAGCTTTTCCTTATTGCTGTTTCATGGCACATTTCTCAAAAAGGAATAGCCTGCTGATGAAACCAGAAGTGGGTTCGTCCCCAAACACAGCTCACCTCAGCTTGACTATGTAAGGTGCATTCTCCACCCAGTCGCGGCCTTCTTCACACTCTTTTCTGGTTCTCTGTTGTTACAGAGCCCCCATCGTGTGAGAAACTTATTTCATCTAAACAGTTTCATCTAATTTTCGTTTATGAACCTAAGCGTGAACTGTAACATGCTATCTGCAAAGAGCTCTTCTGTTGCTTTCTTTTCCTGAACGATCTTTTTCCCTCCCCTCCCCTATTAGATCCAGTCCCCTGAATATTCAACACCCTCAAATGAAACAGATCAAACCAAAAATGTCATCGAGTCCTGTAGCAACAGTCTTATAGGTCTGAGGAGAACGGCCTCGTGGTGTCGGAGACTCTAAATTGGTACAAGATCAGAAAGCCTCGTCTTTTTCATGCCCAGAGGCTGGTGGTTTCGAACTGCTGACCCGGCCCAGGATATAATACACGATGCCACCGGGCTTCTTTAAGTAATTCTGTAATGAGAAAAACATATGGTTCTTTCAGTAGTCCTCTGCCCACAAGCCAAAAAAGCAAACCCACTGCCATCTTGTAGATCCTGACTCCTAGCAGCCCTCTATGGGGTTTCCAAGGCTGCACGTTTTCGCCAGAGCAGACACCCTTGTCTGTCTTTCTCCTGAGGAGCAGCTGCTGGTTTGAACTGCCACCTTCCGGTTAGCAGTTCAATGCTCACCCAGCGGTGCCACCAGCACCCCACTGTGTTTTTGTGACAGATTAGGTATTGAAAAACCATGATTATTGGGTTGCCTAATGAATTCTATTTTTAGCTGGAACTGTTCTGTGTTCTAATTTCCACATCCAATTCCCAAATGGACTTTCTAATTCATCTGTTGCATGAAATCATTATAAAGCCAGCTTCTAGCGCACATTCGTCTCGAATGTGGAGGCTTTGTTGAATAGCTCGCATCCTTCAAAATACTGCACCTAGGATTTTGTTTTATGCATAGTACATTTTCATTCATTGTTTAAAATAAGCTTGGGGCAGCAGAAGATTGTGATTCAAGGAATTGCTGATCCAGTTAGCCAGGACTAAAATTAGAATAAAAGCCAATATCACACCCACCTTTGGTACGAATATTTCAATTGATCCTGTAAAGTCACGGCTTCTCCATTGTGGTCTACCTGCAGCTGGATCACGTGATTGATCTACGGATCATCCCCAGGGTTCTAGGCCTCTTGAAAGAAGTGGAGTGTGAGTTATACCTAAAGGACAGACAGTACAAAAATAAAAGCGAGTGGAAAGACATCCCGGAACAAGGGAGAGGTATGGGGAATAGCATGGAGATACACTAGACTGGTTTAAGCTGCTTAGCCAGGGGTGGTGGTGGTGGTGGTGATGGCGGTGGTGGTGGTAATGATGATGATGATGATTGGGATGAACAGAGTAAAGGGTGGACTTAAAAGCCTCTATTGATCTCCTAAAGGCTTCTATGTGGAGCAGTAATACAATGCCGGGCTAAGGAAGATCCTTTCGTAAGGATTATAACTCAGTGTAAAGAAAACCCAAACCTTCACAACTAGACCATACATAGACTACATCCTGAGAAACAGAGAAAAGGTCGAAGTCATTGGACACTGAGGCGGGCCTGGCCCAAGCCATGGTATTTTCAGCCGCCCGACAATGCGTGTGAGGGCTGGACAGTGAGTAAGGAAGACAGCTGAAGAGCTGATGCGTTGGAGATGGCGGTGCTGGGGAAGACTATTGAAACTACAGCGGACTGCCAGGAGAACCAGCAAGCCTGGCTTGGAAGTGCAGCCCGAATGCACGGTACAAGCCAGGAAGGCAAGACTTCATCTCACGTATTTTGGATCAGTCCCTTGAAAAGGACATTCAGCTTGGAAAGGGGAGGGGCAGTGAAACAGAGAGCTTTTGGTGAGGTAGATTTAGGTATTGGCTGCAGCCGTGCATGGGCTCACGCATACCACAATTGTGAGGATGGCTCGGGACTGGGCGGTAGCTTCTTCACGGTTGCTAGGGCTGGGAACCAACTTGACAACAAGGAAGATTAGGATGATCCTGAACCAGGGAACTTATGCTGAAAGAAGTCTGACTCAAGAACATTAGCACCAGGGCCTTGAATAATGAACCTGCATAAGGAAGAGGAAGGTACAGATATGAGGCTTTGTGACTGGCAGGCTGTAGAGGTGAGGAAAACAATGAATGAGTCAAAGATGGCCCTAAAGTTTGATGCCTTATGACTGCAGTGTATCCATATGGGCCAGCTGGAGTGGGGGAGGACAGCCGATGGGTGGGATCTACTCGGATTCTTTTGCTCGGTGGAAAGGTAACCAGCTGAGGAAGCTGTCCCAGGTACATACAGGAGTTGGCCTGGAAAAGACGACTTCTCTACCGGAGAGAGCACTGCAGAGAAGGCCCACTGTTGGCACCTACCAGGGCAGGGTTCGATTAACTGGGCTTGTGGCTATGTGAAGCCTGATCTTAATAGCTCAGTAGGGTAAGATCGCCACTTAAAAGGACTAATGCTTCTGGACAGATAGAGATATTTTCCCCTATCTCACGTGCTACACTAAAGATACCAGACCTTTATGTAAAATAAACATAAGAAGACTGAAAAGTGGACAGAAAAAAGATTGACTAAGGACCTCTGGACCTGAGCAACAACAGATGATGAGTTCCCTGGGGTTTTGTTGTTTTTGTTTGTTTTCCTCATTATCCTAGACTGCTTCTTGAGGTAAGCTGGAAAAGCCAAACAAACAAAACAAACCAACAGAGTCTAAAATAAGCCTGATGTTTACCCAAAGGAATAGGAGAAGACCAGCCTAGCTAGATAGAAACTTTTCATATAATTACAGAGTTTTCTCCAGTCTCATACCACAGAAGGCGCTGTGACCCCACCCCCTCTGCCTACCTCAAACCCCACCCTGACCAGGCTGTAAGGAGATACCCACTGGGTGGTGTGATTCAGTGGAAGCCTGATGGAAAGCCAGGAATGTGTTTGCTCAGTGAAACGGGCCAAGCAGAGACCCTGAACTTCTACCTCTATTTGGGGAAACCTCACCTCCCTACTGATGTGGTATCATAGGAGAGCGGCTAAAACACGAGATTTAAATAAGATCCAGGGTCTCATCACATTAAACCCCAAATGTCCAGCTTGCAATAGAAAAACACTTGTCATAGCAAGGACCAGGAGGAACTCAACTTGGATGACAAGGTATAATCATCAAATGCAAACACTGAGATGACATAAATGTTAGACTAATCTGGCAGGACTGTAAGATAGCCTTCATACAAATGCTTCATTGAACGATGACAGCCACACCTGAGACAAATGAAAAAATGGAACGTCTTAGCAAAGAAATAGATGACATAAAGAACCAACCACGCGAAAGAAATTTAACTGAAGAATCCAGTAGCCTAAGTACAAATCTCAGTGGCTGGGTTCAGTAGCAGCGTACAGGGAACAGAGGGGAAAGAACCAACATCTGTAGACAGAATAATAAAAATCATTAAATGAGGGGAATTAGAAAATAATCAAAAGCTCTTATCCAGGAATGTTTTTGTGGCTCATCCCCTTTCTCAAATGTCTATTGAAGGCTTAACTCCAATAAAGTAAAAGTACAGTGAAAACAGACCAAGAGTGCCATGCCTTGTGTCTGCTTAGTGCATAAAATCAAAGTTCAGAGATGAGAGTAGCCAAATGATATGGCATTAAATTTTGAGTTGTTCACACTCAAAATACTCACTGATCTCTGGTTTTAAAGTATTTTATTTCTGATTTTATTATACTAAGATAACTAAGTATATGCAAAATAAGCTAACCATTTATTTAGCAAGCACTTCTATGGCAATTTTTAAGCTATTTCTTTACATAACTACCCTTTGAAGTAGATGTGATTATTTCTTCCACCATAAAAATGAGGAAATTGAGGTGGAGAGCGCTTAACGACTTGTCCGTGCTTGCACACAGGTAGTAAGTGGCAGCGCCAAGACTGGACCTTGGCAGTCTGTCTCTCGAGTTCATGCCCTAATTACCACATCCTGTTCTGGACTTTCACTGTTTTATTTGCATTAAAAAATCTGTGCAGGTAATTTGTGCATAAAATAAGCCCAAAACTTACCTGAACCTAGAATGAGAGAAAAGGTAGAGGCTGCTGCTAAAACCTAGCCTGACAGAACTTGAGAATTCATCCAGAACCTCCAACCAAAAAGAAATAGTTACATTCAAGAAGCAGAAACTTAACAGAGATCATTTAAAAATCCAAATGTATCCTCCCAAAGTAATTGCTCAAACAGAATGAGGGTGCAGTGATGATGAAACTATGGCATGTAATAGAGAAACAAACAAAACAAAATCTGTAGGATTTAGTTCATTATAAGTTTAAGTTCACTCTCAGTCAGTGTGATAAAGTGGCTGCTGTTAAGATGATACACTCTTGGTCTGTGCTGACGAGGACGCATGCAGGACTAGACAGGCCTGGGTGCAGTGGGTGCTAGGGTGGATATAGGAGCAGCACCCTTGACTCTTTTAGAAAGAAGTGAGGATTGACAGCCTTCACCAGAGAAGATAGGAAGTCGGGATGACAAAAGGATACAATACACTAGGGCCTGTGAAGTAACATAGCTCCTGGGTATGTTCTTTGTGATACTGAAGGATGGAGCTGTGACCAACCAGAAGTTACAGTGACAAGATTGGGGCTCACTATTCTTCAAAGCTATGAAAAATGAAAAAGATGGGAAAATAGCCTGAGCTCCCTCATACTCGTGCGTTTCTTGTTACTGAAGGTATGTTAGCAGAGTTCGGTTGGCCATTTATATAACAAAGGGGCTAGGCAAGAGAGGACCTCTTAGAATAATACTTTTTAATCTTTTCAGACTCATTTTAAGAATTTTATGATAACTTTGAAATCCCTGCCCAGGAAAATACACTGAAACACATCATTATCCACACCAATCCTGGGATTTCTCAGAGGCCTTTTATGAATGGAGGAATTAGATGATTTTCCAACTCAGAAATCAAAGATTAGAGGTAATTGCATATAGGACATTGATGACGGGGGGGGGGGGCAATAGTTTCATGGTTCAATAAGATGTCACATTTGTTTAATCAACAGACCTCTACTGCACATTTGCATATATGTACACATGCAAATGTATACAGTGTATGTATATAGTTGATTCGATGACATTTAAAACCATAATATAAAAGTAAATTTGGAAAAATGTGGATCTAGTTAGGTTATAAGAGGCAGTAGTCAAGAGAGAGAAAGGGTCTACACTTCATAAATGCTATTTTGTGAATTTCAAGAACATACTAAAACCTGACTTTGTGAAAACAAAACCAAACCCCTGGCTTTGTGATTGTCAAAGCAAGCAGTTAACACAACTGGTTTTGGTTTAGGTTCTGGTTCCCGTTCCAGATCTTTCAGTGGCCAGTATATTACCTCAAGCTCTGTGGGTGATGAGTAAAATCATTAGGTAGTTACATAATTTCATGTCAACTTGAGGTGTAGGGGTGGAGTCTAGCCTGTTATTCAGGTCAGCCTGATGGTGCCCCCTTGTGGGTGTGATCTCCTCATAAGGAGGGTCTTGGGAACCTGCCCTCTCTGCCTTCACCTTCTTATCCAGTCACCTGGAGAGCTGCCCGAGCCACCAATCACCATTGGATTCACAGGACTTTGCTTCCACTGGCTGGTGATGTCCCTGCATGGTTGCACGTGGCTGCGTGAGTCTGACAAGGGACTTACGGAGCAGCCCTGGACTTACGGACTTGAGTTAGCCTGGGCTGGGTGTTTCCTGATAGGCAATTATTTCTTGATATAAAGCTTCTTCGTACACATATATTGGTATCTCTGGATTTATTACTCTAGTCAACCCGGCCTAACATAGGTCTGTGAAATTTAAATGTCTAGACAAGGGAACTGTCATTTGTGTGCTACTGTTTCTGTGTACGCTGTGCATACATAAGTCACTGCTAATGTTTTACGTATGGTAGGTGATATCCTTGCACTCTGCTGTTATCTTGCGATGCTTGGGATGAGGTCAGGAGGGCTATTCATTATGCCTATAAGCATCCACATAGGCCACCTAAAGTCAGCCCTACATAAAAATGTATACGTGAGTATTCTTCAGGGTGAGCAATTGATATCTTCTCAGTTTTATGTAAAATATGCATAGCATGTTTTCAGAAATTCTACATGACTTTTTGTATTTGTGAACATGCCATCAAAGTAAAAACGGGGTGCTTCAGGTGTCAGTGTTGCTTCAAGATACATCCTTTGGCTTCTCCTCCAACCAGACTGTTGCGACTAAGTACCATCATAAGTTGAAATTTGGGCGTTGTCACCACTTATCATGCTATTAATTTCTTTGGTAAACCATTTATTATAGGTAATTCAAGGGTAAATTGCAACTCAGCATGTTTGAATAATCAGAATTGAACTTGTGGGAGTTGAGTTTTTTCAATGAAGCCATGGCATTGAGAGGTGTTTCGATTTTACTTGAGGTTCGAGAGAGGACAAATACTTAATATTGCTTCTAAGGATATTTGAAAATCTTGTAAACTCAAGCAGTTGCTGTGTATAATTTGAATGCTCGCTTCTCTGGAGTTTCAGAAGTCAGAACTGGTGTCAGTTCTATAGACAGATGGAGGAGTGCTACACTAGAAACATTTCCAAAAATGTTCCTTTAAGAAGAGAGAAACCGTACCATAGGTCCTAGAGAAACGGTCCGTGGTTGAAAATAATGTGCTAGGAGTTATTAGCTGCCGCTGAGCGGGCTCCGGTTTATGGAGACCCGCGTGCAACAGGACAAAGCGTTGCCTGATCCTACACCAGCTTTTCTCCCTTTGTGAGGTTTGTCATCAGTTTGTTAATTTTGTTAATCCTTTCAAAAAACTAACTTCTTGTCTTGCCGATTTTTCCATTGTTTGTCTGGTTTCTGAGTCGCGTATTCTTGCCCCACCCTTTCTGATTCTTTTTGTTCTTCTGTTGCTGCCTGTGTTCGAGTTCTTGTTGGAGGCGTTGAGTCAAGGTGCTGGTGTCGTTTCCTGTGTGTGCTGTGAACCACAGCTTTTGGTCTGATGTGTCCCTCTTCTCATTTGTTTCAAGGAATTTCTGAATTCCATCCCTTGTTTGATCTGTTACCCAGTCTTCTTAAAGTAGTATGTTGTCCAGTCTCCATGTGCTTATCTTGGCGCTCCTCTTCTTTCTGTGGTTGATTTCCAGCGTGACAGAATTGTGAGCTGAGAAGGTGGATTGCAAGATCTCAATGCTTTTGAACTTGTTGAGGCTTCCCTTGTGGCCCGATATGTGGTCCGTTCTAGAGTACGTACCGGCTGTCCCATCTTCACGCTCGTTGTGGTACTTGAGTCCCGTGTGTGGCTATGATGTACTTCGAGTGCCTTCTCGCCTAGAAGAAGCCCTGGTAGCATAGTGGGTTATACTTTGGACTGGTAAACGAAGGTCAGTAGTTTGAAACCATCAACCACTCTGCAGGAGAAAGATGAGGCTTTCTACTCCCACAAAGAGTTATAGTTTCTCCCAGAAGCCCACATGGGCATTTGTATTCTTTCAGCAATAGGAGTTGAAAACCACTTGGTAGTAGTCAGGTTTTTGTTTGTTTGTTTTGTTTTTACTTTTTGTAACCTAGGGGTCTGTCTCATCTTATTATATTGGGCAATATTTTGTTGTGGTCCACATTACTTTCATTGGCTGATTTTTGGAAGCAGATTGCAGACATTTCTTCCCCATCTGTCTCAGTCTGCAAGCTCTGCTGAAACCTGCCTCCTACTGGTGACCTTGCCGGTATTTTAAATACCAGTGACACAACTTCCAGCATCATAGTAACCTGCCAGACATCACAGTACTTTGTACAAACTGACAGGTGGTGGATATTAGGAGGAGGGTACAATTTGTAGTGGCTCATCAAGGCCAGTTGTGTTACTTTGTTTTAAGTGTAGTTACCTGTTTTGTACTCAGTACTTATTTAACCACTGTAATAACTCTTAGGAACATTGGTTTCTAAAATGACTCTATCAATTTATCAACAAAAAAAGTTCTGCCTCTCTGCCAGTCAGGGGACAACTGGCCAGCCTTTAACTGTGTCACCCAGCACATGATGATTATGTGTCTACTGCGATCATGCCTTTTGGATGCTGAATGAATTGATCCTTTGTATAATCACTTTATTATGAATCCTGTGAAGCATTATTTACAGCTCTTAGAGGAGAAGTTGCGACCAGGTTTAGAGCAAGAGCCTGGCTTGTTAGCTTTTTTAAATTGAACTGAGGCTTTGTTTTTTGGGGCTTGGAGGGGGCATGGGGACTGGGAGAAGTCAGTAGATGACTGTGTGTATGTAAAATGGAACTTCATTTAGTGGAAATTAAAAGCTCAACATCACAATCTAGTTTTTAAGATTGCGAACACAATAGTAAATGAAAAAATATATACTCAGGACTGTATTGGCATTGCCCAACTCACCTTAATGCCTCCCTTGTTGAGTGGTGCTGAGGACTCTGTGAATTATATTTGTAAAGTTCTTAGAACAAAAGACACATTTACCCACTGCCACCCAGTCGATTCCAAGGCGGCAAATATCGGGTTTCCAAAGCTGTGTGGTTAGCAGCCCAGTCCATCCTTGAAAGGACCAGCAGGCTTCCTTTAGGGTGGATGAAACAGGGATGTTGTTGATAGAGTGACCTCCTCTATAGATGCGCATTCTGAGCTAGGCCAAAACTGTCCTCCAGCTCCAAGTCCCATGCTCTCTCTGCTGCAGCACACTGGCTCTCTGCCTTCAAAATAGAACGGAAGGCTAAACAAACTCTCTTCCAAGACAGCAAAGCTGGGTTTGGAATCAGCTTCAGCTGGCTGGGAGGGAAGGAAGAAACAGGAGGGTCAGCTGGAGAGAATGATGGAAGGGAGGCAGGAGGAGAAGTGAAGGTGGAAATGAGAGGGGCTGCAGGGGTGCAGGGAAATAGGCTCTCAGGGAGAATGCTTGCTTGCCCTTTGAGACTCACACAAATGAATGAAAGGGAAGGAGAGGCAGAGGAACAGATCAGAGAGTGAAGGGAGAAATACACAGAGAGTGGGGGTGGGGGGACCATTATAGAATATACATACAGAAAAGTATATAAGTTGGTTTTCTAATTTTTCCAGCATCATTTGTTGAAAAGATTATCTCTTCCCCACTTAACATGTTTTAGCCCTTTATCAAAGAGCAGGTGTCTGTAAGTGCTTGATCTTAGTTTGGGTTTTCTGTTCTGATTCATCGGTCTACATAATCTATCATCGTGCCAATATCAAGCTGTTTTGAGACTGTGATGTGTAACAGGTTTGAAATTGGGATGAGAGGCCTCTTACTTTGTTTTTTTTATAGTGTTTTGCTTATTACTGGCTTTCTTTCCTTATAAAATTGGTGATTACTTTTTCCAGTTTTTTGAAGAATAGCATGGGATTCGGGTCAGAATTGCAGTTTAATTACAGATTGACAAAGGAAATTTAAGAATGGAGAGATCTGCTTTTAAAAAATATGTAGAAGAAACAAGTAAAAGAAGTTTACTAGATTCCCAAATTCAGAATAAGTGTGAGCTGGGGTTTTTGGCTTTCTTTCTCTCAGAAGTGATAGTTTACATCTCTCTATTGCTTAGATCTTTCACCCCCACCCCCCTACCGCAAAGAGGCGGCTCCCCTGTGGGGTTCTGCAGGGTTGTTCTTGGGCTGCTCTCTCAGGGCAGCCGAGTGCTCTCCTTCCCTCGTCCAGTGAAATCCAGCTTCAGGCTGGATTTCCAGAGTCAGGACCAGGGCCTTGGAAACGCTCCTTCTCACACTCTGGGGATTTTCCACAGGACTCACCTCAACCCTCTCTCTAAATGGAGGAAGAACTTAGTTTACTGTTTTCCCCCACACAGAGCGAGTTATTTATAAACATTTCCCCTAGGCACAGCGTGTACTGAGGTTTCCAAATCAAATACAGTGAGTTGGAGCGTAATGTTTTGGGGGTTAATTGTTTTGTTTTCTTTTCTTACACTCCAGTGTTAAAATATCTTATCTATCTACCCTGAGCAAGGAATATCAAGTAGTTAAGGAAAGGGAAGATGGAAAAGATCAAAGTGCAGGAAGCTAACACTTACACTTAGCAAAGAGCCCTGGTGCTCAGTGGTGAAGAGAGCAGCTGCTAGCCAAAAGGTCAGCAGTTTGAGCCCACCAGCCGTTCTACTGAAGGTGGATGTGGATCTGCTTCTGTAAAGATTACAGCCTTGGACGCCCTGTGGGGAATTCTCTGTTCTATGGGGTTGTGGGTCAGTGAATATGGCAGGAAATGAGAAAAGCACCTTATATACTGTCTTGAATTAACTCTATAATCCAATTGACTATATAGCAAAGGATTGAACTAGCACTCAGTTAATTTGAGTAATAGCTCTGGTGGTATAATGGTTACGTGTTGGACTGTTACCTCAAGGTCAGCAGTTCAAAACCATCAGCTGCTCTGCAGGAGAAAGCTGAGGCTTTCTGTGTTCATAAAGCATTCCAGTCTAGGACCCTCACAGGGGCAGTTCTAACCTGTCCTGTAGTGCTGTTGGGAGGTCGGCATTGACTTCGTGGCAGTGAGCTTCGAGCAACTGATTTGCTCTTCCAGTCAAGGACAGAAGCTAGATATGGAAAATCAGTGCTTCAGTGAGGGATTCATTGGTGGATCAGGATGGGATACCAGATCTTGGGGCTCAAATCCTCGTTGGCACCACACTTTGGGGGGAGTGTTTATTTTAATCACAGTTTTTCCTGTTGAAATAGTCTGCTAAAGATGTGGAATTCTTTCTAGCCTTTTATAAATTACAATTTATGTCCGTATACTTGTTCATAGTTTCAAGTGGATCTGTGTTCATTTTTCCTAAATGGAAAGCCCTCTGAGGAAGGTGTTATGTCCCTGGGAGTTTCTAAACTCTCTAGCAGAGCGTCAAATGATGCCCGGCTTCCATCATTTGTTTATTTGTTTGTGTGTGTTTTAGTGGTTGGTTCATGTTGTTGCTGTTCAACACTGTCAAGTTGACTTTGACTCATAGTGGCCCCAGGTACAACAGAACAGGACACTGCGTGGTCTTGCACCATCTTCCCAATTGCGTCTGTAGTTGAGTCCGTTATTACAGTCACTGTATCAAACGCTCATTGAGGGTCTTTCTCTTTCCAGTGATTATCTATTTTACCAAGCATGACATCATTCTCCTGGGGCCAGTCCCTCCTTATAAGATGTCTTACCATCCTTGGTTCTAAGGAGCATTCTGGCTGTACTCCCGAGACAGGTTTGTTCATTCTGGTAGCTTTTAATATCTTCAATATTCATCATTAAGACCATAATTCAAATGCATCAGCTCTTCTCCTGTGTTTCTCATTCATTGTCCACTGTGCATATGAGATGATGATGATACTAAAGCTTGGGTCTGGCACACTTAGTTCTTAAAGCGACATTTTTGCTCCATAACACTTTAAAGAGGTTTGTGCATTGGATTTCCCCAGTGCAATCCACCATTTGATTTCTTGAGTGCTACTTCCAGGAGTGTTGATTATGAATCCAAGTAAAATGAAACATTGGACTTTTTTTTCGATCTTTTCTACACTTCTCAGGATATTGCTTATTGGTCCAGTTGTGATGAATTTCCTTCTTTATGTTGAGCTATAATACATCTGAGAAGTCTTAATACCATATTGGAATCATACCATAGTTTCATAGACTTCCAAAGGTCATAGGATTAGTGATGAGTCAAGGATTTTAAAAGTAGGATTTGAATCTTTATCTGGCTTTTTTTGTGGACCAACAAGCAAATGTGTAATCATGTGGTCAATACAGAATTAATTACAGTGAAATTTTTTCCTGTTGTTTGTGAGTTAAGTGAACAATCAGCAGAATTTTTTTCACTCAAGTTATACCACATGGAATTAAAAAAAACATTCTAGAGTGTTAATTTAAAAAATAAAACCAACTCTACAGTTATGATTAAAAATATCTTGATGATAGATGAATTCTGTTATCATTTTAGAAATTAATTAGATGAATGTTCTTCATACAATGCTTAATTATCCTGAGAACTTACATAAAATAAAATGAGGTAGTTTGTGCTGGGGCTTGTGTGCACATTTGCCACTGCCAGCTTCTCCTTGTCATCTGTCTGTTCTGCCCTCAGGAAGAAGATGGTGCCT
The DNA here is from genome assembly GCF_050624435.1 of Tenrec ecaudatus. Classification (NCBI taxonomy): domain Eukaryota; kingdom Metazoa; phylum Chordata; class Mammalia; order Afrosoricida; family Tenrecidae; genus Tenrec; species Tenrec ecaudatus. The sequence continues at coordinate 45,246,254 of NC_134543.1, forward strand.
GTAGGTGGGGACCACTGCAAATTTGACACTTGCTTTCTATTAATAGTAGGACTCACACTTTGAAAATTAATCTTTCATAAGGTCAAAGACAGAAATACCTTGTGATCTTTTTAAGTCCATCCTTTTGAAATGTGAGCATTTGCTTAAGAAGCTCCCGTGAATTTGGTCTGATAAAAAAAGACTTGGACCTGGTAAGAAAGAAGATTATCTTAGATGTCCAGCAAAAATGACCTGACTTAAAAATCTTTGTCTGAGATTTGTAAACAAAGTCAGGCCCTGAACCTACTTCCTGACTCTGGCACTGGGTGATCAAATCTGTATCCACTTCCTCTGTCTCTACGGGGCACTTCCTTTACGTGTTGCCAACTCCTCACATGATGAGAAGAGTCTGTAAGAGTGAGAACTATTCTCAGAGGAATGTAATGGGTGCTTTCTGTCCCTGGAAGGGTCCAAGAAGATACTGTCTGGCCACATACAGATGTTTAGATGGAGGTTTATTTTGTATGTGTGTGGGAAATTAAACTGGGTGCCTTCAAATATTCTTTAATGCCTTTGTCTCAGGAGTGTATGATTTTATTGTTAAAGGTGGGTATGACTGCTTGTGTATGATTTGAAAATAATAATGAATAAACATTTTGGCTAATAAATTATTAGACCTTTAGTTTAAATTTGCATAAATCTCTAGTGTAAATGATTTAGCTTTACCTAATGTAATGACGCATGACTCAAGGTGAGAAGACACAGTTGCAAAAATCTAATAATCGGGACTTAGAAAGTATGAATCTAGGAAATTTGGGATTGTCAAAAATGAAGTAAAATACATGAAGATCAATATCCTAGGCATTAGTGAGCTGAAATGGACTGGTATTAGCCATTTTGAATCAGAAAATCAAGTCATTTACTATGCTGGAAATGAGACAATCAAGAGTAATGTCACTCAATCATGCGATCTCCATGACCATATTTTTCCGATAACTATTCCTTCTTTGTTTTCAACTTTTGCATTCCAGTAGCCAATAATTATCAATGCATCTTGATTGTTTGATTAATTTCAGACTGAAAAGCAAATCCTAAGAAAACATGTATTATATGGAAAAGAATGTGGCATCAGGATTGAAGGAAGGCTTATCAACAACCTGCGATATGCAGATGACAACTTTGTTTGCTAAATGGAAGGGGAACCTGAAGCACTTACTGATGAAGATCAAAGATTACAGCCTTCAATATGGATTACAACCCAATGAAAAGAACAACATTATCACAACTGGACCAATAGGTTACATTGTAATAAATGGAGAAAAGATTTTTGAAGTTGTCAAGGATTTTGTCTTTCTTGGCTCCCCAATCAGTGCTCATGGAAGCAGCAATCAAGATATCAAAAAAACAGCTTGCATTGGGTAATCTTCTGCACAAGACCTCTTTCGAGTATTGAAAATCAAGGATGTTACATTGAGGACTAAGGTGTGTCTGGTTGAATCTTCCTCCCTGAAGCCAATTTTCAGTTGCTTCGTATGCATGTGAAAGTTGGACATTGAATAAGGAAGACTGAAGAAGAATCTATGGTTTTGATTGTGGTGCTGGAGAAGAATACTGAATGTACCTGGACTACCCAAAGAACAATCCAATCTGTGTTGGAAGAAGTACGCTAGAATGTTCCTTGGAGGCAAGGCTAATGAGATTTACATACTTTCCATATGCTCTCAGGAGAAACAGGCTCCTGCACATCATACTTGGTAAAGTAGAGGCACCAGAAAGGGCAAGCCCTTGGACAAGATGGATTGACACAGTGGCTATTGGCTCAAGCACAGGGACAATTGTGAGGATAACGCAGGGCCGTGCAGGATTTCATTTTGTTTTGCGCAGGACCACTATGGCACCTATCAATAACAACAAAGTAAGGTGGTCCTCATCCTTTTCCCGTTGAAGTTCCTGACTAATTGAAGTGCCTTTGGTAATCTGTACCGCACCTGAGCATTTGTGTAAATGAGTCGAAGGCTATACAGAAAAGTAACCACAAGTCTATCGGCAAGCCCTGGTGTTGTATGCATTGGGCTGCTCACTGCAAAGTCAGCAGTTTGAAACCACCAGCCGCTCTGAGGAGGAAAGGTAAGGCTGCGACTCTAGTAAAGATTGAGCCTTGGACACCCACAGGGTCAGTTCTGCTCCCTCTTACAGGGTTGCTATGAGTCAGGATTGACTGGATAGCAGTGAGCTTGCTATCAGCTGGCCTCAGGAAGGAGGGAAAGATGATTCAACCAATTTTGGCTGCATAACACAGCCAAAAAAGGCTCTGGATTCCGGAGCTGTCAGCTTCTCAGTTGGTAAAGAGGGCCATAGAGGTGCGAGGGTAGTGCCCCTTTGATGGGACACCAAAGTTTAGCGTTATGTCTGTTCTTTATGTTGATCTTGGTTTGTATCCTTTTGCTAAAATGAATCCCGAATGGTAAGGTTAGCGCTTTTTGTGAGTCCTGTGAGTCATTCTATTGAATCATCAAGTCCAGATGAAGTCGTGGGAACCAGTAGGGAAAAGTGGAGGTGTCCTGTACAGTCCTGAACTTATGGCTGGCATTTGCCTGTTGGCAGTCTGTGATAGGTGGTGTCTTTTTAGTCTGTGAGTCTCTACCTGGCTGTGGGTGGCTGGGTCAAAGAGAGAAAGCGATGTTATTGGACAGCTGGCATCACAGATTGTTAAATCAAAAATGTGCATTTGATTAATGCTCACATTACAAGCATTAGACTTTTGTTGGCTTTTATTTCTAAACGTCCCATTGACATCATTGGTCTATATGAACAAACCCAAACATTAACAATCTAACTTAACAAGTAATTGTTACAACTAAAGAATGTCCAATTTATTATTTTTGCGCCATCCTCATTCACTGCCATTAGGTCAATGCATAGGAATCCTATATGACAGGGTAGAACTGACCCTATAGATTTTTGAGACTGTAGCTCTTTTAAAAAAATAATTTTATTGGGGCTTTTACAGCTCTCGTAACAATTCATATACCCATTGTGTCAAGCACATCTGTACATATGTTACCACCATCCGTTTAAAAACATTTTCTTTCTACTTGAGCCCTTGATATCAGCTTCTCATTATTTTCCCTCCTCCTACCCGCCCCACCGCTTCCACCCTCATGAACCCTTGATAAATTAAATTATTATTATTTTCATATCTTACACCATGCGCTGTTTCCCTTCACTATGTTTCTTTTGTTCGTCACCCTGGGTGGTGGTGGTGGGCGGGCGGGGGGAGGTTATACATCGATCATTGTGATCGGTTCCCCCTTTCTCCCTGTACCTTCCCCCTACCCTCATGTTACTGCTATTCCCATTATTGTTCCTTTGGGGTTTATCTGTCCTGGATTCCAAGAGGTCTTATCTGTACCCGTGTACATGCTCTGGTTTAGCTGGATTTGTAAGGTAGAACTGGAGTCATGATTGTTGTGGGGTGGAAGCTGTAAGGCGAGTGTAACTCTTTATGGGAGTAGAAAGTCAGCAGCCCAGTGCCTAACCCCCTGTGTCACCAGGGCTCCTGATAGTCTGTTGTTGTTGTTAGATGTCATTGAGTGGGTTCTGACACACAACAGAATGAACGGTCCTTCTGCCCACTGCACAGTCCTGCGCCATCCTCACAATTGTTCCTACGCCTGAGCCCGTCCTTGCAGCCACTGTGTCAATCCTTCTCCTTGAGGCCCTCCCTCTGTTTCTCTGCCCCTCCACTTCCGCACGCATGCTGTCCTTCTCCAGGGACCAGTCTCTCCTGACAGTATGTCCAAAGTCTGTAAGAGGAAGTCCTGCCATCCCGCCTCCAAGGAGGGAATAAGTAAAGCAATAGCTATATGTTAATGTGAAGAAATATAGCAGAAGTACTGGGTGCTATGTCAAGCTTTTAAACAGAAGAGGCTAGAAAAACCTTTTTACTGCAAGGTTCTGGGCTGAGTTTTTAAGGATGAGAAGTTAGCCAGGCAGACTCTGGATCTCAAACCGCAAGGCAGAAACTTGGCTTAGAACCAAGGGTTCTCAAAGCCAGAGTAGACAAAGTCGATTTTGTCTGGTTGTAAACCTTTTAAAACATGATTTTATATGAAAATAAATGGATGGATTTTGGAGCAAACCCATGTGCACTTTTAAAATATGAGATTCTAAATAAACTTCCTGGATGCTGTGCCTGGGTCTCTCAGGACTGCATCTAAGACCGTTGGGGTATACATGGGCTCTTCGTTTTTCCATTGTGCTTACCTAGTTGTAAACATTTGAGAAACACCACCAGAAAGGGGTCTGGGTAGGTGTCTGAGATGAGTACTGGGAACCTCAGGAGCGAGGTGCCAGACAAGCATGTATGTGCATGAGTGTACCTGAGGGTAGGCACCAATGTTGACGGATGAGTTATGGCAGTACAGGTGTAAACATGAGATGAGAATTCTGGGATTGCATGGTGATCTCTGCCTCAGGAAAAGTGAGATGTGAGGAGCAGCTATTGGGCCAGGATCCATCATCTGAGATCATTCTGATTCTCCTCCCTCCCAGCAAAACCAGGGAGTCTGCCACCAGGAAGGAGTAGAGGGGTGGTGGGGAGTGGGTGGGGGGGGGAGAGATTTGTCACAGCTGTGGCCCCGGTTCCCACCTCTCATTCTCCATGTTTCACAACACCACCGACCCACTCTGGTTCACATGCCGTAATGACCCATTCCTGGCTGGTTGTTTACAGAGAGTTCTAGCTCTCTGTGGTGGAGTCAAGTTCAGAGATTAAATATAGAGTCTTCATCAGCTTGAAGTTTACAGTTCCCACTGCTGTTGCTCCTACAATCTACTGTAGGACAGATATGAATGGTGCTGGAATTTAGGAGCTTTATCTTCTATTTTTTCTCCTCTAGCATGCCCTCTACAGAGCCTTGGTGGCTCAGGGGATTCAGCATTGTGCTACTGACCACGAGGGGTTCATATCTGCCAGCTGATCTGAGAGAGAAAAATGAGACTGTCCACTCCTATTAAACATGCAGTCCTGGAAAGCCTGCAGAGCCGTCCTACATGGTTCTTACGTTCTCAGGGTTGCTATGAGGTGGGTCCAACCCAGTGGTTTTCATGTTCGGTTTAGCGCGCCCTCTGGATCATTGTCATGGCAACTGCCTGAAATATCTTTTTTCAGTGTTAAAATATGGAATGAGGGAGGGGGCAGGTGGTGGCGGTACTGTAAGCATTGGAGGCAGGTGTATTGGAATTGATTTACTGACATTTTGGGCAAAATTTACTGAAAGATTTCCCAGTTGAATTCTACCTCAAGTTTCTTTCACTGTGAGGTACAGTCTCAAAACTCACTGCCGTAGTCAATTCAGATTCATAGTGATCCTTCCTACCACACAGAGCAGAAATATCCTTTTGGGAATCTGAGGTTGCAGTTATTTATGGGAGCAAAAAGTCTCATCTTTCTCCTGCAGAGCAGCTGGTGGGTTTGAACTGCTGACCTATTGGTTAGCAACCCAACATGTACCCCACGACTCCACGAGGACTCCTTAGGGTGTAGAAGTTGAGTTGCATTTTGGTTGTTGTTTTGATCTTTTCAAGGTCGCACACAATATAAAAAGTGACAAGTTATAGAAGAGAGACATTTGCAAATTGATCTGGAATGGAGCAACTAGCTCCGCCAGGCAGACTAAGGGGAGTCTTCTCAGAAGAGGTGGGCCTCCAAAGATGCCGAGTGCTGGACAATTCTGCCAAGAGGACTTAGGAAGGGGGCGCAGATAGAGCTGTAAACCGGCACGCTCGGGTTATGCCAAGCAGCCCCAGTGTGACTAGATGCATGTGGGGAAAGAGAAGGCAGGAAAGGGACGGTGGGTAGGGACAGAACTGTGCCAAAGCTGAAGGTGTAATGGGCTCTTCAGGGCTTTTGGTCGATGGTGGCAATGGAGACACATTTGACTTTTTTTGTGGCAAGATAGGCGCTCTCTCTAGTTTTTGTTGCGAAAGGGCACTCTGGCAATATGGAGGTTGGAGTGGGGAGCCTGCTGGGATTGTTAGAGGCCCCCGCAACAATCCGAGCAAGACACTGTGAAGCCTGAGCTGCGCCCGTAGGAAGCAGGAGGGATCGAGATGGAGAGCTTTTTATGAACAGTGGGTACAACTTGGAGATGGAAAAGACTTACGAGTCATTTTAGATTTTAGTTTCTGGCTCGGGCATGTGGGTGGATAGCGATGCGGCTAAGTGAGATGCAGAAGCAGGAAGAGAGAATCAATGTAAAAACACTTTAAAAGATAATAGCACTCCATTGCAAATGCCATCTATTAATATTCAATCATATTGCACTGAGCCTACCCTTAAGGTAATGCTCATCAACAGTATTGATTATGCAGACTTAGACCATTAGGAATCACGTAGCTAGGGCTTTTGAAATACTACAGAAGATGCAAACTATGAACTGTTTGAATTTTAGTTTTCCAAATTGTTGCAAAAAATCCCCCTCAAACCAAACTCACTGTCACTGAGTTGATGCCAACTCATAATGATGTATGATGTCAAATTCATTTATAAGGTGGTTAAATCTTTTTTTGTTGTGTGTGTAACATTATATCTTTATTGTCGTACTCATTTTCTTTTCTTTTTTTGAAATTAATGTCACTTTTTCAAAAAATTATCATTTTGGGGGGCTCTTACAACTCTTTGTGTCCAGTACATTTGTACATATGTTTACATAATGTTGTACATTTGTACATATGTTTACATAACACATTCTTTCTACTTGAGCCCTTGGTATCAGCTCTTCATTTTTTTTCTTTCCTCCCCTACCCTCACATCCTCATGAACCCTTGATAAATTATAAATTATTATTATTTTTCATATCTTACACCATCTAGTGTCTCCCTTCACCCATGTTTCTGTTGTTGTCACCCTGGGTGGGTGGGGTGGGGGTTATACTTCGATCATTGCGATTGGTTTCCCCTTTCTTCCCCCAAGGTGGTTAAATCTTGCTATGGCTATAGATTTTATTCTATTAGCATTTACTGCTATGGAGAAGCATTAACTAGTTATGTCAACAGAATCAGGTGGCCTGGTAGGACAACAGTTAGGCATCTGGCTGCTAGCCAGAAGATTGGCATGAAAGCTCCGCTGGTTGCTCTTTGAGAGAAGTATCTGGCAGTTCTCTGTCATGAGGGGTATAGCTGTAAGTTGAAGCTGACTCAACAGCGCACAACAATAACAACGTGAATTGAATATAGGTTGATTGCACAATGGCATTCATCTCAGCCATCTGCAACGAGACCCATTCTGAAATGGTAGTCTTTATCAGAGAGCAAAATAAAGTGTGTGATGTGCTAATAAAATGAATCAGATTATATAGTGACCTATTTGAGAATTTACTAATGAAAATATCAGGAGGATTCACTGTTTTTTAAGCGAAAGAATACAACCTCATTTCTCCGGATCCCTGTTCTCCTTGTTGGCTCACATGTAAGGGAGCGCATTGCTGGAGCCATGCAGTGAGAGCAGCGCAGTGCTTGGTTAGAGAGCCAGGCATTGCCATCGTGGGGCGAGCCCTTGAGACCCCGCTCGGTGCCGGTCAGGACAGGCGCTGAGCATAGTGATTGAGAGCCTGGCATTTGGGGTATCTTTGTCAACGTTTCAATCGTGGGCCACCTTTTTCTAGTTCTGTAACCTTGGGCCAAACTCATTGTGCTCCGTGAGTCTCAGCTTTTGGACTTGTAAATCAATAGGACCTATCTTACAGGGTTGACATGAAGATTCGATGAATTTTCAGATGTGAAAACAATCCGTGTCGATGGGAAATCCTCTGAAAGTGGAATGTAAACTAGACTTGTAGTGAATAAAATTCCCAGTGTTTTATGAATGTCTTTCCTTAATTTTCACAATCAAGTTATGAAGTGTGAAAATTCTTACGGTCTTCGGCTCACATCCCGGGTCACATTTGCACTATCTGAAAGGATTGTGAATGAAACACCAGCACTGAATCTATGCCTCAGATGGATCATGACCCCGGTAAAAACCGTTTCCCTTTATATGATCGAAAGTACACCGCCAGTCCTTTTAGTAGAAGTAACGGCTGGTTCTGGTCGAAAACAGAAGAGGCCTGACCCACCCCACACTATTGCCATTCCCTCCCACTCATCAATCATGTGCTAAAAAGAGTGTTGTCTCTCTTCGAGAAAAGAGGTTCGGACCCCCCTCTAAAGCTCCCCCCGCCCCTCCCTCAGTGTTTTACGATCCACATGCCGAGACTAGGAAGGATGATTATTTTCACAACTCTGCGTTCAGAATTTAAAGCAACAAATAAATTTTTAAAAAGCTTCTTATTGTGAATTAGTGAAGGTTTTCAAAGCAGACCATCCGTTTCACAGTAAACAACTCTGCACTTTTTCTCTTCTTCTCATTGGTTCCAGTGCTCTCAAAGTAACACCCCTTGTCCCTCGTCTGCCCTGGTTCCTGCTTCCACCCCTCCTTCTTTTCTCATTGAATCACAAGAGTGAGTTAGTTCTGGACGTAAAGGGTGACTAAGAGCCAAGTTTGGGGTCCCATCAGCCTCTCTCTGACCTGCAGGCCTGCTCTCTAAGGGTTTAGAGTTTTGTTCTATATTTTTCTCATTCTCTCCTGGGCCTTTGAATGTGATTCCCTTCAGAACAGTTGGCAGTCGTAGCAGGGCATCACCTCGTTCTTCTGGTCTCAGGGTCGGGGAGACTGATGTGTGTGCAGTCCTCTAGTCCATTGTAATCAGTTTCCATGTGTCTTCAGTTTCCATGTGTCTTCGGTTTTCATCTTTCTTCTGGACAGGGATTCACCTTTGCTGCAAATCCGTTCATGCATGGGGCAAAGCATAGAGGGATCAAAGTCCTGAGGACTTCTTAAACATAAGCAGACGCCTGGGGGGAGTGCGTCGCTAGCCCTGGGGGTTCAGGACTTTGTCTTGGAGGACGTCAAAGTCAGTTGGCACGCAAAGACAACGTTCTGCCTTCTACTCCAGTGAGTAATGACTGTGGTCTGGAAAGTTGTGAGCTGCCATCCAATTTGAAATTGTCGGCCTCTCTCAGTCCACAACAACTCACCCTGAAAGGCCCAATGTGTGTGTGTGTGTGTGCGTGCGTGTGTGTGTGTGTGTGTGTGTGTGTGTGTGTGTGTAGTCTTTATGTTTCCTGAAGGCGTCTTCTGGTTACCGCTATTCTCTCTCCAGAGATTCATCCTTGTTCTTAAGTGTTATTGTGTATTTAGAGGCAGACCATCTTAAGAAGCCCCCACATTTCCCAGGGCCATGTTTACTTCTGTGTACAGATAATGTCATGGCTTCTCCTCTCAACCTGGTCCACTTTATTTTTGAAGTGTTCTATTTCAAAACACCGTTTTATGTGTAATCATGCAGGCTGCATTTTTCTTCATTTTCAAAGTACTATGGTCTGGCTGTTGTCCCTGAGATCTTGTTTATAAGGCCTGTATGAAGGTACCCACGAGAAGACCCACACATTTTTCTTGTTCTTCTGAGAGGAACGCTGGGCTACGAAGCTAGTCTGTATTCTTGTGGAGAGGCTGGGAGCAGGCAAGGGGGTCCCCAGGGAAAGCTGGGGTTCTCAGAGAAGCCCTTTTCATGGAGCAAATTAAGGACAAACACAAGTCATTTGGGGATTGTGACCTACATCTTAACCCATTTATTTTCTTAAAATAAATCTCGCTCTTTTTTCCCCCTCTCTGGAAAAAAAAACAAAGAACCCTCACTGCCATTGAGTCCATTCTGACCCACGGGGACCCTGTAGGACAGGGTAGAACTGCCCCTGTGGGTGTCTGAGACCGTACCTCCTTATGGGAGTAGAATGTCTCATCTCTCTTTTGTCAACTGGGTGGTGGTTTCGAACTGTTGACCTTGAGATTAGCAGCTCCACGCATAACAGCTATTCCACCAGAGCTCCTCCAGTCTCTCTAAAATATCTGTGAGGAAAAAAACCAAAATGCCACTGTGCGCCGATTGCTCTTTCTAAATCGACTTTGGAAACGAATGCGTGCGTTGACTCAGCTCTAATGACTGTGTGATTTAGGAGCATTTTAGGGAGCTCATCTAGCCGGGGTGTTTTTTTATTTTTTTGTATTTACTATTTTAATGTCCTTCCTGCTTTCTTTCTTTTTTTTAATGAATCATTTTATTGGGGCTCATACAACTCTTATCACAATCCATACATACATCAATTGAGCAAAGTACCCTTATACATTCGTTGCCCTCATCATTCTCAAAACTCACCCTCCACTTTGGGTTCCTGGAATCAGCTCATTTTCCCTTTTCCCTCCCTCCCCGCTCCCCCCTCTCCCGTAAACCCTCAATAACTTATAAATTATTACTCTATCCTATATTACACTGCCCGGCGTCTCCCCTCACCCACTTTCCTGTTGCCCGTCCCCCAGAGAGGAGGCTACATGTAGATCCCCAAGATCAGTTCTTATCTAGCCATTTAAGGACCTTGGCTTCACTTTTTTTGTATTTCTTCCAGAATCTTACTGTAGTGACCATTTTCTCACAGATTTCCTGACTCTTTCACAAAGTCCTTTCTCAAATCACACGTGTCTACTTTTTCCAATTTATTTTAGCTTATCTTTAGAAGGACATACAGTTACGCTCTTAAGCAGATACTAGCTAAAGGTGTCTAATTTAGAATAGCAATAGCTACAGTTTATCAAACATCAACCATGTGCCAAGTTGGTTTTGCCATTTAACTTAATTGTTCCACTTCTTTTAAACCAAGGAATAATTTACATATACAAAATGACACAAATCTTTTGTGCAACTCCGTGGGTACATATCCTTTTAACCATCACCCAGGTGAGGAAATGAAACGTTCACATTACCTGGAAGACTCCTCCCTTGATGCCTTCCTCCCTGTCAAACCTCCGTTCCTGGAGGCAGTTATTAGTCTGATGTCTATCGCCACGGAACAGTTTGAACATCACAGGAATTAATTTTGGGTCTAGCTTCATTTGCTCAGGATGTTTTTGAGGCCATCTGTATTACTTTATGTACTTCTATTTATTTTAGTATTTATCTGTGATAGTATACAATATGTAGTCAGCACAGTTTGTCCATTTGCTTGTTGATGGACATTCAGGTTCTATCGTTCTACATATATATTTGGATATTATGAACACATTGTTTTGGGGACCTGAGCAAATATTTCCCGAGTATGTACATAAGAGTATAACTGATCGGCCATAGGATAGACATATGTTTAATTTTATTAGAAGCTCCTAAACAGCTTTCCAAAGTGGCTCTGACATTTGCATTGCTGTCAGCAGTTGTGAGTTGTTCCATGGCCTCACCAGCACTTGTTATTGTCAGACTTTTAAAATATCAGACACTCTATTGAATGCAAAATCAGCAACATTTTGTTTCCACTAAAATTTGTATAGGTGTAGTTTATGTCTAACAAAATGCACTCGGTTTAAGTGTATAGTTTGATGAGTTTTTAAAAACCTTTAAAACTATTGCTCCACCAACCCAAACAGAATTTTGGGGTAAATGTTCCGTTACTGCCAATTAGGTCATTATCATACTAATTGATAGTGTTTTTCATCTGATCTATATCAGACTTCTCAACTGGGGTTCTGCAGATAATTGAGCCTTTAGGTCCCGATTGATGCATTTAAATTGTGGTGTTGGTGGAAAGAATACGTTGGCCTTCCGAATAAACACTCATTCTGTCTTTACAGCCAGAGGTCTTCTTTGAAAAGAGGATGGTCAAATTTTGTCTTTGGACAGATTCTTAGAGGAGAGACCAGTCCCTGGAAAAGGACACTGCACTTGGTAGAAAACCCCAGACTCACAGCCATCGAGTCTATATCGACTCCTGGCAACTCTATAGGACAGGGTAGAACTGCCTTGTGAGTTTCCTTCTTTGGGAAAGTTGAAAAAAAAAATGTGATCAAATATGTTTTTTAAGAGTTTAAATCTCTTACAGAATTCTAGTTCAGGAATGTGCTTTTTAAAAAACTTACTTTATCCATTATTGAAAAAAGGTTTCTTAAACTATCAGTAGAAGGATGGACAATGACACTTTGGTACATGTACACAATGGAATAGTATGTATTGCTAAAAAACAGTGATGAAACTATGAAGTACCATGAAATCTCATGGCCTGGTTGGACCTGGAGCACATTATGCTAAGTGAAGTTAGCCAATCATCAAAGGACAGTATTCTATGAGACCAATGGTATAAAGAAAAAAAACAAGAAAAGCCTTTCATGTCAAAGGGAACAGACTTTGGAGATTACCCAGGGGGAAGGAGGAGGCAATAGGCCCGACTGTTGATGGCCTTTAGGATGGGTGAGATGGAAGAAGGGAGAAGAGCAATCAAGGAGTGGTGAGGGGTCAACTGTTGGGGCTTTGATGAGTACCTTAAACTGTTGAATACAAAGTTGCTAATTGGAAATGTAAGCCCCCACCTAATATACCATAAAATACATTCTCTTAGTTTCCACTTCACATAGATGAAGCTCTGCTATTAAATACATGCACACTTGTGAGCGTGATGTCTTTTTGATAAACTGACTCTTACATCCTTAAACAGTTATACCACTAGTCCATGTGGTCTGCTAGTTTTCTTGTGCTTGTTGCTTGCATGTATGCCTTTGTCCATGCTTCAACTTACAGTTTACAGTGTATATCATATATTGTTGCTATTTCATCCAACTTTAAAATCCCCTCTTTTTAATTGAAGTATTTAAACCTCACGTTTGTGTTATTTTTTATATGGTCCAGCTTAAATCTCTTTTCTTGAAGTTGTGTTTCTTTTCTTACTCCATCCCATCCAGTTTCTGTGCCTCTGTTAATTTGTACTTACTTTAGTTTTAGTCAATCAAATATTTATTGCTATTTTATTTCCTCTTGGCCCTTTAGCTCTACAACGTATTCTTAATGGCTGCTCTGTGGCCAGTGTAATGCATTTATAATATCTACTTTGAATTAATATTTAGTACTTTATACATTTAATCTTCACACCTTCAATCTAGGATATACATTATTCATACGTTTTCTATGGATGAAGAACAGAGTATCCAAAGTGGATAAGTAACTTGCTTAAGATCATATCTGGGAAGAAGTAGAAGCATCGAAGGAATGCTAGACATACACATGGCCCTGGTAATATTTGCTTCAATGAGTCTCTCTTTATAGTTTATTGCCTATGTAAATTATGTTGATGCATGGTATGAAAAAGTATTTGTGCTAAGACTTTAGTGAAAGTTCCATGCAATTCACTTATCAAATGTTTCTAATGAAAGGGATTGACATTTCAGAGGCTGCAAAATGAGCTTCTTTCACATTGAAAAGTGACTTAGGGAGTGGAAACATGGGGAAGGTTCCCAGAAGGAGAAGGTCCATCAAAGAGGACTTGCAAAGAGACAATAGTGGCAGTTTTGAAAGATGGAGATGGATGGATATTTTAGCTTTTGGATTTATGAACGTGAACGGCTGAAATGATGTAACAGTGAATTTAGCCAACACTTACTGATCGCATGCTCCCCACTGAGGGCTGTTCTAGCCATGTGTGTGAGCTACTGTTTAATCCTCTCCACTATGCAAAAGAGGAAATTCGGCCACAGAGAAAATAAGATTTTCTTTCAGATCACATGGCTGGGAAAAAAGTCCAACCAGTTCGTTTGACTTGAATGCGTGGGGTCTTAGCTGCTACAGAAACTAAAGGAGGAGAAGGGAGGCGGCTTCACAGGAGAATGAGTCGGGTGGGGAGGAAGACGATCAACGCTTGTTTTCCTTTCCTCTTAGTGTTTGACAGGTGGCAACCTGCAGGCATTATTTTGAAATAACAATCATTACAGTAACAGTGAAAGAAAATGCAAATGTATTTTATGGGTTGAAAATAAGACAAGCTAATGTGTGTTTTCTAAATTCTTCGATGAATATTAGTGTCTGCAATGAGAGAGCACTTTTTTGAGTAAAAGACGTACACAACTATGACACCTAGTGTACTGGGATTTATTCCTGCATGTGTTTGTTTGCATTAGGGACATGAACAAGGATTATAATATATACATATATATTCAAATTAATTTCATTGAATGGGTCATTTTACATTTTTATTTTGGAGTTATAATGAGTGTTTTTAATTTGTAAATCTACAAGATTTGGCTAGTAAGATACTTGGATAAGATCTTTATTTTGGCCTATATTTCTTCTTTGTTAATCTTTAGAAATAAATACTATAAGGAAAAGTTAATGGAAATGTCTAAATAAGCAAAGCTGGAACATTCCAGAAGGAAATGGCAATATTTGAGAGAAGCAAAGAGAGGCTCATGGGAGACTTTCTAGGTGAGGGACACAGTGGTCATGACACCCTCAATCGCATCTGCACATAATGACCAAATGGCACATTTGATTTCTTTGGCACCGTTTCATTTTTCACACGAGATTAAATCTTATGGTTGTAGTGACTGCAGTTATGTACCCCGGAGAATGTAAGTACGTGAAGTAAATTAACATTTTGTTATTTATCTTCTGAGCTTTACATGTATAATCACACACAGGCACGTAACCAAACCAAACTGAATTCATGGCCAGCATATGCTTCCTCATAGCGACTCTGTAGGACACGGTAGAACTGCCTCTGTTGGATTCTGAGACTAGCTTTTTATGCGAGTGGAAAACTTCATCTTTCTCCTTCAGCTGCCTGGTGGTTTGAACTGCTGACCTTGTGAATCACAGCCCAAGATGTAACCACTACACCACCAACACTCCTTGCACATGCTGACGTACTATAGAAAGATATGGGATCATGTCTACGTATTGTATTGAGATTTAGTTCTTCCATTTTACAGGATATTGTTAATATCTGATATGATAGTTTTAAAGTCTACAATTTACCTCATCCTACAGCTCTACTACAATCTTTGTTTGTTGTTTGATTTTAAAAGACCCGAATATTGGAAATCCATATAGTAGAAATTTGGGGTCAAAAGATGCAAATATTTTTAAGACCTAGATACAAGTGATCAAATTTCTTTCACAGATGTAGATCTAGTATGTATTTTCAACAGGGCTATGTGAGATTGTTAGTCCTGAAAAAAGACCGGGAGAATTATATCAATAAAGTAATTTTGTTTTGATAAAAAGCTCTTTACATATTAAGAGTATTGTATTTTAATAAAATATTTTACAAATATCGAATGTACATCAATTATTTTAATAATATATTTAATGGTTTAGGTAAAATTAATAATATTCACATTATATATGAAATATTTCTCAGTTTTAAAATCTGATGTTTTTATTTTTAAAATTACTTTATTGAGAGCTCTTAGAATGCTTACTACAATCCATACATCAGTTGTATCAGGCATATTTGTACATATGTTGCTATCATTCTTTTCTCGATAGTTACTTTCTATTGAGCCCTTGGTATCAGCTCTTCTTTTTTCTCCCTTCCCCCACCCTCGTGACCCCTTGATAAATTATTATTTCCATGTCTCACACTGACCCCTGTCTCCCTTATGGTTTCCATTGTCCTTTCCCCTGGTGGTGTATGTATCATTCAGTTTCCTCTTCCTCCCCTCCTCCCTCCCTTCACCCTTCCCATCTGGATCTTTCTTCCCGTTCCTGCTCCTGGGTTGCATGTGTCCTGAGCTCTTATCTCTTATCTGAATCTGTGTACATGCTCCAGTCTAGTCTGAGTGAGAGGCATAACTGGAGTTATGGTGGTGGGGGTGAGGAAGCCTCAAGGAACCAGAGGAATATTGTGTGTTTCATCGGTGCTTTACTGCACCCTGATTGACTCATTCCTTCCCTATGACCCCTCTGTGGGGATGTTCCATTGTCTACAGATGGGCTTTGGGTCTCTACTCTGATCTCCCTTGTTCTTAACCATATGATTTTGTTTGTTTGATTGTTATGGATCTTCTGATGCCTGTTACCTGGTCCCGATAACACCTCATGCTCACAGAGGCTGGTGTGCTTCTTCCATGTGGGCTTGTTGTTTTTCTGCTAGATGGCCACTTGTTTCACTTCAAGCCTTTAAGACTCCAGGCACTATATCTTTCAATAGCCAGGCACCATCTGCCTTCTTCACCACATTTGCTTATGGCCAATTTTGTCTTCAGTGATTGTGCCGGGAGAGTGAACATCACAGAATGCCAATTTGTTAGAACAACGTGTTCTTGTATTGGGGTGGGTTATGAGCAGAGGCTGAAAGTGTTGGCATCATTTCTCTATGATCTCTCTTTGCCTACCTATGTCCAACTCCTTTCTCTTTTCTGTATTGATTTCCTTCCGATGGTCACAACTCCCCAGCACACACCTTTACCTTCTACACAGCCACAGGTGAAAACAAGATAGTGAAAATGTTTGGAAACCATGACTTATCTAGAAGAGTGTTGAGAACTAGCAAAACTAGTTGAGTGACATGGGAAGTTTCTATCCCTCTCTGAACCTCAGTCCTCGTGTAAAATGGGGACCGCATAGGCCCTGCCTCGTAGTACTGCTGGGATGATTAAATGGGGGGATACCTAGGACACCCTTGTTGGAGACAGAGAATATGAGAAGAGCAGATGCCAAAAACGTTACCTGCAGCGATGGACTGAGTAATGCTCCCCCACCCCCAGAAAAGGATCTCGTCATGCTAATACCTGAAAGCTGTGACTATGTTACCTTACACGGCAGAAGGAACTTTGCAGTCATAATTAAGGACTTTGAGATGAGATTATCCTGGATTATCCAGGTAAACCCTGTGCAATCACAAAAAGGTTTCCCAAGGGGCCTTCACATGTTCATGGAAAAATGGAATGGGAAGATAATGGAATTTTCCCAGAACGCTTTGAAGTCCCTTCACTTAAGACAGGAAGCAGGAGGGTGAGGGCCGGAGAAGGAGATTTATGAAGGAAGCAGCAACTGGAGAGAGGGGAAAGGAACGGGCCACGGAACACAGGCAGGCCCTAGAACCTGGAAAAAGGCAAGGAAACAAGTCTCTCCTAGAGCTTCCAGAAGAAACTCAGCCCTCTCCACACCTGCATTTTAGCACAATGAGACTTCTGACCTCCAACTGTCAAATAATGTATTTATGCTCCAATCCCTTAAAAATGGGGTAATTAGGAAAGTGGCAATAAGAGTCTAAAACACCTGTCATTAAGTTTATCATCACCAGTTTTTTTCTTTCATTTTTATTTACCCCGGAAAAGAGAGGCCTGAGGCCTGGTCTCTGTCTTAGCAGAGTTACCCATTGAAGAGTGTGTCCGGGTAGCCCAGGGTGCACAACAAAGGCCGAGCCAAGTTAAGAACAAGCTGCCTGGAAAGAGAATGGCGTCATAGATTGCTGATACCCTGGAGTAGGTCAAGCAGGCACCGAACGACCTCTGATTGGATAAGTTGCATAAGATTGAAGGGTTAGGCCGAAGTCCAGTATTTGATTTGATGAAGGTCTCCCCTCCTTTAGTGGCTCCCCTTTCCCTCTGTTTTTGTCCCCATTATCATGTCAGCCGAGGCGCTCGCTCAGGTACGCATCCTCTCTGCTCTCTGCCTGTTCCGTCTCCCTCTCCCTCTCTCGTGTGCTGTGTCCTGGTGAGGAATGTCCAGATTTGAGCTTTTCTGGGACCAGGGAAAGGTCTCCTACCACCTGGTAGTTTACACGATTTGGCATGGCTTTGTAACTCACCAAGAATATGTTGAAAGATGGAATAGATCCTTCACAGTTCAAGTGTGGAAATTATTATGAAAATTATTATTCATCTTCTCTTGAGTTGGCTCACAGAATTAGAGACTGTTATGCAGTTACTTTCGTGCTGGGACAGATTTTTGTTTTGCTGACGTTATGGAGTCCAGGGTACGTGGCCAGTCGAGCCCACCAGCCGCTCCAGGGAAGAGAGCTGACGGTACATGTCTTGTAAAGATTCACAGCCTCCGAAACTCTGTGCAGGGTCGATTGGTATCAGAATCCACTCAGTGGCCGTGGGTTTGGGGTCTGTTGAAAGGAATGCCTACTTTTTCTTGCCTTATGAGAAACAGTTGCTTGTTTTTGATTTCTGTATGCCTCTCCGTTATTTGCCATGGGATTTGCATATACAGTTTTTCAGTTCAGTGCCACTCTTAGATGTGGGCTAGCGGGGCGTCTGGTCTGGATCCCACTCTTAAGAGGGACTTGCATATCACAAACACTGACACAACAACATCCCCCCTTCCCCTTTCATGTAAAGTGTGTTGAGCACAGGAGTAGGAGAGGAGGTAGGAGAAAATTGCAGCCTCAGTAGCAGACATCAAGGAACCTGCTACCACTGGGGGTTGAGTGTTGGGCTGCTAACTGCAAGGTTGGGTGGTTCAAACCTCCCAGTGGTTCTGCATGAGAAAGATGAGGCTTTCTGCTCCTGTAAATTCCACAGCCTTGGCAACCCTGTATAGGGCTGATATGACTCGGAATCAGCTCAATGACAGTGGGTGTGGTTCGTGTGGGCCGCCATTTGTACTATTGCCCCAAGCCTGGCACATGCTAGGGGAGGAGCCGCTCCCGACTCTACCAGTTTTCCACTCCCACCCCCAAATATTTGGGGTTTAAGAAAATGGAGGTAATTGGTTATTTTTCCTTTTCTTTTAACAGTTCTTTGACATATAATTCACACACCACAGAGTTCAGTAGTTCCCTCACATCAAGAATAGCCGTCCAATCTTAAAAATGAAGGTACTGTTTTTGTTTCGAGAGAACCACAGAAGGAGGTTGTGTCTGGTCTGTTCACTATTGGATCCCAGTGTTACACTGGAGTCATGCACAGAGTAGGTTGTTTGTTGAGTGAATGGGTCAAGTTAGCTTTCTTTTGACAAACCAGCTCTAAGGAAGCCTCACCCGCACACAACTAACAGAGCATATTTAGAGAGCACGGCACACTTCACCCAAGGTGACAAAGCTTTTCTCTTAGAGGTTTTATAATTTCAGGTTTTATATATAAATCCTTGATCCACTTTGAGTCAGTTTTTGTATGTGATGCCAGGACAAACATTCATCTGTTTTGGGTTTTTTTGCATATGGATATCTAATGTTTCCAGTACCATTTGTTGAAAGACTATCTTTTCTCTGAATTGCATTTGCTGCAGATCAATTGACCATATGTGTGTGTCTGTTATTGGTCTTTCTGTTGTGTTCCATTGGTTACTTGACTCTCTTTAAAACTAATGCCACACTCTCTTTATTCTACCTTACGAAGGTTTTAATATTTGGTAGCATTAGTCCCCCAACTTGGTTTCATAGATAGTGTTTGCTTTGGGGCGCTAATCGGAGGGTAAGTCAAAAACTGCTGTTACTAGGGCTCCAGGTCATTCCTTGGCGGGCTTCTTTGAACTGAAGGGTGTAGACTTGTTTCTGTGACCAGAGGATGGCTGCAGACAGGTTCTGTCTCACTGATACTCTTGTCTTAGTCCTCTTCAAAAGACGGTCCATCAAATCAGAGGTTTCAGAGGCAATCTCCTAGGCAACTTACCATATATACTCGTGTATAAGCCGAGCTTTTCAGCGCCTTTTTTATGCTGAAGAAGCCCCCCTTGGCTTATACTTGAGTGAGGGTCCTGTCTATACTGATGACCTCACACCAGCCCGAGCTGAAGCTCTGTTTGGACCTACAGAGGATGATGAGGAGTCCAGTTTTGAAGGATTTTGAAGGATTTTACCTTGGTTACTGATTAACGTTTTTGTACTTTTAAAGTTATTGTTGATACCATATTGTTTTTGTTGGCCCTCTTTTCCACTGATAGAGCTAGTTTACTGTTTTTCTTTGAAATAAATATGCAAAAACATTTAGCCTACTGATGCCTCAATTAACATAATTTTGTTGGTATCTTTTTTTATTTTGAAATTTACCAGAAGCTGCTGCATTTCCCACCCTAGGCTTATACTTGAGTCAATAAGTTTTCCCAGTTTTCTGTGGTTTAATTAGGTGTCTCAGCTTATACTTGGGCTGGCTTCTACTTGAGTATATACGGTAAATGCAAGGCAGGGACGTCAGAAGGCTATGCAGTTGTTTGGGGGACTTCAGTGGGAGTCATCTTGGCAGATTTTCTTGGAAGACACAGCGATACCCCTTGGGCTTGTAATGAAGAAATTTTAAGAAAATTGAAACTGTATTGGTAAAGAAAGGTCAAGAAAGTTGAACCAAGAACTTTTTTTCTATCACAACAATGTGCTCACTCATTCTTATGTGTAGCAAGGGCTGTCCTGCACACATTTCATTGTGAAACTCTACCCCATCTACCCTACAGCTCTGGTGTTCATCCCCCACCCCCAACAATTCGTTTCTTCTTCCCCAGACTCAAAGAACTTTTCAAAAGAACACGATATGTGGTCCTTGAGGCTATCGAAACTGCCATTTTGGTGTGGGGCACATTGAAGAATGCAGACATCTTTGGGGAAGGGCTAGTGCATAGGTTACCAAACTTATTTGGTACCTATTCAGGGAAAAAAAGGAAAAAGAATTAATCAGTTTCGCTTGACAAGTAAAGGCATTTTTTCTTTTTTAACTGGATCTGCTTCTGCAGCCCCTCTGGATCATGCCCGTGCCTCCACTCTAAGGGGAAGCATTGCCACTTTGGGAGAAACTGGCCAAAGGGATGGAAACAATGCCTCAGGTGTGTATGGATCTAGATGTCGGCCATGTGGAAAAATAATAACTTCACATTTTGATATTTTTAATAAAGGGTTCTATGACCTTATAGCTATATTTTTTCCTTACCCACGTGTGTTCATCAGTGGGCTTTCTTACTGTGTTCTGAATGAATGGACGTTGCCACATTATTTTTTAAAGCATGCATCTTTTCTAAACTAAATTATTGACTCACTCCCTGCAAGACATCTCTGTTAACAAGACACATGCAGGTACACTAGAGCTCTGGAGCTGGAGGAGCCACTTGGAGACCCCTGCCAGCGCTGAGATGATTACACCACCACTAGATCCACAAGACTTTCCACCAACTTGCCTTTGATCTTACTGCATTCGGTGTCAATGCTGTGTTTCATGAGTCTGAAGAGGACTTTATAGATTGGTCTCAGACATATGGGCTAATATTGGACTTAAGGACTTGATCTGGACTGGGCTGGGATGTTTTCTCAATAACTGCTCTTGTATACAAACCTCTTTCTTATAAAAAACCTAAATTGTTATTTAATATTTTCCTAAAATTTTTTGCATCATTATTTTGGATATTTGTCAATCTCCATGCATTAGTCAATATATACTATACCTTTTTTCCCCCATCTCTTTTGTCTTGCTTAGACTTATAATTCCCATGTGAATTCATGGGGCTATAAATGGCCTATTTCCAGATAAATCTCTGGAGTTATGAAGTGCTTCTCTTTGTTTGTAGTTCTGCTTCTAGGGAAAGGTTTGTTCAAGCTCCAGCTTAGCTGTAACCCAGATGTGCCTTCCTTATCATCTGGTTTTCTACAGAGGCGTTTTGCTATCTTCTCTTCCAGACCTGCTGGTGTGTCTTGGCACAAAGGTGTCTCCTGATGTGTAATCTCTTACAGCGTAGTCTTGGGTCACTCCGCTTAGTCATTCCTTGACTCCTCAGGCTTTCAAGGTAATGAGGAGAAAAGTGAGGAAGTAGATTTGATAACTACTTTCTGGGCCCCTGAAATTAATAGGCAACTAAAGCATAGTCTTCTCCATCCATAGAGAGCAGGTGGACAGGTAATCATTATAATACAAGCTATTAAGGGCTGATGGGGTATTTGCAGCAACGGTGAAAACAATGAAGAGGGAGTTCCTGGACTCATCACTAGACCATAACGCTAGAGGAGGTGACACTGTGTCACTGCACATCTAGCCTCTGCACAGAGCAAGGACATGTTATAGTGACGACAGCATGGAGGATCAGCATAAAGGGGGAAATTGTCCTCTGTCCCAGCCTCTGTGAGGAGAGAGAGCATGGTTGCTTAGTGCCTTGCCAAGCATCGTCTCCACAGTGCATCCTGGGGAATTTTCTTAAGCCAGTTCCTATGTTCTGTAGAAAGAGGCAGGTCTCTCTGCAAATTGTGATGGAAATAAATAGTGTGTCTTCTGGAAGTGCTGGACATCTGTCTTACTTGTCATCAAGTCAGTTCTGACTCCCAGAGCTCCTGTAGGACAGTAGGACGGCCCCTGTTGGGGCCTGAGGCTGTCAGTCTTCACGGGAGCAGAAAACCCCATCTTGCTCTCCTAAGGTTGGCAACCCAACATTGGAACCCGCTGTGCCACCAGAGCTCATTGAGCCTGGTCTCAGGGAGCAGTGTGGGTCTGTCTGGTCAGTGCAGGTAGAGGTAGCGCCTTGAGTACTTTCTGCCCTCCCCGCCCCGGAAACATGCACCTCATAAATGGGCAGGGAAGAGCCTCGTAAGCGAGGGCCAGGGATCCTGCACTGTGGCCATAATCTAGGACTGCCAGAGAAGCAACAGAAATAATAAACAGGAGATTTAGCAAGCTTCTCTTCTCTCTTCCCCACCCCCAAACCTCGTAGATTATAAAGTCAGAATTATTTTAATCTGTTCAAGGTTTTTTTCTTCTTTAAAAAAATATTGCCCAATTGTTATGGAGATGCTTACTTGTTTATCACAGCCGTCCTCGTGCTCCGAGGGACTAGGATTGGAGGACAGTGAATACTCCTTGGCACAGAGCTTGTATTGTTACTGTTGTCCATGTGCACTTAATTTCCACACTATCACATCCCGGACAAAGTAAGCCCCACCTGGAGTTGGGGGTGCTTTTCAGATCGTTGCACCCCAGTTTCAGATTATAAGTGTCCATATCTGCTCTTTTGGTCCTCAGCATGCACCATAAATCTCAGAAGCCTACGCGCTTGAGTCTACGCTTGGGTCAGATTTTCAAGACGTGCTCAGCGTGACTTCAGG
The DNA here is from genome assembly GCF_050624435.1 of Tenrec ecaudatus. NCBI lineage: Eukaryota > Metazoa > Chordata > Mammalia > Afrosoricida > Tenrecidae > Tenrec > Tenrec ecaudatus. The sequence continues at coordinate 45,269,102 of NC_134543.1, forward strand.
GAAGGTGCCCTCCAGAGCGTCTTCGGTGCCATGGAGCACGAGGGCCAAACAAGACTGGGGAAAGGTGGTATGGCATAGCGGGTTACGTGTTGGGCTGCTACCTGCACAGTCAGCAGTTCTTAACCACCAGCCACACTGTGGGAGAAAGAGGAGACTTTCTATTCCCGTCTCGGAAACCAGCAGGGGTGTTCTACTCTGTCCTTCAGGGTTGCAGTGAGTTGGAATTGACTCGATTGCAGTGCGTGAGTTTAAGGGTGGGTAGAGAATTTGCTTTTTATAATGACAAGAAGCTAACAAAGTAATAATTCACCAGTTTCCTTTATGACCTATAGCCCATAATTTTAACTTTTATCTTTAACTCACACTCACTGGAAAGCTAACCGTTGGTGTAATAGAAATGCCACACGTGGATGGCTTGAACAAACAAATGTATGTTCTCACCGTTAGGAGATGCAGTGAAATGAAATGGCTTGGTCTTGGCTCTTGTCGGCCCAGTCTTTGTAGTCCCCCATTCCCCACTGAGTGACTGGGTGACAGCATCCCAACAAGGTGCAGAGGATGCTGAGGAGGAGTCTGCTCAGTTTTCCCATCCCCCTGCGTGTGAAAAAGTCATCTCAGAAGCAGGCGTAGAGAAGCCCAGGACCATAGACCATCGGGAAGGAAATGGCCACCAGCCGAGCGAGCTGGAGAGCCCTGCCAGAAGGGGAGGGCGGGGTGGGGGGCAGGCAGCAGAGGCTGCAGCACCAGGACCTTGGAACAAAGCAGAGGAGCGGAGCCCAGACCGTGAGACGGAAGGAGGGGTTTTCTGGCCCACGGAATAAATCAAGCTGAGTGCCCTCAGGCAGAAGGCTGGCTTACAGAGTGGTCAGTTATAACACTCGTCTAAGCAATTTGCTTGTTTGGACATTAGCTGCTCTGAGCAGGGCAGAGGCCCAGGGGTTAGCGTGGCTGAGAGGCTCAGGACCGGAAAGCGATGGATGTGACAGCTGGCGTGGCTGAGGACAGACGCTGCTGCGGCTGACAGCATTGGATCTGTGATGTTTTCTGAGCCTGATTTTGATAACCTGTTAACTTCCCTGGTACTCCCCATAATGGTGAGTATTGTTTGTGAATTCTGTGTGACCATTAAATTTAATAATTAGATGATTGAAATCAGCAGAGAACGGAGTATCATGGGAGGGATGGCGAAAGGGTGAAGGAAGTGGCGGGTGGAGGCCCGTCTGTCTGACCTGTACCTCCTGGGAACCATCGTTGTGCAGATGTGGAGTGGGATTCTCCATCTCGTTTGTGCGGCCAGAGGAGGTCACACCTGGCCTCACACCATTTTCTCCGGAGCCTAGAAGCCCCAATTCAGGACACTGCTCTAGGGGAAGGCTCTAGACGGAGGCCCTTGTCTCTTCAGCTTCAGTTTCTTGGCCGCTTGGTGATCTTTGTGAGGGATGACGTCTCTGTTCCAACTCCACTCGCCTCTTCATCTCCTCCTTTCATGTTTTGTCCAAGATTCAGAACACACCCTATACTTCTGTATCATTAATGTACAAAAGCCAAATCATCCCCAAATGAGACGATAACCGTAGGCATAGAGGTCAGAGTTTACAACATGGATTGGTGGGGGGTGGGTCGGCAGGAGGGGGGCACAATTCAATCCATAACAGAGACATTTTCTCATGAACTAGTTGAGGACACAGAGGCTGAGGGATCTGAGTGTTGCTTTTCTTTCTTCCACTTTGATTAATGATACTAAGGGCAACAATAGTAGATATTAATTATTCCAATTGTACAATATGCCAGGCCCTGTCCTCGGGGGGGGGGGGGGGGGTTAGATGCTAACTCTTTCATTCCTTACAACCACCCTATCACCTAAGTCTGTTGCTCCCCTCCTTCTACAGATGAGGAAAGTGAGGCACGAGGAGGCCAAAGACTTGTTGAAGATCCCACTTTGAGTTAGAGACAGATTTGTTATTCAGTCACAATCTGTTTCTTAATTGGAAAGGGCTCAGAGATCATCTCATGCAGGGGTGGGGAACATCCTGCCCTTGGGCTGCATAGGGCCCCCAAATTATCAATACAGGCAACATCCCACACCTCACCAAAGAGAAGCAGCTCCAGTCAACACACCCACAGACAAACCAAACCAAACGCACTACCATCAAGTCAAGGCCGATTCCTGGTGACCCTGTAGGACAAAGTGGAGCTGCCACTTTGAGATTCCAAGAGTGTAACTGTGCGTGGGAGTAGAATGCTAGGTCTTTCCTCTGTCGAGCTGGCTGCAGGTTTCTGACTTCAGACTGGATTGTAGCCCAACGCGTAACCACTATGTCACCAAGGCTCCGAGACATCACATTAGGGGCGATTTACTGAAATGTTTGACCACATTTAGCTGGCTGCATTTTAAATGGGTAATTTTGTAACCTGTGAATGAGTGTCTTACACAGGAATGGGCGTTGGATGTTGTCGAATATTTTTTCTTCATCTATCGATACTATCACGTGGCTCTTATCCTTTTTCTTGTCAGTGTGATGCATCATGCTGATGGACTTTCGGATGTTGAACCATCCTTGCAGCCCTGGAAATGAACCACACTTGGTTATGATGAATAATTTGTGCATGATGTTATAAATATCCAAGTGGCCCTTGGCAGGGGGGAAAAAAACTCCCGCCCCTGATCGAGTGCAATGCTGATTTTACAGATAAAGAGAATGAGAGCCAGCGAGGGAACATCATTTACCAGAGTCACCAGTATCTCGGAGGCAGAGCTGGGCTGTGTCCTCAAGCTTGTCACTCCCTCTGAGCTCTCTCCTCTGGGGCCCACTGTCTCTGCTGCCATCTCCTCCCCTGACCATCATCACTGTCTCCCTGGGCTCTTCAGTGCTCATGAAGCTTCCTATTACTGTCTGTTGTCCGGGCCCAGTGCCTTAAATGACTTGCAAAGTCTGTGGGTGAAGGCATTAGGGTGGTTTCATCATGACTTGTGGTTTGGTAGTCTCCTCCCAGCATGCAGCTGAAGAATCAGCACAAAACATCGTAAATGTTGGTGCTGAAGGTATTTGGCCACCACTATGGGTTGAATTGCACACCTCACCTCTGTGCCTTTGGTCACAATCATTTTGGGAACTGGGTTGCCTTTGGTATATTAAGGAGACAGACGCAGTGTCGTTCATCTCTTTGGAGATACACGTATAAAAGAAGTGAAACTGGCAAGCCGAGCAGCACAGATGGGGCTGAGGGATGCCAAGCCACATGAGGATCGTGCAGGAGCAGGTCAGAGAGACAAGACCTTTTCTCCAGTGCCAGCAGAGAGGAAAAGCCCTCCCCCATATCTGACACCTCGACTTTGGACTTCTAGACCCCTCAGTTGAGAGAAAATAAATTTCTGTTTGTTAAAGCCTCCCACATGTGGTGCTTCCACATTAGATAACTAAGACAGCCACGTTAAAATTCAGACTCGTACCTAGCCGGGATTGCCTTTTCTCCCTAACACCAACAGTGGTCTTTGTTCCATGTACTGACTTCAGGAGGCTGTGTTTAACCGCAGTACGCTGCTGGAGGGAGAGAAAGCTGCACTGTGGAAAATTGGCCATCCTCTCTGCCTGCTGCTGGCCAGTTTGGGTATAATTGTTTTGTAGTTGAATCAGTTTTAGAATGTGCTCTGTTGTTTCAGTTAGAAGATACCGGTGCTGGGCTTTCACAGAAGACTCTTTAGAAGCCAGGGCCCCGTCATGCAGGGTGAGTCCAGGTATTATTGTTCTTAGTGCTTCTTGCAGACATTTCCGATTCCCCTCTGGGCGCCGCCCTCTTCCCCTCGGGAATTGGGGATGGCCTTGTGAATGGAAGTATTGTGAGCTGCTGCGGGGTGGAGGTTATTAGAACTGGTGTTCGGCTTACCAACTTCCCCCCTGCTTTGGCAGCTGTGGACATGCCAAGACCAAACCTTTTTTGATGTGTCCCTGCAAAGGGACTGTATTCTTGTATAGGCATGAAAACATAAGCCAGATATAAACGGTCATTTCTTTGTTATTTTTCTCCCAGGTATTTATCTAGGCACCCTGGCGGCGTAATGGTTTTGCACTGGGCTGCTCACCACAGAGTCAGCAGCTCGAAACCACCAGCGGCTCTCTACTCATGTAAAGCACTTCAGTCTCGGAAACCCGCAGGGGCAGCTCTGCCCTGCCCTGTAGGGTTGCTCTGAATCAGAATTGCCTCAATGGCAGTGAGTTTTGAATTTTTTTAACCTAAACTTTTGTATGTTTACAGGATTTAAGGAAGCTCCAAAAATATAGTAGATAGTTTCAATATATCCTTCTCCCGCTTTCCCCCAATGTTTACATCTGAAATCAGCTCATGTGGAGTGGATTTCCACTCATAGACGCCTCAGATGTGTCAAAGAACGTTCAGTGGCTGAATTTGCAGAAGTCTCTCTGCCGGATTTTCTTCCTCAGAGGCATTTCTGGGTGGATTTGAACTGCCAGTCTTTAGATTAGCAGTTGGGTGCATTGGACATTTGCACTACCCAGGGACACCCTTGCCTCGCCCCCTGACCCCTACTTAGGTAGAAAGGGAAATACGACGCTGGTGTGAGGACATGAAAGCTCACCCCGAAAGGTGATCCCAGCCCAGCTGCTTCCATAGTGAGTTATACGCTCAGCAGAAGATCTGATGAGAGCCTGAGGTGTGGGGCCATAACATGGGTGACAGGAAGGGACCATTCGAAGAACTCCTTACTTCCTTATTTGCAACATAGGATTATAGATTTCTTGTGTCTTGAACATTTATCTGTGAATGTATTTCTCTTCAGATTCACTAATTTCATTCTGAAATCATGACACCCAGCTCCCCCACTGCTTTGCAATCATCCACTTTTGGGTCTGAGGGGGTAAAAAAATCACTTTGCTAGGTGCATGCCTCACCATGACATGACAGTGAGCAGTTGGGCAAGTGTTTTGTGGCCGAGATGCCCCCCTTGCAGCCACGTTTGTGGCAGGCCATTGCCTGAGACAAACACCGGGGCCTCCTGGGACCCCTGGTGTCTGGTGTTCTAGATGTTGTGGGTTCCTGTGCTGCTACCGTGCAAAAGGACATTCTGCAGCCTCCCCGCCAGACCACACAGTACTGATGCAGCCTCACCCATCTCTTCTTTCGGTCATCTGCCACCCTCCCTCTGTGACCGTCCCTCTGTTCTCCAAACCCTCTTAAGGTGGGCTTTGTCCAGCCCAGAAACGAGCACAGCACCCTAGGGAGCGCGTCGGGCTAGTCTGAACACAGTCCCTGCCTTCAGTTTCCAGGACAATGCCAGGCTCAATGTCTCTGTCTCGCTGAATTATAATGATATACTTAACCCAAGGCTTCAAGGGCTAATGTTTGAATGTCTTCAGGAAGTGATTGCTGCGATATACCGAAGAATGTCAGTCTCGGGGGAGAGGATTCCAAGTTAGCATTAAAGCTGTAAGACTGCACTGCACTGCATTGCCAAATTCCAGTATGAGACAAACGAAAGTAAATAAGCCTCTCCCGGAAGTCACTTCTTGGGTGATAGATAGGGTGGTATCTTATTTTGGTTCTGTATGGCTCATTAAACATGAACGATCCTGTTCAGCTGCTTGTATGAGAGAACTTAACTGAAATACCACCAATGAGCAGAAACAAACCTGGCACAGGTTGTAATTTGGGGGGAGCGTGTCCCACAGAAATAGTTGAAGTCAAAATACTCGTCCCAAATGTAGATCTATCCAGAGAAACCGCAGCTGCTTGACAACAAAGGCAAAAAGGAGATCATGTAGTGTCAGACGGGCTATTGTAAGTCGCCTGGATGGGCTGACTCCAGCCTTTTGTTGAAAGCAAGGCAGGAGCTGGTTTGAGAAGGCCAAACTAATTACTTGTGAAGGATAGCAATGACGGGAGGATTTCTCCCGAGACAGGGCTGCCTGATTTATTTTCAGATACAGATGAATAGTCCTTGGAGCTGATGGAGAGAGTTATGGAGTCTATTGTTTTCTAAATAATGTTTCCATGGCTAGTTGCTAGGTTTGGGCATGCACTGAGTGTGGGCTGATGAGGGACTGGGTGGGCAAAAGAAAATGGTCTGCCCAGGTTGCTATGGTAGCCAACAGGAGGGCAAGTCTGGGGAGAAAATGAACCCAAGAGAGTCTAAGAAGAAATCCACAGAGGACTGCACATGCAGGGGTCCCTGCTGACTAGAGACCCATTGAGCGCCCAAGCCTTCACTTGGCTGGATGCTCCTTGTCATTTATATGCCACCTCCTCTGAGAGGCCCTTCCTGACCATCCGCTTGAAATAGCAAGCCCTGCCCACCCTCCTATCATGTCAGCCAAACCTATTGCACTCTCTTCTTGGCATTCATCACTAGCTGATTTTGCATTTTGTTTACTTGTTAGTTGTTTTCTCTACACGAGAATGAAGTGTAGAGATGGGCCTGTCCTTGTACCATAGCATCCCGAAAGCCTGGGATTGGGCCTTCCATGGAGTAAGTACTCATTAAACAATTGTTAGATGAACAGCGATGTTCTGCTTAGGGGATGTACTTATTCATTCATCTTTGGATTTCCAGCTCAGAGGCATTTATTGGGCTGATGTGGCCACCATACAGCTGGTGGCCAGGAGGAGAGGGGGTACTTGGGTATTAGAAGTGGTGGACATGCTTGATTGCTAACGGAAAGGTGCAAGGTTCTCAGAAGAATGGCTGGGTAATCTACTTCAAAAAAACCCACTCTGTGCGGTCACCATGGGTTGAAGTCAACTCAACAGCAACTGGGAAAAAGCTGGGAGACGATCCTGCAACCTGTTTCTTCCTCAGTGCTTGCTCACCAGCGCCAATGGCCATTGGGAAGTCGGGCAGGAACTCTGGGGTTTTAAGTGAGCTTCTCTAACTAGCTGATTTTGCATTTTGTTTACTTGTTGTTTTCTCTACACGAGAATGAAGTGTAGAGACAGGGGCCTGTCCTTGTAGCATAGCATCCCGAAAGCCTGGGATTGGGCCTTCCATGGAGTAAGTACTCAATAAACAATTGTTAGATGAGCAGATGGGACTGGAAACATGGGCTTCTGAACATGAAAGTGAAACAAATACAGCTTGCTAGCATGTTGTTAGGGGCCCTGGAGTTGGTTCCAACTCAAAGCGGCCCCGTGTACAACAGAAGGAAACACTCCCCGGTCCTGCCCTGTCCTCACAGTTGTTCTTGTGTTTGCGCTCATTGTTGCAGCACTGTGTCAATCCATCTTGTCAAGGGCCTTCTCTTTTTCACTGCCCCTCTACTTTACCGAGCAAGACATCCTTTTCCAGATTCTGGTCACTCCTGATAACATGTCCAGAGTACTTGCGACACAGTCTTGCCATCTTTGCTTCTAAGAGCATTCTGCCTGTTCTTCCACAGACAGATTTGTTTGTCCTTTTAGCAGCCCATGGTCCTTTACATATTCTTCTCCAGCACCACAATTCACATGAACTGATTCTTCGTAGGTCTTTCTTATTCAACGTTCAACTTTCACTTCCATGGAAGGAATTGAAAATACCATGGCTTGAGTCAAGGGCACTGTAGTCTTCAATATAGCATCCTTGCTTTTCAACACCTTAAGGAGGTCGTGTGCAGCAGAATTACCCAACGCAGTGTGTTGTTTGATCTCTTGGCTGCTGCTTACATGAACATTGATTGTGAATCCAAGCAAGATGAAATCCTTGGTAACATCAACCCTTTTTTGCCATTTATCCTAATGTTACCTATTGGACCAGTTGTGAGGATTTTGGTCTTCTTTATGTTGAGTTGTCATCCATACTGTAGGCTATAATCTTTGTCATCAACAAGTGCTTCAAGTATTCTCCACGTTCAGCCATCAAGGTTATGTTGTCTGCATATTGCAGGTAGTTAGTAAGTCTTCCTCCAATCCTGACGCTGCATTCTTCGTCCTGTAATCCAGCATCTCGGATGATTTGCTCAACATACACATTGAATAAACATGATGAGAGATACCACCTGGTTGCACATCCTTTCCGATTTAAAACCATGCAGTGTTGTTCTGTTTGTAGAACTGCCTCTTGATCCATATACGGGTTCTGTAGGAGCACAAGGAAGTGTTGTGGAATTCCCATTCTTCTCAAGGTTGTCCATAGTTCGTTATGATCCACACAGGTGAACAGCTTGACACAGACCATAAAACACAAGTAAACATCTTTAAGGTGTTCTCTGCTTTGAGCCAAGATCCATCTGACATCAGCAATGACATGCCTTGTTCCACATTCTCTTCTGAATCTGGTCTGAACCTCTGGAAGCTCCCTATCAATGTACTACCCTAACCATTGTTGTTGTACCCATTTTACAGATGAGGAAATTGAATAATTTACCAAGATCACATTGTTGTTCAGTGTCAGAGCCAGAATTCAAATGTATTTCACGGGGTCATGGTAAGAACTGAGATAATTCGCCAAAAGGGTTAATTTATGGCCAATGTACATTCTCTCCATTTCTTACAGGTGTTTTTCCTGACCTCTTACAATTGCCGTTTTGGGCTTTCCCCGAATGACTCTTTTTTACTGTTGATGTGGTGGAGATGTAGAGCCACTGAGTGTTTATAACACTAAACTTGAGGAAAAGTGCAAGCAGAAAACCCAGGGCTAAAGAATGATATACGTAAACTGGGATCTTGGGAATGAGAACCATTCTAAGCGATGTCTGCAAAGCGCTTGCTCCCAGGATGCCTGGAAGTAGTAGCGTGTGAGGAGGTTACAGGCTCTGCTCTGAATTCAGTCACTGAAGAGCTTTGTCACCTTGTCATGTCAGGCTGTCAAGCCTGAATGGATCTCTGTTTCATCCTTTCTGAAACTGAGCGTAAGCTAGGGCACTGAGGCAGGTAAGCTGTAGCATTCTTGTAACTCTGAGAGCGCACAGTACCAATACTGTGTGCCCTTTTGTGTTTTATGTGGCCCAGTGGTTTGACGCTGCACTGGCCTCTTCTTCCAGTGGTGTTGCTCAGCTGTATCCCGCTCACTCTGCTGGCCGATCCTAGGCAGCACCCCCTGGGGCTAATCAAACTTTGAACTAAATGTAAAACATACTGCAGCTATTTCATTATTGTTTTATAGAACTTGCTTTGAGCTAGGGCATTTTCCTAGACATTCTAGGCTTGACAGCAGGGGAGGGCTGTGAGAAGAATAGCAGTTTTTGTGTAAAACGTCTTCGGACCGACAAGCAAGAGCCAGGGGTCAGCACAGCCCAGAAGTCAGATGCAGGATGGTTAGCTAAGTATCTCAACAAAGGGACTTCTTTGGTCCACTATGACAGTCCCACCATGATTAAAAAGCCCTGAGCAAACAGTCACATCTGGAACATCCAAACTTCGTGACCAGGAAACAGGTAAGTATGCCGCAGGTTGGGCAGCTCCTGAGAGGTGGCATAAACCCGGAGATGCAGGAGCCCAGCCAAGGACAAGATTGAGTTCTGACATCTGGAAGTAGATACCACCAGCAGGACATGTCTAATGTCCTATCTGCTTTCTGAAGCAGGAACTCACACTTGTTTTTCAGAAAGACCTTCTTGCTTGGGGTCTATCTGCCATCCAGAAATAAGCATGCTCCAACATCTGATTCTCGATACAGTTGTTTGGAATTGGCATGGCCTGTGTTGTTGGTTTTTTTGCTCAACAGTTTTATTGGCACATGATTTACATATGTTGGAATTTGATAGTTGCTTGGCCCTCTGAAACTGAGAGGGATTTAGTGACCCCAGGTTACAGGCTTGATTGACTGAGGAGTGGTGGGAACAGGGGAGGTAGAGAGTTAGGATGAAGGGTTTGCTGTAAAACCCAACCCCCTGAAAGCCGAAAGGCAGGAGGAAAATGATTATAGGAGTGCCAGGTGGTTTTTCTTTAGATTTTTATCCGCTTGGACTTTTGCCATTTTTTTTAAAGTAAATAAGCCTGAGCCATTAAATCAGCAATTTCACGTATTATGACAACATTAATTCTAAAGACATCTTGAAATTGGAGGTCGAAACCTCTCAGCTGGTGAATAAAAGTTTGAAAAAATAAAATGCCATTCAGTAGCTTTCTCAGCTCATTGCATGCCAAACCCATTGTGCTGCTGTGGTTCCCAGAATGGTGTTTTGAAGAAAACCAGCTATCTCTTGGATACACATGGATGACTTCAGCAAGGGTATTGTCACCACGTCTTCCTGCAGGTGCTGCCTGTTCATGGAGAGGGGAGGAGGGGACGCATTTTTCTGAATTGCAAAGCCACCCCAAATATAAAGGTTTTCAAGATAAATGTAACCAAGCCAAACCCAAACCATTGCCCTGCCTTATGGAGCGACTATGAGGCCATAGGAATGGTTTTGGTTTGGCTTTCTTCTGTGGAGTGGCTAATGGGTTCAGGGAGGCTAGTGGGCTCAAACGGCCAGCCTTGCAGTTAGCAGCCTCATCACTGTGCCACCACAGCTTCTCGGTAAATACATACACACACACACACATATATATATATCATATACATCCATCCAACACCTACCAAAAAAGTCACACTGGGAAATTTCAGGAAATGACTGAACCGAAAAGCAAACTTCCCTCTGCCCTCTATACGGAGACACTCAAAAGCGTTTTCACAAAATCCAGAAATTTAAGCTGAAATATCCAGCGAAGCCCACAGGCCCATCTTCAAAGTGTACTTGTTTTACAAAGCTCCTATGTAGTGGGAAAAGGAAAATAAAGAAATTCATAGAAGAGAAGATCTTTTCAATCATTTTGCCAGATTTATGTTTATTAAATAAAATATCATAAGACTGTACTTGAATCCTTTAAAAAAAATCACTAAAGACAGTTTTCAAATGGCAATTGGCATGATAAGGACATTTTGTTCCTTTGATTCTTCAGCTACACTCAGGAGGTTGGTCCTGTTCTTATCCGTACTGGATGTGTGAAGAACCCTCAGTGTAGAGAAGGCAAACGCTCCATTTCTTGGTGGAGAAACAAGTGGTGTGAGTGGCTGTCCAGTGGTGGGGACAGAGGCACGGCTAGCGGAAGGAGCGCCCTGAGCGAAGGTATGAAGGTGGCCCTTGGTGAACTGCAGAGGGAAGAGAGAGCAGATTAGCTGGGCAACTGGGCAGGTTACAGTCCACAACGGGCCCAGGAAAGGAAGGCCACTGGATTCTAAGTCCCAGCCATGCTGAGGGCTCTGCTTTGCACGGTAAGATCTGTACAGTCAGAAAAGGCACTCCGAAGCGTTCCGGCGCGTATTCAGTTCAGGTAGGCAGTGGCTTCCAAAAGAATGGAAATGACATGATAGTGGATTTTTCTTCAAGAACTGTTGGAGTCCCTTCTAAGTTCCAGCTGTAGGGCTAGGAACTTCTCAACCGACAAAGATAAAGAAGTCATTATCCGTACTGTCAAGGAATTTACTACACGGCTGAAAAATAAGAGTAGCATGAAAAGAAAGCGCCTATTTGGTTTAACTCACGTTTATTTTGTATTTCCCTACTTCATGCAGCCAGATCTTATCTTAACTAACATTGCTAACTAAAAAAGAATTAGTGGAGCCCCAGTGGCATAGTGGCTATACTTTGGCTTCCTAACCACAAGGTCAGCAGTTCAAAACCACCAGCTTTTCTGTGTGAGAGAGGAGGCTTTCTACTTGCATAATGAGTTCTCGTCTTGGAAGCCTACTGCGGGCAATTCTGCCCTGTCCCATGGGGTTGCTATGGGTGGGGACACACCTGAGGGCGTTGAGAAAGAGGAGCCGCTGTGCAAGATGGAGGAGAGAACCCGGAGCCCCTCCTGGTCTGGGATTCAGCCATGTGGAAGTAAAGAAGGATGGAGGACCCGAATAAGGGAGGTGTAGAAATGAAAAGGCTGAGCGGGTTGGAAAAGGAGGGCTATAAAATGAATATGAAGGAAGGGAGCGCCTCTTGTCTCACAGTTGGTGACATGTTGGGTTAGTAACTGTAAAGTCAGTGGTTCAAATCCACCAGCGGTTCTGAAGAAAAAGATGAGCCTTTCTGCTCTTGTAAAGATTTCCAGGCCCGGAAACCCCCCCGGGGCAGTTCTATTTTGCCCTGGAAGGCTGGAGTCGGAATTGACTCCATGGTAGTGAGTTTGGAGTGAGAAAAGGGGAAAAGGAAAGAGGACTAAGATGAGAAAGAGGAGCTCACCAGGGTGCACTTAGGGCTCACTGTGAAATGAGGTCTCCAGAGATGCCTTTTTTTGCAGAAGTGCCTCAAAAAGAATAGGTTGAATGGTTGACTGATGGAGACTAATTTAAGATCGCCAGCGAGTGTGTGGAGAGGGGGAGTTGAGGAGGCGAGGACAGACAGTGAAGGCCACCATTTAAGAAGCTGGCGTAGAGAGAATGCAATAGGCATGAGACACAAGTTTAAGGAGGGGATTTTTCAAGTCCAGAAAAAGTGTAAATATGCGAGGGAGAGAGGTCGAGCAATGGTGTGAAGTCTCTGGCACTGTGGGATGGAGGACTCTTGGGTGCGGGGGGACTTGCCCCTTGTATTGTGGGGCCCAAACATTGTACTTTCAGTTCATGTAGAGCGCCCACCTTCCTGATGTAAGACCTAAAGGGAGCAATCTATTTCTGTATCAGGTGGTAGGTTGGAGCTTTACCCAGCTGTGCGGAGAAGCAAACCAAATGAACATCAGGATGACCATCAGGGTCCACTACTGTGACCTGAAAGAGGAAAACTTTCTGAGAAGAAATGGTTTCTCAGAATACATATGAGCCGTCTTCCCCAGAGTGGTTGCGTCCCAGCAGTAACTGATGGCCGCCGTGGAGCAGTATAAAATAGTCCAGACGCAGTGTTGTGAGAGGTTTGTAATCCTGGCCCCCAGTTTTACTACTTCTGCTGTTTAGACAAAGTGGCTGGTGCTGCCTGTAACAGAGTGACACTATTACATTCGGGCAAACCAGGGGAGCATGCGTGAGGCAGCCCTCCCTTACCAGAACCGAATGATCCCATAGGCCTTGGCTACCTTCCCAGCTGGTGGCCTTCTGTGTTTACAGCCATGCTTCAGTGCTCAACGTCCATGACCCATTTTGTGAAATAGGACTTTATACGATTTGAGTGTTATGAACACCATATTGCGTTCTGGCAGTTCCCGGGTACTGCTGAGTTCTGCTCCAAAGGCTACCCCTACGTTGAGTTTGTACATAAATCAGATCATTGTGGTTCATATTTAATATCAACCAGTCAAATGTTTGTCTTAATATATAAAATATGTATAGTGTACCTTTCTATGCTCTAAAACATTATAGAAATACTTCCAGGTACATTCTTATCAAATAATACGGTGATGACAATAATAGTATTTTGAGGTGTGCCACCCATTTGTTATTTGAAACCATTGTCTGTACCTCAGATGTTTGACATGACAGGCTTTACAGGGGTTGTCACCTGAATGGACTGTATGTGGCAGATGCCTATATTCATTTGTGCAGGTTGCACCCAGTAGTCATTAAGCTTGCTCATCATGAGAGAATGATTGCACTCTTCAGAAATTAATTATCAGGACTGCCTATCAGGGTTTTCCCAAATGATATTTTAAAGTAGCGTTAATCTGCCTTTGAAAGCTGTGGATGCCAGATATACCACTGGCTGCAAAGAATGAGAGCCAGTGGAACTTCTGTGCCATTCAATTTGGCTTCTCCTTTCCACAGTCTTCCTTTACATTGAATTGATGACTCTTCTCAGAGAGGTTGCTGACTTATTTTCTCCCAAGTCTGTGCTTTCTGGTGTAGAGTAAGCTCCGGGCGATGGCATGTTGTGGACCCCTCCCCATACCAGCCCTGGCCTCAGTCGAGGGCAAGATTTCCCAGAGATACAGAGATGCTTTTTATATACATATATACATTTACATAAACATGTACATATGTGATTACGTGTGTGTATGTAGGTGTATATGTCTAATTTAGACTGATGTGACCCTACAGGACAGAGCATAATTGCCCTACATTGTTTCCATGGCTGTAATTCTTTTTCTTTTACTTTTTAAAAAATAAATCATTTTATTGTGGCTTATACAACTCTTATCACAATCCATACAAACATCAATTGTGTAAAGCACATTTGTACATTCATTGCCCTCATCAGTCTCAAAATATTTGCTCTCCACCTAAGCCCCTGGCATCAGCTCATTTTCCCCCTCCCTCCCTGCTCCCCCTTCCCTCATGAACCCTTGATAATTTATAAATTATTACTTTGTCATATCTTTTACTGTCCGACGTCTCCCTTCACCCACTTTTCTGTTCTCCGTCCCCCAGGGAGGAGGTCACATGTAAATCCTTGCAATCAGTTCCCCCTTTCCAACCCACTCTCCCTCCACCCTCCCAGTATCGTCCCTCATACCACTGGTCCTGAAGGGTCATCCGTCCTGGATTCCCTGTTTCCAGTTCTTATCTGTATTGGTGTACATCCTCTGGTCTAGCCAGATTTGTTTGGTAGAATTGGGATCATGATAGTGGGAGGGTGGGGAGGAACCATTTAGGAACTAGAGGAAAGTTGTATGTTTCATTGTTGCTACATCACCCCCTGACTGGCTTGTCTCCTCCTCGAGACCCTTCTGTAAGGGGATGTCCAGGGGCCTACAGATGGGCTTTGGGTCTCCATTCCGCACCCCCCACACACACTCATTCACAATGATGTGATTTTTTTGTTCTGATGCCTGATACCTGATCCCTTTGACACCTTGTGATTGCACAGGCTGGTGTACTTCTTCCATGTGGACTTTGTTGCTTCTGAGCTAGAAGGTTGCTTGTTTACCTTCAAGACTTTAAGACCATAGACCCTATATCTTTTGATAGCCGGGCACCATCAGCTTTCTTCACCACATTTGCTTATGCACCCATTTGTCTTCAGCGATCATATCAGGGAGGTGAGCATACAATGATATGATTTTTTGTTCTTTGATGCCTGATAACTGATCCCTTCGGCACTTTGTGATCATGCAGGCTGGTGTGATTCTTCTATGTGGCTTTGTTGCTTCTCAGCTAGATGGCCACTTGTTTACTTTCAGACCTTTAAGACCCCAGACGCTATATCTTTTGATAGCTGGCACCATCAGCTTTCTTCACCACATTTGCTTATTCACCCACTTTGCCTTCAGCGATTGTGTCAGGAAGGTGAAGATACTCATTTTTCAATCCCATCCAAAGATTGCAAAGGGTTTTGATTAAATTTGGCCAGTAAACTTCCATCTTTCCCTAGAAACTAATGGAGAGAGATGCTTTTTATATACCTAAAAATTGGTTTCAAAACCCATATGTGGAAGATGCTGAGATGGATTAGAAAATTTTACCTCCAATTTAGTGTGTCAGATACGAGAATTCTTGTGTATGAGACATCATTTTTGCCTCCCGACCAAAAAAAAGTTACCTAATAATGGAATCCTTTCTAATTATTCTGTTCAAAATGCTGTCTCCACAGCTCAGGCTCAAGTCTCTTTTGAAAAAGACTTTACTCTCTCATGGTTAAAACACCACATTTACAATGAAAGGAACGATTACGTCTGTTTGTTTTTACTAAACATCTACTTGCTATTATATTGTGTAGAAAACCATTGCTTTCCCAGAAGAGCTTAGCAAGATTTTGATCACGTGTGTCCTTTAGGAAATGAAAACTAGGTAACTTAACTTAGAGTTTAACCATTTAAAATTTTTCTTTACAATGAGAACTAGCAAATATTGATGTTATGCAAATGATAGTCCCACTCACTCCCCTTCTCATTATACAAATATTGAACGACCTGTGTTACATTGCAGCTTGTTGTTTCAGTCATTTTAAATAGTTCTGATATTAAGCTTGTTTTGGAAGTATGAGTCTTCCATGTGGTACATTCAGGATAACAATATTAAGATAACGCAAAACTCGTGATTACTTAAGCACAATTTCATCCGTGAGAAACACTGTGAGCCCAGCAAACCATACCCCGATGAATCAAGCTACATGGGAAGAACACACACACACACGCGCACACACGCACACAGACACACACCCCTCAACCACCTACTAGTGACCTCAGTTTCTTATGGTGTGTTCACACGTGCTATGAGCCACACCCATGAACGTCTGGCATTTTGTCTTCCATCCCCTTTCCATTTCCAAAGAGCCTTCTCTCATCGCTTCCTAATAGCCCTTCCAACACGCACTTCCACAGCCTCAGTTCCTTATTAAGGCATAGTACCAACTTTATTATTGCATTGACACACTTCTTAAAGGAAAATAAATTATTTTATTATTAAATCCATTTATTGGGGTCTCTTACAGCTCTTATCACAATCCATACATACATCCATTGTGTCAAACATATTTTACATATGTTGCCACCATCATTTTCAAAGCTTTTCTTTCTACTTGAGCCCTTGAAATCAGCTCCTCATTTTCCCCCTCCCTCCCTCACTCTCCCTCCCTCATGAATCCTTGATAAATTATTATTTTCATATCTTACATTGTCCACTATCTCCCTTCACCCACTTTTCTGTTGTTCATCCTCCTGAGTGTGGGTGGGTTATATGTTGATTATTGTGATCGATTCTCCCTTTCTCCCCCATCTTCCCCTTAACCTCCTGGTATCTCTATTCTCATTTTTGGTCCTGGGGGGTTTATTAGTCCTGGACTCCCTGTGTTGTGAGCTCTTATCTGAACACATGTACATGTTTTGTTCCAGTAAGATTTGTAAGGTAGAATTGGAGTAATGATAATGTGGGGAGGAAACATTGAAGAACTAGAAGAAAGTTGTGTATTTCACCGGTGCTATACATCACCCTGGATGACTCGTCTTTTCCTTGTGACCCTTCTGTAAGGGAATGTCCAATTGTCTACAGATGGACTTTGGGTCTCCGTGCCCCCTCACCCGCCAATTCACATTGGTATGATTTTTTGTTCTGGGTCTTTAATGCCTGATACCTGATCCTGTCGACATCTAGTGATCACACAGGCAGGTGTGCTTCTTCCATGTGGGATTTGTTGCTTCTGAGCTAGATGTTCTCTTGTTTATCTTCTTCACCACATTTGCTTATGCACCACATTGTCTTCAATGATTGTGTCGGGAAGGTGAGCATCACAGAATGCTGATTATTAGAACAAAGGGTTCTTGGGTTGGGGGAGTTGACACACTTCTTAACCCTTTGGCATCTGTAGAACCATGACGTGATGTCTTAAAATGAAGTTCTGTTTTTTATAAGGGTTGCATCACCATTTCTGGACAAGCTCGGTGGTTTTTGTTTCCAGTTTTGCTTAGTATGTTGTGGTGGCTTTCAGAAACGTGTGTGCTGTGGTAGAGCAGAGCAGACTATCCATTATGACCAGCTTTTGTGTGTATGCCTCGCTTTAACTTTGCTGTATTAATGGCTTGCTCATGAATGACTTAGTAAATGGATTTCACACCATAGTGGTGTTGCTGCAACCTTTCTTCCTTTGTCCTTTCCTGGTGAAATAATTACAGCTCTTCCCACAGATTGGTCTGGGAAGAAGCTGGTGATGAGCATGCTCTAGTACAGAGGCCCTAGTGGCACAATGGTTAAGCACTAGGCTGCTAACAGCTGGCTCCAGCCCACCCAGCCATTGCCAGGAGAGAAAGAGCTGGCAATCGGGTTCCATAAAGACTTCCAGCCAATAAAACTTCACCGGGCAGTTCTGCTCTGTTACACGGGTCACTCTGAGTCAGAATCCACAACAAACAACAGTAAGTCATGTGCAGTGTAGATAATCACTGCTTCCGTCCTTCACCCAAGATAACGCTTGGTGCGCTTCATCATTCACACAGAGACGAGCAAATACCATAAGGCGAGACATGTTGAAACGCTAGCACTGGGTAGGAAACCTTCCACATGGTATCATTTGTACCAATACTAATCTTTTCAGATATGCAGTGATATTTTTAATGCATCTTTCACCAAAATTTGCTGAATCAAGGGCTCTATGGTGGGGGGGGGGGTGGCGCTGCAAAAGGTTTATGGGAAAATTCCCTTATCTTTTCATTCCAAATTTCCACAAACCCTTTGGAGCCCCTTTGAATCACTTTAAGTAACACTGCCAGAATTATAATGCTGCCTCCATCTTTAGGGGGCTCAGCGTTTTTAAATGCCTTGCGCGAATTGTAGTGACTCTGCGTCAAGATTAGGTAGTATCTCCAGAACGATATACGTGTGTACGTACTTAATGCAAGTTTTATTCTTGTTGATGGTGGATATAGACCTATGTTTCATTCCTGTGGTCACGGCTGATTAAATTGTCATTGTTCTTAGTTTGTAATGTGACTGGAGGGAGCCCTGGGGGTGTAGTGGCTTAGGTGCCAGCTTGCCAATCCCAAGGTCAGCAGTCTGAACCTACCAGCTAATCGCTCCTTGGGAGAAAGAGGAAGCTTTCTACTCCTATAAATATCGACACTCTCAGAAACCCACAGGGGCAGTTCTACTCTGCCCTGTGGGGTTGTCGTGAGTCAGTACCGTCAGATGGCAGTGAGTTTGGTTTTGGTTTTGGGATGTGGTTGGAAGAAGTGTGATCGCTGGCCTTTCGGCTCCTTGCCTGTGTGTGTGCCTTATTAGTGTTGTCATCAATCTGCAGTTTCTTTGCCGGAATCTTTTGTAGTCACTTGTCTGTTTTCTGAGGTTGGCTTCATTAAAACCAGAGAATATAATCTACAAGTATTCTTAACACAGACCAGAATGTCACATTATATTCAAAGCCCCCTAGTGAGTGATTGAGGGGCTTCTGAGCCTTTGGTACCAGCTCCTCATTTTCCCCCTCCTTTCCCATTTCCCCCTCCCTCATGAACCCTTGATAATTTATACATTATTATTATTTTGTCATGTCTTACACTGTCCGACATCTCTCTTCACCTACTTCTCTGTTGTCCATCCCCCAGGGAGGAGGTTATATGTAGATCCTTGTAATCAGTTTGTACCCCTTTTCTATCCCACCTTCCCTCCATCCTCTTGGTATCTCCACTCTCACCACTGGTCCTGAAGGGATCATCTGTCCTAGATTCCCTGTGTCTCCAGTTCCTATGTGTGCCAGTGTACATCCTCTGGTCTAGCCAGATTTGTAAGGTAGAATTGGGATCATCATAGTTGGGGGGCGAGGGGAAGGAGGAAGCATTTAGGAACTAGAGGAAAGTTGTATGTTTCATCGTTGCTACACTTCACCCTGACTGCTTGTCTCCTCCCTGCTACCCTCCTGTAAGGGGATGTACAGTTGCCTACAGATGGGTCTTGGGTCCCCAGTCTGCACTCCCTCTAATTCTCAATGATTTGATATTTTGTTCTTTGATGCCTGATCCCTTCGACACCTCGTGATCACACAGGCTGGTGTGCTTTTTCCATGTGGGCTTTGTTGCTTCTGAGCTAGATGGCCGCTTGTTTACCTTCAAGCCTTTAAGACCACAGACCCTATATCTTTTGATAGCCGGGCACCATCAGTTTTCTTCATCATGTTTGCTTATGCACCCATTTGTCTTCAGCCATCGTATTGGGAAAATGAGCACACAATGATATGAATTTTGGTTCTTTGATCCTCTTTCTTGTACCTGCCATTCTATCCAGGGTCGCTTGTGTTCTCATCTCTAGTCTATCGTCCAGCTAGCACGATGCCCACACCCAGCAGTTGACTCCTCCTGGTGACATGTCCACAGCAAGCAAGCTGGACAGTGTGCTGTTGTGGTCTGTAAGGTTTTTTATTCATGAGTTTTCAGAAGCAGACCACCAGACCTTTCTTCCTAGTGTGGCCTAGTCAGGAAGTTTGGCTGAAACTTGTCCACCAGTGTGACCTGTTGACTTTTAAAATAGCCAGGGCATAGCTCCTGTCAGATGGGTGGTGGATATTAGATATTAGAATGTTAAATTTTTTTTCCAGTAAAATTTACCTATAAGCCCCTCAACCCCAGGGGGATGAACAACAGAAACGTGGGTGATGTAGACAGCAGTCAGTGTAAGATAAGAAAACAATAATAATTTATGATCTATCAAGGAGTCACGAGGGTGGGGGGCAGGAGGGGGAAAAGAGGAGGTTATATAAGGGCTCAAATAGAAAGTAAATATTTAGAAAATGATGATGGCAACATATGTACAAATATGCTTGATATAATGATATATGGAATGTGATAAGAGCTGTAAGAGCCCCCAATAAAATGATTTTTTAATAAAGAAACTAGAATAAATGGAATGGAATAGAAACATTAAAAAAAATTACCTCTAAGTAGAAACTCGAGTATTCCCAGAACCACAGGAATTGCCTTGTATGTATCCATTTGGAAACACTGGTCTGCAAGTACAATCCGGGCTCCTCTGGGAGGCAAGCAGCTTCCAGGATCTGCTTGCCATTCCGGTCTCATGCTGAGCCACGGTTCAGCTGGGAGGAGAAATGGAGTTCAGATACTTGTCACCACCTAGATGAACCTGGAAAACATGATGCTCAGTGAAACAAGTCAGTCCAGGGTGCTCAGTCCTCTCCAGTCCAGTAGTTATGTTAAAGCTGAGTAGAGAATGCTGATGCTCACAAGGAAGGACAATTAGCAGATTCATTAATTAGGCTTCTGTTTACCCTTCTATCCCACTAAGCCATTAATTTGTATAATTAGGGACTTTTGCCTTGGTTCAATGGTATCAGCATAAGAAAGCTAAACCTGGCTCTCAAAAGTGAAATGCTGGGGGAATTCCTACATATTTACAGAGATGAAAGCACTTTTATTTATGCAAACAAAGAACCCATTGTGGTCTTCTTTGAAGTCTGTTGCAGGAGCAGGGCTCAAACACAAGCTGCTTTCTTGTTTCCCTCAGTCCTTTCAGCTCTGCTTCTTGGGACTCCTTCCTCCTGCTTTTGTCTGAATGCTAGGGGAGTCCCATACTTGTCTGGTTACTCTGGGATGATTCAAGAGACAAAAACCTAGTCACGTGTCCCAGATACGCGGCCACGCCCCGTAGGCATTTCATTCCAACAACATTTAAAGGTAAAGCCTTGCCCTGCCGGCCTCAGGTGGGCAGCTGTGGTGCAGAGAAGTTTCAGTCAGCTTTCCTGTGAAATCTGCCCAGACCTGGGGGCAACTGGGGGACCTGCTAAGCTTGACAAGGGGAAAGGTAGGGAGAAGAAGAATCAGGACATATTGCCCTTGAATGACACCAATGTCATAAGCTGTTGACCTCCTCAGGGTGGAGTAGGTATTTAACGCTCCCAGGGGGATATCTCTAGTTTTCTGGAGACTGCCCTGTCTGTGCAGAGCTCTCCCCTGTACTGCCTGTGGATTTTCACTCCTGTGCACCAGCTCCTGCCTCATCATGCTGAGGTTTTCCCAGGCTCTAGGCTGACTTCTAAGGCTGCACTGAAGACAACACCAGGTCCACTTTCCATTGACCCTAGTAGGTGCCACGTGTTTACTTGCCCAACCAATAAATAAGTAGATAGTGACTTTTGTAGAGGTGTGTGTGTGTGTGTTTGTGTGTTTATACACAGGTGAGTACAGCTAGGTACAGGTGAGTACATGTATGTGTACAGATAGAAGCATCTTTATGCACATACATATATAGATATGTATATCTATCTATCTATCTTGAGAGAGAGAGAGAGAGAGAGAGAACACAGTTACAGATACTTCTCAAACATAACCAGAAACTCTACATGAATTTGGAGGTTTGAAGGTGTAGGTCCTTAGTTTCAATTCAGCCACTTGGCACCACAAACTTCACGGTTTACATCCTAGTGAGGTGACTAGTGAGTGTGTGGCATCTTGTGAGTGATCATCTGAGATACAGCAAGATGGAGACCAAAGCCTGAGAGAAGACACTGGTCTACAGAACGAGAGCCGACACAAGCAACAGCCTCTTCTCTCGGAGACAAGAAGAACTCCACAAAATCCAGCTACCACTCCCAGCTGTTCTGATCAGACCCACCCTCGATGGACCCGGATAGTATGGGAGCAAAATGTGGAACTAAACCCAAATGCTTACAGAATCCAGACTTACTGCATCAGTTGATCCTGCAACTGTGTGAGACCATCATGCTGAGACTCTAAACCTTGAACTGAAATTGTTCCCTGAGGTCACTTTTTGGTGAATTAATGGATTGGCACACAAAATGCAAGGTATTATTATGTGTGAGTTTGGAGCTTAAAGAAATTAAAAATAAAAAAATCGGTATGAGACTAAACGTCAGCCATTTGTCCAAAGCAAAGGTGAGGCGCCAAGGGGGCAGGAAGCCTAGTAGAGGGCTGTAGGGCCGCTGGCCCTCGATTCGTGGGAATGCTGCCACCGTGGGAAAATGGGGTGGGCGCCACTGGAAAACCTGAGTAGAAATCGACGAATGGGATCGTAATTGACTGTGTGAACTTCCACCCCAAACACAATAAAACATAAACTAAGTAAATGAGTGTAAAGTCCATTATTAAACGTGTGTATTTTATGTCTATGTATAATGTATATTTTATATGGATTGACAGATATGAAAATAAATATATATTTATAACCAGTGTGGCATTGAAAGCATTTTTGTCAGTAATGACATGGTATAGAGCCCACGCAAGCTCTGCCTCAGGTGAGCGAGGCTAATATCACCAGTGATAAGCATTGTTAATATGAACGCTCGGGATGACAAAATATCACTTTACTAAGGTGGTATTTTCCCCAAAAGTCCAAAAAGTAATATAGACTTCCATTAATAATAACGTATCAATACTGTTCATTAAATGTACCAAATATACCACACACATGTAAACCTCAAACCAAACTCACTGCTGTCAAGGTCATTCTGACTCACAGAGACCCTATAGGACAGTACAGCTGCTCCGCAGAGTTTTCAGGATTATAAATCTTTATGGAAGCGGACAGGCTCCTCTTTCTTCTGTGGAGCAGCTGGTGGGCTTAAATGACCAACCTTTTGGTTAGCAGCTCATTGCTTAGCCCACAGAGCCACCAGGCTTCCTCACATACAGGGAAGATGTTAATAATAAGGGAAACTGGAGATGAGCTGTAGGGGAACCCTGTACGACCTTCCCAACTTCACTCTGAATTTAATACTTTTCTGAGAGAAAAAGTCTACATAAATATATACCACATGCACTATTATTAATAAAAATAAGGCAAAAAGTGAAAAGTGAGCATTCTGCAGCCTCAGATTTATTAATCTCCATGTCTAGAAGCCTACAACCCCAAACTACTTACTGCCTCGTTTTCTACTTCCTACTGTTTCTCCCACAAAGCCCAAGGTAGTCTAGTGCAGGCAGGGAAAGCACTGTTTACATTGTGCTCTGTCTTTGGCTTCATTCCAAATCCTGCAGTACAAAAAAATCTCCCAGCTGATGCTGATGGACACAACCTGACTGACAGACAGAGTGGAGGAGAGCCTGAAATAGGCTACACGAATGCTCGGCTTGTCTGAGGTAGGATGCCCCTCACCGTAAGCACATGCTGGGGGGTCTTGATCTCCTGAATTATGTGGGTGACCAGGTTGCAAAGAATGTTGTTCTTCAAACTTTAATAGTTCGGGCTGGAGGAGATTTGGGTGGCCTGAATTTGTACGGCTGGTCGCCCTAATTCTTTGCTTTGACTGTGGAGACCTGGCCTTTGAAGGAAGTAGGTCAATCATTCCCTAAGATGCTAGTTCCCTTCCTAGAGGATGAATTACTTAAAGCCTTGAAAATGTTGTCCCAGACGCATCGAGTGATGCTTTTGTTGAGGCTTGAGAGCAGAGGCTAGGCATCCCCAACTCAGTGTCCTGTACTGAACTGATGCTGTGTGGGAGGCAGATAAGAAAGGCCTCCTGGTGGTGCCTTCTCTCCCTCCAATAGACAGTGGAGAGAACGGCCAGAGTCCCAGCCTCAGGGACTCGGATGATAGGTGTCTTCTCTCCAGTTGTTTTCAGTCGAATGAAAATGGAAGACATCCTGTCCTTGTAATTTCTTTGAGATAGATAGCTCCTGCCTGAATTGTTCACATGAATATATGACATGCTGTCTTTATCAATACAAAGACCCTGGTGGTGTGCTGCTTATTCTTGGGCTGCCAACTACCAAGTCAGCAGTTTGAGTCCATCAGCTGCTCTCTGGGAGAAAGATGAGGCTGCCTGCTCCTGTAAGGTTTTATAGTCTGGGAAACCCAAAGGGGCGGCGGGTCCACCATGTCTTGTATGAGTCCGAATAACTTGATGGCAGGGGGTTGGGATTTTATGTATAATAAAGGAACCCCAGTGCTGCTGTAGGTTAAAGCGCTGGATTGCTAATGGAAAGATTGGTGGTTCGAATCTACTAGCTCAGTGTTCCCAACCTTCCTAATGCTGGGACCCTTTCATACAGTTCCTCATGTGGTGGTGAACCCCCAACCATAAAATTATTTTCGTTGCTACTTCATTACTGTCATTTTGCTACTGTTATGAATTGGGCGACCCCTATGAAATGGTCATTTGACCCCCAAAGGGGTTGCAACCCACAGGTTGAGAACCTCTGTACTAGCTGTTCTATGGACAACGATGAGGCGGTCTTGCTTCCATAAAGATGTACAGACCCCCCAATCCCATGGAGCAGTTCTGCTCTGCCTTGTAGGGTTACCATGAGTTGAAATCTGCACGGTGACAGTGGGTTTGGTTTTGGCTTTATGTATAGAGATGTACATAAGTTTATAATCCATCGTGATAGTTAGGCTTGGCTAGGCCAGGATTCCCAGTAGTTGGGCACTTGAGGCTTACCCCTGGATGTTACCTAGTATACTGTAAACAACTCCATGATGGAATTCCTGTGAGTAGCCAAGCCAACGATGATGTCTTCTTGGATGGTGTGGCCTATGTCATAAACATAAATAGATGTGGAGAACTCACTTCCCTTTCTCCCTGCTGGCCTGGATCCTGCATATGGATTCTTGAGACTTGGGCCAGTGGCCCACCAGGTTGTCTGCTAGCCTGGGAGCTGTCAGTGGCCTGCCATGTTGCCTGCTGACCTTGGATTCACAGGACTCTGCTGCCATTGGTCTGCGCTCTTTTCACTTTGTGGTTTGTCGTCCTGCATCCTAGCTCCTTGGCTCCAGCAGCTGTGTGATCCTGGAGGGCCTCCAGCTTTGCCTCTGACCCACGCACTTTCGCCTGACTGGGTTTGTCTGCTCTACGGCTGTGTGGGCCACCCTCTTGATAGGCGTTTCTTACTTACTCAAATATAAGTAGCGCTGGTTTTACTTCTCTAGAGAACCCAGCCGACCAAAGTGTGGCAGTCAGCTGCTGTGCATTTTTCCGGCCAGTGCAGATTATGATTCAGGAGCTCTTTGGTTTCACCCCCAATCCTGCAGTACAGTCTCCTAGCCGATGGTGATGCTGCTGGACCAGGCACCACCCTTTGAGTAGTATGATTCTGACCTCTTCTGTAAAATGGACAGTCTAGTTTTCTCGGTTTTAACTACTCAATCCTCACGTTTTTGTGTGTGTGTTTTTATAACTAGTCCTGGTAAGGGAGTGGCTACATGTTGGGCTGCTTTGGCTTACTACCCAAGGTGCAGAAACAAAACCCTCACTGCCACTAAGTCGATTCGGTTCTGGCTCCTCATGACCCTGTCGGTGTGCGGGACTGTCGCTTTTCACAGGAGCACAGAGCACCATCTTTTTCCTGCCAAGCAGTTTGCAGTTTGAACGGCTAGCCTTGTGGTTAGTAGCCTCGCTTTCATCTGTTCTTAAAGTATCACCAGGTAGCTTATCTCGTGTATAGTGTAGTAACTTTATAAAAGTATCCTACTCTTTTGTGCAGTTGATGAGTAAGAATACGTGGTTACTATTTTTACTTTATTAAGAAAATGATTTTTTAAAATTTAACCTAATTTTGCTGTCAAGGATAGCACTAAGTGAAACTAATGAAACAGGCAAGATTTCACTTTTAGTGTGGCTGTGCCTCCAGTTCCATGTAAGGAAGGAGGAGACCTAATGTGGTGACTTAAAGGAATGACCCTAATAGTGGGATTTTTGGACCAGGCATGTGGGCTGAGATGGGGCAGCACTTAGACCTCTTGGTCTACCTCTAATGCCATGGGCTGACTCTTCTGAGAGGTAGGTGTCTCTGGCTTCTTCTTCTTACTAAAGAGTAGATTTTGACTACTGGTTGCACCGTGAACTTTTGAATAGCTAAGGGGCAGACCCCTCTGCAGCCTCAGAGGAGGGAAGACTGCCTGATGTTGCATTGCATTTTCCAAATCAGGATCTGATTCTTCAATTTTGATTTTTACATAATACAGCGTGTTCAGTCTCCATGACAAAGAGCTCTTTTGCATTTGGAAACTCCTCCTGATGGCTGCTGGGAAAGAAGATTGTTTTTCCTCCCGTGGTAGATCACTATGTCCTGCCCCTTTTGTTTGTAGGTGTTGCTCACAAGTGTGGAAGAATCATGGTGGTGGTGAATTATTTTGCTTTTAGTAATAATCCATGGCATAAAAGAAGTTCAAAGTGCTTCACAGACAACACATAATAAATTTTCCAAAAGAACTTTCAACGGAAGCTAAAAGCTATTCATCAAAACAAAGATAAGGACAGAGGTTCAGAGAATCCAGCAAGTTCTTCAAATTATTAAGACTTTGAAGAAGGTATACCGTAGTTTGCACTGAGTTTACTTAGAAAGTTCATGACCTTAAAAAATAAATAAAAAGAAAGTTAACACTGTCAGTACATCCATTCACTCAACAGACTTTGTATTGACCCTCTACTCTGGTGTGAAGCACTATTCTAGGTACTGCAGGTATGGACAGAGTCAGGAGAAAACATGCACCTGCCAGCAACTGCAGTCTAATGGAGGGGACTGGGAAAGAGGTCAGTCAATAAACAAAACTCACGTGATTATTACAACCAGAGAGGTATTCAACTGCCTCTCTTTTTTAAGGCTCCTTAGAACTCTTTAGGGTTAGGAAAAACGTGACAATGGAGGTGAAATCTGGGCTACATCTTGAAGACTGTAGGAATTCATCAGACTAGGAGCCGAGCCATTACAAGTAAAGGCAGATGCTTATGTAAAGCCGTAGAGATATCGAATAAGATAGGATGTTCATGGAGCTGCGAGTACTGATGTGAGAATTGGGTGCAGAAAATTAAGAGAAGGGCTAAAGAAACCAGAGCCAAGAAAAGTACTATAACAATTGTGCAAAGAAGTGTAAGTATTTTCCTGCAGGCAAGGAGACATGGAAAGTTTTATTAAAAATATGATGCGAGAAAGGCTATGTTAATACCTATGTAGTGACGCCTATAACACCAAGGTGAACACAGTGCAGGGTAGGGACCTCGTCCTCTTGGTCTTTAACTTCCGTAGTGCTCAGCTTGGGACATGACCGAAAACCAAATTCACTGCCATCCAGCCAACTCCATGTCATAGCGCCCCTTGTGACGCAGTTGGTGATTGATAGTTATTAATGCTAAATTAAATATATAATTCTATAGAAATTGAGATGTTATATTTCATGAATACATCCATATATTTTGATTTAAATGTAATTATATGTTTTATTTGACCTATTTGAATAATCATTTATTATAAAAATCAATTCAAGTCTTTTTCTCATTCCAAAGGCCTATTATATTCCTGATGGATTCTCATTGGGGCACTTGGATGACACCAGATTCATCTTCAGTGATGTTAATAATAACAATTTCATGTCTATATGTCCAATACTCATGCTCAAGTTAGGCGTCTCATCATTTAGTGAATATATATACGAGTTGTTTATTTTAAACCAACTCTATGAGCAGAGCTTTCCAGGCACTGGGAAGTTGTTCACAATAAAAGACAGGGGTGGACACTAGCAGTTAGTATACACAGATGCGTTTTACATATTATAAAAAGTTCAAAATTATGCCATTGTTCACTGTATTCAACATTAATCTGGTGATTGGAAATGACTCAAGAGCAAGGCATTCTCTCACTACCCAGCCTTAGCAAACTATTGCCCACATTTATTATGCTGTGGTTATTTTTACCTTTAATGTTTTCAAATGAAAACAATTTGGTGTAATTTCAGTTTGTCCTATCAAAAATTAAATCTAGTACAGAATAATGAAATTTGCCAGAATTTGAGCTTTAGCTGGAATGCACACAAATATACACACAACATGGAATTATTTTCATGTAGAACGCAGCAGATGGAATTAGAATTCTCCTAAAGTGGGGTGAATGTTCAATAGGTCTGAAAGAACAAGCTCAAATGGTTTGGTAGATGGTAGGAGATAGTGTACCCGTGTGGGGAAATGGAAGTTCAGGTTCAGAGACTGCTGGGTGCGCTCCAATAACCATTCTTCTCTTGCCCATTCCATACCCGTTGCCACAGCAGAGGGGATACATGGCTGCCTTGACAAAGACCACGTGTCCCCAGCTCCCTTACGATGAAATGAACCTCATACCTATCCTCTAATAATACACTATTGACGCGACATGGCTTTTTCTGAACTGTGCTCTTAAAAGAAAAGGATACGCCTCTCTTTCCTCCTTTTGCGCTTCATCCCCCTGTGCTCAACATCAAGGGCTTCACTTGACGATTCGCTCGCAACCAGTCAGATGATGCCCACACCCTCGCCGTGGCAGAACAGCACGGGAGACGGAGCTGGGCTTCCCATTTCCCGGAGCCCTCAGGTTGGCCATGGATTAAGTCGCTTTTATTTGTTACAGTAACCGAAACCGTATCCTTATTCAGTTGGGAAGTTGGAGGGACATGTGTCTACCAAGCGTCTTTGTGTTTCAAATAACATAATCACAGTTCAAACTTACCAAAAACATTAAGGAAATCTATTGGGTGATGAAACTGGAAGGTCTGGGGGCAGGCAATTCTTTTTCTATGTGAGAGGACTTCAAGAAATTCATAGGAAAATGGGAATAAACCAGAGTGGCATTTTTCCATGACCTTTTTGAAGACTCCTTGACCTTCATGTAGAAGATGGCAATAGGATGTTGTTAGCAGCTCCTAGAACGGCTTACAGTTTTGTTAGCAGCCAGGAGCTTCTTGTCCCTCAATCACTAAAATAAATTACTGAGCTCCATTTTGATTGGAATGGTTTTAGGTTACTTCCCTAGATGTGAGTTTTAACCACCGAAGCCATGGTAAGGTCATATGTTTTCTGCCATATCTCCAGGTTATTAATAAAGAGGATGGTATCATCTTATTTATCTTGCGCCAACTAGTGTCCTGCAACTGAAGGTTCGTGACTGCTACTCCATGGGAAAGAGGGGTAATGAATGCGGGGGAAGCATCTTGCACACTGTCATGACTGGCGGTGAGCAGACCTCAGGAGAGTGCACGGGGCTGCCGGGCCCTGCTGCGAAGGACAGGGGGTAGAGTGTGGGCGTGTGTTAGGTAGACTTGGGTGGGGCTGCTATAGAAAACATTAAACATCCTGATAAGTATCGTATAGCTAGGATTTCAGCATTAAGGCTATACAGTAGGCCTTGCTGAAGGTGATTTCTGATAACCGTGTAACCGTCAGTAAAATTTTCCAGAATAACTCCGAGGATTGTCTGAGAAATGTGTGTCTGGGGTGCCTTTTGAATTAATTGTTGTGTTTGGGAGCTGTCCTGAGAGGATCATGTCATTTTTGTGAGGTCCCTGATAAAAGGCTTGGGCCCAAGGGTGCGCTCTATGTGTTTTAAAACAATGACTCCCCTCAATTTACTTACTTGCATACAGTAATTAATATTCTACTACATCCCTAAGATTATGGATTAGATATTATTTTTGTTGTTGTATTGGTTTTATCAAAATCATCCAGACATTGACTTGCTTCCTTTATCTTGACTGAACAAACTTGAACTGGAGGCTGGTGCATTTGTGCTTAGGAAATGGGTGCTGTATTTATAGCAGAGCCTCACCTTTGAGCCCCGGGACACTTGAAGACAAAGGAGCAGACCAAAGTGTCCACATCCTGAAGCATCTGTCTGTGTCTAGCTAGCATAGAGCCTCCCTCTCTTACGTGGTGGGAGAAAGTTAAACAGGTTGTCATATTTTTTAATAAGAAAAGATATCAAAGTTATCTAGAACAAAGACAAATAATATGTATTAGTTGAAAATAACTACAGTCTTCCTGAATAAACAGAGGTAGATGTGTTAATGGCCAAACCTTTGTTACTCACTAGAATAACTATGATATGTGTTCTTCAGATTCTTTTACTGCTAATAATTATATTCTGTTCCTAGGGTTGGCATTGGGTCAGAATGGGTCAATGGCTTGAAAGAGTATTTTTAGAACCTTTGACAACATTGCATTGGATAAATCTGCTAAGCAAGACCTCTTTGTGCTTGCCCCAAACCATCATATATGTACACACATTTATTTTTTGCGTAGTTGAGGAAGGCTTCATTGAGGCAGGGAAAGAACTCCTGGGAGGGAAAGGAGAGCAGAGAAGGATGGAGGCATCTTGAGCCCCAGGTGGGTTCCAAGACCCAATGAGTTAGGTCAGGGAAATCGCCACAAGCCGTGATATTTTCATTCGCCTCACTTACTATGCGTGTGAAAGTTGGACATTGCATAAGGCAGACTGACGAAGAATCAATGCGTTTGAATCATGGTGCTGGAGAAGAATATGGAAAATACCATGGACATCCGAAAGAACAGACAAATCTGTCTTAGAAAAAATGCAGCCAGAATGCTCCTGAGAGTCTTCGTTTCAATTACTTTGCCTATGTTATCAAGAGTGATGAGTCCCTGGAAAAGGACATCGTGCTTCGTAAGGAGAGAGACAGCCAGGAGGAGGGAGACCCTCGTTAAGATGGGTGGACACGGTGGCTGTAACCGTGGGATCAAACATAAAAAGAATTGTGGGGATGGTCAGGACCAGTGTTTCGTTCTGTTGGACACAGGGTTGCTGTGAGAGGGAACTGACTGGACAGCACTTGACAACATGCTTATTCTGACATACAATTTCAGGGAAGTTTTCATTGACTTAGTAGCCTGCTATTGACATGTAAAGGAATATAGATCATTTTAATTCATCGTAACATAGAATAACAGAGAAATTTTGACTTTATTTGGGGGTCCACAGGAAATCTTTCTAATAAATCTTATCACTGATAGAATAATATTTACTAGGACTCTCAGGATGTTGGGCAGTGTTCGTTTCTTACTTCCTACTAGTACTTTTAAAAAATATTCTATTCTTAAAATCTGCTTTTGAGATATCTTAGACTATGATACATTGATATCATCAAATGTGATTGTATTAAAAATACATTGACCACACCTTGGTATCTCTAATGAATTATAAATGACATTAGGTACAAAGAAAGCATGGGATATAGAGTTCTGACACATGCACTCCTTTTATAGCAATAAAGAGTGTTCACATTCATATTCCTTAGTGATACTAAGGCTGCTGCTCTCTGCTCATAGTTTATAAACATGTAGAACGTACTCAACAGAATGTGTGCCGTTTTTGCCTGGATTTCATATTTACTTATATTGCGCAAACACACACACACACATATATCATACTTTGATACGTTGTTACCTCAGAGTTTTTGGAGAGGGCTTAGGAAATATACCTTTTCCCTGAGGTAGAATTGATATTCCTTTGTGTTTTCACTGGGCATGGGAAGTATTTGTTTTGTGGCATGTTGGAAGGACAACCCCTGGCATCTGTAACCTTAAATGTGGAGTGAAGCCAAATCTCAGCATCTCCCTCTCCTGGAAGCCAGTGGCATGCACAAAGATAGAATACATTTTAAAACTGATGAGGACAAAAAGTATGCTGACAGTCATCAAATAAAGGCAAAGTAGAGGCCCTTTTACAGAACGCACTGCCAACCAGGAGATATTTATTCCTAGTGAGCCTACAGGACAGACTTGAACCGACCCTTCGGGTTTCCAAGACTTTAAACCTTGAGCAGAATATACAATTTCATCTTTCTCTCACCTGGTGGGTTCGAGCTGCTGATCTTGTGGTTAGCAGAGCTCAGCACGTATCCCTTATACCACGGAGGCTCCCGATGAGCAAAGCCACAGCTTCGTGTAATGTAACATCCAAGAAAAGAAGTAAACACGAGACACTGTGAACCCTCCTCCCCCACCCCGAGGCCGTAGTGAGGACATAGGTGAGTGGACAAATCCTCAGAATTCTCTCAAAGATTCCTTCATTTACATTGACACACCCGTGGGGGCTCCAAGAGAGGATCTGCCTCCTCTCTCTTTGCTCAGTGTCTTACCGCATGATGAAAAAGGATGTGGAAGGAAAGCTAGGGATGAGTAGGAAATAGCTATCATTATCCCAAATGTACTTTCTCCAGCACAAAGAGGACATTTGCCTGACTAGAAGACAAAGGGTGGGCATTCTTGAGGACGGTCGAGGTCCAGAGAAGGGGTGCATGGAGGGCCCCCCTGTTCAAGCTTGGTAGGAATAAGGATGCTGTTCATGTGGCCAGAATGCACGCGGTTAACCAGAAAGAGACTGAGATCCATCTCTCATTAGAGGAGGGGAAGCAGAGAAATTGGTCTTCGTGATGCTTCCTTGGCTCTGAATTGGGAAAACCAAGCTCACTCCACTGGCAGAAGTTCTTCGCTAACTGGAGGTGCGAACTCAGACTAAAGACCTTAAATAAATAGGTACTCAGATGGGAGGGCAGTGGCCAGACTATCTGTAGTCCCCACTGAGCTGGCCAGACTATCTGTAGTCCCCACTGAGCTGACACCCAAATAGAACCTGAAACTCCCAGCCCTCATACTGAAAATGGAAGATGAGGAGGTGTCCGGTAATATGAGGAGACTTGGGAGTCTATTATATAGTCTTGACAGCTGCTCAGGTTAAACATGACTAAGCCGAATGCATGAAACAGGAAAGAAGCAAAAAATCAACCTCAAAGAGAGGAGAATAGCATGCCAGCGAGAGATGAAGACTTTATTTGGGAATAAAACTCCCCATGAATTGGAAGTATATTCCCTCAACAGTTGCTTTCTGCAATATATAGTTGCTTTCTGCTATAAGAACTTAAAAGAACACCAAGTCAATGAAAAGAGAAAGCAAAGACTAGATGATAAACCGACAGAACGAGGTAAACGTGTCAATGTCAGAACTAAGGAAATGAAAACCACACCAAATGAAACCCTCCGCCGTGGAATCCAGGCTGGATCACAGCGACCTTGTGTAGGGTTTCCCAGACTGTCTGTCTTTACTGGCGCAGACAGCCTCATCTTTCCCTGTGGGGCATCTGGGGGGGTTGAAGCACCTACCTTGCAGTTAGCAGTCCATCGCTTACCCAACAGCAGCACCAGGGATGGAAGTGAGGGCTAGGTCAACATTGCTAACAAAATGACACATAAGCTAGAAATAGGAAGATAGTGATAGAAATGACACAAAACCAGAAATAAAAGTGCAGAAGAAAGTATTGAAATAATCAGAAGAAAAGGTCTAGATTGAAATAATAGAAGACAATCATATGGAACTCAAAGGAGATGATATAATGAAAGGAAATTTGGTCTAAATGAAGTAGAACATAGAGCACATAGGTTAGGAAAAAAAATCCTGAAATAACACATTCTCCAGCAAGGGGATGTTGTGTTCCAGACAAACTGGCACAGAGACCTCCATGTTCCACACACCCTGGTTAATCTGTGAAGGTAGAGGATGAATTCTTCAGGCAGTCACATATGAAGACAAACCACCTACTAGTAGTCAGAATCAGGCTCACCACAGGATTCTCCAAGGGAACAATCAAAGCTGCAGAACATCGGGGCAAAGTATGCAGCGTTCTGAAGAAAATGATTGCCTCAGTCATTTCATGTTATTAGTTTTAAATTTAAATATAAACATTTGTTTTAAAAACAAACTCCTGTTATTACCACTCAGAAGTATCTGTTGCTGCTGCTTTACCATGTTTTCACCATTCCCCCCCCACCTGCTGTGTTTGTATGTAGATCATACATAATGAATGACTACACTGTTAGTGTTTAAAGGTTACAAGATCACAGATAAAGTTAAAATCTCCCAAGGCCTCTTAACTGGGCCAGATTGTAGTTCAGTGGGTATATGGTTCTTACATTACCTTTCATACTTGGATATAAATATATACTTATAAAAGTGTTCTTATTTTAAAACTTGCATTATCTTTTAGCAAGTTTTTTTAAAGGATGTGCCTGCATTGATGTCTACCAATGTTCTTTGCCATTTTCACTTCCCTGATTTTACTATGCTATGTGTAGATATTTAGATTATTACAAATAAGGCTGGAGTGGTATCTTTTAGTATTACCATAAGAGACATTAGAAGTAGAATTTTTGAGTCACACAATTTGTGCATTTTAATGCTAGAATGTTGTGCCTAGCCAAGCTGTTGAAAACACAATTTCAAATAAGCAGGTTCTAATTTAGATACACAATCCCTAGCTGTTGTTGTTAGTTGCTGTATAATGAATTCCATTCATGGTGGCCCCATGTGTGTAGGGCAGAACTAGTCTATAGGGTTTTCAAGGCTGTGCCTTTTAGGGAAGCAAATCACTAGGCCTGCTTTCTGAGGGTGGGTTTGAACTGCTGACCTTTCGGCTCACAGTGAAGCCCTAAACAGTTTATATCACTCAGGGACTCCCACATTCATCCTTGAGAAACTTCCATTTCAACTAGGTTTTCAAATTTGTTAACATCACAGTTTGCAAAGTATTCTTATGAATGATTCATTTTATTTTCCTTTGTCAGGCTTTTGAAAGCTTATGATCATTTTAAGATATGCAAATAAGTACTTGATAAAATTCAATTCTGGCAAAAAGAAAGACATGACGTTTAGCAAAACAGGAGCAGATGAATATTTTCTGAACATTAGTTTTTGGTGTTTTTTTCAAACATAACTCTTGCAACACTAAATATTTTCCCTTTTAAATCATGAACAAATGCCATCTTTTTTCTTTTTTTTTTAAAGCATTTTTAAAGCATTTTCCTGTACTGGAATGAAATCAGCATGTAAGAAAGGAAGAGGCAAAATCTTGTATATCAAGAAAACCCGAGAGAATCAATTAAGAAACTACAAAGGGATACCCCCCCAAAATGGATTATTTCTCCTCAAAGCTACTTTTTTTTTTGGTTTTGTTTTGTTTTGTTTTTTATAAAACAACTTTATCTCCTTCAAAGTACTCCCAATTATACTTACTACATTTGTCAAATCTGTGATTCCATTCTTGGAAACATTTTTCAAACTTCTCTGTTTGGATGGCTGACAGAACCTCCCTTGTTTTTCTTCACGTCTTCTACATTGTCAAATCGCTGTCCTTTCACGTCCCTCTGCAGTTACAGAAACAAAAAGAAGTGGCACAGAGCGAACTCAGAAGAGGAAGGTGTGGGGGCAAGAGAAGCATGCTGTTTTTTGCCTAAAACTGGTGCACTGAGATGGCTGCGTGAGTAGGTGCGTTGTTGTGGTGGCAAAACCAGTCCCCCTTCTGCCACAAATCAGGCCTTGCTTGTTGCACACTTTCACACAATCTTTTCAGAATCTCTAAATAGAAAAATTGAGGAACAGTCTGACCTGGTGGAACGAACTTCAAATGCACTACAAATCAACCATTTTGTCTGTCAAAGAAGTTGATGGACGTCCAGAATGAGGTTTGTCATCAATCGACATTTCACCTTTTTTAAAATGAGAAAACCACTTGTATGCTTGAGTTTTTCCCATAGCACTAACCTTGTTGTGTTCAATATCACAAAAATTTCTGCAACATTTTTCCCAAGCAACAAACAAAATTTCACAGCCGCATGCTGTCCTTTTAAATCAGCCATCACAAAAAACAAGGTTCAAGTGAAACTGCTTTTATGAAAAATTCGCTGTGACCTGAGAGAACCTTCCCAGGCAATGACACTGGGTGCACTAACTCAGAGCGAGTTGCTGGATGCTCATCTAGTGGGGGAAAAATGTGTACTATGAAAGCTCCACCTAATCTTTTTTCTGTTTTTTTGGGAGTACTACCTCATATGTAAGAAAAATTATGATGGGTGACTGACTACATAAATAAGTTAAAAATATAAATAACAGAAATGTTGTAGAAATAAGACATACCATTTATGACAACGATCAAATAATGTTATGTAAGAATTAAATTAGCAATAGTATACTAGGCCTCTGAAAAGTTAACATAAAATAAGGGATATGAAAGAAGTAAATGTAAATTTGTACTTTATTCTGGAATAGAAAGCTTCTAAGATAAAGATGCTAATTTTCTCTAAATTAATTTATAAACTAAATGCCAAGTAGAAATCAAAGTATCCTTTTTCGGACCTGACAAATGGTAACCAAGTTCACCTGGAAAAATTAAATTATTTATTGACATAATTGGCTTCCAAACACATCAAGTCATTGTGTGAAAATCCAAATTATGTAAAAATGGAAGATGACCGCATCATTACATAACTTCCAAATGACATCATTACATGACTGCCAAACCACTGAGAAGCATGGTCCAGCCAAGTGGACCTTTAACTTTAAGCATCACATCTAGTTGTGCACCTCAGCACTTGTTACTGGCAGATGTATGTCATTAATGCTCGAAATAGTGATAAAGTAGACTTTTACTGTGATTAAGAATTGACATGTCAGATAACAAGATAGTTGACAAATGAGACATAGGTGTACTTATTGCTAAAGTAGATATTTGGTAATGCATTTTTAGGAAATTCACATTTTCGGGGGGAAAAGATTATTTATCAAATGGTTTAGGGAGATTTGTTAAACCTTTAGGGGGGAAACTAGAGTCCTAGGTTAATTCACAGACCAAAATAAATCCCTGAAGGCTCAAAGATGTAAACACAAAAAAAGAGGATGTAGAAGTGCTAAAACATGGATGACAATTAAAAAATGAATTTGACTTTGAGGGTGCCCAATGAATGGTGGCCTAGGACCACCATATATTTATTATTTTAATGCCCTTCTTGGTTTTTAATGACATGTATTAATCTGGTAGGTAAGGTTCAGCTTTTGTGAATGAGTGCTATTGAAAGTTTTGCCCTGTCACCAACCCCCGTTTTTTGTGTAAATAATGGCCAGTCACTTAAGCATTTAATCTGTACAAGTCAACAATTCATGTAATGCCATCTGAAGTCAGCCTATGCTGGTATAATTTCCTTTTCTCAACAGTGTTTTAAAATCGATATCATTGGCTAAATTGATGACACTATCAATAGAATTACCTTATTGCCCCAGGGGGGGTGATTTATAATGTTCTTTATCATGAAATAATAACGATGTCTCTAAAGTGAATCAGTGAATGGATTTTGGGTTTGCACTCCATTCTACCAATTTAAGAACAATGAGTTCTTAAGACTTGAAAAGATCACTGACTTGTGGACAAGATAGCAAAGTTAGGTGAATAAACACGACTGTGCTCTCATAGCACCTAGAGTCTGAAAGGCTTCTATTTTTTAAGCTAAGCAGCCATCCAAGTGAAGCGTCAACTAAGTCCACATGGAAGAAGCACAACAGTTTTTTGTGGCCCAAGGGTTGTAAATAATGAAATTCAAATCTGAAGGTGGGAATGGTATCCGAGCTTACCTTGTGACATCCAGCCTGCAGAAGGTTATGGATGACAGTGGAGGCCCAAAATCCATTTGCAGGGTCCCCCATGGATTAAGCCTCAGGTGAGTCCCCTCTGACCATATTGGAGGGGTGTGAGTAGCCTGGCTGTTAGAGAGCATTGTGAGCGTGATTATCACAGACAGAGTTAGGTCAAAAGGTAATACTTTTATCATTTGATCGTGCTTTTGACCCATTTTTAGATTGTTTCAGTTTTAATATGTTCTGCTTTCTTTTCTATTGAAGTGTTTCTGTGTTTTGACTAGTCATTGTTGTTTTTCTTGTTTATTTGCTTCCTGTTTGTGTGTGATTTTCTGTGTATGAAATCTAGGATAGGTAGGTAGATCTATGTGGACAGTAACTGGATTGATAATCGCCTAGAGACACGGCAGGGGAGGGAGGAGGGGAGCGGGAAGTCAAGAACAATGAGAAGAAAAGAAAATGTCCTGAACTGGATTGCGAAGGTGATTTTACAAATCATCTTAACGTGACTGAATGATGAAATTGCATGATTTGTGAAGTATATGCCAATAAAACAATTTTAAAAATTAACTGGAATCTATTTCAGACATAAGTAATAAGTTTAGTAATATTGACCTAATTAAAATATAAAACTTTTGTTTAGCAATTATAACTAAAATAAAAATACTGAAAGCAATGATAGGGAACTTACTTTTAAATATCTGACAAATGGCTGGTTTACTTCAGTGACAAAGAGAATAAACAAATCCTTTAAAAATAGAGAGACAGATAAATAAAAATGGCAAAAAATATATACAAAAAACAAATATACCATGATTATCTCATTCATCATCAAAGAAATGCCAAACAAAATGAGATATTCCTTTTTGTGTATTGTGTGGCAACATTTCCAGAATTTGCTAATTCTCAGCATTAGCCACATTGGGAGAAAGTGGGGCTTCTACTGCTGGTGCAAGTACCTCTCAGTAAGAGAACAAGACATCCTGCAGGCTCGAGCAACTCCACTACTGGAAACTTGCCTTCGGAATAAACCTAAAAAATGTGCCCATTTATGTTTACAAGGATGCTTATTGAAGTGTTATTACCAAATGCTGCAAGGTGGGAGGTGGGGAGGCGGTGTAAATATCCAGCCAGAGGTAGGAGTCAGGTTAAAGAAATGAACAGTCACAGGATTTGTGCATTGTAAATTTTGACTCAAGAATGTTACTCCTAGTCAAACTGTCTTCACAGTCAGTACGTATTTATCCCATGGAATACTCGTCAATCTTTACAGTGAATGGGCTATCTATATTTGCAGCCGTGGAAAGAGCACTCAGATGTATTATAGAGTGGCGGGTGGGGGGCGGGAAGAGATGAAAAAGATCACATGCAATATAATCCCTTTTTGTAAATAAGGGATACAAAGTAAAGAATACACACCTATTATAGGAATAAAAGTGGTATAGCAGTTGCTAGAGGCTAATAGATGCATATAATGATTTCTTAAAGGACAGAAAAGATTACATAACAGTTTGCATTTAGAGATGGGGCGACAGTATTTTTCTTTTCATCTTGTCTTTTGTCCTGTTTTCATTGTAAACTATGTCAGCACTCAGACTGTATCAATCACCCAGTCTCCACCTCGCCCCTGCCCCATTAGCCCTGTCCACCCCCCCCCCACTCCCCCCAAGGCTGTAGCTCTGGGCACTTTTGCGACAGAGTCTTCACCTGATTTCTCCACGTCGGGAGAATAGAATTTCCTACATGCACTTGCTCTCCCCCTTTAGTTCTGACTTCACACAGGCTGGTAAAAGTGACGTACAAGAAATATCGCTATTAGACATGCACATCTCTGTTAATTCCACTAATAAAAACCAGTTGATATGGTGTCTGTTCTGATTCGGAGGCACCTCCCCCCACCCCAATGTGTCTCCAAGTAGAACTGTGGGCTTTAGGCTTTCAATAGCTAATATGTTGGCAGCAGACAGCCAGGCCTGTCTACGGCGGTTCCTCTGGTAGAGATGACCACCATCCTTTTGGTTAGCAGTCAAGTGTTGAGGGACTCCAGTTACACCCATCCTACCAGTTGCGTCCCAGTCGATTCTGATTAATGGTGACTCCCCGTGTATCAGTTATACCTGTATGGCGTGCACTGTCACTTACCAAGTGTGGTCGGAGGACACATCCCGTGTGGGCATTGTATTTAGCACTACTCGCCTAGACCTGTTAGCTGGTTCCTGTTTTTTATGCCCATTTGACATACCTGCAAGCTGAGGCTGGTAGAGAGGAAGTTTCTCACTTTGTAGCCTACTTCTAGTAAGAGGAAGTCCAAGGACTTGAACTCCACTCTGGGCAGAACTTTCTGCTGGCTCTTACTGTACTTTTGCAACACTTCATAGACTAACTCAGCTCCATGGTGAGTCAAACAGATTTTCCTGGGACTGAGCAAACCACTATTTATAACCCACCCCCCCCCCTCTTTTTGTTTTAGATGGAGAACTGTGTTTCAGGATCCAAATAATGATTCAAAGTAGACCTCTGGGAATGCACCTCCCTTATAAGATGAGGACAGTCTAAAGTGGAGATTTTTTTCCTTCCATAATCCATGTACAGCTTCCTGAAGGACTTCCGTGTCTCTTGATGATTTTCCCCAAATAATTTCTGGTTGCTCAATTTTTTACTTGTTAGGACTATTTGGGGCACTCCAAGGGTTTATTTTTGGTGTTACTCATCTTGCTGCAGTTGGGTTGCTAAGTTCTGAAATGACTCGTAGAGCTAAACTCAGGCACAGGCAAGTCGCTATTTTGCTGTCAACAATAGCTGGAGTGCTGAGACAGCAAGGGCACAATGGATTGGCCGGAACTTCATGCCAGCAGGAGAGCTTTAACTGGCAGACGCATCAGATGTTTCGAACAGAAATTAAAACTATTTTCAATAGGTTATGCGTGTTTGATTTTCAGTCTTTCCCCTTCTTTGCCCTACACTCTTATCCTTTCTCGGGACTCTTCCTGCCTTCCCTTAAAACCCAGTCGCTGAAAGAGACCCCGATCAAGTCCGTTGTGAGACCCCCTATAAATCAACCTACAGTCCTACTGATGGTCGCTTTGACAGTTGCTGTGCAGTCAGCCGGACTCACACTAATGCGATGTGTGTGTACACGGCCTTCAGACAGCTG
This sequence comes from Tenrec ecaudatus, assembly GCF_050624435.1. Classification (NCBI taxonomy): domain Eukaryota; kingdom Metazoa; phylum Chordata; class Mammalia; order Afrosoricida; family Tenrecidae; genus Tenrec; species Tenrec ecaudatus. Next base: position 45,309,690 of record NC_134543.1, read on the forward strand.
GTGGGAAAATCCCTTGTCTTTTCACTTCATTTTCCCACTGACTCTTCGAAGCCCCTCGTGGAGTAGAATGAAAGTGGCCACCTTCGTGACTGTCGGCCTGCTTTAGTCCGTTGCTCTACTTGTGGTGTCAGCACGTCTCCTTGGGTGTTTCCCTTGTTTTGCCGACCTCCTGCTTTACCAACCAGGATGTCTGCAATGAAACACACTCGAGCGCGTCGGTTGCTGTCAGGTTGACTCCTGTTGACGACAGCCCCTGTGCTGGCAGCAGAACTGCTCTCCATGAGGTTGTCGGTGCTTGTGATTTTTCAGAAGTTCATCAGCACGCATTGCTTTCGAGATGTCTCTGGATGGATTTGAACTGCAAACCTCCTGAGTAGTAGCTGAGCTTTATCTGTTTGTGCCCCCCAGGGACTCCTGCTTCCTTAATAGCTGTTACTCACTGAATGTCCATTCTGGGTCAGGCCAATTTGCAAGTACTTTGTTGCTGTCATGTGCGGTCAGTGAGTCGGTTACAACCCATAGCAACCCAGTGCAACACAGAAGGAAGCACCGCGTGGCCGTACTCCATCCTTACAATTCCTTCTGTGTCAGAGTGCATTGTTGCAGCCACGGCGGCAAGTACTTTGTATATCTAATATTATTTGTTTCTTCCAGAAACCCTGAAATGGTTTATTCACTTAATTTTACATATCAATTAAGGCACTACATGTTTGCTTGTACTCTACGCCATCTAATGTATTGAGGTATGATTTCCCCTACATTGTACAAAACCCAGTTGACCACATACTAACAGAAAATTCTGCACAGCAGAAAATACTCTATTGCCCTACCTCATCCATTTGTTTACAGTTAGGCTCTTTATTGGCTCTTAATAATTAATTTAGGTAAGAAGCTTAGGATAAAAAGCTGACTTAACCTCTTTCCATTTCTGCAACTGTGCAGAGAAGTATATTGGTGCTGTAAAGTGTTCTACCAACCCAGGGGGAAATTGCATTAGCTGAATGGGTAGAAAGTTATTTAATCTTTTCAACTTTGGTCCTTGTTCCTAACTGTTTTTTTATTGCAAAAGAACAATTCAAAACCAGTGGATTAAAGCACAAATCTACTTTTGCCTTTCTTGACATAGATTTTATTTTTTGGATACTGTAGCCGGATAGCTGGTCTTTCCAATGGAAATATCTCATGGCCCATCTCTCTTTACCAAAAGTGTTTTTATACCTTTTCATCTTACCTTCAAGAAATGATTCTCAGGGAAGGTGGGAAGAGGAAGGGGAAACCAATCAAAATGACCTACCTATAACCTCTTCCTGGGGGCATGGAGAACAGAAACGAGGATGAAGGGAGACAGTGGTCAGTGTAAGACTTGGGGGGGCGGATTTTTTTTAATAAATTATCAAGGGTTCGTGAAGAAGGGTGGGGAAGGGGGGAAAATGAGGAGCTGATATCAAGAGCCCAAGTTTTGAAAATGATGGCAACATATGTACAAATGTGCTTGACACAATGGATGGATGGATGGATGGATTGTGATAAGAGCTGTAAGAGCCCCAATAAAACGATTTTTAAAAAAATTATTCTCTTTCTAGCGATGTTTTTAAATCTATCATGTTTTATTTATTTTTTAAAATGATGTTTCTCTAACCTACCAGTCTACTCACTACTGTTGCATTCAGTAATCAAGTTATGTGTCCAAGAAACTCAATACACAGGATAAAGAAATTCTAAAGCGATTCTTATCATATGCAAACACCTCGAAAAAGAGCATGGAAAGGGAACACGACTACTCTTGTTATTGCTTAGTGCCGCTGTGTCGCAATCCTGTGTACAACACCCTGCGGGCCCTGTGCCGCCCTAGCGCATTGTGGTTATGTTTGGCCCATGACTGCGGCCACAGTGGCAATCCATGTTGTTAGCCCTTCCTCTTCCCTCTCACCTTCTACTTTGTCAAGCATGGCATCTTTTCCCAGGGCTGGTCCCTCCTCCTGACATGCCCTAAGTACACGAGATGAAGTCTCTCTATCCTTGATGATAAGGAGCATGCTGACTGTCCTTCTTCTAAAAGAGGGCTATTTGTTCTTCAATAACACCATAGTTCAAAGGCATCTGCTCTTCCTCAGCCATCCTCCGGCTTTCACAAGCATAGGAGGCGATTGAAAATGTCAGCATGTGGGCTGGCTGCCCCTTAGGCGTCAAAGTGATGTGTTTACTCTTTAACATGTTAACAAGGTTGTTTGTAGTAGATTCATGAATACTAGAAATGGTTATCTGGAAGGAAACAAACAAACAAAAAATAGAACCGGAGAGTTTAAAATCGTTAAAATGACAAATGTTATAAACCAATTCAGAAAATGGGGCCAGTTTTTGAAATAACGTTGCATGGGAAAAGCAGAAACGCAAACGCATATCCCAGTTACAAAGTCAGCGTATACAGTAACAACTTGGAACAGAATAAGAACAGCAGCATAGTCGATTATTAAAATACAAGTCGACCATGAAGTTAAAAAAGAAAGATCTGCTGGTTCAAGAGCGCTGCTTTGGTCTTTGTTCGGTGAAGAAAGCAGGTGGGAGCTGACTGGGTGGTGAGGAGCGTGGGCTCAGCTCCCACCTCTGCTGTTGTGTTCCTCTGACCGCTTAGTATTCTTACCTGCAAAATGGGGCTAAGATGCCAGTTCATGGGGTCATTGAGGGCCTCAATGAAATGATGGATGGAATAGGTGCTCTGCATGGTCTTCTCATTATTATAATCCATCTAGTTAAAGCATATTATAAGGATTGTATGTGAGTAACTCAAAAATAGGAACAATTGTGAGGATGGCGCAGGACCGGGCAGTGTCTTATCCTGGTGCGCATAAGGTTATGGGTTGGGACTGACTAGATAGCACCTAACAACAATAACAGCAACCAGAAGCATGGCTTCCAGGCGGGCATCCTTCAGAGTTCCAGAAGGAAAATGAAAGAGGGAATTAGAGTTTGAGAGACTTCCACTGTTGCCCAGCTGAGCGCCTCCACGTCTAACCTTGTATTATCCCCGTTACAAGGTGCTGGTGGAATGACTAAGTCATGTGCAACGAATGATATTGAAATGTCTCCCTGTGCTTCCTTTGATCTCTGTGATAAAATTGGATTCACTGCTACCAAAATAAATAAGTTGTGGCAGTTTACAGTCTCCTCATTTCTTTATGTGATACAACAAAGAACAACTAGAAATGAAGTTGCCTTTAAAAACAAACAAAAGCCAACAACCCGCGAAGAGCATGAGATCAGCATTAGATTCTGGCTCTCTCCTGCCTTCTTCATTCTGCCTGAAAAGGATTCAGTTCCAATTTTGCTTTCAGGTTTCATAACCAGCAGTTTTACTATCTAGTTGGCCAGCACTGTTAGGGAATGCTGCCTTTTGGAGGTGTGTGGGTGGTGGTGGTGGAGGTGGTGGTGGTGGTGGTGGTGGTGGTGGTGGTGGTGGTGGTGGTGGTGGGTGTGTCTTAGGGAATGCTTCTTTCTGGTGTGTGTGTGTGTGTGTGTGTGTGTGTGTGTGTGTGTGTGTGTGTGTAGGTCTGGTAGAGTAGTGGTTATGTATTTAGCTGCTAACCATAAGGTCAGTGCTTTGAAACCACCACCTGTTCAGCAGGAAGCAGACAAGGCTTTTTACGCCCTTTAAGAGTTACAGTCTCAATCCTCTACGGACAGTTCTCCCATGTCCTGTATGGTCTCTATGGGTTGCCATCAACTGATGGCAGTGAGTTAGCTTTGAGGGGTGTGTGAGTGTTTCTCTCATCTTTCTTATTCCCTCTCCAGAGCTTCCTCTGGCTTCAAAACTGTCAGGTATCGAGACATTGTTATGTTCTGTTAGCATAGGTCATAGCCTCTCTTTCTGCTCTTTGAATTTCTGTGTCTTATGTTTACATTCTAAACCAGTCAGCTTTCAGAACAAGCATTGCCTTCCTTGAGAATATTTCCACATCTTAGGAGAGATAAGAGCTCAACATCCTTCCTCTATTCCTCTGTGGCCCCAGCAAAGCCTTCCTTCACCGAATGAACCACAGTGGCTGCTAATTGTCAGATTGCCAGGTTCGACTCCCACCAGCCCAGGAGTTCCTTAAGGACAAGGGACCTTGCCTTTCCATCCTTTATCCAGGGTACTTACAGTGCCTGCCGCAGATGATGTATGAAGGACCAAGGTCCGAATATGCAGGAAATGCCTATTAGTGCAGGGTTATCTCAGGATTTTTCTCTCAAGTCTGGTAGAACTTCAGTATAGGAAGGGAGACACATTCATTCTGGGATTAAATTCCTGCCCTGCTATTGACAGCTGATATAATTCTTGCTAGAACATGTCACATTTTTGCCTAAAAGCTTTCCTCTGAGATGGCAGGGCTGAGTTGGGGGATGGAGCGAAGAAAAGCAGTAAGGTTATGAGCAATAATTAAAGGGCTTAGAACTCTAGAGACAGTTTAACTATGAATTCACCGAGTTGGGCTAAAAGAGGTCAGGCAGATTTTCCGCATCCTAAGCAGCCTACTAAGAATGTGCCCAAACAACATAAAAGTATACAAAAGAGAGTATAATGTTCCAGGAGAAGTCTGATTGCCCTTATATATTGGGAACAGTTTTCCATGTCTATGGATTGGGGTAAAGCGATTTGAGTATTTGTTTCCTTTGCTGGCTCCAGGTCCTTAATCCATTCCTTCAAGGCAGGTTCAATTCTTTGGGATTCTGACTCCCCTCTCTGTGGCCTCTTTCCAATGACCTGATTCACAACCATGGATGGCTCCAACTACCATCCTCAGGCTGGGGTTTCCCACATTCAATTTGTCTGCCAGGGGTCCTCAAACTACGGCCTGCGGGTCACATGCGGCCCGCCGAGGACATTTATTTTGCCCACCGGGTGTTTTTGCTCCGTTTGTTTTTTTACTTCAAAATAAGATATGTGCAGTGCGCATAGGAATTTGTTCATAGTTTTGTTTTGTTTTTTTAACTATATTCTGGCCCTCCAATGGGTCTGAGGGACAGTGAACTGGCCCCCTGTTTTAAAAGCTTGAGGACCCCTGGCTCTAGCCAATGAAGAGTTCTACTCAAATCTCTCAGGCAGGCTAAAGTCAATGCACCCCAAATAGAATTCATTTGCTGTCTTATCAAACTTCTTTCTGCCCTTCAGATATGGGGAAGATATAATACCATCTACCCAACCAGCCCAGCCCCAAACCCAGATACCCCCCGTGACTCCTCCTGCATTTCAACCCATGGAACCCTGTAAAACAGGGGGCATATCCGAGGCTGTAAATCTTCAAAGGGGCATAAAATCTCACCTCTCTGTGGAGCTTCTGGTGGGTTTAATACCACTGACCTCATGGTCAGTCAATTAATGAATAACTAACCCACTTTACCACCAAGGCTCCTTCGTCTCAGCATTAGTGTGCATTGAGTTCCATTGAATTCTCTTTCTTTAACATCTACATCCATTTTCTCAACGTTAGTTCCGGTCTGTATCACCAGTCCCCTGGACATTCTATTCTGACCATCTGGTCATAAACCCTGTGCCCCTCTGTGACTCTGGACTGCTAGCGTGTAATTTTTAAAGTCCTCATGTAGCCTCTGAGGCTCTGCGTGACTAGACCCTGCCCACTCTCTCTAGTCTCATTAGGAAGCACCCCTATACCCTACACCATGCTCACAGTTACTTTTGTGCTTGAACCTACTGCTCCAACCACTGTGGCAACCTCTCTCCTCGAGGCTCTTCCCCGTTCACCTACCCTCTGCTCTACCAAATATGCTATCCATTCCTGGGCGCTGGTCTCTTCTGATACCATGTCCACAGTGTGTAAGAAGACGTCTCAACATCTTGGCTCCAAGGAAAATTCTCTCTGAACTTTCTTCAAGACAGATTTCTTGGTTCTTCTGGCAGTCTATAGTGCTGTCAATGCTCTGGGCAACACCATAATTCACATACATTGATTCTTCTGAGGTCTTCTCAGGGCCCAGCTTTCACATGCTTCTTGGAAAATTGAAAACACCATGGTTGTGGAGAAACATCACGGGCAGGTATATCTGTGCTCATCATTATATTCAGACGGGAACACTAAGAAGGCATCTATAAATAGAGAATCCCTTACGAAAATTGCTTCATTGACTCACATGTTTTTATTGATGGCTTTGAGAGAGGGGGCAATAAAGAACTGGACTATTGTGAGCTGGCTTCGATCAGTGTAGAGAGAGAATACCAAATAGCTTCTTTCTCAGTCATATTTTTGGCCTGAACTATTTACATAACGACTTGAGCTCTCAGTTCTGCCCATGTTGACACAGCCCAACAGCAGGTGACGCATCGAAGCTGCAGAGATTGAAAGAAACCAACCCTTCGGAGCCAAACTGTAATAATCTGGTATTTTACAGATTACAAATCACTTTCACACTTCATGTTCAGAGTTGATTCTACATTCTACCAAGTGGCATGCAGAATGCTTTGTGGGGGGGAATCCAGTAATTTAAAAAGTCGATTTAGTAAGAAAAATACATTCATTCATTGCTATAGAACAACAGCATTAACTCTATAGTTTTGTTGTTTTAATTATGCCACTTAAGGAATTTAAAGCTTCCCTCCTATTTAAATTGGAAATGGTGGTCCATACTCAGTTGCCAAGTGAATAAATTTATAAATCTCATCATTTTGTTGTCCAAACCTTCTGCTGATCAAAAGGTTAGAGGTTTGAATCAACTCAGCGGCATCAGAAGAAAGGTCTGACTGTCTACTTAGAAAAAATCTGCCATTGGATGCTCTGTGGTGCACAGTTCTCCTCTTACACCTCTGAGTCACCAGTGACTTGATGGAACTGGTCGATTTCTTTAGCCAATGGGTTTATCCTAATCATTTAATAATGGATAAATAACAATAGCTCATCTCTATTCACCACAAGAGAGAAAAGAAACTTTGAATGAATGAAGCCCCCTTTTTTAGTCACTACGGTTCATCATCATCTTGTTATTCCCTCTTCTGGAATTGCCAAAAGAGAGGGACTAGAGATGGATGGAACCTTTGCTTCTTGTCCTACCTCCTGTCGCTTCCTCTCACCTGGTCCCAGGAAAGATAACTTCTCTAATGGTGATCAGTGGATTTCAGTGGGAATTGATGACCAGAGGAGAGGTCATCTGTCTCTGAGAAGGTGATTTCAATTCTGTTTGTTGGTAAAACAAGGAAGGACAGCTTGCCCTTGGAGAAGATGCTTACCGGGGCTTAGAGGGACTCCCAGTGGGAGAATCTGCCCATACTTTGTTGCCAATCATGTATTTTCAACTGAGTTTCTTTCTGCACTCCAAGACCCTGGCTACATGCTATAGGCCAGCTGGAGTTTAGATTTTGTCCTTTCAAGATGTACAGCATTCTTCATAGACCACATCAGAAATATTTTATTTAGAAACCTGACTAAGGGAATTGCACTTTGTGTTAAACACACCTGCTGCAGATAACAGGAACTGAAATCCCCCTTTGGACTTAAACACACCCTTGTTTGGGAAGCAGAGTGCTGCTGTCCCACGGTCATGAATTGTTTTTTAAAATTTTTTTATTATAATAAATCATTTTATTGGAGGCTCTTCCATCTCTTCTAAAGCCATGAATTTGGAAGTCAACTTTGGTTCAAATCTCATGTGTTTGAGGTTACTTAATAATCGGCAACTTAAAACTTCCATATACTTGAAAGTTTTATACCTTCTTTGCTTTTTGTGACATGTTTTAGTCCTGTGGACATAGGTTTGCTTTAGTGAATGAACATTATGGAAATTTTTGCCTGTGTCTAACCCGCATTGCTTTCTTAAACAGTACTCAATTACTTACGTTTTTAACCTGTATAAGCGAATATCACATGCACTTTAACCTAAAAAGCTTTCCTATATATGTATATTTTCTTTTCTCAATCATACTTTACATTCTATACCATTGGCTAGATTAATGATACTATCATTAGAATTACCAAATGCTTCATGGAGGTGACGTAAATTATTTCTCAAACAAACTGATAATGCTGTCTCTAAAGTGAACCAGGAATACTTATAAGCTTTAGATATATGAATAGATTTTGACCTCAAATTTAATCATAAGTGCTATTAGAATAATTAGTGCTTATGACTGAGACACCCTGCTCAATACTTGCCCTCATGAAGTGGTCACTGAAGCTGTGGGTGCTAAAACCAAGTGTGGTAAAGAGAGAGTATCCAGCTATCAGAAAAACAAACAAAAAACATCTGGGGCCTGAAAGGATTGTCTTAAAACAAGCAGCCATCTAAGTGAGGTGTCAGCCAAGGCCACGCAGGAGTATATCAGCCCGTGTGATCCAGATCAAAGCAAAGAATTGTACTAGATTCTGAGCCCCCAAAAGCTGTTTGAAGAGTCCTGCTGGATTAAGCCTCCCTGAATCCTTTGGACCATTGGCCAAGGGATGGGAATGGCTTTGTCCTCAAACAGAGTGCATTGGGAAATGAATTACTGCAGAGACAGTAGGTAATAATCCACGTACTCTAATTTGTATTGGTGCCTCTATAATGTCTTCTGACCTATTTTTAAAATTTGATCTAGTTTCTATATCTTCTGCTTTCACAGGCATTGAGGTTTTTCTAGGTTTTATTTTCTTGTCATTGTTGGGGTTCTTTGTATGATTTTCTCTGTATGAAATCCAGGATAGGTGAATCTATAGAGACAGTAACTGGATGGATCGTTTCTCAGGGCAGGGAACGTTGGGGGTAATTGGCAGCTAATAATGATGGGCACAAGAATGAAGAAAACGGTCTACACTTGCACAACACTGTTTAATTCATTTAAAACATTGGGATGAAGGAAAGATCATTAATGAGATGAATCAAAATGTAGAGAAGAAGGAAGAGGACTGTAAGTCAAAATCCAAGATGAATCAGATTCTGAATAATTGAGGACTGATGACTTTGCCATGGACTTTCATTCTTTAAATAAATCACTTTGTTGGGGGCTCTTACAGCTCTTCTAACAATCCATACACCCATTGTATCAAACACATTTGTACATATGTTGCCATCATCATTTCCAAAACATTTTCTTTCTACTTGAGCCCTTGGTATCAGCTCCTTTTTATTCCCCTCCCTCCCACCCTCTTGAACCCTTGATAATTTATAAATTATTTTTATATTCATATTTTACAATGCTGCTGTCTCTCTCCAGCTATGTTTCTGTTGTTCAACCCCCTTGGGAGGGTGGTTATACATCAATCATTGCAATTGGTTCCCCCTTTCAACCCTTTCTTCCCCTAATTTGCCCTACCCTCATGGTATTGATACTCTCATTATTGGTCCAAGGGGTTTTTCTGTCCTGGATTCTGTGTGTCAAGAGTTCTTATCTATAGCACTGTGAATGCTCTGGTCTAGCCAGATTTGTAAGGTGAACTGGGGTCAGGATAGTGGGGGTGGGGGAAGCATTAAAGAGCTAGAGGAATATTGTGTGTTTCATTGGTGTTATACTGCACTCTGGCTGGCTCGTCCCTTCCTCGTGACCCTTCTGTGAGGGAATGTCCAATTGTCTACAGATGGACTTTGGGTCTCCACTCTGATCCCCCTCGTTCACATAGATATGGTTGTTTGTTTGGGCTCTTCTGATACCTGATCCCTTTGACGCCTCATGATCAAACGGGTTGGTGTGCATCTTCCATGTGGGTTTTGTTGCTTCCTTGCTAGATGGCTGCTTGTTTAACTTAAAGTCTTTAAGACCCCAGACACTATATCTTGTAATAGCCGGGCACCATCAGCTTTCTTCACCTTATTAGCTCATGCACCCATTTTGTCCTCAGATTGTGTTAGAAAGGTGAGCATTACAGAATGCCAGGTAACTAGAACAAAGTGTTATTGTGTCGAGGGAGTACTTGAGTAGAGGCCCAATGTCTGTCTGCTACCTTAATACTTAACCTATAAATATATGGACATAGACCTATATCCCTATAATTATATATTAATATATTTACATATATACATGCCTAAGTTTATACCTCTATAAATGTCTTTTGCCTCCTAGTTCTTTCCTTGATTTCCATTTACTTTCCTTCCATCCCTCTATCATGTTCAACCTTCATTCAGCTCTCTGAATTTCTTCTTGGCTACATTGCACTTGAGTAGATTCCACCAGGCATTCTATGCCTTCCTGGCTCTCGATTTTAGATCTCTTGTTCCCTGTCCCTTGGTTTGTTGGTTCCTCATCCTTTTCCCCCACCTCCTCCTGTCCCCTGTTGACCCAGCCATTGTTCCTGTGGTTTTCTCCTTGAGATTGTTTATCCTGCCTTTCTTATATAGATAAACATGAAAAGAAAATAAAATAGCCCATTAATAATTCCAGGTCTGCAGAGTTTGTTCACAGGTACAGATAAGAGCTTGAAATAAACCCCTTAGGACCAATAATGAGAGTAGCAATACTAGAAGGGTAAGGGGGATGTGGGGAGAGAAAGGGGAAACTGATCACAATGATCTATAGAGAACCCTTCCCAGGGGATTGGACAATAGAAAAATGGGTGAAAGAAGATAGTGGTCAGTGTAAGACATGAAAAAAATTACAAATTATCGGGTGGGGGAAGGGGAATGAGTTGGTATCAAGGGCTCAAGTAGAAAGAAAATGTTTTGAAAATGGTGATGGCAACATATATATATATAAATGTGCTTGACATAATAGATGCAGGTATGGATTGTTATATGAGCTGTAAGAGCCCCCAATAAAATGATTTAAAAAAATAAAATAGTTCCAGGTTTGTCTTCTGACCCTTATGAATGTTTTCTGATCCGGTCTGATGCAGTGCCAAGCCCTGCCCCTCCCCCACTTCACCCTCCCGCCCCCCTGCCCCAAGTCCAAAGTCTATTTTCAGAACTCCTCAGGGACTCTGTTGCTCTGCTCCCCTTGCTGCTCTGTTGTGCTCCCTTTGTGTTAAGCCCTGGTGTGTGTGTGTGTGGTGCGGGGGGGTTGGGGGGGAGTAGGGGTGGCTAGGATTTCAGACTGGCACAATCCCCGCACTGTCTCTGGTGCTAGCCCCTGTAGCTCTGTGGGTCAGTAAGGGGACTCCTGTCTTGTGGTGGGGCTGACACTATGGTTCTCTCTGTGCATTGGCTGCTCCAAGTGGGAATGTTGTCCTTGAAGCTTGGTGGGCCAGGATGCTGTTCTCAATCCCTGTGCCTCTCCCTCTCCTCCCTCTCCCTCTCCAAATTTGTTCCCCTGTGGTCTGCGAAGATGCCATGAACTTTTAAACTCATGTTCGTACCCCCAATAAATCCTAGACATAAAGATCAGAGTTGGTAACTTACGTGTAGTCTCTACAGTATCTTCAGGAGACACTCAACGAGATAGTTAAAATTACTTTTGATAAGTAGTTATTGAAAGTTCTGAGATATTTTAAAACTTAGTTCAAAATGAGACTATATATCATCGGTAGATGCATGTTGTTAATGCCTCCTCCATTTTTTGTTCTGGTGTATTAGAAGTGAGTGTCTGGCTTCAGGGTGTTCATAGCAGATCAATAATGACACACCTCTTATTCCTGGCACCACCGCAGTAAATTACACAAGACTCTAATCATTAGGTTTGTTTTTTTGAGCAGCTGTAACAAGATACAGGTTTCACCATAACAAGAAATAAATGAGGAAAATATTTTTCTAATATAATGAACCAGATTTGGCAATCTCTAATAGGTAATGACATAGACTATCCTTTGAAATATTATCTTGTAGATTCAGTCTTCAGTGTCATTAGAGATTTTAAGTACAAAGCCACTTCAAATAAAATGCTCAGGAGAAGAATAATGCAGTTAAGTTATAATTTATAAACTACTTTAAGGTAAGGAATAATATTTTTAATGAGAAATTTACCACTATATAAATTTATAGCAAACCATCTGAAATTAGTTGCTTTGGAATTTTTCATCACATTATTAATTAGAGACAGAATACAGTACCCATTGGATCTAGCTTGAACCTCATCCAAAGGAGTGACTGATGCACCAATGAGCATCAGTCTTCAGAGACAGAACAAGACAATAACACAGGTTTTCATAAGTCATGCACCGTTTAGTTTTTTCTAAGTCCCCAATTTCCCAACTCTAAAGTGCTACAAAGAATTCTCTGTTGACTAATAAGGTTATTATCATTGGATTGCCTAAGTGCTTTGAGAACTAGATATGTTAAGTGACAGCACAAGAGCTATCTCAGTCTTGCTCATTTTGTGGAATTAGAGATTTGCACAGTGTGGAAGCTCCCTTGAGAGGAAAGGGTGGTGGTGCTGGTGGTGTGTTGTTGTTATTGTTAGGTTGGGCTCTCTAGGGAAGCCAAACCAATGATGCTTACATATGCTTGTGTAGGAGGAAATTTATGTCAAGAAAATGACTCACACACTTGTAGAAGCAGGTCATTCCAGTCTCATTTCAGGTCTGTGGATCAGATGCTAAGATGGAGGCTTCTCCTGACTTGAGAAGTTTCACAGCCGGATGAGCCCAGGATGGGCAAGAACAACACAGGTTGTAGAGGTGACTGAATCCAAAGTCAGCAGGTCAGGCTTATGCCTGAGAGGTGAATAAATACAAGGTCAGGTGGCAGGCTGCTGATGGCTCCTGGAATTGGCAGGCAATATGGCAGGCCTTTCACTCACATCCAAAGAACCAGAGGTCGATGACCCAGATGGATGCAAGATGCTATGGGACATCTCCTCATATAGGACTTAGGCCACACTCCTGCGGAAGCCTTCTTTCAACTGTACTAGGGCTGGTGCACTACACCCTGATCTTCTTATAACTGATTAGCTTCTCACAGCAGATCCCATTTATGGAGCAGATTACTTTGTGTTACATGATATCATGGAAGATTACTAGGCCCTAACTTTCCAAACTACTGAGAATCCTGACCCAGTCAACTTGACACCAAGCCTGCCTATCACAGGGAGCAAGTAACATATGCACAACCATGGCATTATGATTCAACATCACATTAGCCAAGGAATCAGCAAACAGAAAAGATTTTATCCTGTACTTAAAAAATAATAATAATCTTAGAGAGGAAGAGGGAAGAACCAGGTGGTCTGGATCCTAACTTGGGAAGAGAAGAGTTCTTATTTTGACCTTTTTTTTTTGTAATCCTCAAATTACTTAATAAAGCACTGAACACATTTGTTTTCAGGTACTGTTGATTTCAACTTACCAAAGTAGAACTGCCCCATAGGTTTCCCAGGCTGTCATCCTTAGATAAAGCCAGGTCTTTCGCTGCTGGGTGGGTTTTGAACATCGAACCTTTGGGTTAGCAGCCAAACCCCTCAAACACTGAATCATCAGGCTCCTTGTGAGCACATGGAATGTGCACAGTCTTAACTTTAACAATGGACTTGGCATTTAGTGCCCACTTTTGTAAATCAAAATGTCTAAGGAATCACAAACGGGGGATGATAACACAAGCGGCCATGTAGCAGGGAAATAACAAAGCCCACATGGAAGAAGCACACCAGATTGTGTGATCACGAGGTGTTGACAGGATCAGGTCTCAGGCATCAGCAGATCCAAAACAAACAATCATATCGATGCAAATGAGGGAGATTGGAGCGGATACCCAAATGTCTAATCTGTAGATAATTGGACATCCCCTCACAGAAGGGCCACCAGCAAGGGCCGAGTCAGCCAGGGGGCAGTACAGCACCAGTGTAACACAATATTTCTTTAGTTCTTTTTTGGTGTCAGGAGTGGGATACGATCTTTAGTTCTTTAATATTCCCTCCACACCTCTATCACGACTCCAGTCCTACCTTACAAATCTGGCTAGACCAGAGCAGGTACACTGGTACAGATAAGAGCTCTCAACACACAGAATCCAGGTCAGATAACCCCCCAGGAACAATAATGGGAGTACCAACACCATGAGAGTAGGGGGAAGGTAGAGGGAGATGGGGGAGAAAGAATGAACTGATTTCAATGCTCGATGTATCACCTCCACCCTCTGCCCCTGAGGGTGATGAACAACAAAAACATGGGTGAAGGGAGACAGCAGATGGTGTAAAATAAAAAATAATTTATAAATGATCAAGGTTTCACAAGGGTGGGAGGGTGAGAGAGGGAGGTAAAATAGGAGCTGATATGAAGAGCTCAAGTAGGAAGAAAATGTTTTGAAAATTATGATAGCAACATATGTACAAATATGCTTGATGCAATTGATGTATCGATTGTTATAAGAGCTACAAGAACCCCCAATAAAATGATTTATTAAAAAATATAGAAATAACACATTGACTCATACAGTTTGGGTTTTAAAGCTCAATGTCACAACATTAAAGCAAATAATTATTTCAATATTCTATAGATGAGTTGACTGCCTACAACTTTATTTTTTCAGGCATTTGTGCATATCCTAAGTCTCCAGAATAAGAAAAAGTAATTTTGGAATGGTTGTCTTCAAATGTTCTGTTTGTTCAGCCTTTATGAATTCTTTTCTCCTCCAAAGTAATTACAGAAGGCACTTGCAATAAATATTGAATAATGTGATCATGAGCATGAAGTAAGATGGTTCTTTGGCAACAAAATGGAGACATTTCTCCTCACTCTGTTTCTAATTGTCTCATAATTTGAAAAGGCCCAGTGCACAATGACAGGTACCCATATCTGAGTAATTCTTCCGAGAATGCCTTGTTTTATCCACGAGAAGCATAATTTGGATTACATGTAAAAAGTCTTTTATTTACTGATAAAGATAATTGAATATGGGTCACCTAGGTGAAGCTGTCACCATATGGGAGAAGTTAGCTCATCCCACTGTTTATTTAAAATTGTGCTGAAAATATTCAGAGACAAAAAAAAATCCCAGAAAGCTTTCTGACCTCCAGCAGCAGTTTGGCATTCTGTTATAAAGTATTTTCATGGCTGCAGTTACAGCATTATGTTGCTAACGCACCTCACACTCTGCCATGTGTAGCAGTGTGGGGGTGTTTAATAAATACTATTTGATGATAAGATTTAATTTAGGCGTGACATTTTATGAATGCTTATGATTCATATACCTCCATGGAGCTCAACAGATGCAGTTGGGTTTTAATTTTGTAGAAGTTGAGGAGCCAACTTGGCACCTTAAAAAGTGGTGGCTGCACATCTTGCATTTTGTCCCATCTGTCACAGTGAAGGGGTTCCTCTGCTTGGATGCACCTCTACGTTACCAAGCATGGCGCCCTTCCTTAAATGAGGACTGCTCCCTCAGGCCCAAAATACACGAGACAAAGTCACACCATCTTAGTGTCCTAAGCCCATCCTGGCTATACGCTTTCCAAGATTGATTTATTTCTTCTTTTGGAAGTCCATAGAAAAGATTGAAGTTATCCAATATTTCATTTTACCTGGGTCCACAACCAATGTAGTGGTCAAGAAATCAAATGGCGTATTGCACTTTGCAGATAGGCTCCAAAAGAACCTCTTTAAAATACGGAAAGCAGAAATGCTACATTGAGATGTAAGGGGCACCTGACCGTGGTATTTTTCAGTCCCTTCAAATGCATGTGAACACCGGGCAATGAGTGAACAAGGAAGATCACAGAAAGAAGTGATGCTTTTGAACTTTTGGTTGTTCTCAGTGTGTTAAGAAACCGACTGATAGCCCATGTTGAGATCTGTGGTTTTAGTTGATTCTGTGGCTACAGGTGGCAGCATTTTGCAAACATGGAACCAAAGTGTCGCTTGAGGAAGAGCGTGTAAATGAATCATCCCACATCCATCACAACAATAAAGACATCCTTGGAAATACGTATCCTTTTGAAATGGGTGACTTCGATAAAGGAGAGAGAGGTTACGCCATTACACAACTCCTAAATAGTCAAGGCTAGCAAATCCCAAGGGATCATCTTGGCTTGAAAATCTAACTTCATTTTTGAAGCTTTGCTGTGGATCGAATCTCATGGATTCGAATGAAATCCTGGTTTGTGAAAATAAACAATGCACTGTGACATGCATAAAGCTTGACTAGGACATGGCAGTTTTCAATGATACATTCTGTGAAAATCATAGAAACAAGTGTGCTGCTATTTGCCATCGAGTCAGCTCTGACGCAAAGCGACCCTCCGTCCAACAAGAGGGGGCACCACCTGCGCATGCGCCATCCTCAGGCCTGTTCTTAGGCGGGAGCCCATTGCCACAGCTCTGTGTCAGTCCTCTCATTGAGGGCTTTCCTCTCTTTCTGGCCCCCCCCCCCAGCCCCCACACACTTGACCAGGCATGGAGAACTGACCTTAATGCAAATCGGATGCATTTCAAAAGCTCTGACATCCAAACAAGATGAAAGGATGCATTCACCTTTGCGACCCAACCCCCAAGTTCTATGTTGCTTTCACTTTGGGGTTTGTTTGTTTATCCTTAAGATTTGCTAGACTTTCTCAGCACATGGCCCATTCAGTCTTATCTTCTTGGGGAGTATAGCTGCTTCTTAACTCCGGTTGCCACCTTATTCAACAACCTAAACACTAACTCTGCTGAGAAGCGCCTCCACTTCCCCAAAGTCGCATAGTCACAAAGGAAGGAGGCTCCATAGCACTTTCTTCTTTTGTTCTTTGCCTGTCAACACACCTTAGCCAGTGCCCTAGGCTGAGAATTCTGTCTTACTCGCCTTGGTATCCCAAGTGTTATTAATGCGGCTACTTTGCTGCTGGACTCCCAGCCACCATGAGAGGAATGGAAGCTGTTGGTATCCCAGTGGGGCCCAATGGGGCCTCAGTCTTTGGTTTTGCTGGATTCTGCCGACTGGTCTGTGATAGAGACCTAGAGGAAAACCCCCTTTGCACTTTCTTATACTTCTATTTCAGTCTAATCTTGGTGCAAAACTGTCAGGATGGGCAGATCTTATAAGACTGCATTTCAATGTTCTACTTTCTGTGCCATTCTGCAAGGACTAAGACTCATACCTCCAGGGTTCCTAGCAAGTCCTCATCAACTATTCCAGGACTCCAGAGGCAAAACAATTCATTGCTGGGAAAATGTCCATGAAAAATTGATTTCATATATAATGAGGCTTAGGAGTGAATTTTTTTTCCATGTGCATGTCCATATTGTGATACGGCAAGTGCTTGAGGCCTCAGGAATGCCTGGTGTGCAGCCATGCTGACTTTACTCAGGTGCAGATGGAAAGGCACCTGAGCCTCAGAGTGCGTTTGCTGACAGCATTTTGAAGATCACACTGGCTGCGATTGCCATGCAGGAGGCATGGCCTCATGTCAAAGACATTCTGGCGATCTCTGTCTTTATGTAACATTTGCTAGGTGCCCTAGGGAAAACTTTTTTCCTTTTTAGTAATGAACACTTAGAAATAATTGAGCAGTATAACATAATAGCTAAGAGCAATTGCTTTCGAATCCAACTACCTGAGCTTAAATTCTTCTTCAGCCGCTTATGGAGTGAACAGCTCACCCTAGGTTGCCCGGAACTCTTCCCGACCCAGCATTTAAAATTCCCCATCCTTGGGAACCGCCCCAGTCCAGACCACCCAGTGACACTTGGTCAAGGCTCTTACCTTCCCTGACTCTGTTTCCTCTCTCAGAGGAGAACACGGGTAGTCCTGCTTCATAGGTCTGTTGTAACGCTTAAATGCGTTAACGCTTGTACAACAGTTAGCACAATGCTTTGCACTTAAAAAATATTGACGTGAATCCAACTGCTGGTGTCATCAAAGAGCCCAGGCAGAACAGTGGCTTAAGCATTGGGTAGCTAATTGCAAGGATGGTTGAAACCCAGCCACGGCAACGAGGGAGAAAGCTAAGGCTGTCTGTCCCGTAAAGATTTACAGCCTCAGATAGTGCCTGGCTATTGAGAGATATAGTGTCTGGGGACTTAAAGGCTTGAAAGTAAACAAGCGGCCATCTAGCCCAGAAGCAACAAAGCCCACATGGAAGCAGCACACCAACATGTGTGATCATGAAGGGCTGAGGGGACCAGGTTTCAAACAACAAAGGCAGGGGGAAAAATCACATCACCGTGAATGAGGGGAGTGTGTGATGGGGACCCAATGCCTGTCTGTAGACAGCTGGACATCCCTTGCAGAGGGGAAGTGGGGAGAAGATGAGTCACTCGGGGTTCAGTGTAGCAACAATGAAACTTAAAACCTTCCTCTAGTTCTTGAATGCTTCCTCCCCTCCCAATTATCATGACCCCAATTCTACCTTGCGGACCTGGATAGACCAGAGGATGCACAGCGGTGCAGTAGGGATCTGGAAACAGTGAATCTAGGACGGATGAACCCCTCAGGACCAGCAGTGAGAGTGGCGACACCGGGAGGGAAGGGGATGTAGAAAGGGGGAACCGATCGCAGGGATCTACATGTAACCTCCTCTCTGGGGGATGGGCAACAGGAAGGTGGGTGAGGGGAGACGCCGGGCAGTGTAAGATAAGATAAAATAATAATTTATAAATTATTAAGGGTTCATGAGGAAGGGGGGAATGGGGAGGGAGGGGGAGGAAAAAAAAGAAAATTAGCTGATTTCAGGAACCCAAGTGGAAGGCGAATTTTGAGAATGATGAGGGCAACAAATGTATAAGGGTGCTTTACTCAATTGATGTATGTATGGATTGTGATAAGAGTTGTATGAGCCCCAATAAAACGATGTATTAAAAAAAAAGATTTACAGCCTCAGAAACCCTAAGGAGCAGTTCTCTTCTGTCTTGTTCCTTGACCCTAAGGCAGTGGAGTTTGGTTTCGAGGAATTCTTGTCATCCGTGTGGGCTAGTGTGGGTTCCTTTCTTTCCTTCTGCAACAGTGAGACATGCAGCATTAAATGGAGGCAAAAAGAACCATACTATGATGTTCTGATAAACTTCTAGGCCGTGATACAATGTCCTCTCGTTCCTAAAGCTGCCCACCCGTCTCTGAATCCATGATGGGAGAAAACTGGAGGTGCTCTTATAGAGGTGCAGCCACTATTTAGCATCTGTAAGCACAGCACAGAGCTCTGTAAAGTGGTACTTGGGTTTCTTAAAACAATGCTTTGGACAATGGTAACAAAAGCAGACCAGGTCAAGACCAGGATGCAGCCAACATTCCAGGCATGGGGCCACCTCAGTTGCTGCTAGCTTTCCAGCCCAGGATTGGGCATTACAGCCTGGAATGGGCAGGACGGAGGCGCTAACTCCTGATTTTCATCATTAGAGAATTACCATGCCATTGAAAAGTGGTGTTCCACAAAATAGGTGCTGTCAGATCCTGTCTTTGTATTGCCAAACAAAGACATTCACAAGTGAGTCTATTCCAACATTTGCGTCCTACTTTGTAAACATAACCAATGCAATGAGCTATGACTCATGCTAACCCCATGTGTCGTAGTAGAATGGAGCTCAACAACTGGTTTTTTAAAACGTAGATAGCTAGCCCTTTCTTCTGAGTTGTCTCTGGATGGACTTCACCTGCCATCCTCTCAGGTCGCAGCTGAGTGTTTGACCATTTGCCCCATTTGGGGACTCCTGGTCCATCTCGACTGGGTGCTGTGTACTGTGCCTGGGTACAAAGTGAAAAGGACACGCTTTGCATTAGGTCTCCTGTTCTGTGTGACTGCACGACAAAGGACACAGTGCCATTCAGTAAGAGTCTCACCTGCCGTTAGCCGATTGATGTCGCCTTTCATGTAGAGGCGACACCGCGACATTCAGAGATCAGAAATATCAGTGATGGGCCTGTCTCAGGGTTTTTACCTGGTACTTGGACCTTACACTCCGGGGCAAGGCTAAGACTAACAATGTAGGCAAAATATGGGGAGGGAGCACAAATGGAAGGAAGGGACGGTGGAGAAATGCAGACATTGCACACTGCCCCTTTGCATCCCACAGGTTTCCACTTGTCCCTCCTTAGAAAGCCCTGAGCCTCCTCTGTCACTTTGAATCGCTTTATCCACACCTTCCACAAATGCCATTTTACTTTCTCTTGATTCGATTAGTTGTTTACTTCCTCAGATTGTTTAATATACTCGTAGCTATTTGATTTATCTATTGGATAAATAAACCCTGGTAGTGCATTGGGTTATGAGTTGGGCTGCTAACAGCAAGGTCTGTGGTTCAAAACCATCAGCCACTCCATGGGAGCAAGATGTGTCTTTCTACTCCGTAAAGATTTGCAAGGTCATAAGGTCACAGCAGCAGTTCTGCTCTGCTCTACAGGGCCACTGTGAGTTGTAGCAGACTCCATGGCCCTAAGCTAGGTGTATTAATTATGGTATAGGGAGGGCATGAAGGTTGGGCTTCACATAGAGAGGTCTTTGTTTTGAATCAGCACCTGCTCCTCAGGAGGAAGATGTGGCAATCTGATTCTGTAAAATTCATGTACATCTTTATAGGAGCAGAAAGTCTCATTTTGCTCTTGAGGAATGGTTGGGGGACTGGAACTGCTGACACTGTGGTTAACAGTCCATTTAGTAACCCACTATGCCACCAGGGCTCGCTCCTTTATATCTCACACAGAATGCTTACCTTTGTTTTGTTTTTTAGTTAGGGATACCTACAAAAAGGGAACATTAGTTAAGCTGCAATGAAGAGGTCAATAATTTTAGTGTAACTATTGAACAGATCACAGAGGGGCAGCGAAAAAGAGGAAGGCCCTTGACAAGATGGATGGACACAGTGGCTGCAACACTGGGCTCGACCCTAACAACAATTGTGAGGCTGGCTCCTGACCAAGCGGTGTTTGGTTTATTGAACACGGCTTGATATGTGTCAGAACTGACTCAACAGCACCTAACAACAGCATATTCTGACAACCATGCATGCAAATGAAAAGCAGAACCTCTCAACAAATTCAACAAGCCTCAAGTGAACAAGAGTGAAATACCTTCCCTTGATTAATTCTTGAATTGAAAACCTCAAGACTCCATTCTGAACTGCATATAAAACAAGGAGAGCTAACGCCTGCGCGCTGGAGATAATGGGACAGAGCCAAAGCTGTATTCTGAGGGAGTGGAAAATAGATCTACAGCCTCGGAAACCATATGGAGTCATTCTCGTCTGTTCGATGGGGTCACTGGCATCAATCTGACAGCAGTGGATTTGGGGTTGCGTTGGGTTCTTGTGCAGATCGAGCTCTTAAAGCAAACAGTGGCTCAAGCATGTTAGAAATTCATTTCTCGTTAATGTCACAGGCCAGAGGAAGCTGAGAGATCAGCCTGTTCCAGGTCATTAAAGCCTTTCTGTCTTGTTGCTCATCAAGGTGTTGCCCTTGTCTGCATTGCTGCGAACAGCTCACCAATAACACGTACATGTTCCAGCTGAAGAGCTAAGACAGTGAGGAAGACCGCTGGCTTCTTTAAGGATCGGATCCAGCAGCAGCACATCCTAGTCATGTGTCCACACACAGGGAGAGGCTGGGAAATGTAGTCTTTAATGGAACCACTAGCCTTTTACCATGGAGTCTATTCTGACTCATAGCACCCCTACATTTGGAGTCCCATACTGCAAATCTTTATGCGAGCAGTCTCGTCTTTGTCCTGCGCAGGACTGACAGCATTAAACCACTGACCTTGTAGTTAGCAGCTCAAGGGTTAACCCTCTGGCACCAGAGGTATTTTGTGCATACTCAGGAAAGGAAAAACTGTTGATCTTCTGCTCCCCCACCTCCTTTCTCCAAACCGCTCTTTTCAAGAAGCGTTTATTTTGAAAATCATAATGTGTTGAGGAACAAATTAAAAATTCCAACTAGTTGTTAACCAAATAGAAACTGAACAAAAGCCACTTTAATTGACTTAACTGTTCACCCATTTGAGTCTTTCTGTTCTTATTTAGAACAAAGTCCAAGCCCTTAGAAGTCAGGATTTCAGGACTCCAAACACTAGAAGCCACAGAGTATGTCTTACACGTTGTTTCAGTGAGTTTTTTTTAAACCATGAAAATTCAATGCTCGTATTGAATTATTGCCATAGTATTTGGGTGCTGGTACCTTTCTCAGGATAAGCTTGATTTGGACTTCTGCTGGCATTTTATGAAATCCTGGTAAATAAAGAAGTGCACTATCTTCTGATAGCTCTTTTACCATGAGAGTGTGGCCCAGGTACAGTGAAAACCATAAGAAGCAAACATTTAAATCATTATCTAGGATCCCATCCATATAGAAAATAATAGATTGTCGACAGCTCCCTATATATTATTACCTGTATGCTATTTCCGAGGAATGGAAGGAGGGATAGTGAAGTTAACATTTCAGTTTGTATATGTCCATAGTTTTTACAGTGGTCATATTATTTATAATATAAAAAAAGAAAGAAGGAAAATTGACAGGAGCCCCAAACTGGAAAGCTGATGGTGTCGGAATGTATTATTGGGTTAGCTGTTCAGGTCACTTCGGTTCTTTACAGCAATCCCTGGATCCCCGATGCCCACTTCCGTTCCCGGATCCCCACATCAACTCTGTAATCCCAGCTGTCCTCGGCCCTGAGTGCCTGGGTCCCCACCGCTTCTCAAGCGCTCCTTTAGTCGAAGCCAAGATACTTCTTTCTTTCTTATGCACCTGGACTCTACAGTCCTTTCTGCCAGTAGAATTGTTAGGTGTCGTGTTAGGTGTCGCTTCACAACACTGAAAGAATTCACACAGCAGAAGCACTTTTGTAAATCCAAGTGACTTTTATGAGGGCAAGGGAAGTTTCAGTTATTACAGTCTCAACAGGTACATGCTACTTCTGGAAAGCACACAAGGGTTTGCACAAGGCGCGTATGATTAAAGATGGCCACTTCAGGAAACGCGAAAAAACACTGGAAAAGGATCACAAAAAACCAAGCACTCAGAAGCGAGAGCAGGAACTCCCCAGAGGACAAGAGGATGTTGCTAAGAGGGCCGGAAGTGCAAGCGCAACACTCCCAGGAGGGAGATAGCTCCACCCGGGCACCGCTGAATGTCTGAAAGCTTGGCCACTTGCCTACAGCCAGCTTTTATCCCCTCCCAGCCCCACTGGCTAGGGAGACGTGGTTGAGGGTACTGGCTGACCTGAATGGCGTCTCTAAACACACCTGTGTGATGTCCTGCTGCTGGTGCCTAGTCTGTGTGCCCAGGTGGACCCCCCACTTTGGCCTAGTGGCTTGGGTCTGAGCATGCTCCATTCTGGATTTTCCCATAGGTTTCTAATTAGTCTACCTTACCTGATTTCTTTCAACCCCTGTATTGTGGCATGAACAGCTAATTTCCATTTAGCACAGGCATTCGTGGGGAGCCCCCCCCCCCGCCTTTGTCCCTATCTAGCTAACTTTCAGAATGACCTGTGCCCCTTTCCCTGGCCCAGATTCCACATCCCTTAAAGCCCAGGGCAAGTTGCACTCTCACTCCAATAGCAACCCTTACCAAGTTCCTGGAGTACAATGTATTTCACTGATTGTCGATCGTCATGTAGGCAGATTACAATGTGGCAGTACAGTAATTTAATTGCTCCCTTAGGATGTGAAATTAACTGAAAATTTGCCGTAAAGTCATGTACATGTTTTGTATTTATTACTATTTATTATCCTTTTTTCTCCAGGGGATAGGAGGAAAGAAAGTAGAGAGAAAAGACGTTTTGACGTAGTTTCTTAGCTGAGCACTCAGAGCCACTTGGATCAATATTCCCAAACTCTGGCATTTCAATGGCTGAACTATTGTCCTACTTCAAACACACAGCTACTCTGGGCCCATCTATCAGATAGCTCAGAGGTGCAAAATAGATGCCGTTGTCAATAAGGGACCTTCATCTTCCCTGTCACTTTTGTTGATGAGTCTGGTGACCTCTGGGGCCCATTTTTTAGTACCCTGAAATTATAGAACAGATTTTCTACATATATTTTGAACTTGAGTGTGTGTTGAGTGTATGTCTTTCTTAAAGTCAAAGGAGTCTGCTTTTGAGTCTAACAAGTGATAAGTCTGAATTTCAGTTCTGTTCTCATGTACATTAGGATGCCATTCCTCTGCCCTGTTTTAACAAATGGCATTCCAACCTGCAGATAGGCTTGAAATTAGGCAATCTCAGAACCCTACATTAAACCCCCAATATCACATCATATCAAGAACATGTGAGTTACATTTTGAAAATGTGAGAAAGATAAAGTGCATACTGTAGAAAGGCAAAAAATGGTAGCTGATGATAATAATTATATTCCCAAATGAAAGCATTCTCTTATGTACAGGTACCTCGAAAACATATTCTTGCATCTGAGTTGGCTCATTTAAAGCCCACCAATATGACAAGACTGACTAATCTCTGCAACAAAGCCCCAAGCATCCTATTTGCATGTCTCACTCAGTCATTAGGTAGGAGCTCCTAAGACTCTGGCTAGAAGAGCCATTTCAAGTAGTCCAGTGTGCCCCAGGGGCCAAGGTAAATGTGTGTGAATAAAAAGAGGAAGTATCATTTGAGGAGATCAAAAGTGGTGGAGACATCAGCCACCCTGTGTAGAGTTTGAGTCTAAACCTTTATGGGGCAGACAGCTTCCTCTTCTCCCCGAGAGCAGCTGGTGGACACAAGCCTCCAACCTTGTAGTAGGGGACCCATGGGTTACTTACCCCTCAACACCCCCAGAACTCCTTGTCATTTGAGTAGCTGTTGGCAAATTACCTTCTGTAGGTGTTATATATCACATTACACTCCTTATTCTCTATACAGTATGAGAGTACCTGTTTCCCCCAGCTTCTCCAAAACAGAGTGCTGTCCAACTTCAAAGAAAAAAAAGTGTTTCCTATTCTGATAAGGGAAGAAAACTAAACCGTGTTAGGGCCATCTTATGGTATAGGGTCGTTTGTATTTTTCCCTATGAAAATTGATGTTCTTTTTTATTTTTCAGAGTTCTCTGTATATTAAGGAGATTATTCTTTTATGCGCTATGTTGTTTTCTAATTATTTGTTGAGGCATATGTTTCCACAAATGTAAGATAAAACGGGCTTGAAATTATGGGAAGCAACAGTAAGAAATATTAAATCTCAGTTTGAAAAAATAATAGTGGCCAGTATTTCATGAGATTTTAATACACATAAAATTATTCTTAGTGTTTTCTATTCAGACTTCGTAATATGAGGAAGATGAAACACAGAGATATTAAGTAATATACCCAAAGTGAGTATTCAAAGCCATACATTTTGACTCCCGGGCATGTTTTTAACTGCAATGCTTAGTAGTAGAGATGTGTCCAGCAAGGCAGTGAGGTCCCCACCAAGGGTAGTATTTAAGCTAGAGATGGCTTGTCGGGAATTTTATAAAGGAGACCTGGAGATCTGGGATCGGATCAGCTAGCAAGCAGCCCTGCGGTACAATAGTTAAGGGCACTGCTGGTAACTGAAGGCCAGGCATTCAAACCCCCATGGAAGAAAGATGTGGCTGTCTGCTTCTGTTAGGATTACTGCCTTGGGACCCTACCGCACAGTTCTGCTCTGTCCACAGGACCGACTCACTACAATGCATTTGGTTTTAATCAAATGACATCGTAGAGCCCTTCCAGCCCTAGTGACCTTCTGCTCCAATAAAGACCCCTAACAGAAGCACTGCCTCTGGCGCCCAAGGAGCCCATTGTTGCAAACAATGGCTTCACAGTAACAATGTGTGATGCACTGGCTAACTGTACCTGCATAGGGACGAATGGGAATGTCTTTCTTTTGTTGCTTTGAGTGTAAGTGTTGAGGAAATATTTGGGGATGAATTAATACATGATTAATGATACAGCTTATTCTAAAACCTCTTGAACATAGCTCAATCAGTACAAAGCTCAATCAGGAGTGATTATCCAGTAATTAATGAACCTCTATGATGTATGAAGTCTGAGCTAGAAACTCAGGGGTACAAAAAAGTGCAAGATATTCTTCTGGACTAAGAATAAAGTAACTAACGATAAGGACAGAAAAGCCAATGAGCGTCAAAGAAATGTTTACAGGCCTTGGAGTGGAGATGAAAGACTGCGTGGAGGCGTGAAGCAGTAGGGGAGATGTCTCAGAGAAGGCAGGACTTCACGGGCCTTAATTTGATTTGGAGAAGAGCAAAAGAACTTTTTTTTTAATTTTTTAAAATTTTATTTATTTATTTATATGCATTTTATTAGGGGCTCATACAACTCTTATCACAATCCATACATATACATATACATACATCAATTGTATAAAGCACATCCGTACATCCTTTGCCCTAATCATTTTCTTTTTTTTTTTTAATCTTTTTATTGGGGCTCATAAGGCTCTTATCACAATCTGTACATACATCAAATGAGCAAAGGACCCTTATACATTCATTGCACTCGTCACTCTCATAATTCACCTTCCACTTGGGTTCCTGGAATCAGCTCGGTTTCCCTTTTTTTCCCCCCATCCCCCTCCCTCCCCGATCCCACCCCTGGTCCCTTGATAGTTTATAAATAATTATTATATCTTATCTTACACTCCCCGGCATCTCCCCTCACCCGCCTCCCCCTTGCCAATCTCCCAGAGAGGAGGTTACACATAGATCTCCGAGATCGGTTCTCCCTTTCTACATGCCCTTCCCTCCTGGTGTCGCCACTCCCACCGCTGGTGTTGAAGGGTTCGTCTGTCCTAGATTCCCTGTGCCTCCAGATCCCCACTGCACCGCTGTACATCCTCTGGTACAACCAGGTCCGCAAGGCAAGGTAGGATTGGGGTAATGATGATTGGGAGGGGAGGAAGTGTTCAGGAACTAGAGGAAGGTTTTGAGTTTCATTGTTGTTACACTGAACCCTGTGTGGCCCATCTCCTCCTCACTACCACTCTGGAAGGGGTGTTCAGCTCTCTACAGGTGGGCATTGGGTCCCCTTCATGCACTCCCCCTCTTTCACGGTGATGTGATTCTCACCACCACCCCACCTTTGATGTTGGAGACCTGGTCTCCTCTGTCCTTCATGGTCACCTATGTTGGTGTGCTGCTTCCGTGTGGGCTCGGTTGCTTCTGGGCTAGATGGCCGCTTGTTTGCTTTCAAGCCTTTAAGTCCCCAGACGCTATATCTCTCAGTAGCCGGGCACCATCCGCCTTCTTCACCACACTTGCTTATGCACACTTTCATCTTCAGCCATTATGTGAGGAAGGTGATCACACAATGATTGTTTTTGTTCCTTTGTATCTGCTACATGGTCCATTCAACACCTTGTATTCGCAAAATAACTTTTTAATTCATGGAAAAGGTTTGAGTAAAGGCACCAAACAACAACAATCAATTCAGTGCCATTGAGTCCATTCCAACTCACAGCTACCCCGAAGGACGGGCTCGTCTGCCCCTGTGTGTTTCCCACACTGGCTCTTTTTCACCTTTTTCACGGGGAGCAGCTGGTGGTTTCAAACTGCTAACCTTCCATTTAGCCGCCCAACTGGTAACCACTGCGACCACCGCAGCTCCTTATGAGCAAAGGCACACACATAGAACATCTCGTGGTGTTTGTGAGTGATTTTAAGCAGGTGTGTGAAGCAGACTGAGAGATAAAACCATAAAGATGAAAAGAATTCTAAATAAACTTGGGACTAGGGAAGGCTACTGTGAAAGGGTTTCTTTTTTTAGGAAACCCATTATATTAACCTTTTGTGGGAAGAGGCGAGGATGGGAGCAGATGATTTAGTAAACCATCACAATATTCTGGGCAGGAGGTGATAAGGGAGATAGACACAGAATGTGGAGGAAGGGAGGGAGAGAACGTGTTGAAGGACTTATGAGAATTAGCCAAATAACTGAGTGTGTTGAGAGGTCAAGAGAGCCAGCAGAGTAAAACACAAACGGACATTTTCAGCACATTTGTTTTGCTACGATCCACGATACACACACACACACACATACACACACACACACACACACACACACACACAGAAAATATAACCAAGAACAATTCTTCTTCTCTTTGGGAATGAATAAGTACAAAATTCTATCAACATGTGATAAAATAGCAAGATAATTTAGGATAGTCTTTTATGTTTGAAAAATAAGTAAATGCGTCTCATGACATTGTGGATTTAAATTCCATGAAACAAACTGTGTATAGATTGTTGAATGGAAAACCAATTTGTTCTGTACATTTCCACCCAAATCACAATACACGGTTTTATTTTTGTTTGTTTGTTCAAAGCGGATGAAAGAAATAGTGATGAAGTTCGCTCAACTCTGTGGATCTACTAAAAAGTATTGAATTGTACATTTTAAAGGAATAAAGTTTCTGGTATGTGAGTTATGTATCAATAAAATGGAATGGTTATTTAACACAGCCAATGGGAAATCTTTATTAGGTTCTAAGGACTTTTTCTGGGGACCTCGTTAAATCCTAACAAATACTTACCTCCCCTCCCACCGACCCAAACCTGGGTGATTGTCCCCCAAAGAAGGCTCTCCGATAAACTGTGGACCAAAATGCCTCACACATCAACGCCCATCAGAATTTCTGCTCCCGTCCCATCTCGGCACTCTGCAGCTCTATGCTCCAAGGCCCTGCTGAGAACCATCGAAGAAACTTCAACAAGGGTTTGTCTGCTGGGCCAGTTTTCCCTCCAACAGACTTTTCTGCTAAAGTGAAACCCTGCGGGCTGTGCAAAGCCCCGACTCCTCATAGAAAACCCGAAAACAAAAAGTTGCTGAATCATTTTTTTATTAAACATTAATTTTGCACTCCCAGCAAGTAAATCCATTCTTCTGACTCACAAACTTTCAATAAGGCAGCAAGTAGGGAAAGAAAAAGAGTAGTTACACATAGTCTTCCACCTCCACCCCTGGCACCAGCTTCAGCTGTAGAGGCTGGCGCTAGAGACTGCAGTGGGCTTTTCCTCTCTCTGTGTCTTTCTTTCTTTCTTTCTTTCTTTCTTTCTTTCTTTCTTTCTTTCTTTCTTTCTTTCTTTCTTTCTTTCTTTTTCTCTCTCTCTCTTTCTATCTGCTACCTAATTTTCCTCACTCACTGGGGAAAATTGATGAAGACTGGGTATACCTAGATTTCTCAGCATTCATTTGTCATGTTCAATTACAGTCCACTTAATTACAGGAGGAGGGTTTCGAGATGACACAGAAGCTCCTGGAGCCTCCCTGGCATACCCATCCCTCATCGGAGCCTCTTGCTGTCTGAAGTGTCACAGCCTGCACACGCTCGCCCTGCTGATTTCTTAGCGCTGAGAAAAGCAGAGTGGGGAGTCTTCAGGGAAAAGCCCCACAACCTTGCTGCCCAGACCACTACCATCCATCACATGGGCAGCTTAAAGGCAAGGGATTCTGGGGAAGGTGAATGCAGGCCACAGATGCTGATCTTGGACATCTACATGTGTCTATTAGTTTATTGTATTTTTGACGTAAGGGTGCACGGCAAAGTAGGTCTGTAGTCAACGATTTCTGTACAAACTTGTCCGGCAGCATTGATTATATTCATCTCATTGTACTATATGACCTTTAAATATTTTGCTTTTAATATGTACTTCTTGCCCTGTCTTCCTTCCTTCCACTCTCACTCCACTTTTAGCAACAACATAAAATTGTCCTTGACTTCCCCTGTTGCCTTGGCGTCGATTCTGGTTCATCACAACCCATATGCGTCAGACAAGAACTGTACTTTAAAGGGTGTTTTTTTTAATATTGTATCTTATTTGTTATTGAAAATATACACAGCGGGGCATGCTCCCACTCAACCACGTCCATATGTCGACTTCAGTGACGTTGGCTACATCCTTCGGGCTGTGGAGCCTCATTCGGTTCATCCTCCCTTTCTGAATTGTGCCTCCTGCATTCACACAATCTCATTGCTTGCCTGGCTTCCTAGCTAACCTTCTAAGTTAGCGGTTCTCAACCTGTGGGTCGCGACCCAGATGGGGAGTTGTTGAACGACCCTTTCACAGGGGTTGCCCAATTCATAACAGGAGCAAAATGACAGCTATGAAGTACCAGTGAGAATAATGTTATGCTTGGGGGGTCCCCACCACATGAGGAACTGCATTAAAGGGTCACAGCATTAGGAAGGTTGAGAACCGCTGCTCCAAGTTGCTGCTGCTCTTAAAAAGAGCTCTCTTCTCAAGCCAGGCTCCCTTACTAATTAAGTCATGCTGCCGTTCGGTTTAAAGAAGATGTCAGGGCATATTTTTGGTTTATGTTTTAAAAATTATCTCGGGGCAATAGTTTTGGGGATTCATCTAACTTCCTGGATCCTTCGATTCTTTGAGCATTTTCTCTGTTTCCCCCCTTTTTGAGCAGGATCTTTTTATAGACTCTTCAGCTAAAGCATAGCCGGGCACCATCGAGCACTTCTGGCCTGATGGAGGCCGTTGTTCCTGGAGGGAATTAGCTACACGTTCCGTTTCCTCCTCCTATTGGGGACCCCTGCCTCTTTTGCTCCAGGTGGTTTTTAGTGGCTAATTTTTCAGATGTGGATCACCAGGCCTTTCCCCCTTGGTGCCTCTGGGTAGACTTGAGCCAGCAACCTTTGAATTAGCAGCTGCACACTTAACTTCCCCCCCCCCCCCGAGACTCCAGTGTGCTATATTCCCTGTTAGTGTTGCCTCTGATCAAACATGATTCCTGTTTCTTTCCCCTTCCCTCCCTTATCCAGGGAAGAAGGTAAGCCAAATGTTTCTCTAGGGGCATTCTTACACCTGTTCTCAGAAAACCTTTTGAAATAACCAGCCTTTCTTTTTGATAGTTTCTTTGTTCCCATTTCAGGATATTCTGAGCATTATTGAGTTATGGAAATGATTTCTTAAGCCAGAGACCCCTTACCTCAACCCTGAGAGGTCAGAGCTAACTCTGCTCACAAGGGAGAACACTCCCACAAGGGCATTCAAAACCTCTGCTCCTTTCTCTCCATTGTCTGGGCAAATTTCAACTCTCACGCTCAGGTTGAGCCATCAACACATTATGACAGAATCTGTGGCAGTTGCATTTACTAGAAAGTATTTAATGAACAACCACTCACTCGTGGAACTGTGCCAACAGCTGCTGTCTTGCACTCTGGGGACTTTACTGTCTAAGGCCTATATGAGTGTGTGTTCGCCATATTTAACTTCATCTGTCCCTAACTACCCTGATCACATGTCACTATCAACAGACTAACACAGCTGACAATGCATTGCAAAGATCTAGTGTCCTCCCTGCACAACAGATCATACTAAAACCAGCAACTAGCAGGTATTGCGTGTGTACTATATGCCACGCAAAGAGCCAAGCATTACTTAATTCTCGTAACAGCCCCATAGAAAGGGATCTTTTACTGTGTCCATGTCAACGAAGAGGCGCAGAGGTTAACTAGCCCCGTCTTGCAAGTGATGGTGCTGGAGCCAGAATACCAACTGCTGACACTGACGTCACTGTCGTCCACCCACTCGATAAGCTTGGTTTCCTGACAGTGAATTGCCGAGTGAAGAAATAAGATTTTAAGATGGATTTTTTTTTTAGAAAAAGGAAAATGAATTTGCACAGACTATCATCCCCTTGTTACTATGACCAGAAAAAATTAAATCTAACCCTCACCCTTTATGAACTTACTGAGTTATCTGGTTCACAATTAGTACCTCAGTGGATACAAAAGCCCTGATTTTATCAGTACGTGTTGTGACTTGATAGCTCATGTTCATCTTTCTCACACTTGGTTTCTAATTAGAAATAGTGACTTGTGGCTCCTTCAGCGTGTATTACAAGTACCTTCCTGAAAAAGCTGCTTGCATGTTGAAAATTAGAAAATTAATCCCATTCGAAATGTAGCCAGGTTTGCGGTGGCCTCTCCTCCCAGGGAGGCCCTGAGTCCACCGGTTGGCTCTGTGGTGGCTGTTAGGCACCATCAAGTCAGCTCTCACAGCAACCTCCGCTCAACAGACCAAAGATGTGATTGTCCTGCGCCTTCATCACAATCAGGACCCTTTGCCGCAGCCACCATGTCAATCCCTCTCCCTGACCTCCCGTCTTCCTCTTTTTTGCTCACTTTCTACTTTTCCAAGCATGATGTTCTTCTCCAGGGACTAGCCTCTCCTCCGATAATGTGTCCGAAAGACCCCCTGGTGTAAGTCAGACTGCTAGGCGGTCAGCAAACAGCCAGAGAGAATGAAGAAATCAGATGCTTCCAGGGATCTGTGGTCACACAACAGAGTAGTTCTGTCTGGTCTCGACAAGGGAAGCCCTTCGATTTAGTGGATTTGTATTTAACAGTGTCGCAGTATTGGTTCCTACCCGGGGCAGCTGGCTGTGCTCTCTGCCTCAGTGCCCACAGCTGCCATCTCTGCAGGAAGCACTGATGAGAATGAATGGGTTTTCCTGAGCCTCTGCCTCCCAGTTCCAACAAACCCCACAGGACTCTGCTCTGACAGAATTTCCTTCTAGAAGGACTTTCTGGGCTTATATACATTTATATTCATCTTCAATTTCCATTAGAACACTCGGCATCCTCGAGGGTGTTTTTTTAAATGGGGCCTGTGCACTTTCAACAGAGTTAGATGGTCTGTTGCTTTCCGGAGGGGTCGAGCACAGTGCTTTTGATAACGTGTGGTTTCCACAAATGACTGCATCCTCTTCCCCTACCTCAGTGGTTCTCCACCTTCCTAATGCCGCGACCCTTTAATACAGTTTCTCATGTGGTGGTGAGCCCCCAACCATAAAATTATTTTCGTTGCTACTTCGCAACTGCCATTTTGCTACTAGTATGAATCGGGTGACCCCTGCGAAAGGGTCATTCCACCCCCACAGGGGTCGCAGCCCACAGGTTGATGCTCTACAGTGGCATCTATGAAGGTGGCAAATTTCACGCTGAGCTCTCTGAGCACAATCAAGTGGTAGAATAAGGGATTCAAGAGTAAGCAGTTCCCAGTGACTTATTTATAGTCTCTCAAGTAGTGTAAACATAATCTAGGTCCTGCTCCTTCAGTTATTATCTTACTGTTGGGAGGCCCCTATTCTCTGAGGTATCACCTTGGGGCAATGATATCAATTCTGGTTTAGAAGAAGAGATGTCGTAAAGGCGGTTGCATCAGACTGCAAGGGACTTCTGCGCTTGTCTCCGCTCATCTCCCACCAAGGGCTGCTTCCTGGCCCCGCCCTGCCATGCACAGACCCTGGGCTGCTCTCTGGGTGTACATTGTGCTCAGAAGCACTCTGATTCCTGAGGCCTGGCTCCCTTCCAGCCGTCCATTACTGGCCAACCTACCTCTGTTAAGACTTTTCTCTCACAGGATGGATTTGAAACATCTCCAGGGAACTGTTCCTTTGTCGCTCCCAGGAGCGGCATAGAATGAGACCACTCAGTGACTGACTGATCCATTGTTCATGTAGTGTGATTCATTTTGTATTAGGGGCTTCCACACCCAGTCTTGTGTGCAAGACACGAGCCTCCTCTAATTCTAGGAGCTGCCTGGCCAGAAGGAGATAACATGGATATGTTTGCCATTTGACACATGTAACGTAATTGGCATCAACTAAGTGCCACACGAATGCGGAGGGACAGCTGTAGGAAACGGTCAGGCTCAGAGAGCGACGGCAAACAGTTCATCCTGGAGCTTCGGTGGTCTATGAATGCTTCAGAAATACATCCGGGGGTCATGGTTAGTCCTGCTGTTAGCGAGCTTGTGTGCATCTGATCTGAAGAGACCCGCAGCCCTATGGAAAGGAAGTACAATTCGAGGTCTAGTTGAAGCTTACCGATTTGAACTAACCTGCTTGCAAAACTTAGTCACTGCTGGAT
The DNA here is from genome assembly GCF_050624435.1 of Tenrec ecaudatus. Lineage (NCBI taxonomy): Eukaryota > Metazoa > Chordata > Mammalia > Afrosoricida > Tenrecidae > Tenrec > Tenrec ecaudatus. Next base: position 45,343,273 of record NC_134543.1, read on the forward strand.
GAGGTGAATATCAATAGCAGTTTGGAGTTTTCCCTGTTTTCTCTCGCAGTCCTGGTATTTGTATTTACTTCTGAACGTCCAAATTATTTAATTCCCCAAATATTTACTTCGTACCTATGATGCACCAGCTCTTGTTTCAGGTATTGGGTAATATCATGCATTGAATTGTGTTGTGGCTCCACAAAATGCGTGTCACCTTGGCTAGGCCACGATTGTCTGTGTTTTGGCAGCTATGTAATGGCGCCATGTGGCAGTTAGGGGGCTGAGGTAGGAAACACCACCCTTAAGGTTGTAGCCTGATCTGATGTAAGGGGCGTGTCCCTGAGGCGTGGTCTCTATCAGCTGTTGTCTGACAAGAGGTGAAAGAGAGAAGCAAGCAAAGAGGGAGGGACCTATTACCATCAAGCAGAAATTGCTGAGAGTGGAACATGTCCTTTGGAGCCAAGCTCCCGGGACTGGTCACTTCCTAGAAGCGGGCAGCACAGCGAGAGCAAACCATCCGCGAGGGCTGGCACTCCGAGTTCAGCCTCGAAGCCTCCTGTACTGCGCAAGAATCAATTTCTGTTTGCGCTCACGGGCCTTGCACGGGCGGCAAAGAACCCATCGGTTTTGGAGTGTGATAGAAGGCGACCGAGTTGCAGGGAGTGGGCAGGGCGGGGCAGATTGCGGCTTTAGAGACGGAGATTGGGGCTGTCCTCGGGGAGCAGGGGACATTTGCACAAAGACTGAGAGAAGAACGACCCAAGCAAAGGGAACGGCCCAGGCCCAGGCACTGAGACAGGAGAGTGGTGAATCAGCCGAGAGTCTTTGGGCTGTTCCCTGTCCCGCAGACAAAAGACTGAAAAGGGAAGCAGGAAAAGGCCAGCGCCAATATGCCCTTCCTTTCTGTCGGGTCTTCCTTACTTAGCCCTTCTGTTCTTTGGTTTCCTCTTCTGTCAACTGAGACGAATAATAATGCCAAACTTCCAAGATTGCTTCCATGCGAATCACGAGCCAGTGTTAATAAAACGCTTGGAACCATGTCTGACACGTGGCGTGCACTCAGATGTTAGCTAAGGATATCATTATATTACTAGCACATTCAAGCCCTCCCCGCGGTTCTGCAGAAGACAGACCTAGCGGGAAGAATACAGCAATGATGACCTACTCAAGGGGGCTGGTCTACTCTGTCTTACAGGGTCACCCGACTCAATGGCACTCAATAAAAACATTTTAAAATTACCTTCTTATTAGTTGATTCCCTAATCTGGGATATTAGGGTTGTCTGAAGGATATATATATGTGTGTGTATATATATACACACACACGCACACACACACACACGTGTGTGTGCTTGTGTATATGTATTGTGAATGTGAGATTTACTTACTTCAAAAATGTGTAAGGCTTGGGTAAAATGACACAGCTTCCATGTAGTAAGTGTTCTCTTCTGACAATATAACAAAAACAACAGAAGGTTTTCCTTTTCTGCTCACTGTGAATGGGTTTCTTAGAATGAGGGTACAAACATGCCATGGACTCAGGCTTGGACATGTGTTTTGTCCTTAGCACCTCCAGGGGTCATTCTGAGTGGGCAGGAGAGGAATACAGAGGCAGGGTAACAAAATGAGAGGCAATGGAGTAATAGAGGAAGCCCGCCAATAAGGTGGAACTGCTGTCTGTGAGGGCCTTTGAATAAAGAATGGATGGTAGTGAATGAGCAGGAGATGGGGAATGCACAGGCTGAGCCGGAGGGACTCCTGAGGCCTCTGTCAGCCCAGTGAATGTCCAAAAGCAGCCCTCCCCACCCCCCACCTCACCCTCTCTATTATCCCATTCACAATCCCTGAATTAGTCTACATTTCAGCCACGACTTAAAGAGCCATTCATGTTTTGATGGCTTGAAAGCTGTTTTCTCTTTAATAATATGGAGTAAGAGTGAGCGCTGGTGGCATAGTGGGCTATACATTGAACTGCTAACCAGTCAGTTCAGTGGTTCAAGTCCAATAGCTGCTCCAGTGGAGAAAAATGAAACTGCTTCTGTGTATATTTAAGGTCTCAGAAACCCAAAGGGGCAGTGTTTTTATTTATTTGTTTGTTTGTTTTTAAGAGCCAGTCGCTGTGCATTTAGGTAGATGCTGAAAATCCATTTTCTCGTACTCTGAAATCTCTGTGGTGTGTGGGGGCTTGGTAGCTTGTGTGGGCTTCCGTGGTGCCAGAGAAATTCTTTGTGCTGTGAAATACCAGAGACACAAGGCAATTTAACTTTCCAGTGCTCCAAGAGAATTCTCAAGTCTGCCATGAGGTGGTGGGGGAGGTGGCAGGCAGTCATAGGTTTTGGGATGGGCAGTGGTTGGACAGGACAGAAGACTGACACTAGGTTCCTACTCACTGTGTGCTGTTGCTTTGATTCACAGGTGTGGCAAATGCTCCTGCTACCATGGATCATACCTTTTCAACAACACCAAATGATGGGGAAGGAACCTGTTACACGTCTCTTATTTCTGACGTCTGTTATTCAACTCAGGTGGATTCCACGTACTTCACTGGGATTCTCCAGAAGGAAAATGGCCACGTCAGCAGTTCAGAGAGTCCTGAAGAGTTGGGTACTCCTGGACCCTCTTTGCCAGATATGCCTGGCATGGAGCCTCCTGGCTTACTGAGTTCTGATTCCGGAATAGAGATGACTCCTGCAGAGGCTGTGGAAGTGAACCAGATCTTAGCAGACCCTCTGGACCAGATGAAAGCAGAAGCCTATAAATACATTGACATAACCAGGTCAGAAGAGGTGAAGCCTCAAGAGCAAGGTCACCCCATGCTCGAGGATAAAGACTCAGACTCTAAGAAAGAGGACAATGGGAACTCAGCAAAATCTGAAGGGGTTCTTGAACCCGAGAAACCAGCTCCTGTGGAGGGAAAGATCCTCAAGGACCATTTATTTGAAGAGTCAACCTGTGCCCCTTATATAGATGATCTCCCCGAAGGACAGCTCAGTACGCCTGCGATCACAGCCCCCATCAAGATCACACTGACTGAGATCGACCCTTCTGTTGAGACTGCTGCTCAAGAGAAGACCCCCGAGAAGCAAGACGCCTGTTTGAAACCGAGTCCCGACACAGTGCCTACTGTCACCGTCTCAGAGCCTGAAGACGACAGTCCCGGATCTGTCACTCCTCCATCTTCTGGAACAGGTACGCCCTGGCACATGGAAACCTGCATCCCTAAAACACGTATATTAACAAATAAAGATCAGCACTCAATCCTTCGCTATATGACCTGCCATCAATGTCATGTAGTTTAACCAATTTCATGAACACAGAACTTTTTTAGCCATGTACACATTTGCACAAAAGTGGAGGTCTAGAATTTTCCTTCAAGTCCAGTCCAGTTTACTTGGGAAAGTGTTTCCTTTCTTCCTTTGAGGAAGAGATCATCTGATAGCAAAACCTTAAACCCCTCCCCTGGCCCTCCTGCTCCGGCCATAGAGCTTCTGGGTGCATGCTCCCACGGGAACATGTCGTGAGGAGAGCTCCCTCCACTCCTCTCCCGGCCCCTCCTCCCAGAACAAATGGACTTTTCCCAGGAAAGCACTTATTGTTCCCGGGGCCCAGCTTTATGTGTGACAACTGGCGAGGGTGGGGCAGTCTTCAGAGGGGCTCTTGAACAGCAAGGAGGAACTGTTAGGCCAGGTTGATTGAAGAAACAAGTCCAGGGACACTCATATATGTAAGAAAGAACGTTGTATCAAGCAGGAGTTCTATGTCAGGCAAGCACCCCAGGCAGTCCAACTCAAGTGCCACACGCCTGGTACTTCAGACTCGCAGAGCCGCCAGCAGTGGTTCAGAATGCAGGAATATCACAGGTGGTGGGTGCAAAATTGTGTGGATCCCATGGGGTGGACCCATTACAGGACTCTGGCAGTAACCAGGGTCAGCCAGCACAGAAGGTGAGGGCAGAGAGAGATGGGGAGGTTCCCAAGGCCCTCGTTATAGGAGGCCACACCCACAATCAGGCTGTGGCCTGATAGGTTGAATACCACTCCTACATTTTTATGTATCTTTAAGTTGCCATGAAATTAACCACAGAAACCACAGAAACCTAAACAAAGAGTACACCCTCTTCTCCTTTTCAATTCTGCATTGTCTTTGTCATTTTTGTTTATTGCAGTTCTGAAGGTAACTTTCTTTTTTAAACTATAGGAACGTTTTTGTTGTTGTTTAAAAGGTGGGGAATCCTCTAAGCAATGATGTCTAGCTTCTCTGACTCAAGGCAAAATGTCCCCTCACACTCAGATGCACTCTCTTAAGCACAAAAGAGGCCTCCCTGTACCCAGGGGGCAGAGTGGCGATGGGAGCTTCCGCCCCCAACCCTGTCCCATCACATCGCAAGTGGGAGAAGCAGATGCAACCTCTGCCCCCCCCTCCCCCCATATCTCTAGCCATTGCATCTCTAATCCTCACATCTCCACGTTGTGATCATGGCATCTGAGTGTTAAACTGGTCTCTGTTCATCTTTCCATTTACCCCACTTAGTTACCTCATTACAATTATCATCATGCACAAATATATCTCTCCGGGTGGTTGGAACTGCTTAGGTTCTCTATATTTTTGATTATTTAACTGGACTGTAGCTTTGCTATGTCCATTTTGACACATAATGACCACTAACTTTCTGACCAATTCACAATGCTTCAACAAGAATAGGGAAACTTTTGGTCTCAATTTCTCCCAGCTTCCTCCAAACAGTTAGTTCGTTTTGTTCCCATTATGAATATGAACACCTGTTCCCATCAGGTGTTACGGGGTCCCCTTTGATTTATACTGAGTATAGATAATTTAACATAACATCCTCACTTGCCCATGATGACACGTGAAGCCTTTTTCTCCTACATCCCATAGCGGTCTGATAGCCTCCTTTCTGAGGAGTAAATGGGGCAAAATTCTGGGCTATTGAGTTAATGCTCAAACAGTTATTTTAAATTGAAGGTAATATTGCCAGGTAAAATAAAAATACTTCATGGGACATACACTAGAAAATATTTAGTGTTTAGTTGCTATTCAAACATATTTGGGCATCCCACCTTTTTACTGACTAAATCTGTAATACTAACTAGAGGTGAATATTAAAATTACCGATGGAGTTACAAACCATTGACTTATTCATGTTGACCTATCTCCTGACTCAGAACCCTTCATAAAGATCCCAGTTAGCTTTTGCTTGAGTGCTATGTATTGAGTGCCGACTGTGGGACAGAGGTGTTGGGGATCAGGCTGCCACTTGCTACCATGTGTTTTCAGTCTGGGCTTAGGAAGAGTGACAGGGTGAAAAGGTAGACATTAATCAATCATCACATAAAGATAACGCTGCTCACAGTCCCCGGCTGTACAGAATGAGTGGGCCCCAGCCCATCTCCTGAAGGGGGTTGCATCAGCCTTGCCGACATGCAGAGTGGGCCGTCCTGCAGGACCACGTGTGGCTCTCTGAGCCTACACCCTGCCAGACTGGAAATGTTACACCAGCACGAGTGTAAGCGGTCCTTACAGTTTGGGTGGTCAGACAAAGACTCAGTATGGGAAATTGAAAAGCGGTATAACAGGAGGGGAAGAAATACCCACTTTGAAATCACCAGCAGTCCCACAGGTGGAAGACTGGGCTTTCTACTCCCGGAGACAGTTGCAGTCTCTCAGATCTTTCAGTTACAGTCTCGCATAGGGGTCGCCGTGAGTCAGCATTGACTCACCACCTGTGCGTTCTGGCGAGAGTTTTCATCCACCTGCTCATTCTCCTGTCTTCCATGCTTCTGAATGTGGAACTTCCACTCATTGTATTCACTTTGGCCCAAGCCCTGCTGAGTCATGCTGGATACTCTCCCTTTCTCACTTCCCACGTGAGTCAGACGCCTGTCCGTTCATTGCCTATTGGGTTTTCTTCTTCTCACCATCCCTTCCACCTCTCCATCCATCTTTCCCTAACACCCTTTTGTTGTGTTCAGTACCGTTGAGTCAGTTCTGACTCATAGCAACCCTATGTACAGAACAAAACAGGCCAGTCTTCTACCATGCTCAAATTCTGGCTGTACAAGAAGTCTTCCTAGACAGATGTGTTTGTTCTGTTAGCAGTCCATGGTCCTTTTGAGTGTTCTTCACCAGCACCATGATTCAAATGCACCAATTCTTCTCTGGTCTTCCTTATGTAGTGCCCAACATGTGTATGAAGCGATTGACAATACTGTGGTGCATCTTAGTCCACAAAGTAACATCTTTGTTTCTCAAATCTTTAAAAAAAGGCCTTGTGCAGCAGATATGTACAGTGCAGTATGTTGTTCAATCTCTAGACTGCTGCTTCCATGAGCATTGGTTGTGGATCCAAGCAAGATGAAATCCTTGACAGCTTCCATCTTCTCTCCATTCTTCCCACTAAGGTGGAATCCAGATGGAAGACTGTAATCCTTGATCTTCATCAGCAAGTGCTTCAAGTCTTCCTCACTTTCAGCAGGCAACGTTGTTTCATCTGCATAGCCTTCCTCCAATCCTGACGCCACATTCTTCTTCAAATAATCTCTGATTATTTGCCCAGCATACATACTGAATAAGGATGGTGAGAGGATACAGACCTGATCAGTGCACACTTTTCTTGATTTTAAAACAAGTAGTATTCCCTTGTTCTGTTTGCACAACTGCCTCTTGATTCATATGGAGGTTCCGCAGGAGCACAATGAAGTGTTCTGGAATTCTTATTCCCAAGGTTATCCATAATTTGTTATGATCCACATAGTCGAATGTCTTAGCATAGTCAACAAAACACAGGTAAACATCTTGTATTCTCTGCTTTCAGCAAAGATCCTCTGACATCAACAAAGATGTCCCTTCTTCCACATCCTGTTCTGAATCTGGCCTAATTTTCTGGCAACTCTCTGTCAATGTACTGCTGCAACCATTGTTGAATGATCTTCAGCAAAATTTGACTTGCGTGTGATGTCAATGACATTGCTTTATAATTTGCACAGTGTTTGGGGTCACCTATCTTTTTCCAGTATGGATCTCTTCCAGTTAGTTGCTCAAGTAGTTGTCTCCCATATTTCCTGGCATAGACAAGTGAGTGTTTCCAGTGCTTCAGCAGCTGCTTGAAACACTTCACTTGGTATCCTGTTGATTTCTGGATCCTTGTTTTTCACTAATGCCTTTAGTGCAGCTTGGACTTCTTCCTTCTGTACCTTTGGTCTTGTTCATATGCTATCTCTGGAAATGGTTGAATGTCGACTAGTTCTTTTTGGTACAGTAACCCTAGGTATTTTTTCCATGCTTTATCCGTGCTTCCTGTATCATTTAATATTTTGTGCATAGAATATTTCAATATGGCAACTCAAAGCTTGAGGTTTTTTTCTTGAGTTCTTTCAGTTTAAGATATATAGTGAACATATTCTCCCTTTTGGTTCTAACTAGTCTTTTTACATTTTGTTATAATGTGAACGTGTTTTCTTGAGCAGTCCTCTGAAATTTTCTATTCAGCTCTTTCCCTTCATTTTCTACTAACCTTTAGGTCATCACAGCCTCTTCTTGCAATGAATCCAGCTTTTCTGACTGCACCCTCCTTCATCTCCTTTGGTTCATCCCAAGTCTTCCAGGACCCACCAGTGCTGACTCTTAAACCGTTTTCCAAGGCCTCCCGTGACTCAGCGCCTGGTTACCTTCCTATCCACATTGTTCTACAACATTCCACATTGTTCTACAACATTCCACGTTGTTCTACAACATTCCACGTTGTTCTACAACATTCCAGTTAAACGTTTGATTGTGCTTCCCTTTGAACACACTCCTTACCTTTGCTCATGTCATTTACTCTGGACTATGATGGGGCTTCAAAAAGTTCATGGAAAAATTCCATTATCTTCTAATTCCATTTTCTCATGGACATTATCTTTTAATTTCATTTTCCTATGGACTAGTATAGTTCGACTGAGGATTATGTTGGAGTGGAATGCCCTGTGGGCATTTATCAACAGCACTAAAAGAACATCATCCAGGCCACCGGCCAAAGGGTCATGTGGTTGAGAGGCCAAGGAGCAGCCTGCCTGTGGACATGACTGAGAAGAGGCTGTTCTGAACAATGAACTGTGTCCTGAACATTTCTGATTCTGAATTGCAACTTGTTACATCCCTAGTAAACCCCATCCTGGTGAATATGGGCGGGGGGGTGACCAAGTTCAAACTCAGGAGAAAGAAGATGAAGTTGCCGCCTCCTGAAAACATTTACAGCCTCAAAAACCTCTGGGAACAGTTCTAGTTCTACTCTGCTCTACAGGACCATTTAGAATCAGAATTGACTCAATGACAATTGGTTTGATTTATTTATATTTTAAGATTAAGTAAAATTCAACTTCTTTCATTATCTCTTCCAAGTTCCTCTAGAACTTTGTACTGTACATAGGCCATTTGGAGTTATTTTCTTCTTATTCTCTGGGGGAGCAAAGTTGTGAATCACCAACTTGTTGTTATTTACTGTTCTTGAGGAGATTCATGCTCACAGTGACTGCATGTGTACAGAGCAGCACTGCTTCCTAGGAGTTTCAAGGCCGTTCAGTAGCAGTTTGATTCCTGAGGTACCTCTGTTATTCCACATTCACTCAAAAGTGGAAACAACCCAATAACATTCAATTGATGAATATATAAATAAAATCAGTGTATTAATGGAATAGAATATTATTCATAATCAAAAGATAAGAATAACAGATGCATAATATAGCATTAATAAACCTTAAAAACAGTAAGTGAAGTAAATCATTCACAGGGGCCACATATGATATGATTACATTTACACGAAATATGCAGAATAGGCAAATCCCTAGAGGAAAAAGTGGCACAGTGGGTTATGAATTAAGTTGCTTAACCACAAGGTCAGCAGTTCCAAACCACCAGCCACTCTACCAGAGAAAGAGAAGGTTTTCTACTTATAACGAATTACCGTCTTGGAAACCCACAAGGGCAGCAAGTCCACTGGGTCCTATCGGGTCACTGTGAGTAGGAATGGACTCGATGGCAGTGAGTTTGAGGTTTTGCATTTGCAGGCTCTGGGGTAGGGCAGAAGAGAGGGAATTCGGTATGATAGATATGAGCAGCAAGGTTGTTTTTGGAGGGTAATAAAAATGGACTAAATTCATTGTATTGATGTGTTAGCAACTCTGAGAATATACTGGAAAGTACCAAATACACACACACATACAAGCATGCACACAAATACTCTTGAAACAAACAACTTGTATGGTAGGTGCATTGTATATCACTAGAGCTGTTACATGAAAGGAAAGAGTCTGGAAAGAGACGTGGATGCTGAACAGCACCTATAGTAGAAATACCCGATTGTGGGAAACAGAAAGATTTCTTCCAAGTTGTCTCCCCCCAATGTATCACAAACTTAGAAGTAAGTCAGGGGTTTTTCTCCCTAAGGGTTATCAGCCATCTAGAGCAAGCAGTCACCACTGTTTACCCCACAAGTAGGACCCACTCCCTTCTGATAAGGATAGTAGTTGTCTGTTTCCTTGTAGGAGACCCCAGAGAGGTCAAACCTGCCCAAGGTTGACTAAGGTTAGGCTACCATCATGAATCTAGGGTCCGCCCATCTTGTCACATGTATACTTCTGGTTCCACCCATTTCTATGTGCATACCCCTAGCTCCTCCCCTTCCTGTCACGCTTAGGCCTATCATACATCCCCTTCCTATGATGTGTATGTCTATTTTACTGCCCCTTCCTGTGATGTATGGTTACATCACAGCACAAAATGCCCCCCTGCTTTCGCTCTGGGCTCTCCCCATGTGGACCACCAAGTGAGGCTGAGGTGAACATGCTACCATGAGATGTGTCAGGCTCCATTATTTCCGTCTCTCTTCTATCTCTCATGCTCTCCATGACTTTACTATATTCTGTACTTTTATCGCCATACAATTGCGCCTACCGGACCAGTGAAGATTTGTTGGGGACCCTCCTTTCCCCTGCACCCCATCCAGGGGCCCATGTCAAGAATAAGTGCTAAGTCACTGAGATTTGGAGATCGATAGATTACAAAATCTTGTGGATTCTACCACTTCATCTGCATCCTCACCTCTCGGGACACCCAACTTCCCTGAAGACTTCCGATTCATTCTTGGGGTCTCTTCTTTTTTGCCTTCTCCCAAGTACCTGTCATGTTTTTTCTTCCTTTGGCTTCTGCCACACTTCTCTCCTCAGGTTTTTCCCTCCAGGTCCCCTACCTCACAGGCATCTTTGTGAGCACCCCTTATCTGCCATGGCTCGCCCTCCCCAGAGTTCTACCCTAGGCTCTCTTCTCACTCCACTGTCCATCTCAAGATGATTTCACTGACTTCCGACATTGATCGATGGCACAAATGACTAAGCAGCCATTGAGGTTCACCCAAAGCAATAGGTCACCTAACCACTTTTCCATCCTCACATCTCCTCTGTGACCTCAAAGCTTTGGAAAAATGACAAGTAGCTCTTGCCAAAACCAAGGTCTAGAATGTTCTAAAATAGGGCCCTGCTGTGCAGCAAGGGAAAACCAAACTCCTGCACACTGTTGTCATGGTGATCCCAGGTAGTCTCATCCAAGGCAAAGAAATCTCAGCAAGATTGCCAGTGTGGCTTACAGGCCATCTGGATACGCATCAGGCAAAAGGCAGGCAGTCATCCAGGGGTCTGGGGGTGACTCAGGTTTTGTTCTTCTCGACAGGAACTGCAGAGAGGGGCCTAGAATAGCTGTGGGCTGCCTCTCTAGGAAGGTCTGCAGCCTTGTGCATTGCGGGCATCTAGCTGCATCGCCCCCCTGGTGAAACTGGCAAGACCATCCTTTTCATTGCCTCCCAGAGTTGCACTTTCCTGATAAAGATGAAAACTACTGATTCTGATAGGAAAAGCAAAGCTCAAAATTCAAGTTGTACACAAGGATGCAAAAGGAGTATGGGGCAGGCGTAAGGGATTATTTTCAGAGGTGGTTGATACTGGGCAGCCGGAATAGAGAGCAAGCTGGCGCTGATTGTCAAAGCCACTGTTGTGAAATTGAAGCACTTTATTAGAGGAATGAATCAGAAATTGAAACAATGAATCTCTGCTGCTTCAAAGCAGAAGGAAAAAGAAAAGGGAAAAACACAGCCACATCCTGTTGCTAAGAAATTGCTGGGTCATTTATAAAAATAGCTAGATGAAGATGGATAGGGATGTAAAACACTGATTAATTGGGCCAGAAAAGTAATTAGCTTGTTGGTTCAGGTGGCCTGCCTTTCCAAACAGGCATCTTTGTGCTAATGAGATAATGTGTTTCTCAAGCAACGACAAAACATCTCCTCTAATGGAAGTTTGTTTTATTTCTTCTCTCTCTGTCCATCTGTCTGTCCGTGTGCGTGCCTCCCTGGCTGTCCTTCCCGCTGTGGGACGACAGAGCCATCTGCTGCCGAATCGCAGGGGAATGGCAGCATCTCCGAGGACGAGCTGATCACTGCCATTAAAGGAGCCAAGGGGTTATCCTATGAAACCGCCCAGAGCCCGCGGGCGATGGGCCAGGTGGCCGACAGGCCCGGCGCCAAGGCCAGGTCCGGGCTGCCGGCCATCCCTAGCAGCCCCCTGGACCATGAGGCCAGCAGCGCGGAGTCCGGGGACTCGGAGATCGAGCTGGTGTCCGAGGACCCGCTGGCCGCAGAGGACGCCCTGCCCTCGGGCTACGCGACCTTCGGCCACGTGGGCGGCCCACCCCCCTCGCCCGCCTCGCCGTCCATCCAGTACAGCATCCTCCGCGAGGAGCGCGAGGCCGAGCTGGACAGCGAGCTCATCATCGAGTCGTGCGACGCCTCCTCGGCCTCGGAGGAGAGCCCCAAGCGGGAGCAGGACTCGCCCCAGATGAAGCCCGGCATCCTGGACGCCATCCGGGAGGAGACGGGCGCCCGGGCCGAGGAGCGCCCGCCCAGCCGGCGGGGCCAGGCCGAGGCCAACCCCTTCCTCCAGTATCCCTCGGCTACCCCTGAGACCCCGGGCCCTGAGCTGCTGTCCGGAGACCGAGGCGCGGCGCCCGAGGGGCCCCTGTCGCAGCGGAGCCCTGCGGACGCGTCCAGTCCCATACCAGGCCCCGCGGCCACCAAGGACTGCGGGCCGAGCGGGGCAGCGCCCCCGCTGCCGTTCTTCAGTAAGCAGAAAGGTAAAGTCGGGGTCCCCCGGGGAAGCCCAGTGGTCTCTGTGTGTGTCGGCCCTCTGGGTGCAGAGTGGCGCTCTTAGGTCCCAAGTCACCACTGGGCCGTCCAGTCCAACAGTTGACCAGAGAACAGTTTAAGGAGATGGGCAGGAGGTGTGACACCACCTATTTGCAGCTGGACACTCTGGCAGAACCTCGCGGGTCCTAGCGGTGCACCGGGCAGGCTGCCCTCAAGCACTTCATCTCAGGGATGGCGTGAGTGCCTGCTGTTGGTGCGAGGGCTTGGCTTCCGCGCTCGGAAAGGGATGGTTTCCCGTTCTCACCCATGCTCGTGGCCAGTTTCAGTCCCCTTCAGTACGAGGGATGGGCTGCAAACTCACATGACTCAGCATGTTCAAATTTGTCAGCCAAGCGGGTATCTGAAATGGGTCCGACAGCCGTTTCTCAAGGAGCCAGAGACCTGGACCCTGTAAGGCCGTGGTCCTCCACCTTCCCACTGCCGCCACCCTTTCAGACAGTGCCTCCTGTGGTGGTGACCCCCAGCCATAACATTTTTGTTACTGCTGTCATTTTGCTATTGCTATGGATCGGGTTAACCCCCTGTGAAAAGGTCGTTTGACCCCCACAGGGGTCTCGACTCACAGGGTGAAAACCACTGTGTAAGGGTAGGGTTGTTGTGGCCCAGCCAGCCAGGGAAGACCTAGACCAAACGTGGTTCCAGTGTTCCCAGTGTCCCCGAAGAAAACCTAAGGTGACCCGCTAATCTTTAAAGTCGCTTCTAACTAGAATGATTTAATTGGGCCGCTCTGGGCCCTCCCTGTGAGAATCCTGGAGCTGAGCTTCCAGTGCAGAAAGTGGACAGCCTTTTCTCTTCTGGGCTCTGTGTGATGGGTTGTAGGATTCCGAAAAGGCAATAGGGCCCCGGACAAACAAAGCTGTCCTCATGCTTCTGTTGGCAGTGGGCTCCCAAGGGTGAGGGCTGAGTGGCCTGCAGGCCACCCAGGTAGAACGGTCACCTAGACCCTAAACACTCCACTGGATTCAATTCCCCTGAGCTGCGGTCTATTAATTCTTTCAGAAGAAATTATTACCACATCCCCTTTCACCCATCCCCCTTGCTTACTGCTCTTCTAGAGATATTGTGCCTTTAGGGGGGAAATGATTCCAAGGGCACACCTCCTCCTTCCTGTGTACCTGCTAATGGCAAGCATGTCAGTAGCAATTAGAGTGGTGCTCGATATAAAAATAGCGGACAAGCTCTTTTCTCAATAGAGATAGAAACCTAGCTTCTGAATTCTTTAAAGTGAACGCATTGAAGTGAGAGAACCTGAAGAAAAGTATTGAAAAACTAACCGTGCTGCATGGTTGCTGGTGGCTTGACAAGTAGCTTTTCTGTGTGTGGGGGGGGGGCACACTGACTCTTTGATTTCCCATGGGTTTAGAATGTTGGGCTACTAACTGCAAGGTCAGCTGTTTGAAACTACCAGCCAGCTTCGAGGAAGAGAGAGGCTTTCTACTCCTGTAAAGTGTTAGCGTCTTGGAAACTCACAAGGGCAGTTCCGCCCTGTCCTCTAGGGTCACTATACTTCAGAATTGACTTGATGGCAGTAAGTTTGTTTGTTTTGGGTGTGTGACAGGTAGGATCGCTGATACCTATTTAATATTGGGAATGTGTGTTTGTTTGGTGACTATTAAAATGAATTTGGATTCTTCTGTCTCCACACTGAATGGACCTTTCAGATAGCTGGGAGCCAAGAGCGACATCCCTCGTGAACAATCTGCTGTCCCCTGCTAGTCCTGAAGAAACCCAGCTTTAGTCATGCTCGTCGTGTGTCCCTATCGCTTACTGCCACGGGCACGGGTCTCTACTTCTGACAGTGTGCGACTGGATGTCTGAGGAAGAGCTAAAGAACACAAGCTGCCACTCAGCAAGCACGCGGCCGCTTCTAAACGCCCTGGGCGGTCAATTCTGGCATCACTTGAACACCCCTCCCTCCATGCAAGTGGCCCCACGTGACGCGAGCCCTGGGCTGCGCCGCTCTGTGTAGAAGTTAGAGAGGAGAGAGAAGCAGGCATTTGAAAAGATGAAGGCCTGCTACAGTGAAAAGCCTCTGCTGTACTTACCACTTAGGGGTCCTTTGGAATCCAGGTGTCCCTCTGAAACTCACCGCCTAGCAGCATGAGCTATGAAGAGTGTCTACAAAGCCCTTGGGGGCAGCGAGCCCTGTGGATGACTCAGCACTGCTAGCAGGTTCTTTGAGCTCTGAGGTTCCCTTCTGGCCTCACTTGCTCCATGTCACCAGGTGAGAGAGGAGCTGTGTGCCAGCCTTTGCCAGGCAGCCCCCAATCAGTCAGTGGACTGACTGCAGGATCGTGCTGATGTCTGGCATCACTGCCCTCAGCAGTGAGGTCAGGGCAGCTTCTATGACTTCCTGCGTTTGTCTGCAGAAGCCTCTGGCTTTCCGATTTATGTGTTCAGAAGTATGCTCTCCCCTCTGGCTCCAAGCCATTCTGCTGCTGCTGAGCTAAATTGCAGCAGGGTCTGGAGATACTTAGAATATGTTTTGGCAATTATTTGATGCTTTGTAGCCTGCACCATCAAAGAACATCAAGTTTCCTGATGCACATGCTCTGAGAAGGGCCATGTAGGGAGCTTTTTCGCCTTGAGAGACCTTTGACTGTTTGCTGTTACACCAGAGATCAAACATGCCTCTTCTTAATTTCCCCTTTTCCTCCTGTTCTGGAGCTGCTGCTGATGTTTCTGTTCTCTGACACCTTCTGGGAACATTAGACTCCAAAGGGGTATATCAAATGTATTTTTGGGAGGTAGTGCTGTTGGCACTCAGTTTGCGCCCACCCAAAGGTGCTTTCGAAGAAAGGCCTGCCAATCTCCTTCCCAAAGTCAGCCAGAGACAACCCTGTGGAGCACGACACACAGAGGGCCCCCATCAGTCAGAGTCAGTTCAAAGGCAGCTGGTTTGGCTTTTAGTTCTACCTGCGAGGGACATCAGTGTTCCCAGTAACACAGGAGTAGGACACCAATGACTCCTAGGAGGCTCTTCCGCTTCCCGTCCACCCTGCCCCATCCCACCCTGCGAAGTGGCTCTCATTCAGTGGATCTCCACCTTCTGTCTTTTCTTCTCCCTTGCTGTTTTCTTCTTCCAAGTTGGTTCCCACTGATGGCAGCCCTATGCATAGCAGAACGAAACTCTGCCCTGCCCTCGCCATCCTCACCCTTGGCCCTGCTTGCCTCGATGTCTAGTGTTTAATTTTAATATAGGTCGCTTTCATTTTACAAGAGTCCTTCGACCAGTGAGCCCCAACTGCTTCCAGCCACCTGCCTCCGTACACCTCTGCTTCAAACGCTTCAGCAGTTGACGCTAAGTCCTAAACTCCTTAGCCTGGTGAATAGTGCCTTCCAAGGTGAATTCTTCCCCTCAGCAGCCTAGCCTTAGCCCCCACATCACAGCCTTTGCCCTAGCTAGGCCAAATGCCTGGCAAGCCCTGGCGGCTCAAACGGGTAAAATTGCCCCACTGCTGGCAGAGAGATTGGCAGCCCAGCCCCTCCCAGAGGTGTCTCAGAGGTAGGCGTGGCGATCGTGGGTGTGGGTCCAGCCTTGAAAAGCCCACAGAGCTGTCCTACTCCACACACAGGTGTGGGGTCAAGGTGATAGCATCTACAACAAACAACCTTCCGTCCTCAGGCTCCGCCTCCACTTCGGGTCTCCCCTTGCCCCTCCTCCTAGATCCCCACTCTGGTTGCTCAGACTCTTTGACTTCATAGCACCGATCCTTTTTGCTCCGCTTTTCCCATTTTCTCCAGCACCTCTCACCAACCTTGGTAAATTGTGTCCGATGCTGGGACAGACAACACTGTTTATAAATTCAGGGACAGAGCTTCATGTTCAGTGTCTAAACATCCCAGCTGTTGGTTGCATTTCTTGGTACTAATACTCTTAGCAGCATCATGTTAAAAACACACAGACACAGATTCTCTAAGTGTGAAGGGCATGGTCTTGTTGGTGTGGCTGTATCCACATAAGCTCATGCAGGCCCTCCTGGTACTAACAGTAGGTGCTTGCTGCCGAAGGCACCTCTGGGAGGCAGCCTGCTGTCTTGGGCTAAGTCCAGCCATCCTAACGTGCCTCAAGCTCATTAGCACCAAACTCAAATGTTTCTCAAACTTGAGTATGGGCATGTTGGGGTTTGGAAAGAAAAGAAAAGAAAATACAAAACATGGGAGGGAGGGGAGAAAGCCTGATGCCAGAGGCTTAGGTGGACAGCAGATGCTTTGAAAATGATGAGGGCAATGAATGTACAGATGTGCTTTACACAATTGATGTATGTATGGATTGTGATAAGAGTTGTAGAAGCCCCTAATAAAACTTATTTATTAAAAAAGGAACAGAAACAAAACAAAAAGAATACAAAACATTTTTATCATCACTTTACCAACAAGCCCCAGTTTTATTCATAGCACTTACCTAAAATGCAAAGGCCAAAACACTTTACAAATTTTATACTCACGAAATTACAAATCCAATCAAACTTAACTTGACACATAATTCGGTGTGATGGTTGACAATTCTCCTGAAGTCAGTCACCTCCTTCGAGGTGAAATGGCATGATTGCCTCTTACCTGCTGTGCTCTGGGCCTCTGATGCTGAGTGAGGACTGACTCTGCGCTCCCTTTTCAGACCGTTGGGCACAGTAGCCCTTCATCAGCCTGAGGTTGTGTCAGTTGGTCTGTTCTGTGAACACTCACATCAGCCTCGGTCTGGGGAGGAACTCCTTAGCCCAAGGCATCATTAAAAATACTTCCAATCAACCTGATTATTAACACCTTAGTCCAAGTCTTGAGGGGGTATCTGGTGATAAAGTTATCAGTTGACTCAATGTTTCCTAAGGTGGGTGACACTGCTCTCTAGGGGTGCTGGAACAATTCAGGGGGGCTGCAGAAGCAGACCCCTCCACTTCATCTTGGAGGTAGGCCTATAGCACAGAAGTTTTTAATTTCCAGGTGTTGGGTAATTTTTTTTTTCTGAAAAGGGAGCAGTAGGCCAAATAAATTTGGGGATCTGTGATCCAGATGATCTAGATTATACTTAATATAATAACCTAAAAAAAGTATCTAAATATAAAATTTGAAAAACAAAATCCCTCAAGAATGCATTCAGAAATCCCCTGTATGAGGATTTCTTCATACAGCCTTCAGTCTTCAGTCATTATAACCTTCAGCCATTAATTTCCAAAGTATTGTGTGTGCACCACATGCCTCAGGAATACTTGTTAAAGATGCAGGTTTCAGCTCTGGTCCCACTCCAGAACTGTGGAATCCAAATGGGTGATGACATAGACCTATTTTCTTTTAAATAAGCCCGTTGAAGCTTAAATTTTGGGGTTGTGAGCCAGAGTGCTAAACAGCCCAATTCCGTCGTATTTTTTTTTTTTAAGGCCACCTTGGTGAACTCTCCCTGGGCTGTTAGTTGCAGTCTAGTGGATTCTGATTCATGATCATCCGTATGCTTGAGTTCCTTATTTTGGCTATTATGTTGCCTTCCAACCTAGCAGAATTCATCTTCCAGAACTATAGCAAACAATACCGTTTTGTAATTCATAAGGTTAATCTCCAGGCCTTTCTTCCTAGTTTTGTATGCCCAGGAAACTCCACTGGAACCTGTCCACCATGGGTAACCCTGCTGCTGATAGTGGAAATACGGTGACATAACTTGCAGCTTCACAGCCTCACAAAAGCCACCATAGTGCAACAGAACTGACAGATGGGTGGTGGCCCTGGGCATATAGTTTTTTTTAATTACAGACACTCGGGCACTCAGCTGTTGCGATGTCTTCCGGCTCGAGAGGTGCCTATCCTGTGTCCTTCTTACTGGCTGTCTCCTGTCTGTCAACACCAGCTGCAGCTTGGAAGGCTGTCTCCTGTGGCAGGAAAAGCCTTCTCTTCTTGAGGGGAGTGATTTGCAGTCGGGATGCCAGATGGAGGACTTCTCAAATAGACTAGATCTTTCATCTTCCAAACATTTAAGCTGTGTGTCATTACTTTTTATTATTATACCAGATATCGCTTCTGCCCTAAAGCCTTTGGGAGAAAACCAAAGTAAGTATGACCCATTAGTTCATCCCAGAGTTGGGTGGTTTGCTTTTTGTTTTTTAAGTTATAAGGCTTAGTCCATGAGATTTAATTCATAAAGCAGACTATAAAGGTTCTTGGGCTGTCTCTTCCATTCATGACGCAGAACTCTGAACCAGCCTGTGATCGAACGTCTCTTCTGCTTTAGCTGCTGCATCCGCTTTCAGTACCAGTGTCTGATGGGTAAAGTGGCTCCTGGGCAGACGTGGGCTGTGTTAGTACTGGGACAGAGATCTTGAGTCTCCCTACGTAGACTAGCCAAAACAAGTAAGCTGCTTTTGTGAGACTTGGCCCACGGATGGTGCTCTTAGAGTAGTAATCCAAAAATGAGGCTGCCAGGAGCCAGGTCAACACCCTGGCTTTTTCCTTCTGAAGCAGACACAAGCTTTGGATTGTTCCAGGTGGCATGTTGAGGTACGCTTTTAAATGAAGGCTTGAAGGCACCAGGGAGATTTGCCTCCATAGCCTTCTTGCTGAGTTACTCCAAACCTTGGTGGCTCCCAAACCCAAATCTTTTGCCATTGAGTTAATGTAGGTACGTGATGACCCCGTGTGGCAGAAGAGAACTGCTCCGTGTCATTCCCACGGCAACGATAGACGCCGATGGCCACAGCTTTCTCCTGGAGAGCAGATTCGTGAGCGGAACCTCTACCTTTCAGTTAGCAGCTGAGGGCTTAGCTTCTGGGCTACTAGGGCCCATTGGTGGCCCGTGGCACTTGTTTCTGGAGGCGGATATCCTTGACACTTCCATCTCCAAGGTGTGTACAAAGATCCAGAATGGTTGTTGTAGATCTGTCTTACTTGAGTGCTAATCATTTGAGACAAAACTAATCCCAGTTCTCTCATAAATTTGGATCTACATAGATTAGGACATAGGCTACATGTCCCCCACGCCCCCAAATGGACTCGAGTTGACTTTGAACTTGCAATCCTAGAGTTCACAGATGGCAAGCATTCTGGTGCTTCTGAGATATAACAGCCCCGTTCTGGCGACTATCTTGATTTCTTACTGGGCCCCTTTATCTCTGACCTATAAATCATCCTCCTTTATGGGATATTGGGACTTGAGGGACATAATTCATATCCTTGTAATTGTCAGAGACAAGATTGGCTCCAGGATTCACCACCCCCTGCAAATGCTAACCTCACTGTCCTCTACAGTCTGGGTGGGACACTCATCGACACTGTCGCTCTACTTACGGCTCTGTCTTCAGGATACTGCCAGACTTTCCTGTGCTCCAGAAAGGCCTAAACTTCACCTAAGATTATGCAGCCCAGCCAAAGAAAGACATTGCCAATCCAGGCGTTCATCGTTCCTTATCTTCAGTCCAGATTGCATAGTATGTGACCAGCACTATAGACACAGAATTCATACAAGACGGGCTCTACAGACCTAGAATCCACCCTGTTATGAGGATTATATTGAGGTAGAATTGAGGTGGAGAAGAAGATATTAAAGAAGTAAATATTAATAGAATTACTACAAGTTATGGTCATTTTACTGGAAATAGTGAAATGAGAGTGCATACTGTGGGGTAGGTGGTCCTTAGGAAGGTCACAGGAGGCCTCTCTGAGAAGCCATCATCTATGGCGAAAGCCCATTGAAGAGCGCTCCAGAGTGAAGAAAAAATGCAAAGGCCAGGCCTCGGGAACATCTGGGACTATCATCTACAAATGGACACAAACACACACCCACAATGATGGAGCTAAAATGTGGGGGACAGAAGGGAGCGTGGCAAGAAATGGGATCGGAAGATTGCCGGTGTCCCCCTTGGTGCAGAACTGCACAGACCATGGCGCAGCATTTGGGCTTTAGTCCAAGCACGGGCGGAGCCCACTGAAAGATTTTTAAACTAGGAAGCGACGTGACCTGCCTTGTATTGTTTAAAGATCACATTGGCTGCCATAAGGAGACTAGATTGGAGAGTGGCAAGCACAGAAGCAGGGACACCCGTTAGCGAGCTCTTTCAGTAGGGGGCGCTTGATATGAGGGTTACTGGGAGAGGGCAGCACTTAGCAGTGGAGATGTGAAAGAGTGGGTGGATATGAAGATTGGCTTAATAGGGCTTACTGCTGCATGAGATTGGTAGTGGAGGTGACTTTAACCCTCAGACCTCTCAAATGACTTGTCAAGTTTTGTCACCAAGTGTGTTCGGCCTGCTTCCCTAGAGAAACAAATGCAGCGGCACTCATACATGTATAAGAGAGGACTATATATCAAGAACTAATTATGTATCAAGAAAACAACCCAGTCCAACTGAACTCAAGTCCCTAAGTCCAATCAAAGTTCCTAAGTCCCTCTTCAGACGCATGCAGTTACAGCCAATGATGCAGAAGGCAGGAACATCACAGGTTGGCAGTGCAAAGTTGTGTGGCCCCAATGGCAGTAGAAGCATCAGGTCTCAGAGTGGTCCACCAGAAGGGAGGTGAGAGAGGGGAGGTTCCTAGACCTGCCTTATGAGAAGGCCACACCCACCAGGAGGCACCAGCAGGCTGTGACCTGATTGACAGGTCGAATACCACCCCCACACTTAAAGATTTAAGTTGACATAAACTTCTGTCACTACCACACCAAGATGATTACAAATTGGTCCAAAAAGTGGGGAAACAGGTATCTCAAACTTTGCTGCTGCCTTATTAGACGTTCAACTCATCATTTTGTGTCTGTGACTGGAAAATCACTCACTTGGGTTCTGATGACCCTGCTGTGTTCTCACAGTGGGAGCTCCTTATTAGCATACACCCTTGGCCAAATACCTGGAGTTTAAGGGTCAAGGATGTATTTAAGTGGCAATGATGTTTGAGTGGCTGACACTGGAGCTGGAATGAGGGTCAAATATGGTACTTGTGCAGGTAAACAAGATATGCAGTGAAACGGGGATTTTGAACAAGCACATTGATTATTTAAGCAGAATTAGATACAAGTTCAGCTAAGGCTCGGAACCCACAAAATCTTCAGAAGTCTTCCAGCGTGGTTCCGCAGCTAACCAAAAGGAATGCTAGTAGACCTAGAAGAGACTGCTCTCTGCTAGAGAGTGGAGGGTAAAGTCAAGCAAAGGCGGCTTGAAGGTGGACACTTGGACTGGGATCTGGGAGGGACCCCTTTGATCTCCCCATTCCTTTAGCACAGGGTCATGGTCTTTATGTGTGACCACTCTGAGTTTCCTGACCGAACCTTGCCTTTGGACCCACCCATCTGGGTTTTCATGTACTAGGCCTGAGAAGGTGCCCTCTTAGGCCAGGTAAAGACCTGATCCAGGGTTTCTCTTTGGGTGGAAATTGGGGGTGGGTGCCAGGGAGGGCCATGGAGGGGGGGTGGGAGGAGCCATTGTTTTCGTTAGGAAATGTTTCACAAAGTGTTCTTGATGGCCTGTTTCATCAGAACAACCACCACCTCACTGCCGCTGCCTCCATGCCGACTCACAGCCACCCTCAGGATAAGGTCGAACGACCCCTGTGAGTTTGCCAGACTACGCAGCTCTAAAATGGAGGTATCCTAAGCTCACGCCTGGATCTCCTACGGGGTGGGAGGGTGTGTGTGTGTGACGAATTTGCTTCTTAACTAGCTCCCCAGAGAGCCCTAGGCACACTGAGAACTTGAGAGTTGCTATCTAGAGATTGTGTTGAGGCTGCCCAACTCCTCAGGGTAATCTTTGGCAGGTTTGCTCTCTAGCGCCCCAACTTTTTCCGGGGCCTGAGCCAGACTTGTGAGAGATCTAGCTTTTTTTTATTGGGGCTTGGAGGACAGCAAAAGGGCTGATGTGCGGGATTTAGTATGAATGCGTTCTTTTGACTCTGAGAATTTCATTGCCTCGGGGAGAGGTGGAAGGAAAGTAAGGTAAGCTTACCCTGGCCTTGCCAGCTCCTCTGGAGGATGCCCCTTACTGTTGCCCACCTGGCAAAGCCTCCAAACAGCAGCCCCAGGGGGTGGGATGGGGCTACAGAGAAGCTGACCATTTAGCTTGGTGCCCCTTGGATCAGAGGATCCCTCCAGATGGCCTCTGTCCATTGCTTGGAGAACTCAAGGCAGAGGAAGGAGGCTAGAGAGTGGGGATGAGCTGCATGCTTCCAGACACAAGCTTGGTTTTATTACACCCCAAGAGCAAAACTTTCACAACCAATAATAAATAATGCCATTTAGAGCTACACGTGCTGATAAACACGGCAGTCTGGTTAAACTCTTCCATCTGGCAGGTGCCTCTCCTTTCCTGAACATTCTGACCAGCCTTGGAATCTGAGGGGATTGTGTGCACACAAAGCACTTGCGGATGGAGAAATGTGTTCCATAACTTAACTCGTTTGCTCCCACGTTTACTACTGCTTACCTCTCTTAGCATCTCTGATTTTAGTTTTGGATTTGACATCCCAAGTCAAGCAGAGAGTGGTTTTCATCTTTATTGTCTCCACTTACAGTTTAATGTCTATTGCCATCCAGTGGTGGTGATGGAAATATTCAGCCTCTGCTTTGGAACCTCATATCAAACCATCATAGTATGACTTCTGCAACCAGATCTCCTGAGTTATGCTGTGTGGGGATGGGTTTGAATGTGTTTACAGTGTCCACGTAGCCGGCCCACGGACGTGCTAGTTGAGCATTTCCAAAGCAGCTTGTACATACATTTTCCCGAAATGAGCATAAAGGCAAGCTTTTCAAAAATTCCTAGAAGGGTAACAATTTTTACCAGAATTAATTTTAGGGCAGCCCGTTAGCCTCTACCATAGCCATAGCGTAGCTAATCACTTAGAATCTATTCACCAGAGTTTCCTTCTAGTTGAAATGTGCACTCTTTAGATGGAGGTCCCCGGTGGAGACCGAGGAGGTTGTTGCAGTGGTAGAACCAGGATTGGAAATAAGATCTTAGTCCTGTGCCCTTTTCCATGTTAATCAAATTCCAGGGAGTTGACTAGCTTATAAGCACACTTAAATATTGCTCTATGTCTATTTGATACTAGAATTTGGAGAGTTCATGCATAATATCTTAAGTATATATTGATGTAAATAGAGTTTTCTAACAGCACACAATATGCACAGCTACTTCAAGTGTTACCTTGGTCATTCACTTGGAGATTTAGTCCAATTCCCAAAATAATTTTTTTTAATTTCGCTTAGCCAACTGATGATTCACTCCATTTTAAGAGAGTCCTGGTTTTCTCAACTATTTGCAAGTAAAGGAACTGATGAATAATGTGATTCCAGGTCATTGTAATGTAAGGAACAATGACCGCATAGCAAGTTGTCCCTTGTATTTTCTGCTTTTGCTGAGATCCCGACTTTCATGCCCTTTCGTAACCTGCTTAAAAACAGAAGCTTGAAGGAGTTTTACATAGTCCGTCAAGATGTGCTGTGTGGCAAAGACCCAGACCTTGGCTTTTGAGTCTAACTTACAAACCCTCCCATGGTTTGGACTCTCGTTCCTGTACAGGCAGTGTGTTTTGTGTTTGTTTGTTCCCTTGGAACCTGCAGCCAACCAATGTGGGGGGTGAGGGGGGGCAGGAAACGTGCCGTTTGGTCCATTCTGATTCCCAGCAACCTCATATGTTACAGCGTATGACTAATCCATAGGATTTTCTTGACTGTGATTTTTACAGAAGTAGATCGCCAGGCCTTTCTCTAGTGGCACAGAATTGTCAACCTTGAAATTAGCAATGAATTGCAAACCATACACCCCACCTAGGACTTCATGGAGCCAGTGACTGGTTGTAATCACAGGAGCATCCATTGATGGAGAAATCCGGCAGCCAAACCTGCAGGCTGAAGGCCAAGTCCCTTTCTCAGGTTTTATCTTATCTTCTGCTTCTAGAATGAACTATAAGATCATTCCTCTAAATGGTTCCATTCATAATATTTGCCTCTGCAGTTTACATGATGCTCGTTTTACATAGGGGTATGTAACTTTCCACCATATTGATCACATTGATACTTCATTTTGCCAACCTTCCCCCCCAAACCCAAACCCTTTGCCATGGAGTCAAACTTGACCCAGTGGAACCCTTTAGGGCAGAGTAGAACTGTTCCACTGGGTTTCCGAAACTGTAAATCTCTATGGGAGCAGACAGCCTCATCTTTCTCCTGCAGAGCAGCTGGTGAGCTTGAACCATCCAGCTTCAGTTAGTAGCCAATTGCCTATCCTGCAGCGCGCCACCAGGGCTCCTTCGTCCCCAAAGACTGACTGTCTGCCATAGAGTTGATTCTCACCATCGAGACCCTATAGGACAATTGCCCCTGTGGGTTCCCAAGGCTGTAAATCTTTACAGGAGGAGAAATTTTCAGTTTTCTCCTGTGGATCAGCTGGTGGTTTCATACTGCTGCCCTTGTGCTTGGCCTCCCAATTCACCACCCAGTAGGCCACCAGGGCGCTGCCGGTAAGACACTGTTCAGCCAAGGGCTGCATTTCCCAACCCTTCTTACAGCTCGTTGAAACCATGAGCCTGTTGTTTATCAAGAAAGAGAGAGAGAGAAATATTAAAGTGATGTGGATCAGACACGGGCAAAGTGGATAAAATGCCATCACACTGGACACCAGACCTAGGGGTGACAGTGGCAGAGAGCAGGAAGCAGGATCCTCCACTGCTAGACTTCGGAGTAGATTGCAAAACACAGCCTGACCTCGGGGCATGTTATAGTTACCAAGTGAAACCTTGTCGTAGAAATTATGCAGAGCTGTAACAACAAAGCCTGTAGCTGATGCCCTCGAGCTGCGGCGAGTCCACAGAAGCCCTGGTGTTGCCCATCAGGTCCATCAGAGCAAAGCAGGAAAAGCTCCCGTGAGACAGGCTGCTGGGAGGAAGGGATCTATCCATCTGTCTGGGGCTAGCCCCAGGTGTTTGCCTGTCTCTTAGCTTGTGTTGTTCCCTGTCTTCATGCTGAATCTCAATTGTTCCTGGCTCCACTTTGAGTAGTGTGAAGTGCTCCCGCTAAGTGCTCCTGCTTCCTTTTCTAAGCACATGCACGCCCTACGGTCCTGTGTCTTAGGGGTCTCCGATGCGCTCCTTGTCTTGAGTCCCCTATCCAGGTTTAAATGGCTAAATCCAGTCTTTCCTAGGTGCCAGTGAGCTAGCATATAATCAATCCCTCCTGTACATCAGCCACTTAACTTGGACGACGTGCCCGGATCCTCTGCAGATACCGAGACTGCGAGTCAGGCTTGATATAGTGCTTTCCTCAGTTGGGCTGCCCACCCCAAGGTCAGCGTTTGGAACCTACCCGCCACTCCTAAGGAGAAAGATGCGACTTTCTGCCCCTATAAAGATTGACAGCCTTGGAAGCCCCAGGGGGCGGTCTGCTCTACCCCATAGGGTCACTGTGAGTCAGAATCAACTTGATGGAAGTGAGTTTTCTTGTTGTTTAGGGTTCCTCGGTGTCCTGAAATGTGAATGTATCTCACTCTGTCATACACCAGAATGTCTACCTAGGAGGCTATACTGGAGAACTCCGTCCGAGTGGGGAGACCAGCTCATCATTGCCTGGTGAGCACCGAATTGAAGAAGAGTCAGTTTGTCTCATCAGAAAGTTCGATTGCACTTTAGTCACATCGGAGTGCTCTGTTCTCAGAGGACTGGGAGGAGCCACTAGAACCGGAGCCATGGCTCACTGAGCCTCCTTCCACTCCACTGGTTGAGTGTCTCCTGGCACACCAGTGACATGCGCTTTTGGATGCCCGCTCCCTCCTGTACTACTAGCTGTGTGACCTTGGGCAAGTTAACCTGTCTGCATTTCTCCGTTTTCATCTGTACAAAGATGATAACAGTACATACGAGGCAGGATTCAGGGGCGGATGAGTGGAGTCATTTACTTTAAATCTCACCCCTTTGTTTGATGACTGTGTCTTTATTTATGCCCATAATTGATCCATGAAACGGCAGGATGGCAGAATCTCGTGTAACACAGGAACTCTGTCTACAACGAACGCTGCCTTAACATTTCAGTTAATACACTTGCAGGCTTTGTTCATATATCCAGTCGGATTTCCTGCGGCCCAGTGCAGGGAACGTGATCTCCTCACGCTCTCTCTCCAGCATGTTGGGGGAGAGCTGGCCTTTGGACAGTTCTTAAAGCCAACTGGCCCAGTTGTTCATCCTCTGTTGAGTGTTGTTTTCAAAATATAGATGCTTAGGCCCCACCTTTAGTAGCCCAGGTGTTAAGCTCTGGGTGTGATGCCTGTAGAGCTGTATTTTCCAGTGTTCTCAGGTGACTTACAAAGCTTGACTTGGATTGACAGCCACAGAATTGAGGCTGTCTCTGGTGTTGCTATCATTGGTACCCATGATTTTGACTTTGTCAGTCGGCTCAGTCTACAGTCACACTCTTCAAAACACACACACACACACACACACACACACACACCTCTTCTTGATCTATTTACCAAAGGGTCCAGGCCCTTTCCCTCCTCTGCCGCGGAGTGGCAACTTTTGGCTTCCCGGGTTGCTCTGGCAGAGGACGGAAAAGGAGGGAGGAGCACAATACAAAACAATCCAGTGTTGTCAAGTTGGTCCCGACTCATAACCACCCTGGACAACAGAGTAGAGCTGCCCTGTAAATTTGTGTAGGAGCAGACTGCCACGTGTTTCTGACAAGGAGCAACTGGTGTATTTGAACTGTCAATCTTTTGGTTAGCATCTGAGCAGGTAAGAACTGTGCCGCTGGAACACACTAGCTCTGAAAATGACACAGGCCACTTTTGCTCAATCCATCAGCCAGCATTGGTAGCACGGCTCTGGTCTGATGCAGGGGTACACTGGGAGTTTTGTGAGCCATATGTCCTTATCCCAGATTCTTATCTTAGATCTCCATGGCCTTTACCATCATCTGTCATCATCTATGTACATTTGTTTTATTGTCTGTCTTCCCAACAATCATGGCCCCTTCTTTGCTCCCTGCTCTAAATCCATCCCCTACATGGATGCCCGGTAAGTAGTAGGAACGCATTAAACCTCAATGACTAAGTGAATGGTAGCTCCAGCCACCTAGGTGAAGTCACTGAAGTGTATTATAAGATTTTTGCTGTGTGTCAGTGTGTTCGATAGCTTGTGCTATTTTCACAAAGTTCATTTAAATGTTACTGAGTCCAGTGGAAGTTACAGGATTAATAGACTAATTAAAAAGAGAACATTGTGTGTCGATCCCCCACTGTTCCTCAGGAAGAGTGTTTACCTCTCAGCTGTGCTCTCCTGGAGAGATCAGCCCAGGAGAGGGCCAGTGGCATCAGCAGAGAGAGCGGCTTCATAGGTCCAGCTGACAGAGTCGATAATAGCCAAGCGTTGGCAGAGCAGAAGGTAACCTCGCAGTCAGCCTGTGTTCAGCCTTTTATATGCTGAGCCTGTGGAATTTGCACAAGGCCAGTCTATGGGAACTTTACAAGCTCAGCCACCCAATAAAATTGGAAAACTTTATGCAGAGAATGATTCTTGTCATTTTAAACACAGGAAAACCTAATTAAAAGAGGCCTTGTTCTTAAAGTTGGCGTCGTGGCAGACAGTATTACGTAAGTCACCAGGGGCACAGGATTTGGTATAAGGCTGCTTTGGATTTGAACCCAGGTGCACGACTTCCTGGCCTAAGTCTCCTCAAACTTTATCTGTATAATAGGAATAGTATTTCCTACTCCATAGTCTTGTAACGATATTCAGATTGATTAGGTTAATAGAAGACCTGAATAGCAACAAAATGGGAAAACAAACAGACCAAAAAAAAATTCTCTACCATCCAGGTGATTTCGATTCCTAGCGACCCTCCATGGGATTTCCGAGACTATAAATCTTTGAGGGGACTCATCTTTCTTCGAAGGAGTGGCAGGTACCTTTGAACCGCCAACTTTTCAGTTAGCAACCCACTACCTAATTTTTAAAATACTCTAGAATATAGTAAATGACAACAATCATTATCGTAGCCTATGATTGGATCATATGGTCCATTCGTGAGGGAATGATAAGGGAGAAATAGACGCAGATTACATTCAATAATGGTGTCTAATCAAGGACCTTAGATGGGCACCTTCGGAGTGTTTATCTTCAAGGCTGGCTGTACAACAGGCGCTCAGAGAGAGACCATGGTAGCATGGCTCAGCTCAGCAGGCAGCTAGCTCTGCCTTCCTTCAGCGCACTCAGCTACTTTGTCACCATTGTCACCCTGTGTGGAGCCCTCTGACATAGGCCACATTAGGGACTATTGTTCCCCCTCACACTCAACATCTACTTCAGGCCCTCTGCTCTGTTCTTACCACTGTCACCAGGTAGCAACAGCATGGCATCACAACCTTAGCAGAATGAGCCGTGAGGTCCACTCATCCCTTACAAGGCACTGACTCACTGGTAAGCCTGGAGCTGTGCAGACTTATTAGACAGGATTCTCTAGAGAGATAGAACCAGATTGCTGATAATTATATATGTGTGTGTATATATATATATATATATATATATATATATGACACAGAAATGAACAGTTAAATTATAAACAGATAGATATGTAATACAAGAAATGAACAGTTAAATTATAAAGCAGTACAAATGGCTCAGTGCGACTCACTCCCGTGAGAGAGTTGTGAGACACTGACAGTCCTTCAAGTCTTGAGAGCCACCAGGTAGTCCTCTGTAGAGAGAGCTAGGCTATCCCAGCACAGACAGCAAATGGCAAGGCAGGTCACCAACTGTCAGCCAGGTCACCAGCTGTCAGTCCCCAGCCCCAGAGATGTAAATTCCAATCGTGTAGTTTTAAAGGGACCTCAACTTACAGCGACACAGCCCATAGGTTAGGTGTCCCACAGGTAGTGTAGCCTGTAAATTGAGGCACAGAACAAGCAAGGCAGCCGCACACTGATCTGATAATCAAAGAGCGAGAGACAAGAAAGGCGAGGCTCACCAGCCATTTATCTCTCCACCCTTCAATTAATCCCACTTGTGTTTATCGGCCAGGCTGGCACAATAAACGACCTATCTCAGCACTCATCCCTTCCAAGGCACTGACTTACTGGTAAGCCTGGAGCTGTGCAGACTTCCATCCACCATTCATTCCCCAAAGCTTAGTTCTGATGGCTCAGCCCTGATGCATTTTGTTATTAATGGAAAAACAATGTCGGAACAATCAGATTCCTAGTAATATGTGAATTGTTAATTGGGGGCAAAGCTTATTAGTCAGGATCTCACATTGATAAGCACAGAACCACCAATTTTAGCAGCTAGACAAATCCATGAAGATTTATGTTGTTCTCCCATAAAGTGCCTCAGCTTACTGCAGATTTCCCTCCAAGAGCTCTGCCATCTCTATTTTATGCTTTCCGTCATTGTAGGTGGGAAGGCGGCTTTGGGGTGGTCTCTTGTTTTGTGGGCCCTGCAGACATGCAGACTGGCACCTCCAGGAGCGAGATTTAAGAGAGGCGCTTTCCAGCAGTCAGTCTGGTTGGTGCCTTTGTTCACCTTCTTTCCCAACGTGTTCTAGCTTCCCAAAGTCATTGTGCATCAGCTCCCCTTCAAAAGCCCACACAAGGGATCTCATAGCACTGACAGGAAATTGATACCCGTAAAGCAGGATGAATTTAATTCTCCTTCAAAGAAGACGGGGCGCAGGCGGCCTAGTGGTTACGTGTGGGGCAGCGTCCAGCAAAGTTGGCAGTTCCAAACCATGAGCCTCTCTGGGGCAAAAACAGGACTTTCTACTTCCATACACAGTGACAGTCTTGGAAACTCACAGGGGCAGTTCCGTCCTGTCCTATAGGGTCCCTGTGTGTCGGCATCGACATGGTGCCAGTGAGTTGTTTTTCAAAGAACAGAGTCATCTCTAGGCAACACAAATTGGTAACATGCTTAGCGGTTGGTGATTTGGGTCCCTCCCAAGGTGCCTCAGAAGAAAGCCCTGGCAAGCTACTTCCAAAAAATAAGCCCCTGGAAACCCCATGGAGCACGGTTCTCTTGACACGCGAGGTGCCTATGAGTCCGAATTGACTCCCCAGCAACTGGTCAAAAGAACGCAGGTAAATGTTGGCGCCTCGTGGAGAAGCTTCATTCTTATCTCGTATGATTTAAAAATAAGTACTCGCGCTTCTGGGTTTGTTTTGTTTTTTAATGCATTTACGATTAGCAAGGAAGGTTGCATCCGCAGAGCAGAGAGAACTATGTAATGCACGGCCATATCTGAATGAAGAAAAATTAACCCTGACTACAACACATGCCAGATGTGTTTCGTCTACTTTTCAGGGAAGCATTTTAAAACCAACCCATAATTATTTGAGTATTATTTCACTTGTAGCAGCCTCAGTGTTCACCCCTCTCTTGCTCTCAAAAAGGAGCACTTTCTTACATAAGTGCAGGGGTATATTTCATATCAAATAGAAGATATATTGACCTGAGGCCCAGTTTTCTTTTAAATTCCCCCAAGGATCCACCGAATCCGTCCGTTTCGATTAGCCAATGAGCAAGTCTCTCGCAACTTTGTGGCGCAGTGGAATGTTCTCGCATTCTGGATTCTGCAGGAAGGTCACATCGCTTTCCCTAAGAGAGTCTGGAGTAAAACTACAAACCTGTGTAATAGTCGAGAGTTAGTGCACACCTGTTTACGTGGTTCTGTTTTTAATTTCCTTCTTGACCTTTTGGTGACTGCACCTTGATAGTTCATCTCTACACTTCGGACTCAGTGAGAAAACAGCATATCCCATGGCGTTGGGGCTGAGGAAGCCTTAGGTAATATTTGTAAATCAGATGGAGATAATGTGCTGATGACTCTGCATAGTTTTTAAACCCGCTGAGTGCCTTCTCCTCCCTGTTCAAGCCAGCCTCTAAATATGTCAGTTGACAGTACATTTCTGGGCATCCCCAGAAAGCCAGGTGCTGCACTGTGACAGTGGCACTGCCACCCTGGGCTAAGTGAGATGACAAGCCACCATCACAAATACTGAAGCGGTTGGCACCGGCAGTGTTTACGCCTAATGCAATGTCAATTGTATTCCAGCATGATCCAAAAATACCACGCAAAGGTATTTGGAAAGGGGAAAAAACAGTGTGTCAACGGGTTGCTACTGTTGCTATGGAGATATCAAAGCAGCCGCCTGTCATAGCTTTACCACTCAGAGCTTGTTTTTGAGCAGATTCAGGAGAATGTGAGCTCCACCACCCGCCCCCCCCCCCAACCCCGGATCTGGGTAGTTTTGTTAGACAAAACCTTGCCTGAATAAGATGAACATATCTCTTATGTGAAAGCACATTTAGGTGGTGATGCTTAGAGTTGTTTTTAGCAGAATGATTTAGCAATACAGGATTTGCTTTTCATCTGCATATTTTTAAATAGAGTGACTCCCAGAATCGTGTGATCTCTGGAGCTCAGCTCGGAGCATAAGGAAATGCTAGTCTAATATTTCAGTGCCATCTGCTGTAAGTTCCATGGCGTCCTACTCCATCTGGCTGGCTTGCAGCAATCCCCTTTTTAGTTTTAGTGGAACACAGCAAACCTCTTTTCAAGTCTTCGTAGGGATTGGCTCTGCTTCTGCCCTGTCTGCTGTTGATGGGGCTGGTGTCGGAGAAATAGGCCCCCTTGGTTTTAGGTGTGAATTCCCTGAAGACTTCAGTTTCTTCACTGTGTGTGTGTGTATAAAAGAGAAACAGAGAGAGAGAATATTGTCAAGCAGGGTGTGTGTGTGTGTGTGTGTGTGTGTGTGTGTAAAAGAGAGAAAGAGAAGGGTGTGTGTGTGTAAAAGAGAGACCGAGAGAAAGAGAAGGGTGTGTGTGTGTGTGTGTGTGTGTGTGTGTGTGTGTGTGTGTGAGAGAGAGAGAGAGAGAGAGACAGAGAGAAAGAGAGACCAAGAGAAGGAAAGAGAGTATTATCAAGCAGTTAGAATACTCCTAGCCCTCTCTGGATGACTTCAAATGACAGTCTCTTTGGTGAATGGACATTGAAATCCAGCAACAACATTAAATAGTCGTTGAGATCCTGTTATGTGCAAGGTTCTTTCCCAGCTATTGAGGATATAGCAAAGAACCAAGTGGACTCCTTGCTGTCATGGAGGAGGTTAACACGTAGTATCCATGATGCTGAGTGCTGAAATGAAAACTGCATGGTGAGCTATTTTAAATAGGGTGATATTTGAAAAGAGCTAGATATAGCTCTGATAGATAATAAGAGTTAAAATATTGCAACATGTATCTCTAAAGTGTTGATTACGGTTGGAAACAAATGTGCCCTCCAACCCTGTGTCTTGAGGGTCTTGTTAAAGACAGATTCTTCTTGTTGTTACTTAATTGGTTGCAGTTCCACATTAACAAGAAACATTGTGACAGATGACAAACAAATCTGTTTTCTGAGAGCCATCGGAGAGCTTCTGTTGTTGCTAGGACAGACCTTGGGCTCCCTGCTGCTTAGCCGCCCGTCTTCCGTTCAGCACATGGACAGAGCACCTATGTGTTTAATTCTTTAGCCAGAAGCACGGCCAGAGTGCTCCTTCGAGGCAAGAATGGCGAGACTTCATCTTACATTGCTTAGGCATGTTGTCAGGAGAGACCCGCCCCTGGAGAAGGTGGGGTTTGCTACCTCCCAACTGTTTCAAAGATTCATTGAAAACCAAACAAGTTCACAGCTTTCCCCCAGATCCTGGATGCTTCCTCCCCCCAACTACCATGATCCGATTTCTACCTTTCAGGACTGGATAGGGCAGAGGTTGTACACTGAAGAGGCACAGGGAATCCAGGGTGGATGATACCTTCAGGACCAGGGGTGTGAGGGGCAATACTGGGAGAGTGGAGGGTGAGTGGGTTGGAAAGGGGGAACTGATTACAAGGATCCACATGTGACCTCCTTCCTGGGAGATGGATGGCAGAGAAGCGGGGGAGGGAGACTCCGGATAGGGCAAGATATGACAAAATAACAATCTATAAATTATCAAGGGCTGATGAGGGAGGGGGAGGGGGCAGGGAGGGGGAAAAAAAGGACTTGATGCAAAGGGCTTAAGTGGAGAGCAAATGCTTTGAAAATGACTAGGGCAAAGAATGTACAGATGTGCTTTATACAATTGATGTATGTATATGTATGGATTGTGATAACAGTTGTATGAGCCCTTGTGTTGGACAGGGTTCTCTAGAGAGACAAACCAGATTGCTAGTAATTATATATAAATATATTTATAAAGATAGATATATATAATACAAGAAATGAACCATTAAATTATATACAGATAGATAATTTAAGAAATTAACAGTTAAATTATAAAGCAGTGAGACACTAGCAGTCCTTTAAGGCTTGAGAGCCACCAGTTGCCAGTCCCCTTCTGTAGAGAGAGCTGGGCTATCTATATCCAGGCAGCAAACAGCAAGGCAGGTCCCCAACTGTCATCAACTGTTGGTCCCCAGCTCCAGAGATGAACATTCCAATCGAGTGGGCTTAAAGAGACCTTAACTTACAGTGACACAGTCCACAGGCTAGGCATCCCACAGGTAGTGTACCCCTTTAAACTGAGGCACAGAACAAGCAAGGTGAGGCTCACCGAGTCATTTATCCCTCTGCCCTTCAGTTAATCCTACTTGTGCTTATCGGCCAGGCTGGCACAATAAACTATAGCAGCCCCTAATAAAATGTAAAAAAGAAAAAAAAAGAAAACCAAACAAGTTATATACCTTAAACTATGTGGCAGATTTGTGGGGGAGATACTTAACAAGTTTTACAATGATTGGGACCCCAAAACAGTATGACAGAGGATGCAAGATTCACAGGAAAACAGGCCACGTTTCCCTCGGGATTTATCAGACCATCAATTAATAATCTTCATTACTCCAGGGCCTGTCAGATTGGTTCTCCTTGACGTCTCAGACTACATTGACTATCTAACTGGCCTTTCTCACCTCCTTTCTGAGCCAGAATATCCTTACTGAATACATTAAAAATGAGTTTTTCCCTACAATTTTTTTTCTTTTAACAAACTAAATCTCAAATTACGTTGCATTTCTAGTATCTTATTAAGAGTGGACTAACTCTTTCACTCCCTCTTATTACTACTGGGTATTAGAGGAAGGAGGCGAATTAAGATGTCTAGTACATTTATCTCTTTAAAGGCCAGTCTGGGCAGGACACCATAGAGATTAGTAATTTTCCCGTTGTTGGAAGTGATGGAAGCAATGATTCTGAAGTAGGTCTTGAAATCATGAGCAACAAATGTGGATTCGTGTGTGTGTGTGTGTGTGTGTGTGTGTGTGTGTGTGTGTGTGTGTGTGTTAGTCTGGGCACTTTAGAGAAACAAATCCACAGAAACTCAGGTATAAGAGAGAGTTTTATATAAAGGTTAAGTGTGCATCAAGAAAACATCCCAACCCAGTGCTGCCCAAGCCCACAAGTCCAACATGAACCCATATGTCCAACACCAATCCACAAAGTCCTCTATCTCACAAAACAGATGCAATGGTGTTGACTGCAGGAGGAAAGCCAAGTCAGTGAACGTGTAAGCATCTCAGTGCTGGCAGGGGTCTCCACATGGCTGCTCCATCACCCAGGGCTGCAGCGGGGTAGGTCCATGTGGCTTCTCCTTGGGGATGTCTTGCAGGAAGTGAGCCTTGTCAGTTGAAGCAGGGAAGTGCTAAGGCAGCTGCACCCTGGTGCAACTATCACAAAGCAAGATTCCCGAGAACTAGAAAGGCGAGGCTCACAGAGACATTTATCCCTCTGCCCTTCAATTAACCCCACATGTGTTATGGCCAGGTTGGCACAATAAACGAACTACCTCATTGTGCATACTCTTTCATTCGTTTACATGAGAGTCAAGTCTCAGGCCTTTACAATGTTTTAGATACTGGGCTATGATTGAGGAAACTAAGGTGAATAGATAGCAATTGCCCCCAAGGCATTTGCAGAGACATACAAATAAACAAATTAGTCCAAGCAAGTGTTACTGGAGCAAGATAGTGATTTACCACTCGGTAGTTGAAATTTTTATGAGTATTCTGCCCTTTCTGTACGTGTTTTCGTGTATCTTTTTTAAAAATCGAGGGACAAGTATTAGCAGAATAACGATTCCGATCCCTTTCTTACCATCAGGAGAGCTGTTGGGTGTCCTGGGGTCATCCGATATTTGTTTTGTTTGCCTGGGAAATGAGCCACATAAACAGAATCTTTGCTTTGATAGCTTGAGTGCCATTATCAGATGATACAGTAATAGTCCGCCAATGGGAGAGGTGCAAATGCGAAGAATGCCTTCTCTCCCTGTTGATCCGATGTATTGGAGTCTGCTGAATGGATAACTGAGAGATCCATTAGCCTTCTGTGCACTGAGATGCAAGTGTGCACCTCAGGCAAGGCTGATCACAGGGTAGATTCATGGGTGGGGGCAGGAGGGCAGTGGGAGGCAAGGTTCTCATCCCTCAGTATGCACAGTGCTAGCAACCTGCCCCTGGTCCTGGGAGCCTGTGGTAGCCCTGCCAGGAAACAGAAATCAAATTGAGTTTGGGAACTGTTAAATATCTTCTTTATCCGCCACTCTCAAGAGGGTTTTTAAGAAGGCACTTCTGGCCACAAAGGAGACCGTTAAGTCCCTCGTATTTCCCTTAGTGTATGAAATATATCCATTCAGACAAGGCACACTTTGTAAAAAGGCACATTGGAGGATTGGCCAGCCTAACTCTGAAGTGTAAATTCTGAAATTTTGCTGTTTATATTGATGATCCGGCTCTGATTGCCCACTTCTCATCTCTCCCCTCAGCCAATATGCTCACTTGGCAGGAACATGCGATCTGCATGTCTGGGGCACAGCCTTTGTGAGAGGTGGATTGTCCTCCTGATCCCCATGTCAGGGACGATCACCCTCACCAGCAGTCAGGGCAGCAACAGTCGGACTTCCGGAGCAATAGCCTCATCACTGGCCTTTCCACACTCTCCCCTCTTCCCCTTTGTCTAAGTGACTGGCCGTTTGATTGTTTCTCCAGCTCCCTTTACTTCCACACTATGCACCTAGGACAGTGCTGACTTCAGGAAAGAAAAATCAAAACAGCCATGGCTCCATTCTAACGGAGGGACACCCCTGTCAACCGTACCACGGACTAGTGTGTAAACTGCCGCAACAAAAAGGCCTTGACGCTCAGAGGGCTGACTCTTTTAGGTGCCAGCAGACTTGTAGAACTCCGAATATTTCTGTTTCCCCTTCTCCTGATGGTGGCCCATATTGCACCTACTGCTCTTTCAGTTAGCTAGCTCCACAAAAACATACGGAGGAATTTGCTGAGAACTAACATTAAATATTGGACGGGATTAATGAGAGATGTCGCACAATCCTCTCAGTAGATCTCGGAGTCTGTCAGCTATCTGACTACTCTTGGGAGTGTGTCCTTAAAGGGGTTAGAACTCAGAGATTCTTAGGCTGAGCCTATGAGTGTCTGGAAAGCCTGAAATTCTTCACAGGATATTTCAGAAGCAGTTGGCTAGATAAGGACCCACACTTTAATCAGATTCTCAGAGGATTGGAGATTTCAAAGGGGACAATTGAAAGAAAGAAGAAAACACTAGACCGGGTAATTTTGTTGCTCCATGAAGGGGTTAAACTGGACCCTGACTTGTGTGACATTATTTTCATCTCCTCCAAGGGATACTCATTGGGAACCATGGGATGATCTTTTTCCAAAGTCTTACAAATCTGGAAGCACTTGACAACAGAAAGACAAATAATCCAATTTCAAAATGGGCAAAAGGCTTGAACAGACACATCAGCAAAGATGCCCCTCGGGCAGCTAACAAGCACAGGCAAAGATGCTCGTTATCATTAGGCATTATTCGCAAACCAAAACCATGATGGGATGCCATCTCATCCTGGCAATAATGGCTCTGATTGAAAGAAACAAAACCCAAGAACTTCTAATGCTGACATGACTGTGGGGACACGGGGACCCTTTTACACTGAGTCAGACTGTGGGAAACAGCATGGTGCATCCTTCTTGTTGTTGGATCCCATTGGGTCCATTGCAACTCAAAGTGATCCTATGTACAACGAAGGAAATACTGCCCAGCCTTGGACCATCTTCACAAGTGTTGCTATGTGTAAGCCCATTGTTACAGCCACTGTGTCAACCCACCTTGTTGAAGGTTTTCCTCATTCTGTTAACTGTATGCCAAACATGATGTCTTTCTCCAGGAATGGCCCTCCTGATAACATGCCCAAAGCAAACAAGGGAGTCTCACCATTCTTGCTTCTAAGAACCATCCTGGCTGTACTTCTCTCAAGACAGATTTGTTCATTCATGGTTGCTCATGGTATAATTAATAGTCTTCAATGATGCTGTGTTAGACAAGGTTCTCTAGAGAAACAAAACAAGGACACTTATGATTATACACACACAACACAACACAATGAAATAAACATCTGATTAGTCCACAGAGCAGTACAGAGGGCTCAGTTCAGCTCACTTCCATGAGATAGTTAATGTATTCAGTCCTTTAAGTCACAGGGCTGTTGGGTACAAGTCAAGGAAGCAGACAGCTCAGTCTTCTGTAGAGCAAAATAGGCAGTCCGGCCACAGGCAGCAAACAGCAGGGCAAATCACCAAGAGACAGCCAGATGACAGGGTCCGACAGTTCCCAGATCAAGTGATGTATACACCAGCAGTGTGGTGAAGCAGGTCTCGAAGGAACCTCAAACTGTAGTGACATAGTCGACAGGTTGGGTATCCCACAGGTAGTGTAACTCACAAGTTGAGACAGAGAAATAGCCAAGGCAGCCACACACTGGTCCGATCATCAGAGATCAAGAGACAGGAAGGCGAGGCTCACCGAGCTATTTATCTCTTTGCCCTTCAATTAAACTGCAACCTTATTAATCCCACATGTGTCTATTGGCCAGCTTGGCACAAAAACCTACCTGTCACAGATACCTTAATTCAAAGATAACAATTCTTCAGTCTTTTCTATTCATTGTCTGTTGTTCACTTAAATATGAGGTGGTTGAAAATAGTATGGCTTAGGTTCAGTTCATCTTAGTCCTCAAGGTGACATGTTTTGCTTTTTATAACGTTAGAGAGGTTTTTCGCAGCAGATCTTCCCAATGCAATGTTTCCTTGATTTCTTGACTGCTGCTTCCAAGGGTGCTGATTATAGATTTAAGTAAAATGAAATCCTTGACAATGTCAATATTTTCTTCATTTATCATGATGTTGCTTATTTGTCCTGTTTTAGGCCTTTTTAAAAAATTTCTTTATGGTGTAATTGGTGAAGACTGTATAGTCGCTAATAATCATCAAGAAGTGTTACAAACCCTCTTCAGTTTCCGGGAGCAAGGCGGTTTCTCAGTAACGTTCCCTTTAACTAAGAAGCCTCGTTCTTCAGACACTCCATTGTCTCAGATTATTGCTCAGTATACAGGTTGATAACTAGAGTGGATTCCACATCCCTCACAGGGCTTTCCGTAGTTTGGAAATGGTCCGCACAGTTGAATGCTCTGCATAATAAATAAAACACGGACAAACTTCTTTTCTGTATCTCTGCTTTCAGCCAAGATCTATCTGACAGCAGTAATGATATCCCTCCCGTGTTCTCCTCTAAATCTGGCTTGAATTCTGTCAGTTCTCTAATGCATTACTGCAACTGTTTCAAATTATTTCAGCAACATTTTACTTGCTGTTGTTGGGTATCATCGAGTCCGTTCAATTCATACAGACTCTATGCGCAACAGAACAAAACACAGCCCTGTCCTGCACTCACCTCGCAACTGATGCAGCCACTGTGTCAATCCACCTCCTTGAAGGCCTTCCTCTTTCCCTTTGCCCTTCTACTTTACCAAATGCAATGACCTTCTCTAGAGGCTGTTCCCTCTTGACATCATGTCCAAAGCGTGTTACGACAAAGTCTACCTACCCTTGCCTCTAAGGAGCACTCTGGCCTTACTTCTAAGACAGACTGGTTTGTCCTTTAAGCAGCCTGGGGTACGTCCCGTATTCTTCTCCAGCACCAGAATTCACATGCATCCATTCTTCTTTGATCTTCTCTATTCAGTGTCCAACTTACACATGCATATGAGCCAATGGAAAAGACTATGGCTTGGATCAGGTGCCCCTTAGTCCTCAAGGTAACATCCTTGCTTTTCAATACTCTCAAGAGGTCTCGTGCAGCAGATTCACCTTTACAATTCGTCTTTTGATCTCTTAACTGCTGCTGCCATGAACACTGACTATGTATCCAACCAAGTTGAACTCCTTATATCTAACTTCAACCTCATCTTGATTTATCATGATGTTACTATTGGTCGCGTTGGAAGGACTTGGGTCTTCTTTGCTTTGAGCTGTGATTCCTACTGACAGCTGCACTCCTTGATCGTCATCAGCAAGTATTTAAGTCC
Source organism: Tenrec ecaudatus (assembly GCF_050624435.1). Lineage (NCBI taxonomy): Eukaryota > Metazoa > Chordata > Mammalia > Afrosoricida > Tenrecidae > Tenrec > Tenrec ecaudatus. Next base: position 45,382,848 of record NC_134543.1, read on the forward strand.
TCCTTATTTTCAGCCAGCAAGATGCTGTCATCTCCCTATTGTGAAGAAGCCTTCCTTCAATCCTGATGCCACATTTTCCTCATATAATTCAGCTTTTCTGGTTATTTGCTCAGCATACAGATTGAATAAGTATGGTGAGAGGATTCAACCTTTGCACACCTTTCCTGATTTTAAACTGTATTAGTGTGGGTACATTAGAGAAACAAATCAACAGAAACGCATATGTATCAGAGAGAGTTTTATATAAAGAGTATGTCCACATCAAGAAAACATCCCAACCCAGTGCTGCCCAAGCCCACAAGTCCAACATTCACCCATTAACCCACATGTCTGACACCAATCCATTAAGTCCTCCTCCATCTCACAAAACAGATGCAATGATGCTGACTGCAGGAGGAAAGCCAAGTCTGAACGTGTAAGCATCTCAGTGCCAGCAGGGGTCTCCACACAGCTGCTCCAGCACGCAGGGCTGCAGCTGGTTAGGTACATGTGGCTTCTCCTTAGGGATGTCTTGCAGGAAGTGAGCCTTGTCAGTTGAAGCAGGGAGGTGCTAAGGCAGCTGCACCCTGGTGCAACTATCACAAAGCAAGAGACCTGAGAACTATAAAGGTGAGGCTCATGGAGCCATTTATCCCTCAGCCCTTCAATTAACCCACATGTGTTTATCGGCCAGGTTGGCACAATAAACTTTAACTGTCTCAGGGCTGGAACTAACTTGATGCCACCTACCAACAACAGCAACATCTAGAGGAGCTGGGCACTGGGTAAGTGCTCAGATGCTAAGCGGAAAGTTAGTGGTTTGAACCTAGCAGCAACTATGGAGAAAGATGCGGCATAACGATGTAAAGCCTCGCCAACCTTATGAGGTGGTTCTACTCTGTCCCACGGGGTCACAATGAGTTCGAATTGACTCGATAACAATGGGTTTGGTTTGGGTTAACTTCATGTTAAGGAAATAAAACATGGCGGCCAAGTAAAATTATGACAGGAATGCAAAGATGGTTGCGTTTTAGGATCTATCTTAATATAACTCACTTGACCAATAGATCTACGGGAAACTGCCCTGCGATTAGCTCCATAGACACTGAAAAAACCTTTGACAACACCACTCAGATTCACACATTTTTGTGAAAATAGAAATGGATGATTATTTCCTCAATGCAATGACACACATGCTTCGGTTCTAAGTTTTACCTATTGGCTCAAACCTATCGGGGTTCCCTAATGGCAAGAAGCAAGACATGATTCAGACTGTCTCCACTACGACTGAACACTGTTGAGTAGCAATTAAACTACAAAAGGATAATTAAAGCTTAAAAATAGGAAAAGTAACAGAACCTATTTCTATTTGTAGATGGCATGAGAGTATCCCTGGGAAACTCTAGAGCAAGGGCAGTGAATGCAGAGGGCAGGTCAAATCCAGTTTGGTGCCTGTTTTTTCAAGCAGAGTTTAATTGGAACACAACCCACACCCACTAGATGTTGTCGATGGCTGCCTTTGCACCACAGGAGCAGAGGTGAACTGCCGTGACAAGACTGGATCGCCTCTAAAGCCTAAGATAGTTAACTATCTGGCCTTTCGCAGGAGAAAATGCCAACCCCTGCTCTAGAGATTAATGATAACATTAATGCAAATAACAAACCCATGAATCAAAATAGACCTTTCCTAACACCTCCTGGGTTTGCAGTAGGGAGCAAGCCACTGCTATAAGTTCAACAAACAAAACAGTTCACTGCCATTGAACTGATTCCAACACATGGCGACCCTATCCGATGGGTAGAACTGTCCCTGTGGGTTTCTGAGACTGTAACTCTTCACGTGACTAGATCAGGCTGCCTAGAATTATATAATCAGACATTTGCACATCCCAATTATAAACCGATCCAGTATGTGGGAAGCTTAGCTATCAACTGTGAATGGCATAAAGGGCATAAGAATATAGCAGAATATTAACTTGAAGCATTGAGGCTCTAAGACACCATATGGCAGTTTCTCGATTTTATAATTGATGTGCTTTCATGGTTTTGTGCCATGCAAATTTCCAGAACTATGTTAGGAGAAAGATACTGTCTTTTATCCAAAGGAAATGTCTTGTGATAAGACTCACTCTCGATTTAAGATTGCTCTATATAAATAGGCACACACATGCGAGATATTTCCTCCTTCCGTTCTTGTGGTGTTTGTCACGTGTGCCCACTGGGAATGACGTCCTCCTCCTTCCATCTGTCTTGAACTGGCTCTCTGGGTTTCAGGAGATAAACATGCTGTGAGGGAAGGGTAACTGATCTGTTTTTAATTGCTATTCTTGCATTGCATTACCCTTCATTAAGAGCTGAGCCAGATCAATATTTTATTGATACAAAAATAACAAATCCTGCCTTAACAAGCCAGATAGTGAGCGACTAGCAGAAGAATCAGAAGTGCTCAGGTGTAAACAAAAGCAAAGGGAGCTGACCAAATCCCTCCCGTCCAGAGCAGACTCGGAGCCTGAAGATGCGTTGCCATGGAAGTCCAGCCGACTTCCTCCTTTTGGCTGGAATCCACTCCCCTCCCTGCTGTGGGTTAGACCAGCCTTTATGTGAAGTCCCCGCAATTATTTCATTGCCTGTATGTTTCTGTAGTAGAATTGCCCGGATACGGAGGGGGCGTCACACGTTCATGGAAAAATGGAATGAAAAGACTGGAGTTTCCCAGGATCATTTTTAAGTCGTCTTTATTAGGCAACAGAAAACCACAAATATAGCTTTGAACTGGGCTTGGAATCAAGTTACATCACACTTCCTAAAAAATACTAAAAAACAAGAAAAACAGGGACAATATTCAGTGACATTAACATAGAACTCCCTGCTTTCTGATCTTTGTTTTTAACAGTTTTCTGGTGGTACTGTTGGGTAAGTGCTGAATGCTAACCTATCTATAGGTCAGGAGTTCAAACCCACTAGCTGCTCCTTAGAGAAAGATGAGGCTCTCTGCCCCCAGAAAGATTTACAGCTCGGAAAAACTATATAAGTAGTATAGGTTCCCAAACCTATTTGGCTTACCACCCCTTTTTGAGAAAAAAAAATTACTCAGTGTGCCACCTTTAAACCACCCCCCCAACCCCCAACAAAGAAAACCTTGTATATTATGCATAGCCCACTGGCAGCCCCACTGGAGAAAGACTGGGCTTTCTGTTGACTCGATGTCAGTGAGTTTCGTGTGGGTGTCAGCTTTTGCCGCCTGCTGGATCTTGCCAGTGACCTCGCTCACCTTGCTAAATGCTGCTCTGTAGGGTTTGCTTTGAGTAGGAGCCATCTCTACGGCGGTGACTGAGTTGAACGGATGTATCGGAATTGACTCTGGCAGAGGGTAAGTATTGCTCAAGGAATCCCTGGGTGGCGCAGACGGTTCAGCACTAGATTGCTAACGGAAATGTTGGCGTTGGCACCCACACAGTGGCTCTTCGAAAGGAAGACCTGCTGGTCTGCTTCTGAGCGCGCACAGCCATGAGTGTGAAACACCTTCTGTGCTCTACTCCCGCAAAGAGGTTTGTTTTGTCTCATTCTCTCTCACTGCCAGCGAGTCAATGCAGACTCATAGTGACCCTACAGGACAGACTGGGACGGCCCCTGTGAGTTTCCCAGACTATAACTCTTTACAGGAGTAGAAAGTCCCCTCTTTCACCCGCGGAGCAGCTGGTGGTTTCAAACTGCCAACCTTGCTGTTGGCAGCCCAACTTGTAACCACTATGCCACCCAGCAGTCACCAGAAGAAACACCAGCAACTGACCTACTGGTTTTAAAGTTGTGCAAGACTCCTGAGTGGGCTTACACTCTCGCCCCCTACTGGCTCTTCTCCATGTGGCTACTGCATGTGCTTGAAATGAAGTAGCCAAGCTTCAAACCCTGCCTCTTGCGTGGAACCCTAATTCAGAAGATGCCAGCAGCCTACTCAGAGCGACTCCATGGCTTCCCCGTGTCTTCCAGCTCTCTACTGTAGCCAGGGACCTCAGCTCTGGCCCTCACTTCCTACCACTTTCCTCCTCCCAGCCACCTGACAGTCTTTATGTGACTCCGACACACTGAGCTTGTTTCTGCCCTGGAGAACTTGAGTTAGCCATTTCTTTGGATCCAGATGCAGAGAACAGTGGATGAGAGGGAGTAACAATTATCTATTATAATAACAGAAGATGCAAATATCCCCGAGCGTTAGAAAAACCCACAAACGCAGGTAGAAAACATGGATTAAATACTGAGGTGGGTGAGAAGAGACACGTAGCAAGATCAAGTCTTAAGGAGTTCTAGAACTGTAAGGATATAGCTTCCCAGAATGAAGAGAAAAAAGGCCCCCTGTGAAGGAACGAGAAGCAGGCAGGCATGTCTGATAGGGGCATCTGATCCATCTCCTCTGACTTTACAGCCGGGGGCGGGGAGGGGGAGAATCCAGCCAATCAGAGCAAGGATGACTCCCAGGAAGCAGAGGTCAGCCATGCTTCCACCCGCCAATTTCCTTTACCAACTTTGGCACCCAATAGCTCTCCCAAGGCTCTCCCTCTTCTCTGCTAGGCTCATTGCAATGGTCACACGCAATTCACAAACAAACTCATGCTGACCGGGTTTATTAGGGCTACAATTCAAGATAGAAATGCTCCGAATACAGTTCTTTGGGGCAAGGCCTCCTCTTTTCAACTGTGTCCCGCAGGCCCACCCCTGCCTTGTCCTCAGCCTTCTCAATGGCGCCCGTGCCCTGCTCGGACAATGTTACAAGCTCCTTTAGCTAGTGCTGCTAGTAAGTGCCCGGCCGTAAATCTCAGCCAGAAGGCGACGGCACTTAGCTCTAATGCCATGTGTCAGCAAACCTAGTTCCTTGATTGAGAGCCTGGAGGGACCTGCTCTGCTGCAAGGGAGTCTCCTGCCCGAGTGCCTGCCTGCAGCCTTACTCCCTCTGTGGGTCAGGGTGCCCGCGGTCCTGCCTCATGTTCGGGCTCTGGGTGCGGCTGCCTCTGCTATCACTTCTCCACCAACTCTCCGGTTCACAGTTCTCTGGAACGAGCAAGTTCAGTGTGCCTCGGCCCAGGGGATGTATTCCACCGTTCTTGGTGGCAGTGAGATCCTCCCGTTCTCCCTTCTGAGATGGCTCATTTTAAGCCCAGCAAGATGGCAAAGCTGACCAATCCCCAAACTAGGGTGCATCAACCTCATTTGAATACTGCTCCCAAGCCATTTTGTGGGCATTACAAAGGTGTCAAGCCAGATAATCCACTGCAGCACATTTCAGATTGATGTGGAGACATTGTTTTGAAGCTAGACTTCTGTACCCACCGCAGCGAGTATTCATCTAGTTGAGAAAATCATCATTGTTACTTACATGCAGATCCTAAAAGTTAACCACCCAAGTGCACCTATGAAAGGCAAAAGAACCTTCTTAAGGAGGCAAAGACAAAAAGTAAATTCAAGAAAGAGGTAGACTAAAATATAAGAAGCAGTGATATTATGACTTTTAAAACACAAAGGAAATTGAAAAGAAATTATTAGAAAATTCAAAGGAGCTTGATGCTTTTTCTGTGCTCACTAGAGGAATTGAGTGATATGGGGTTATATTGTCCTGTCTGGGTTGCAGCACACTACTTGTTTCTGTCATCAATAAGATTTAAAGAATTGTAATCCTATAATGCTATAAATCCTATTTTTAAAAAAGCAAAGTGAAAGTGTTGCTGTCAAGTTAACTCCAGCGCATAGTGACTCTACGCGTGTCCGAGTAGGACTGTGTTTCGCCGGGTCTGAGTTTTCAGACGGGTCAACAGGCATTTCTCCCGGGCATCACTTGGTGGTATTTCACAACCTTTGGTGAGCAGCTACGCCCATGTTGACTTTCCATACCAGCAAGCACCTCATAAATGCTACAAACCATGTACATTGTAGAACCATTCCATGAGCAAAGCAGAGACATTCTGATGGTAGCTCTTGGGGAAAAAAAATACAAACTGAATATGCATTGATTTCAAACATTTTAAAATTACAGACAGAGACTAAAATTAAGAAATAGTTGTAAAATAGGTTACCATTTAGGTAAGTCGTGGTGACCACCATAACTAAACAGAGAATTAAGTATAAGGAGGTGACATGAAGAAAACTTTAACTTCCAGAAAAAAGTGTTAAACCTTATTCTAGGTAACACCCATGAAGTACCATACTCCACCACTAACTAAATATACACTGTATACATTTACCTAGATTATTTCTTCACAAAAAGGCAAATGCAGGAGGTTTCTCTACCTGTGAAAGTCAGCTACTAAAATAATGTACATTTACCAAAGCAGCTCAAGTAGGATGCTTGGATACTCAAAAAATCACAGAAAGCATGAAAACACTAGGGTACTCTTCACAGAAAATGAAGTTGGCTTTGGCAAGAATAGAAAACCAAAAAAGAATCAATTAGCTGGGTCACCGGTTTTCTTTCACAGTAGACAAAAACCCAAACACTCTTCTCACCAATGAGGTCAGCCACCTGAAACCCAAGAGACCGGAGAGAAGGGAGTGATTCAAAAGAAAAAGGAAGGAGCCCTTCAAGGGGCCTGGGAGTGTATCTAACCTTTCAGGAAACAGAAACGGATAAACAGATTTTTAACTTAGCTCAGCTGACCTGAGGAACAACGGGCGTTTTCAGAAGTTGTGGAAAACAGCCGCCGTTTGTGGCATTTCATCCTAGAGTGCACGGACCTCAGGATAGTGCACTGTCAAGTGTTTGGGAGACTGGCCAGGAATACACTGTTCCCCAGCTGTTGTCAACTTCCCAAAAGCCAGTTAAAAATAAGGGGACTCCTAGTACTAAATGTTCACAGAGTTAACAAACAGAGATTGACGATGACTCTGTGTCATGTCAAATGCGTCATATATTTTCCATGTCAGTCATATTTCCTGCAAATAATTTAAGCCTATAAATAAGTTCTCTCTTTGCCCTATCCTAAGATGATTTGGGGGAATATTTATGTCAGAAAATAAGTCATGGTGTTAGCACATGGAAACCAATACCGTCTTCATACGTATTTCCACTGACAAATTCAGTGAGATGCAGCAAAATGTGGATGCCAATGTATGATTTCTAAATGAAGGAGAACATTGGATAGAGTTGGGAACAAGTCACAGATTAAAACCAAAAGCAGGCCTTGGTAAGGGAGAATGATGGCCAGGAGAACTACCTATCAACCAGCGTGAATATCACCAAATATTTTCTTTCATATAACTTTCCAGTATCAATGAAGAACCAGTTTTGTAGCTATTCGTGACCTGTCTGTAACTTGAGAAAAGGTTATTTGCTTGAGATGGAGAAGGTGCACTAGGGGTTAAACTGTGGGTGAAGCTGTGGGTTGCTACCTGCAACGTAGACCTTCCAAACCCACCAGTTACTCTGATGGACACAGATGGAGCTGTCTGCTTCTGTGAAGATTTACAGGCTCAGAAACCCTAAGGAGCAGCAGTTCTATTCCATTCTGTGGAGTGGCTGGAAGTCATAATTGACTCAATGGGAGTGAGTGAGTGAGTGAGTGAGTGAGTGAGTGAGTGAGTGAGTGAGAATCCAGATTCGCCTTTTCCTAGTGCTTACCACAATGTATCGCCTCACTGCCATCGAGTCCATGCTGGTTTGTAGTGACCCTATAGGACAGGGTAGAACTGCCTCTGTGAGTTTCTGAGACAGTAACTCTCTATGGGAGTAGAAAGCCCAGTCTCTCTCAGAGGAGCTGGTGGTTTCGAACTCTTGGCCTTGTTAACAGCCCAACTTGTAACCACTCTCCCACCAGTATTAGACTTTTTTTTTAATTGACGGAAAGTAACTCAGGAACAAAAATCAATCAAGAAAATAGTAAATCAAAAGGACGGTAGCTGGATTTTGTTAAAGAAAATGTGTTCATATGTGCATATGCCGAAATTACGAACAGGTCCTAGGGCATAATACATGCTCAATGAAAGTCGATGGGTGGGTGCATGTAGAATTCCAAATGTTATACAATCTCTATGCAGAAAACAAAGTCGATATTAATTTGACTCTGGGCACTTAGAATGGAGGGAAAGAGGAAGGAAAAGAAAATGACAATATAGGGAGAGGCACACAAAAACCGTTAGGAAAGAAAATGCAAAAGACAAAATAACTATTATCCACAGTCCAACCTAGGGTGGCCACAGTCAAACTCTCAAAATATTTTAAGATAATTGTTCTATACTTATTTTCTAAAGTTGTTATGCTGTGCATTTAAAAACATGTTATTAAAAGTTGTGAAAAGTTCTTCAGAAGCATGAATTTAATGACAGCATAAATAAGAAATCCAACACTCTCCCACTATTTACTTACACATTCTCTATTGATGAGCATTTAGACTGTTTTCTTCCATTTTAAGCATCATTCTTATAAAACTTTGTATATATTTAAAATTATCTTCTTGGGAACAGATACCTCTAAGTGGAATTGCCATATTAAAGGTTATGCACAATTTAAGACCCAGCCGGCATAATGGTTACGTGTTGGACTGTCAGCCATTCTAAACCACCAGCCACTCTTTGGGAGCAAGATGAGGCTTTCGACTCCAGTAAAGCGTTTCCCTTTCCCATACCCACAGGGTAGCTGGGAGTCGGCGCGCACTCGTGACAGTGAGTTTGGAAAGCTCTTCTTGCCAATAGGAGGAAGCCCACTGCCGTAGTGGGCTTCGTGTTGGACAGCTAGCAGCACTGCCAGCCCACCAGCTCTTCTGAGGGAGAAAGAATATTTATATTTTGCATGGCCGTGAAGAATGGAGTTGCTTTTCAAAAAAAAAAAAACAGCTTCTCTCACTGGCTTGGAGGGGGAAACTGGTTCTCTTTTGTTTGGGGGGTTGTTTTCAGCATTATTAAGCAGTGTTTGGCAACAGCTATCGATTGGGTGGGAGGCAGAAAGGGAGGGTTTATAGCGTCTTTTAAAAGGAAAGAAAACACACAGAAACTTCCCCATCTATTCAGAAGTAAAGCTTTTAGGAAGTAGCCAGGGGTAACATGATGAACTTGATTGGCTGCTCGGCTACCATGGTGATCGGTGCCATGGCAATAGACACACTTTGTCTGATGTACTGTGGATGCTTTTGAGTATGAGGACAGTACTTGCAGTGAAAGTGTCATTGTTGCTACATTCTAGAGGTTATAAGACATGCCAAGGTTTGTTTACATTTAAAAAAAATAAATCTGACCTAGGTTTCTTTAAAATAAATAAATAACAAAATGAATTCTATACTGGGAGGGTGGAGGAAGGGTGCGGTTGAAAGGGGGAATCGATTACAAGGATCTACCTATAACTTCCTCCCTGGGGGATGGACAACAGAAAAGTGGGTGAGGGGAGACGTCAGACGATGTAAGATATGACAAAATAATAATTTATAAATTAACAAGGGTTCATGAGGGGAGGGGGAAGCAGGGAGGGAGGGGGAAAATGAGGAGCTGATGCCCAGGGCTTAAGTGGAGAGCAAAGGTTTTCAGAATGATGAGGGCAACAAATGTACAAATGTGCTTTACACAATTGACGTGTGTATACATTGTGATAAGAGTTGTATGAGCCCCCAATAAAATGATTTAAAAAATAATAATAACAAGATAAACCCCAAACTACTAGACCTATTAGATTAAAGGAGAGCAATTTGCAAAGTTCACCATCATCCTTTGAGGGAATAATCAGGCCTGTATGAAAATCACAGACAATTATGTGATACTCAAAAGAACCTTGTGGACTTTGAAATGTCTATAGCAATAGATGATAGGCAGAATGTAACTAATTTAAACCCACAAATAATGCAATTTCACTACTCCCCATTGGTTGGATCAATGTGAGTTCTTAGTGATCCTGTGAAATTTTATAAGGACAGTAATGCCCTGTTTGATGTCCTGTGTTCTCAGTGCTCAGCCCTATTTAACAAACCTAAAAGGTGCATATGACTGACTGTATAGGCATGCTCACGCTCATTGGGAATATGTAGGCATAAAGAAGAAATAAAAACTGTGTGGCCTTAGCTGGGAGGGAAAGGGGTTTACCCACACTGACTGACCAAGATGAAATGAAGTCCCAGGGTATGGGGGTTCTCCAGTCGTAGTTTAACAGATAATGCCGGTCGCCGGAGGCTGTCCGTTTGATTTTGGATCACTCGTGGCTGGAAATGGAAGACCCAGAACCCTCCCCGATGCCTCATGTGGCCGGGAGCCAAGGGTCTGTCACAGGTTCAGCAACAGACAGAGACCACGTTGACCTGACAAGCTTACATCCCACAAGCGCGAGACAGAAGGCAATGCTGGGCTTGCTATGTTCAAACTACTACAAAAATCCAGTAAAAATCAAGCAAGTGATAGATCCCAAACTATATGACAAAAATCAGGTTTTGTGATGATCACAGAGAACCATTATTCATACATACATTTTCCCAAGCCAGGCCACTATCCCCTGAAGCACTAAAGTCCACTGCTTATCTAAAAGTGGTGGGGGGTTGAGTGTGGGGAGGGGTGGGAGTGTACTTCATGACCAGCCTACTGATTAAGCTTCAAAAATGAATTTTTACTGCAAGGGAGAGGGCCATTATATTTTGAATTTTCAACTACTAAATCCTTTTTAAAAAATCATTTTATTGGGGGCTCATACAATTCTTATCGCAATCCATATATACATCCATTGTGTCAAGCCCATTTGTACATTTTTTGCCATCATCATTCTCGAAACATTTGCCTTCTACTTGAGCCCTTAATATCGGCTCCTCATTTTCCCCTTCCCAACCCCTCCCTCATGAACCCTTCACAATTCATAAATTATTATTTTGTCATATGTTACACTGTCCGACGTCTCCCTCTTCCCCCACCCCCGCCCTCTTCTCTGCTGTCCATCCCCAGAGAGGAAGCTATACATAGATTCTTGTAATTGGCTCCCCCTTTCTACCTGCATACGCTCCACCCTCCAGGCATCGCCACTCTCATCCCTGGTCCTAAAGAGCACATCTGTCCTGGACTCCCTGTGTTTCCAGTTGCTCTCTGTACCAGTGTGCATCCTCTGGTCTCCCAACTGTGTTAGATTCTAGTGTTTTGATTAGCTGCAGGGTAACTCTTCCACCCACTCTATCACTCTTTCCTCTTTCTAACTCATTAACCTGGAGAAGGACCAGGGGGTTTTAACAAGCCCCTCTCATTCTTCCAGAGCAGATGGTTCCAAGTCTCATCCTCATAGTGACCCTGAGCTTGATGGAGACAGTGCTGGGGGAGGTGGGAGTCTAGCAAACAGCCTGTTTCTTCCTGAGGCCCCAGTACGCACCAAGTGGCCCAGACTGGTTCTGTCTACAAGTGGAAAAAGTAAGGAGCCTTCAGTATTCAAAGAGGAAGGGGGAGAAAGCAGTTTTGTGCCATCTGAGTCATTGGCTCTGAGTTCATGGGAGTTCTCTGTAATGACGGAATGTTTAAGACAATTCTCTTCTCCCAGACAGTGAGAACCAGGGCTTTGAACCAGTTCTGTCTGCTTTGATCCCCCCTGAGAATGTGCTTTTCCACTCTGGACTCAGAATCCACAGTTTAACAAGATGAGTTAAAACCCTGGTGAGTCTTTAAAATTCCGGTTCGGTTTTGTCTGGGGTGGAAAGGCAAGTTCTCGGCAGGGGGTTAAACTGGAATGAACTAGTTCAAAGCCCAGGTGGAAACAAGATCATACATTAAACAAAGACAAGGCCTCTGCTGTCCTAGAGACCTGAAAAATTGTCCGAGCCCTCGATGGCTTCTTACTTGCTTTGAGAAGAGCCACACCAGCGCATTCAAAATAATTGAGCTAGTCTACTTTAGCATTAGCATGCAGTCTTTAACTAAAACTTTGGAGAAAAGACCCTTTCCCCATTCCCCATGTGACCCTCCCCCCACTGAGAAAGCCTTGGCCGCCTTCCAAGTCCTCCAGGAGCCCAAAGCAGACTGTCTGCTGGGCTTGTTTTCCAGGGTTTTGACACGCCCTTGGTCCCTTCTTGGCAACTCCAGTGAAGCCCCATCTCTGGCCACGGCAGTGGGACCCATTGCTGTAAATGGCTTGACTCATTTAGCTTTCTAGAATACTCAGAATAGCATTTAGATGCCAAGAGACTTGGAGTGGGAAAGGGGTGTTATTTTTGTAAGAAATCCTATTTTAGGGGACTGTTCTATCGTTAAGAGACAGAAATGGGCCGGCCATACGGCGTGTTAGGAAATTTCCTCGCAAAGCTGAAGTCTGTACGGCTGCCTTTCACGAATGGGGCGGTTGGTCATTTTCTGCTGTCTCTTACATGAGGTCCTGGTTCCTGAGCCACAGTCCCCTCTGACTGAGTCACGAGAACACCTGGGAAGTTAGGTCCATTCCTTCCACCAGCAGTCATTAATACCTCCGCAGGGGCAGGTCTTTTTTGTTTGTTGGTTTGACTTTGTTTTAGGCTTTTTTTTAATTGTAAAAATAGAGGGAAGATATTTTCCAATTTGATCTTCTTCACATTCATCCTTCAGTAAAACCAATGACATAAATCATATTATACAACCATCACTAAAATCTATTGCCAAATTTTCCATCACCATAAACAAACCTGACTGCTGACTAAACGAAGATCCCTTCCCTTTTCCCACCCCTTCTGCCCTGATAATCTCCGTGAAACTCTAATTTCTGTATCGTGGCCCATTCTAGGTATTGCATATTAGTAAAATTATACCCCATCTGCCCTTTTGTGATTACCTAATTTCACGTTCCAAGCTGTGGCATCTGTCAGGATTTCATTTCTCTTTCTGGCAGAGTAAAATCCCATTGTATGTATGTCCCATAGTTTTTTTTCTTTATTGATGAATAATTTCCAACATTTGCATCATTGTTTTTTAAAACGTCATACTTTGTCCCCTTCATCCAGCATTTAATCCCATCAGCTAGATTTCCTGTTGCCATTCTCTCCCCATGCCTTCTAAAAGAAACCTAGATTTTTCTTACAGCTTTTTAAAGATTACTTTTGCCATTTCCCTGTTGGTCAGAGATGCGCTACCATCATCCCAGAAAACAGGTTTTCTGAATAACAAAGAACGAAAGCCGAGTGGGGAAAGCCTCTGCCTTTAAAGGGTCACGAAATCGAAAAGAAATCAAAACTGATGTTGCTTCTAAAACTCAGAGACGTGGTGACTACAGATATTTTGAATCAACCATTTAAAAATTAGCACCTTTGAGTCTGTTCTCTATAGAAGGCATCAAAGCCGGTCTTAAAAGGAAGGAGCCCTCAGATACATGGGGAGGAAAAGAGCAAGACCCGAGAGAGCCCTCCTCACTAGGGAGGTTTGTGACCGTGCAGACAAAGAACTGCATGGTGAGAGAGCGCCCAGGGAGCTTGGTGGTGACACCCCTTTCCTAGCAGAATACGATGAACCTGCTCCCCTCACCTGCATTCCTAACGCCTCCCCACAGAACCTCACTTCTTAGAGGACAGTCATTTTTAAACCTTTCCACTCTCTGTGCCGTGGTTATCTGTCAGGTACCCTGGATTTAAGAAGTAGCCGTTCACTATCTCTTTTTTACCAATATTTAAGTCTAGTCTGACAAATCTACTAAAATATAAATTCCACAGCTTCATCCCCAGCAGTTCTGATTTAGTTCAACAGGAATAAAGGCAGAAATCCTCATCTTTGAAATGAGCATACCCACTGAATCTAAAGATGTTATCGTTAAGTCAACGAAGCCACCCTTCCCTACACTGATTGCTTTCGTCCAGCTCCAGCTTTCCTACTGCATGTTTCCTCTTTGACATTCTTTCTCCCAACAAGCACGCATGTATGCGTGTGCCCTGGGCCCTCAACGTCTTTTCTAATCATCAATTAGTTGGCATCCGTTTACGTTATGGCCTCTTTCAGGCTTTATGCAGACTCTCATTATGATTGTCTTGCGCCCAACTCTGATTGGCCCTCAGACCATAAAACTACTACTCGCTGGTGATTAATTGAATCAATTTTCTATTTGCTGCCACTGAGGTTACAAATAGGATAATACATTCAAGGCCATCTATCTACCATAGCAAATAATAGCTGCATTTGCTACAAATGCAACCTTCTGTGGACCTGGTATACACAGGGCACTTTCATTCATTAATCTTTACAATATCTTTGTGCAAAACTAGTTCAAATGACTTCTACTTCCTGATCAAATGAAGTTGGCCATAAGTGCACATTCTAACATTCTTCCTATTACTCTTCACAATTAAAAGTAATAGAATATTCATTTATTCACTTAATGGACATCCATTGAGTATCAGTCACAGAAGTTGAAAACTGACATGACAGCACCTTTCAGTAACAACTGTCATAGAAGAAACAGTTGAGGATGTTAGGTGCTAATGATAAGACGATGAGGTAGACCCCATCAAGGTCAAGGTGGGTAGCTGGCAAGAGAACAAAGGGAGTGATGAGAGCACAGAAGGTGGCATCTGGCCAAGTACTAATGGAGAGGAAGTGATAGGAAGCTTCTTAGAGTAAATGGAACTTTAAATGACTTAACATGTTAACCCAGATCATACCTTGGTTGGTTGGTTGGTTGGTTGGTTGAATTTTAAACAAAATACCAGCCAGTATGAACTTGTTTTTATTGCTTTTTATTTTTGTGCTTTGTCTCTTAATTATAAACTTGGAATAGGCAATAGATTTTTAAAACTAGTCTTGTTTAGTGAGAACCACTGGTGTTGGAATTGGACCACTATGAGTTTAAATCTAAGCTCCACCACATTATGCATGATGTGACTTTGGACAAGTTACTTCATCTCTCCAAATCGTGGGCTCCTGATCTGTAAATCAGAAAGAATGATCCCAAATCGCCAGGGTTGTTGGGAGATTTAACTGTGATAATAAAAGCAGAACAAGCAGGTCTGTGCTGCCTGTCACTATCCAGCCAAAACATGGGGACAGGGATCGAATCCTCTCACAAGCACTTTGTTCAGATACCAGGATTCAGAGATGGCTGGTAAGGCCCTGAGAAAGCACCGTAACCGCTGTCTCAACCAGTTTTATAGTACAGAGGAGGCAAGCCGGGGACAATGATGCGGCTGGGTCATTTTCATGTAGGGATAAGGCCAAGCTGCCCCAAAAGTACTCGAATCGCTGCCAGCTGTGTTCACTGCGCTCTATGGGTTCTGATCAGTTTGCATATGGCGGACTGGTGCGGCTCTGTAGGTGACTATTACCTTCCCGTTTCTGGGGAAGACCCCCAAACGCCACAGAACTTGAACACCGTGGCTGAAGTCGAAGTTGTAAGGGCCGTCAGCAGCAGGGGCAGGCCTCTGTCATCTGCATGGGGCTGCCTTTCCACCAGGCTGCATCCACTTCCCCAAACCCAGAGAGCAAGTGAGGCTGACTTTAGAGGCCCCAGCGCTTGTGCTTCCAGCTAATCATTTCCAGACCGCTGTGAGGTTCCGATGTGTTGTGTCCGTTTCACGAATGAGCAAACAGGAACTCGATGTCAGAAATACCTGTGCAGGATCTAGACTTTCTCATTTTCCTTTTGCTGGCAATGAATAAACAGCACAAAGCAAAGCAAAATGTTACACCCACAGGATCCCCTACCGGATAGCGTTGTGCTGCCGACCTCTTCCGGGGGTGGACGCCCTGGGAAGATTTGTAGCTGTGCAGAATGGGCCCTTTCAGGTTGAGAAGCTCCGGAGTCTTTGTTTGCCCAGCCCCTGGGCCCTGGGGCAGATAGGGAGGGTTGTTAGGAAATGTCAGTTAGCGGGAGGCACACCTGGGTCTGAGACCTCACTCTGCAGCCCAGGGACTTTGGGACCTTAGTCGGGTTACCCTCCCGAGACTCTTGCCCCCCACTTGGTAAAATGAGTGTAGCATCAATGACCTGTCCTCATTTTTCACATGACAATTAAATGAGATAATGAATATAAAACCCTTCACCGAGTGTCTGTCACTTGGTATGAGCTCATATTCGGTGTGAAATGCTTTTCTCTGCTCTTGACTGGTCTGTTACAGAGCAGCTTCCTCCACATAATCAGAGAGTTGCCAAAGAAGTGAGAACGCCTTCCAGAAAGCCCAATGATTTGCTTGTTCTTAGTCAAAACCTCAAACCCACTGTCTTCAAGTCAATTCTGTTGGACAGAGTAGAACTGCCCCTTTAGATTCCCAAGATTTTAAATCTTTAAGGAAGAAGTCAGCCTCATTTTTCTCCCTCGAAGAGACTGGTGGGTTCAAACCATTGACCTTGTTGTTAGCACCTCAGTTTGTGACCCAGTATGCCACGGGGGCTCCTTGTTTTTAACTGAAGGAGATCCAAAAGATGAGGAGCCTTCCTGCAAACATTCAGGTAGGACATTCCAAGAGGGGAGACTTTTAACTTGATGTGTCATCCTTTTCTTTTCACTAGCTGGATCCTTTGTCGTGTGCTTTTGCAGCAAACATCGCCTTGTCCTTGTTGTTAGTGCTGTCGGGTACGTTCAGACTCATATAGCAGAACAAGACACTGCCCAGTCCTGCCCCGGCCTTTAGTCCTTCTATCTGACCCACTATGTCAATCCTTCTTTGCATTTTCTCTGTCCTCTTACTTCATCAAACATAATATCCTTCTCCAGGGACTGCTCTCTCCTAATAACATGTCCAAAGCACATGAGATAAAGCCTCACACCCTTGCCTCGAAGGGGCATTCTGAGCATACTTCTTCCAAGACAGATTTGTTTGTTCTTTTGGCAGTCCAGGACTTTCCGTATTCTTTGCCAGCACCATAATTCAGATACATCCATTTTCTTCTGTCTTCCTTATTCAGTCAGTGTCCAGCTTTCACATTTATATGAGGTGATTGAAAATACCATGGCTTGGGTCAGGCTCACCTTAGGTCTCAAAGTAACATCCTTGCTTTCCAACATGTTAAAGAGGTCGTGTGCAGCAGATTTATCCAGTGCAATGGGTCCTCTGTTCGTTTGACTGTTGCTTCCATGAGCATTAATTATGGATCCAAGACATTAACCTTTTCTCCATTTATCAGGATGTTATCAACTGGTCCAGATGTGGGGATTTTGGTCTCTTTTACATTGTAATCCATACTGAAAACTGCAATCCTTTTTTAAAAAATCATTTTATTGGAGGCTTATACAACTCATCACAATCCATACACACATCCATTGTGTCAAGCACATTTGTTGCCATCATCATTCTCAAAACATTTGCTTTCTACTTGAGCCCTTGGTGTCAGTTCCTCATTTGTTCTCCTCTCTCATGAACCCTTGATAATTTATTAATTATTATTTTGTCATCTCTTACAGAGTCTGACGTCTCCCTTCACCCATGTTTCTGTTGTCCATCCCCCAGGGAGGGTGTTATATGTAGATCCTTGTAATCGGTTTCCCCTTTCTACCCCACCTTCCCTCCACCCTCACTACTGGTCCTGAAGGGTTCATCTGTCCTGGATTCCCAGTATTTCCAGTTCCTGTCTGTACCCGTGTACATCCTCTGGTCTAGCTGGATTTGTAAGGTAGAATTGGAGGAAGGAAGCATTTAAGAACTGGAGAAAAGTTGTATATTTCATCATTGCTACACTGTACTGACTGGCTGGTCTCCTCCCCGAGACCCTTCTGTAAAGGGATGTCCAGTTGTCTACAGATGGGCTTTGGGTCCCTACTTCTCACTGCTTCTTATTCTCAATGATATGATTTTTTGTTCTTTGATGCCTGATACCTGATCCCTTCGACACCTGTGATCACACCGGCCGGTGTGCTTCTTCCATGTGGGCTTTGTTGCTTCTGAGCTAGATGGCCGCTTGTTCACCCTCACGCCTTTAAGACCCCAGACGTAAAGCTGCAGTCTTTGATCTTCATCAGCAAGTGCTTCAAGGCCTCACTTCCAACAAGCAGGATTGTGTCATCTGCTTCTCAAAAGTTGTTAACCAGTCTTCTTTCTGATACCACATAATTTGTCATACAATCCAGTTTACCTGATTATTAGCGTAACATACAGATTTAACAAGTATGGTGAGAAGTTGCAACCCTGATGCACACCTTTCCTGATTTTAAACCATGTAGTATTCCCTTCGCCTGCTGGCACAGCTGCCTCCTGGCCCATGCATAGATTCCGCATGAGCACAAAGAAGGGTTCTGGAACTCCCATTCTTCTCAAAGTTATCTACAGTTTTTTGGGTCAACACAACCAATTGCCTTGGGATAGTTAATAAAATACAAGTAAGCATCTTCGTGAGAGTCTCTGCTTTGAGCCAAGATCCGTCTGACATCAGCAGTGATATCCCTGGTTCTACATTCTCTTCTGAATCCTGCCTGGACTTCTGGCAGTTTCTGGTCAATGTACTGCTGAAACGGTTGTCTTACGTAAAATTTTACTTGCATGTGATTTAAATGATGTGTTCTATAATTTTCAAATTCCACTGAGTCGCCTTTCTTCGGGGTGGCTACAAATATGGATCTCTTGAGTGCTTGCAGTGGTCCTTCCGCGTGTGGAACCATTTCATTCAGTATTCCACCTATTTCTGGAGCCTTGTGTTTCGCTAATACATTCAGTGCAGCTGGGGCTCCTTCATTCAGGACCACTGGTTCTTACTCATATGGTACCTCATGAAATGGATGAATGTAGACTCGTTCTTTTGGGTTTCGTGACTGTATCTTTTCCTGCATAGTCCAATATTTTGCCCCTAGAATCTTTTGTATTGCAACTCAAGGCTTGAATTTCTTCTTTAGTTCTTTCAGTTTAAGTATCCTGGACATTTTCTTCCCTTTTGATTATCTACTTATAGCTCTTTGCACATTTCATTATAATATTGTACTTTGTCTTCTCGAGCTTCCCTGTGAAATTTTCTATCTAGCTCTTTGACTTTACCATTTCTTTCATTTGCCAGATCTACTCTACAATTAAGAGCAAGTTCCAGAGGTTCCTGTACTGTGAATCATAATTAAGACAGTGTCACCTTTCTCCTGCAGAGTGACTGGTGGTTTGATCCAATGTCCTTGCAGTTAATAGAGTTAATACCTAACCCATGCTGCCCCCAAGGCTCGGTAATACAGAGACACTATCTTTCATGGGCAGAAAAAAAAAGTAAAATGATTGTTAGCTAAGATCAAAAAGATAGCCATATATTAGGAAGCATATTGATTCAATCTTTGTGTTTTTGTTCCTTTTGAGTACTTATAGTTGTTTGCCACAGAATTTTCCTGTAGGTTTATCCAACAGCATTTTCCCCACAACAATCCACTATTCTAGTCCTTTGCTTACTTATTTCCTAACACAAAAGCCCTCTTCAGAAATTCCAAACCTTAAATAGTGAGATTCTAGTTTTTATGTGCTCAGGTTACTGCTTGCAGAATTCAGTGCTGTTTTAGAAACATCCTGGGCTTTCCTACAATATATTCTAAATTCACCTTCCAGGCAGGTTAGGGACGGTTTCCAAAATTGCAACTGTTTGCAGAAACGCACTGCTGTGCAGTAAATGTTTAATGAGATCATAATTGTAAAGATAGTTTCTAGGCTTTTTCATTAGTGCACATTCAGCGGAGGAAATGTGTATGTGGTGTGTTTGCCTTTGCAGAGTTGAGGCAATATTGCAAAATCATCAGTATCTCCCTTTGATCTGCTGAGAGTATTCCTTTTATATTGATGTACAAGACAAGAATTTACAACAGTTGCATTCTGTCAAAGTCGCCTACTGTGACCTTGAAAGGAAATGGGTGAACATTTCTAAATCTTTCATCGTGAGAGGAATGAGCAGAAAACAGAGATTTAAGATGCCTGCCAAGCTTCATAGGAGCAAACCATTTGTAGAAAGAAGAAGGGACTGCTGGCTACAAGGGACTAATGATCCGACCAACATGGTTTGAACATAAGCATATTCGCTATTTACTTAGTAAGAAGATTAGAGATTGGAGATTGCTGTGATCTGTAAGTAATTCATCATATTTGCAGTGTGAGGACAACCGGCACTTCAGTGTTCATGGCCTCCTCCACATGGTCACCATGATGGTGGCAGCCATCCCAAGCATCCTGTCTGTGGGCAGCTAGGAGGACAAAAGAGGTCTTCCTGCTTTTCACCAGGAAAATAACGCTTCCCAAGCCTCCGGCCGCGTTTTCTTCCAGCTCATGAACCTGATACATTGCAGCACTTCCTGCAAAGGGGGGAAGAGCAACTCTGTGGTTTTGGTTTCTTTCTTTCTTTCTTTCTTTCTTTTTTTCTTTCAGATTCTGTGGTGTAAAGAGGGCATGGGAGAGGCAGGTCTGAACTGACTGACATCTGTCACAGTGGGTCGGTCACATCTTCGCGTGTCCATCTCATGCAGACTCCCCTGTACCACCTCATCTGACAACTTGCTACAGGATTTCCCCCGCGGGATTTGTCTGTTTCTTTAGAGCAAATCTGACAGACATTTCTTTTCCTGGAAATAACAGTATAGCCCTTGGCAAAATGGATTTTGTGAGCTCTTTCATGCAAGCCCTCTGTCTTCCCTAGATGCAAGAACTATCGGGGGCACCCTAGCACCAATTCAAACTCCGCTTCCCAAATGAACCTGCAAGATCGATCACAATCAAATCAATCAACAGATACAAAGAGGATGCACTGAAATACTGCTGGAGATGATGATAGGATGTCGCGCGCTCAGTCTCGCCAGCAAGAAGGACGCGCCACAACAGGATTCTTCCACAGGCGTTTAATGCGGGTTCGATTTGCAGATGCGGAAAAAGACCCCGAAGCCCCAAACTACTGCTGCTTATATGCGCTCTATGGGGACGTGCTGTGCACTGATTGGTGCGTTCGCCAGAACCCTTATTAGCATACTCCAGGGTGGAGTTATGACTACGTCATCTAAGCAGTGCGCATGCTCTAAGTGGTTGTTTACCACTTAACTGGGCCACCGCCCTGACTGCCCGGCGCCATCTTGTAATGGCGGCGAGAGCTGCGGATTCCCACAATAGGATGCATAAAGGTGTTTAGAAGATTCATTTTTTTTGGATGCATGAGGGTAGTCAGACTGTTTGTTGTTTTTACATATCTTTCAGGAAGGAAAACATTCTTTGCATTTATAAGTTATTGAACACAAAAATACATAGCAAGCAGAAAAAGCCCAAAAAAGTTTCAACATTTCACAACTCATAAGTACACCTACAGAGTATACAACTGTCAGCTAGAATTTTAATTACCTAAATCCCAAATTTATTTTTCCTCTTCAATATATGATGAATAATTGCTAATTACCTTACTTTCTAAAATAAAATGCACATGTTTATGAACTCATCAGACTTCTTGAGCTTTAAGGCAGTTGTACCAAAAAGCAAAATATAGGAACTTTTAGCCCAAGAAGGCCTTACAGTGAAAATAAAATTTTTAAAGTTTTTTTAAAACATTTTATTAGGGGCTTATACAACTCTTATCACAATCCATACATATACATACATCAATTGTATAAATCATATCTGTACATTCTTTACCCTAATCATTTTCAAAGCATTTGCTCTCCACGTAAGCCCTGTGAATCAGATTTAGAAGATTCTTAATCTCATTAACCAGCAGTGGTTGTTTTTTTTTGTTTTCTAATTTAAAAATAAATTAATGGTACTTCTGGTCTGGATAAGATGGCATAGGTTTATTTCTTTCTGCTCCTCTCTGCTAAAAATCAGTAAACAGCCTGGACATAACACAAGAGTAAACCAGAGGAGAATTCCAAGAGGCAGTAAGAAGGCGGCAAACTAATTTGGTTCTCTAGAATTGCAGCTGCAGGAAAAGGCAAGGGATCTTCACGTCCCTCCATCCAACAGATGCAGGCCACCCAGACCCAGTAGGTTCTACACCCAGTCTAGCGACAAAAGGAAACCCAGGAAGGTACTCTCCTTCCCCGGAGCGCTGGGGGGTGGAGTTTCTGTGACAGCATGCGGTGGGCTTGACAGAACCAGCAAGGGAGATCAGCTGAGAGCCTCAGTGAGAAGCAGCGGGGGGGGGGGGGGGGGGGGGGGAGGAAGTGCTGTCCTCTCTGTTGAGCCTGAGATGGCTTGTGTTTGCCAAGAGATCCCCGGACAGGTGAGTGAAAACAGTGTCTAGGACCAGCCTGCAGCCAGTGGCCCACACTGGAAAAGCTCTTTGGTTGGTTAGACTGGAGATTTCCTCATCCTTCCAAAGAAGCCTGGGTAGCCAGATGTAGCAATGGTGATAGATACCCTGCCACACCCTCTCCCCTTTACTTACCCCAATCCGCCCCCCACCACACACACACACACACACACACACACACACACACCCCTGCAGTCCAGCTTGGTAAAACCTCCATTTATATATATAGATTCTGAAAACCTCTGCTTAATATGTAGACCAAGACTCCATGCCAAAGCTAAACATAAGCAAAACACACAAACAAGATTTACATAAGATTCAGTGCCTTGACACAATAGATAAAATCTCTAGGTTACCCTAAAAAAATTCTCTGAAAATTACCAATACCAAGAACCCTGAAAATTAAAAATTGACTGAGAAAGGACACACAAATGATGCCAATACAAAGATGAATCAGATGTTGACCTTATCTGAGAAAGGGTTCAAATCAGCCATGGTTAAAAAATAATAAAATGAAAATTTAAAATCAACAACCAATTACATAATATCTTGAAACAATACAGGAAAATACAGGATTATAGTTTTACAATCTTGTAAAATACAGGAAAACCTCACAGAAGAAATCATTTATGTCAGACATGAAAAAAGAACCAAACAGAAATAAGACTGAAAAATACAATGACAGAAATAAAAATTCACTGGATGACAAAAGGAGAAAATTAATAGACTTAAAGGCAAAATTATAGCATTTACCCACCTCAACGAGTGACAAAAAGTAGACAGAAAAAAATTATATACACACATACTTATACATAAAACAGAACTAACTGCCTACTCAAATGGAGGTACAGTCTTGGGATCGCACAGAAGCAGTTCTACTCTATTCCATGGGGTCACTATGAGTCAGCATTGACTAAATGGCAGTGCATTTGGATTTTAGGTGTTTAGATATATACAGACAAATAGACATGATTGTGTGTGTGTGTGTGTGAAGAGCCGCAATGGTATAGTGAGTAAGCATTGGACTGCTAACACAAGGTTAACACTGGAAGCTCTCATGCATCTATGCCAGGGAATTTGGAAGACGGCTACCTGGCCAACTGGCTGGAAGAGATCGTATTTGTGCCTTTTCCAAAGAAAGGTGACTCATCAGAATGCTGAAACTATAGAATGATATCATTGAGAGCACAGACAAGTGCCATTTTGCTTAAGATCATCCAACAACAGTTGCAGCAACACATTGACAGGGAGCTGCCAGAAGTTCAGGCTGGATTCAGAAGAGGACATGGAACAAAGGATATCATTGCTGGTGTCAGACGCATCTTGGCTGAAAGCAGAGAACACCAGAAAGATGTTTACTTGTGTGTGTTGACTGTGCAAACACATTTGACTGGGGGGACCGTAATAAACTGTGGGAAGAGTGGGAATCCCAGAACACTTCATTGTGTTTATGAGGAACTTATGCAAGGAGCAAGAGGCAGTTGTGTGAACAGAACGAAGGAATACTTCATGGTTTAAAATCAAGAAAGATGCATTAGGGTTGGATCCTCTCACCATACTTGTTCAATCTATATGCTGAGCAAATCATTGGAGAAGTTGGATGATATGAAGAAGCATGCAGCATCGGGACTGGAGGAAGGCTTATTACCAACCTGCGGTATGCAGATGACACAGCCTTGCTTACTGAAAGTGAGGACGACTGGAAGCACTTGCTGATGGAGATCAAGAATTGTAGCCTTCAGTGTGGATTACAACTCAATGGAAGGAAGTCCAACATCCTCCCAACTGGACCAATAGGTAATATCATGATAACTGGAGAAAAGGTTGAAGCTGTCAAGGATTTTGTCTTACTTGGATCCACAGTCATTGCTCATGGGAGCAGCAGTCAAGAGACCAAAAGACATATTGCAATTGCATTGGGCAAATCTGCTGCACAAGACCTCTTTATAGCATTAAAGAGCAAGGATGTTACTGTGAGGACTAAGGTGCACCTGACCCAAGCCATGGTAATCTCTATTGCGTCACATATGTGGGAAAGCTGGGCATGGAATAAAGAAGACCAAAGAAGAATAAATGCAATTGCACTGTGGTGCTGAGAAGAGTGTTGAAAATACCATGGGCTGCGAAAAGAACAAACCCATGTGTATTGAAAGAAGTACGGCCAGAGTGCTCCTGAGAAGCAAAGATGGCAAGACTTTGTCTTACATATTTGGCACATATTGTCAGGAAAGACCGGTCCCTGGAGACGGACTTCATGTTTGGTGAAAAAGAGGAGGGCCCTTGACAAGACGGACGGACTCGGGGCTGCATCAGTGGGCTCAAGCACAGGAACAATTGTGAGGATGGCGCAGGACCGGGCAGTGTTTCCTTCTGTTGTGGAAAAGGTCGCTATGGGTCAGAGCGTCATTGCTGGCACTTCAACAACAACAACAGCAAGGTCAGCGATTTGAAACCACCAGCCCCTTCAAGGACAAAGACAAGGTTTTCTACTTCCGTCAGGAGTTACAATCGCAGAAACCCACAGGGGCCATTCTGCTCGTCATATAAAGTGCGGTGGGTCAGAATAGACTCTAAGGGCAGTGAGTTTGGATTTTGGTTGGTTGTGTATATGTATATCTCAACAGGGCCGTACAGACCTGAGACAATAACAGCAACAAGAAACATCTGTATTGTCAGAGTTCAAGAAAGAGAGGAGAAAGACAATTGACCAGGCATGCTTGAAGGAATAATGGCTGAAAACTTCCCAAGTTAGACAAAATATGCAAGCTTCTTATTTCAAGAAGCTCAGTGAGCCCAGTTGTGTGTATCCACAGAATAAAGCAACAAAAAATCCACACCAAGACAGATCATAATTAAACTTTTGAAAACTAAACAAAAGAAATAATTTTCATAGTTGCCAGGGAGAAATGGCATATGAGCTACCAAGGAATTCCAATTCTAATCACAGCACATTTTTGTTCCGTAACTAGGGAGGCCAGAGGAAATGAGTTTTCAAGTGCTGAAAGAAAAGAAACGTCGACCCAAAATTCTGTATCTGGCAAAGCTTCCTTCAGAAGTGAAGGGGATGTAAAAACATTATCAGTTGAAGCAAAGTTAACAGACATTGTCCTTAGCACAGAAACTCTTAAAGACTACCTACGGAGAGTTCTCGAAGCAAAAAAGGCAACGGTGAAAGAAAGATTCTTGAAACATCAAGAGAGAAGAAAGCAACAGAAAGAACAGAAATATGGGTACATACGATGGACCATACTTCACGAGTCGCTGCCTGGAAGCAAATCTTTATCTGATAGTAAAATCAAAACCTGATTTGATACTAAACAAACTATTTAAATGAGGAGATAATAACAGAAAGACAATGGAGCTGGCAGAATATTTGAAGGACTAGTGAATGACTGAAAACTTCTTAAATTGGGCAAAAGATGCAAACCTACAATTTCAAGAAATTAGTTCCCCACACCACTCATAGTGGTAAAATGCTTTTCTTGGTAGATGATTACAAGTCACACACATGTATTGTAATACCCAGGGCAAATGCCCAGGTTTTACAGATGCTCAGGAAGTTTAAAAAACAACACAAACACTTTAGGCAATGAGATGAAGAGCCCTGGTGGTGTCATGCATTGCATGCTGGTCTGCTAACAGCAAGGTCAATAGTTTGAAACCACCAGCCCTTCCTTGGGAGAAAGATGAGACTGTCTATTCCTCTAAATAGTTCGAGTCTCAGAACTCACAGGGGAAGTTACGTTCTGCCCTGTAGGGTCACTGCGAGTCAACAGGGCCTCAATGGCAGTGAGTTTGGTTTGATCGTCCCTCAAAAACATGATGAATGGCTCCTGATTTAGGATGTCAACTGGATAACTAACTGGTTTGCAAAATATTACCAATGGGGAAAACTGATTGAGGAATACACAGGATTTGTCTGCATTATTTCCCACAACTGCATTTGAATCTATTATTATCCTCATCAAAGCTTCAATAAATAAAAAGAAATTATTGCCTAAAGCATAGCAAGTTCTTAACTATGGCTATATGAGAATAATAAAATTTTATTTTTATTGTGTCTGTGGAAGAGTAAGTTGTTTTTATATTCAGTTTTAGAATTTTAATTCAAATGTCACAGTTAGTTTAAAAATAGGATAGTGCTAATAAACTAATAGAGAAAAAGCAAGATTTTCGGCCAATGTTCTCTCCTTTTCCGGTGTTGCTCCTCACTGCTAGCCCCTGTTGACTCTAGGTTATTCTGATTGCTTGTACTCTTTTTCCTTTTAATGGTGTTTAGCAAAGAGTACAGCCTTCATATAATGATGAACACACATATTGGGCATCCAGCTTGGTGACTTTACAAATGAATATCCTTAAATACCCCCCTCGCATCGTGATGCAGAACATCAGCATCACTCCCAGAAGCCTCGGCACGGGGTTCTAAAAATTAAACTTCCCGATCTTGAAAAATTCCACTTGTCTGTCCATATGTCTTATGTTGGTCGTTTGCATGTTGCTTGGATGCTGGAAGCTTTGCCACCGGTGTTTCTAATAGCAGAAGGGGCCCTATGGTGAACGGGTTTCAAAAACAGCTTCCAGGCTAAGAACCAAGTCGGAAGAAGGTAAAGAGGGTTCGCTTCTGAAAACCTTATGAATAGCAACAGAACACTGTCTGCTACAGTCCCAGAAGGTGACCCCTCAGGTTGAAAGGCACTCGAAATGTGAGTGGGGCAGGAATAGACATGGACGAGTAAGCTTTCAGGACCTCCATTTGAGGAGGGGCACAACTCAACATGCAAATATCCACTAGTAACTGGGATGTAAACGGAGCAGCGTATGAATCTAGGAAAATTGCAAATTGTCAAAAATCGACTGGAGTGCATACAGATCGATATCTTAGGCATTAGTGAGCTGAAATAGACTAGTATTGATCCCTTTTAATGGAACAATTACTATGTTGGGAGTGACAGTTGATGAGATGGAATGGAATCACATACATCAAAAAAAATGCCAGCTCTATCTTGAGTGTAATGCTGTCTGTGATAGGATAATATCTATAGACCTATAAGGAAGCTAGTTAATACATCTGTTATTCTAACTACACACCAAACACTGAAGGCAATGATGCAAACATTAAAGAATTTTGCCACCTCTTCAGTCAGAAATAGATTAAACATCTAATCAAGATGCATTGATTATTACTGGTGTTTGGAATAAGAAAGGTGAAGGCAAAGAGTAAGACTTGGTAGTTGGAAAGTGTAGCTCTAGTGGTAGTAACTGAGGTGACTACTGCATGGTTGACTTTACAAGACCAATTTTTTATTTGATCATTTTATTGAGGGCTCGTACAATTCTTATCACAATCCACACATACATACATTGTGTAAAGCACATTTGTTGCCATCATCATTCTCAAAACATTTGCTTTCTACTTAAGCCCTCAATACCAGCTCCTCATTTTCCCCTCCCTCCCTGCTCCCCCCTCCTTCATGAGCCCTTGATAATTTATAAATTATTATTTTGTCATATCTTACACTGTCCGATGTCTCCCTTCACCCACTTTTCTGTTGAACATCCCCCAGGGAGGAGGTAGATCCTTTTAATTGGTTCCCCCTTTCCACCCCATCCTCCCTCTACCCTCCCAGTATCACCACTCTCAGCCCTGGTCCTGAAGGGATCATCTGTCCTGGATTCCCTGTGTTTCCAGTTCCTATGTGTACCAGTGTACATCCTCTGGTCTAGCCAGGTTTGTAAGGTAGAATTGGGATCATGATAGTGGGGGTGGGGGAAGGAGGAGGAAGCATTTAGGAACTAGAGGAAAGTTATTTGTTTCATCGTTGCTACACTGCACCCTGACTGGCCTGTCTCCTCCCTGTGATCTGTCTGTAAGGGGATGTCCAGTTACCTACTGATGGGTCTTGGGTCCCCAATCTGCACTCCCCCTCATTCGCAGTTATTTGGTTTTTTTGTTCTTTGATGCCTGATACCTGATCCCTTTGACACCTCATGATCACACAGGCTGGTGTGCTTCTTCCATGTCGGCTTTGTTGCTTCTGGGTTAGATAGACACTATATCTTTTGGTAACCAGGCACCATCAGCTATCTTTACCACATTTGCTTAAGCACCCACTTTGTCTTCAGCAATCGTATCAGGAAGGTAAGCACACAATGGTATGATTTTTTTGTTCTTTGATGTCTAATACCCAATCCCTTTGTCACCTCACGATCACACAGGCTGGTGTGCTTTGTTGCTTCTGAGCTAGATGGCCACTTGTTTACCTTCAAGTCTTTAAAGACCCCAGATGCTATATCTTTTGCAAATAACTACTTTCAATAGTATAAGGGTAGATGGACACATAGACTCAGGAACAAAATTTACTACATCTGAGGGAAGATATGATGGAGAAGCAGAGTTTCATCAGTCAAAACAAGGCAAGGGGTTGACTGTGGAACAGACTATCAATTTTCTGCAAATTCAGGTTGAAGCTGAAGGAAATTGAAACATGTGCACGAGAGTAAAAATACAACCTTGAGTATATCTCACTCGAATTTGGAGAACCTTTCAAGAACAGGTTTGATGCGTTGAACACTAATGACAGAAGACCTGACAAGTTGTGAGATGACATCAAGAACATCATACATGAAGAATCAAAGGTCATCAAGAAGACAGGAACAGAAGGAAAAAAATGAAAGTCGATGTCAAAAGAGACTCAGAATCTAGGTTTTGGATGTACCCTGTTCCCCCTAAAATAAGACAGTGTCTTATATTAATTTTTGCTCCCAAAGATGTGCTAGGGCTTATTTTCAGGGGATGTCTTATTTTTCCATGAAGAATATGGTACACATTTATTGTTTATTGCTTTGTTAAAAGAGACCTTGCACTTCCTGTCTGCTCCAACTGTGCTGCGGCCAACAGTGAGCTGCACGGCGGTGCCTGCCGCTACAGTCCAGAGTCCAAAGTTATGGTAGCTTTGGGGGCCCTTATTTTTGGGGAGGTCTTATTTTAGAGCAGATGCCTTATATTTCATCAAGAGCCAAAACTGTAAGTCGGTCTTATTTTCGGGGGAAGTCTTACTTTCGGGGAAACAGGGTACAATAGCAACAGCAAATGAAAGCAATGATGAAGTAAAAATGACAATATTTCATGAAGACGATGTAAAGCATTATAATGAAATGCAAGAGATCAATATCCTGTTGCTAGGAAACCAAAAGGAAGAACAAAGGAAGCAGCTGCCAGAAATTCAAGCTGGATTCACAAGGGGGTGTGGAGCAAGACATAACCGATGTTGATGTCATATGGGTCTTGACTGAAAACAGAATACCGGAGATGTGTTGACTTACGTTTAAGGGATTATGCAAGGGCGTCAACTGTGTGGATCATAAACTATGAATAGCATCGCAAAGAATAGGAATTCCGGGACACATAATTGTGCTCATGGGGAACCTGAACACAGACCAAGATGCAGCCTCTCAAACAGAACAAAGTGATTATGCCTCTTTTAAATTAAGGAAAGGTGTGTGTCACATTGTATCTTTTTACCACGCTTGTTCAGTCTACATGCTGAGCAAATCATATGAGCACCTGGACCATATGAAGAACCACGTCGCATCAAGTTTACAGGAAGGTATGCAGATGGCACTACAAGCCAAGAGAACTTAGCACTCATTGATGAAGAGGAAAGCCTTCAGTATGCGTTACAAGTTGATGTAAAGACAGCACAAGTCCACACCATTGGAGTACTAGACAGCATCATGATGAGTGGCCCACATTGAAGTCAGAATTTCATTTGACTAGAATCCACAATAAACACTATGTAGGCAGCAGTCAAGAAGCTGAAAAGCATGTTGTATTGGGAAAATTTTCAGCATCAGACTCTAAAGTGTTAAAAAATGAAGTTGATACTTTCAGGACTCAGGTATGCTTACCGAAGTCATGATATTTTTCAATCACTTCATATGAATGTGAAAACTGGACAATTAGTAAAGAAACCAGAGAAGAATCTATGTCTTTGAATTCTTGTGCTAGCAATGACTATTGAAAGTACCCTGGACTGCCAGAAGAACAAATAAGTTTATCCTGGAGGAAGTGCACACAGAAGACTCTGTAGAAGCAAGGATGGTGAGGGTTTGTTCCCTGTGGTTTGCTTTGGGCACATTATCAAGGGAGGCCAGTCCCTGGAAAAGGACATCATGGTTGGAAGACTAAATGAGGGAGACAGACAAAGGACACGGCAACATACTGAACCATAACAGAGTGAGGATGGCACAGGACCAGCCAGTGTTTTGATCTGTTGGAACTGACTCAATGATACAGAAAAACCTTGAGAAAAAGTGAATCCCTACAAGTTAGAAGGGTATAACAATGAAACTCAGCAAGGGTGTTCTAAAAATCTCCTTCGTTGATTCTAACTCATGGATAGGATTGGTTGAAATCATTCCTCTTTGCCACACTTGTCACCTTGGAAATACTTCAATAAAACCTGAGCGTGAAGTTTTAATATTCAGCATCATTATTTGCCTGATTAAGTCATTGTTTCTCAAGTTTTCATCAACATGAAAATTAATATCACATTCCTTATATGTATTTAATTGTATTGTGGTTGTATTTGTAACTTCCCTTGCATGGTTGATTATTTACAACCATCCTGAATTCTAGATGCATATGGATTAATACCCATTGCTGTCCAATGGATTCTGACTCGTAGTGACCCTATAGGACAGAAAAGAATTGTTCCCTAGGGTTTAAAAAACTTCTATCTTTAAGGAAGCATCTATTTCTTCCCTGGAGAGACGGACACAATCTACCTGTTGACCTTCTGCCTCCAGAGCTCCTTATATTTGAAGCCAGTCCAAGTTAACCCAGCAGGGAAATGGAGGAGTAAAAATGGGAGAGCAGTAAGCTCAGGTTCTCAAGGAGCTTCTGAGAGCAATTTTGACCTGAGCCCGAGACAGAGCCAGGCTGCTTGGGAGGGTGGGCTAAGACAAATCCTGCTCTTTATGAGAGCGCCAGGTCAAGATGGCAAGTGGGCCTGTGAACCCGCTCACACTATGTTCACCAAGGCTCTGGCCAAGAGGTGGCACTGCCTTCATTTGGTGTTTCCCCATCCTAGGTTTTTTGCTTCTAGATTATAAAAATATTACATCTAAGTCACATACTGTGATATACTCCATTAAAGTATACAATTTAATAGTTTTTAATACAGTCACAAAGTTATCCAATCATTACAACTAAGAACATTTTCATTACCAAAAAAGAAACGCTGTTTCCATTGGCAGTATACTCCCCATTCTCTCCCTCTTCCACCCCCAAGAAACCACTAGTGCATTTGCTGTCTTGGTTGTATCACTTGCTACTCAACCCGCCATGTAAATGGAGCCATACAACATGTAAAT
The DNA here is from genome assembly GCF_050624435.1 of Tenrec ecaudatus. Taxonomy (NCBI): domain Eukaryota; kingdom Metazoa; phylum Chordata; class Mammalia; order Afrosoricida; family Tenrecidae; genus Tenrec; species Tenrec ecaudatus. Next base: position 45,414,253 of record NC_134543.1, read on the forward strand.
GGAACCATACAACATGTGGCTGGGTGCCTTTGACTTCCTTTACCGGGCACGCTAGCTTCGTGTCCGTGTCACGGCAGGTTATCAGTATGCCATTTGCTTTCATGGCTGAATAATACTCTTGTATTGATACACCACATTTTGTTTGTCCATTCATCATTGATGGATATTTGACGGCTTTAAGAATAATGCTGCTATGGCTATTGGTGTGCAGTTTTTCAGGTGGGCATATGTTTTGCAATCCTTTGGGTATATGCCTAGAAGCAGAATTACTTAACTTTTTGAGGAATTGCCAAACCGTTTTCCAAAATGATTGCACCATTATTCCAGTGTCTCCAGCAGTGTGTGTGTGTGAGTGCTCCAAGTTCCCCACACCCTCCGTGGTACTGTCCACCTTTCTGATGAAGGGCATTGTGGTGGATGGAGCCCTATTGGTGCAGGGGCTTAGCATTCAGCTGCTCACTGAAAGGGTGGTCCATCTACATGACCTAATTAGCTGGAATACTATTGTTCTTGAATTTCTCCCATAACCCTTTTTACTTAGGTAAGCTTAGTAGGAATGTCCCCCCTTTTTTCATTCCAGCAACTGATTTAATTTATCTTTTCCAGTTTTATTTTTTATTACTTCATTGTTATCATCATTATTTCTTTGTGTATCCTTTTTTAAAAAGTTTATTGGCATATAAAGCATATATCATACAATTCAGTAATTCGGACATATTTAAAGGATTGAACAATCAATACCGCAATAAATTTTAGAACATTTTTCTTTCTTGTATTTATTGTTCATTCTTCGTTTCCCTGCAATCTTCTCTGTCACACATCCAAGACAACCGTTACTGTCCCTATAGATTTACCTATCCTGGATTTCATACACAGAAAAACATACCCCAAAAAGCCAATGGCAATAATAAAATAAAGCCTAATCAAAAAGAAAATATTAAAACTTAAAATGGGTCATGAGAGAAATCCAATGACAAGATGTTAGATTTTAACCTAACTCCACATGCAATAATCCAACTTTCCCATGCACTCTGCATGGTAACAAGGCGATTCACGTCCCTGGTCTGTGGGCAAAGGGGATTCATTGGAGACTTAATGCACATGCATTTCCCTTCACTTTTTTTAATCTTATACAATGTTCATCCTTTCTTTGGCTCTCTTCATTTCTTTTCTGACTTAGTGAAGTCAGAAGCTCATATGGTGTTTGCTCTCCTTTTCAAAGATACAGTTTGCCAGTAAGTACTGCCTTAGCTTTGTTCCACAAGTGTTTGTAGTGACTTTTATTGTAAAATATTTTCAATTCTAATGCCATCTTTCTTTAATTATTTATGTTGAATTATATTTTTAGATAAGTAAAATTGTAGCTTTTAATTCCAGGTAGACTAGAGTTGGTGTCAGCAGGTCATAATTACTTGCTGCAACCCCTAGAATAGAGTACTTCGAGGAGACAAACCAAAACTCCAGAAACAATGGAACTCCTATGAGGTGAGCACATATCGCTTCTAATTTTCTCCTATGAAAGCCTTTGCCAAAGTCATACTGGTTGACTATAAGACTTGACAGGGATCAAAGGACCCTTGTGAGATAAAGAAAACCCATGAATCTTCGGATCCTTGTATGCCTTGGCGTGATGGATTTGACGCCTGCGGGTCGTCTAAATGCACGAATCTGTCCACAGGGTATTTGAGGAGTTTGGGGTGGTGCAAATGGTGAAGTGCGTGCTACCAACCCAAGGCTGTTGGTTAGTAGAGGCACCTAAAAGGTCCCTCAGAAGAAAGGCTTGGTGATCTAGCTCTGAAGAATCAAGCCATTGCAAGTTGTATGGGCAGTTCTAATATGAAACACGTAGGGTCACCATGAGTTGGAATCTCTTCAACAGCAAGAGAGGGCCTAAGGCAATTGAATGGCTTGTTTCATTCCCAAGACAATTTAAATCAGAGGTGGTTTGAGTCTCACTAAAATATCAACTCATCCATCACTCTGTTTCTGACTGGGACGATGTGAGATCAACTCTCCCTCCTAGCAGCTTACCAGAGGTATGATAGTTGATACTTTGTGTCAGCTTGGCTGGACCAGGATTCCCAGTGATTTGGCAGTTAACATCCAGTAATACCTCATGACTTAACACAATGTAATCACAGACAATCAGGTAGTTTTAAATCTCCTTAATGGGCTAAGATTAGGGCAGAATGCAACAGGTCACAGCTCTGCAATTAATTGTCTCAGGAGTGTGGTTTGCTTCCAAAATAAATCGATGCTTTGGGGAAGTTTTTTGCTGGTCTGGATCCTGCATCTGACTCATTGACCTTCAGTTCTTTGGACTTGAGCCAGTGATCTGCCATATTGCCTGCCAATCCTGGGAGTCTTTGGCAACCTGTCATCTGAGCTGCCAATTTTGATTTTATCTTCCCCTATAGTCGCCAGCCTGTGGCTTTCCTGCCTCTCATCAGCCCCCACGGCTAAGTGAATCAGGAGAAGCCTCCAGCCTAACATTTGGCCCATGAACTTAGAACCCGACTGGACTTGTACATTTCACACACAAATGCCATTGGTTTTGCTACTTTAAAGAACCCAGCATAAGACAAAAGGTGAACCAGCTCTGTGGGGACATAGTGTTAACCTCAGCCTTTATGAATTTTTTTTACACACAATGCTCAATACATTATAAAATGACTGCTAGACATACAGAAAGGCGAGAATAGTCAAGCCCGAAAGGAAACACCAGAAGCATGCCCACAGATGACCCAGATATCATCGTTAACAAGATAGTAAGATAAATATTACAAATATATTAGAAACTAAATGAAAAGATAGAGAATGTCCAGAGATAGACCTGAAAACCACACTTTCTTGAATTAAAACTTCATTCGCTTCATGTAATTTGGACTTTGGACACAAAACAAGGCAACTCTTTGTGAACTCAGAGATAAATCCATATGAAATTTCCAAATGCGAATAAAGATAATGAGACCAAGGAAAGAACATTACAGAAAGTAAACGTGTAGATTGGTTTCAAAATGCCTACGATATGAAGAATTGGGTTCATAGAAGAGGAGAGTGAAAATGAGGTGGCAGACAGAATGTTTGAAGAAATAACGACCGAGATTTCCTCCAAAAAATGTATTAAAAACATCAACATATAGATTGAAGAAGCTCATCAGAGCCCCAAAGAAACTTAAGGGTTATCAGACTCAAACTTCAGAAAACAAAAGTGTAAAAGCACATTTTAAAAACAGCCAAAGAAATAAGACATATTGCCATAAAGGAAACAAGAAGACTGGTTGTTAAGCTTTCAACAGATATTCGGAAGAGCCAAAGACAACAGGACAGAATTTTAAATTTCTGAAAGAGAAACATGAAACAACAACACAAAGTAGGACTCTTTGTCCGGTGAAATTATCATTCAAAAATGAAAAGGAAACAAAAATGTCCTAAGACCCAATCTGAGAGACTCTTATATCATTAGACCTGCACCTACAGAAACGCTGAAGGAAAATTTGGAGTTCACGTTCCCCTTTCATAACTTCTATTTTTGGGATTAAGTTTTTTATTAAATTTATTCATTTGGAAGGTATATGTTTAATTTCTCAATAGTGACCTAACACATAAACCTTACTGTTTGAAACTTGAAGCTAATATCTCAGTTATATTCCTGAGTGACACATAGACTTTATAATGATTTAGCTCTTTTCACTCTCCACTGCTTTACGTTCTATTTTTGCCCAGTGTTTTAGTTGCACCGTTGTTTTATAGGACTTAACTTAAGCCATTACTTTACTTATTACTAGTACAATATGAAGCACAACATTCCTCCTGAATTTTTACCTGTTTTCATGCTCAGCATTGCTTTATCCATCACACCTTCCTTGTAGATTCACTTTTCCACTACCTGCAGTGTCATCTTTCTTTCTTAATTTATTTTAATTTATTATTAATTGGAAGTTAATACATATATCATATCATTCCATAGTTCAATCCCATCAAGAAGAATTGTACAGTTGCTATCACGATCAGTTTCCAAACATTTTTTTCTTCCTAGACTCCTTGACCTCGTCTCCTTTTTATTCCCCCACTTCGACTGTGCCCCTCCTCCCCGAACCCCTTATTTTACTTGCTGCCCCTGTAGGTCCATCAGTCCTGGGTTTCACAAACGGAAACACAGAGAAACATAACACAACTTCACGAGGGTGACCCCAATGGCATAACACCTCTGAGATACATCCTCATATCAGGATGGTCATATGAGGGTGAAGTGTCATCTTTTATAATATTTTCTGCTAGGGGAGGAAATTAGTGAATTCATTTCCATGTGTTTAAAATATCTTTATTGGTTTTTCTGGACGTAGAGTTCTGTGTGCTTGTTCTTTCCCTCCTTATTTCCAGAGCGTCTATCTTTTGTGCCTTGCTAATGAAAGATGGCTGTTGTAGAACAATTTCCCCCCAGAGGAGCCTTTGCGCTTGCACTGCAGTGTAGATCAGAGTGGTGCTTTCTTTTGTTTATCATCCTGAGAACTCGGAAACTTCCACACGCCTTGGAATGTTGTGGATTTTCATACATTCTGGAAATTCTCAGCCACATTTGGACTAATTATTCGACTTATACTAACTCTGCCCCTTGAAATCCTTTCATGTCTCCTTCGTGTGCTGACAGTATTACTATCACATCTACCATGAGGCAGCCCCTGCACATACCTGTAATCAAGTTTCTTACTCCACACTGATCTTCCAGAAATGCCCTACTCAGCCTGCTGAGAATACTCTCTGTTCCTAACCCAGCTCAATTGCCGCCTTCCTCTGAAACCATTCTGGGAACAACTTCTTCATGTAATCACACGTGTGTGTGTGTGTGTGTGTGTGTGTATCCACTCTTTCCTGTTCATGTATCTTTCCGTTGTTTACACATATCTAGATTTTTTTAATTTCCCCACTAAAATAAGTTTCCCAGTGGACATGACTCTTAGCCTTCATCTTTGCTTTTACAGGGGCATGTACTTAGTATAAGATGAATAAATGTAGACCGAATGAATTAATATAGTTAGAAAATGAGGGAAAATTCCATCTGCCACATAAGGACCTTGTGGCAACCAAATGAATACAGTATGAGAACGCGCTTGGCCAAAATATGCTCTAATTTGTTATTTGAATTTCCATAATTCCTGGAATATTTGGTATAATGGGTTATGTATCAAATTGGTTGTACCTTTTAAATTTCCTTATTCAATATGGCATTGGTGTTCTTTGGTCATAATGAAGTATACGAGGGGGGATCAAAAAAAAAACAACAACAGGAAAACTCTGCTAGGCAGAGCTATTAAAGTATGCATTTTTCCTGCTAGGCAAGCAACTCAGTTAGTGCACCTAGTGGCATCTCCTGGGAAGGTTCTCTCTGGTCTCTGAATTTTTTCATAAAAGTAGTTTCACTGAAACCTTGTTTTTTGTGTTGGCCAATTTAAGAGAACAGTGTACTGCTGTAAAATTTTGTTTCCTGCTCGGGAAAAATGCTGCAGAAACTGATGTGATGTTGAACACAACTTACAAGGACAGCACTATGGGAAAAACTCAAGTGCAGCAGTGGTTTTCTCATTTCAAAAAAGGTGAAATGTTGATTGATGACAAACCTTATTCTGGACGTCTATCAACTTTACTTCCAAAATGGACACAAATGTTGACTTGAAGTGCTTTTGGAGTTTGTTCCACCAGGTCAGACTGTTAATCAAGCTTTCTATATAAAAGTTCTGAAAATATTGCATACCTGTATGGGACGAAAAAAGGCCTGATTTGTGGCAGATGGGTGACTAATTTTGCCACTACCATAATGCACCTGTTCACGCAGCCATCTCAGTGCACCAGTTTATTGCAAAAACGGCATGCCTCTCTTGCCCCACGCACCTGACTCACCTGACCTCACTCCATGTGACTTCAGCCATCTAAACAGATGAGTTTGGAAAATGTTTCCTAGAATGGAATCACATATTTGAGAGTACTTTTAAGGTGATACGGTCATTTGTTTAAAAAAAATTGAGATACATAGCTTTGGGAGGGAAAATTAAGTAAATTCTGGGTTTTTTGGGGGGAGTACCCCTTGTATGTTTGGTTTTGTGAGTTTTCTTTCCATTGCTGTACTTTTTAACCAGTTGCTATCTAGTCAATTCCAACTCATGGTCACCCCCTGTGTATGAGTAGAACTGTTCTCGGCGCCAGCAGTCTTTTGGAAGCCGACCATCTGGCCTTTCTTTTGAGACCTCTGAGTGTACTTGAACCTCCAGCTTTTACATTGATGAGGGCATGAACCATGTGCAGAACTCAGATACCTAGAACATCAAAATAAAAGTCACAGAGTTCTATATGAGTGCTTGATACAGTTTATCAGCTATTACGTTCTGCCTTGAAAACTCAGTGCATCTGGGAATATTCTTTCCCATATAACTTAATAGCCTTTTCTTCTCCCTTTGGGTTTCTGCTCCAATTTCACTCTTTCAAAGCCTTAACTGACTCCTCTAGATAATAGCAAACTTCACACATCCCCATTCCCAATATGACTTCCACCTTCTTTATTTTCACCATATCCTTGTCCACATATGAAACATTATGAGTTTACCTTTTATTATTATCAAGTACACATATATATGTAGTGGCACTATAGGACAGAGTAGAGCTCTCTCTCTCTGGGTTCCTAAGGCTGTAAGTCTTGGTGGGAGCAGAAAGCCTCGTCTTTTTCCCACTGGGTAGTTTCAATCCATAGGTATTGTTGTGGATTGAATTGTATGTCCTCAAAATAGGTGTTGTAAATACTAAGCCTGGTGGCATAATGGGTTATGAGTTGAGCTCCTAACCAAAAGTTCAGCGATACGAAACCACCACCCTCTCTGTGGGAAAAGGATGAGGCTGTCTATTCCAGTAACGAAGCACAGCCTTGGTAAATCAATTTAAGTCTCGGAAATCCACAGGGCAGTTCTACTCTGTCCTATACAGTGTCTCTATGAGTTGGAATCCACTCAATCGCAGTGAATTTGGTTAGGAGTGTATACATGCAGTTATAATCCCTTTGGGGATGAGTTTTCTTGGTTATGTCAAGAGGCCATATCAACATACTCAAAAATCCACTGCCACTGTGTCAATTCTGACTCATAGGGACCCTGTGTCGGACAGAGTAGAACTACCCCCTGTGAGTTTCTAAAACTGTAACTCTATGCAGGAGTAGCTGCTCCTTGAAAGAAAGAGGAGGCTTTCTACTCCTGGAAGTTAGCAGCCCAACTCAAAGGGTGTATTTTAATATTGTGTCTATGCATATGTATATATATTCAGATTAGAAATAAAGAAGTAGAGATGGGAAAGATAGAGGCCATATCACATAAAGACAGATCACCAGGGAACCACAGAATAAGGACATTCCCACAGAGCGTGCCCCTAGAGTGGGCACCTTCAATTAGGACTTCCAGCCTCATAAACTGTGAGAAACGAGACTTGTTTAAGACACCCACTGTGTTACTTCTCTTACAGCAGTACTACGTAACACACATAAATTTCTTGAGGACATGTGTGTTAATCTGGGTAAACTAGAGAAACACATCCATAGACACTCATATGTGTATAAGAAAGAGTTTTATATACAAGAGCAATTGAATACTGAGAAAACATCCCAGCCCAGACCAAGTCCATAAGTCTAATATTACCCCGTATGTCCAACACCAATCCATTAAATTCCTCCTCAGACTGATGAGACACATGCAATGATGCTGAATGCAGGAAGATCACAGACCCGTGGGTGGGAAGTCTTGTGGATCCAGTGGTGGTAGAGGCATCTCAGTGCTGGCAGGGGTCTCCATGTGGCTCCTTCAGCTCCAGGGCTCTAGTGTAGCTCCATATGTCTTGCCAACAGGAATGTTTCTCAGAGAGTGAGTGTGTGCCCCGACTCCAGCGAGCTAGGTATCTCCTTAGCGCTTTCAAATGAGATCATCAAGCTGTGACCTGACTGACAGGCTAAACTCCACCCCTCACCCTTAATACTCTCAAATTGACAACAGATTATGTAAACACCACAACGGGAGCTTTGTTTTACATCTACAGTAGCTGGGCTCCTTGTCCAGAACACAATCCAACCAAACTCACAGCCAGTGAGTCCAGGCTGACTCATAGGGACCCTGTAGAACAGGGTAGAACTGTCCTTGTGGGTTTCCGAGACTGGTAACTGTTTACTGAAGTAGAAAGCCCCATCTCTCACCCACTGACACACAGTAGGTACTTAATAACTCTTTATTGGCTAAGGTATCAATAAGGAGTGCTTATGGCCTAGTGGGTTGGTTACATGTTAGGCTGCTAACCACAAGGTCAGCAGTCCCAAAGCAACAGCCTTTTTGAGAAAGAAAGATGAGGCTTTCTTGTCCTATAAAGAGTTACAGTGTTGGAAATCCACCAGGGCAGGTTTGTACCGTCCTATGGGGTCACTATGGGCCGGAAATCACTCCACGGCAGGGAATGAGACAGGTGCAAATGCAGACTCCTGCGGTTCTCATCAGTAACACCCCAGAGACAGTCACTCTGGGCGTCACAGCCTTCAACATTCCTCTTGCTCTGGAATGACATTAAGAAACTTAGCTACTTTGCGTTTCATTTGAACAGACCATCTAATGCATCGTTTCAGCCTAAAAACTAAAGAAATCACTTCCTCTCCTGGCAAGCACCGAAACTGGGTTCTGAGCTTGGCTGCATACAACGTCCTTCTCGTTTCTCCTGGGTCAATGACTGTGACCGTTACCCCCACTCCTAGCAAGCTTCGCTCTGCTTTCTGCCTTCTTTCACTGCTTGAGGACAATGTCCATACCCTTTTGACTCGTTTTATCGTTTTGATGGTGGCAAGCACTCTCAGTGAATACCACGTGGACACTCTTACAAAGAATGCACTCGTTTACAGTGTTTATAGGAGATAAGTTCTTCTTATTGCACAGAAGCAAACATCTGATGCCATAGTTCCTTTGTATGAGACAAGAGTCCAGAGATGGGTAGAGACCTGCTAAAGGCCACAAAACTAACTTGTATAGCCTAGATAGGTCTCATGCTCACATCCCTGGGGTCCCAGCGGAGTGTGCTTCACACATGCCTGCCTCGTTTTCTTCATCATAAAATCTCAATGCCTCCTACCCCCAACGCATCAGGCTTCTTATTTCCTCAGCTTTCAACTACCAAATTCGAGAAACGTTGTTTTTTTCAGGTGTCATCAAACTTCTCTCCAACTGTGGCAGAAGAATGTGGCCTGGAAACTAACTTGACTTTTCATTTTGTGATCAATGCCAATGCAGAGTTCAAAAGGTCTGACACAGTCTACCCTCTGTTTGAGGGAGAACTTGCTTTGTCCCTGCTCCACATTGTTAGGGACGGACTAAGCTCAGCCTGCTGTTCACCCGGGCTCTGGTCACGAGGTGGACGGTCACGAGGTGGACGGGCTCTGGTCACGAGGTGGCTGCCACCGTGGGCTCCAACAGAACTGTGGGGCCTGAGCAGGACTAAGCAGGGCTTCATCCTGTTGTACTTAGAGCCAACTCCATGGCACCTGACAACCGGGTAGTTGCTGCCCCTTTTATGAGTCAAAAAGGATGGTGGGTTCCCTTTTGAGTTTGGTCCAGACTTGGAGTGGATGACCCGGTCATCTCTGGGCTGACAGTGCCTCCTAGTGGCCAGTTTAAAAACCTGCCATCGAATCCATTCTGATTCACAGTGACCCTCTGGCACAGGGTAGAATTGCCCCTGTGGTTTTCCGAGACTGTAGCTTTTTAGGGGAGTAGCAAGTTCAGCCTTTCTTGCTCAGAGCTGGCTGGTGGTTTCCACTACCGACCTTGCGGTTAGCAGTCCAACGCACAACCACGATGCTATCACGGCTCCTTCTTGGTGGCCAAGGCCCCCACATTTTCTAACGGGAAAGTTACCAGGGCAACAGCAGCCCCCTTGGCCACTCTTGTACTCCCCTTCTTTCTGAGCTTTGTCCAGTTGTCTGCCATAAGGACAGCCCAGTGTCCTGCACTAAGAACTCTGTATTTATGAGATAATCACCTTGTGCCAATATTTTGCTGACTAAATTCCCAAGCATGACCATGACAAAGAAGAAAATTGTATAAGGAATGCAAATATAGAAAAGTCACAGATCTCTCCACAGTAGGTCATTTCGAAAAAGTGCTTTGTAATAATGCAGTCACTGTTTTCCCCATCAGACTTGGGGGGGGGCTCTTGACACCCTCTTCTAGATGACTTTAGGCACCCAGCAGTGCCAAATTATCCTTCTGAAGTCATCCCTAATAAGACTTTGTGAGAATAAGTTTAAATGTGTTGCACAGATATGTCAAGAGGCTCAGTCGGTTTCTAGAAGCTTGTACCCCGAAAAGAATTTGTATGATCCCAAAGATCATACTTTTCAAGTGTATAAACTCACTAATGTTGAATCAATGCTGGCTCATGGTGACCCCAGAGGGCAGAGTAGAACTGTCCCTGTGGGTTTCTGAGACTGTAACTCTTTACAGAAGCAGATAGCCTCATCTTTCTCCCATGGAGTGGCTGGGTGCTTTGAACTGCCAACCTTGTGCTGAACACCCCAATGCTTAGCCCACTGTGCCATCAGAGCGTCTGTTAAAAAATATGCTTTTTAATATAGAAAACCATGGCAATCAGTTTAACCTTGAGATCACAGTTCTGAGGTCATGCTGCGTTAGATCATGCAAATGTAAATTGGGGGCCTGGGAAGAAGCTTCTGAGAAGAATTGTGGAGAAGACTCACTTCTCTGAGAGGGAAGGAGAACCCGTTGATTAATAATGAGCGAAGCCATCCCACCACAATGAAGAGGGAAGCTTGTCTTCAGGGTCTAGTAACTTCCTTCTGTTGGCCTTATGGCCCACCAGGCATCTTCTGCCCTCATGCTTACGGTCTCAAGGTACCTCTCCCCCTTATCCTTCCTCTTTGCTATTTCTAACTTATCTTCTTCAACAATGACCAATTGTCTTGTCCATTCTTGAAAGGCCGATTGTATCATCCCATGTGTTCCATGACAAGCTTTGAATAGCACGTTGCCACCAACTGGTCTTTTAACTTTGGATGGTATTTGCGATCTAACTGGGGCCCCAGAACCCCAAAGCTAACTGGGTTTGGAAACCAGCGTTCTCTCCCTCATGGTGCACCCTGCCTGCCTTCCGGGCCTCGGTACCAAACATGGTGCCATGGAGGGTGAGTGTCTTATGCTTAGCTGGTTGGTTCCATGTCCCCACAGCTGACCACCCTTGCAATGTCTCTGCGCTGACTGACCAACAAGTCCGTGTTCCAGAATCAACGGGCTTTGGTCCAGGGGTCTGCAGGCACCACATTCTCATACCTATTTGTTTATTCATTCAACTGGCAAAGCGCATGCAAAACAGGGGCAAATACACAGGCCTCTGAGCCTGAGCAGGATTCCTCCCCAGTGCTCGTTGCCTGCCAACCACAGTCCTGGACTCCGGGAGTATTCCACGGGGTAAGAGTAGGTGGGTGTAGGGGGTGGGAGTGTCTGGCAATTCTTTAGAAGATTCAGGCATTTAAAATTCAGTGTGCCTAAAAATTTAAGACTGGAGGAGATGAATGAGCAGGGCGAAAAATTAATAGGCATTATGCTGAAAGCCTGATTTCCGTCCTGCCGTTGACTCTGTGTCGTCCAACAGGTTTCTTAGAAATTTCTAGAATATGTAAGCCCCCCCCCACGCTGGGAACCGCCCAAGGCCGGCTCTCCTCCTCACCCCTGCCTCCAACTCCTCGCCCCTCCTCCCAAACCGCCCGCACCCAGGCCGCCCTGCGTCTTGTGGGTCAGAACGCGCCTCACCGGCCCCCTGGCAGCACCCCCGGACCCGCGAGCCCCCCGCTCACGCTCCGGAGGAGCCGCGCCCGCGCGCCCGTGCACGCAGACGGCTGCGGGGCCGCGGCGCGCCGCGCTGATTCGCTGCCGGGGAGACTGCGGCGCCCGCGCCCGCGCCGCGCCCGCCCCTCGGCGCGCAGCCTGGTGCAGCCTCAGTCCGTCTGCAGCCGCGCGGCCACCGCGAGCCCCGCGCAGGACCGCCCGAGTGCCCGCGCCGCGCCCCGAGCAAGGCTCCCCGAGGCCGCGGGATGCAGGCCACGGCCGATTCCACCAAGATGGACTGTGTGTGGAGCAACTGGAGAAGCCAGGGTATTCGCTTTCTTTCCGTGCCGCATGCCCGCTGCGCAGGGACCCGCTCCACGCGCTCGGCCATTGTGCAGCATGTCACCTGTGGGACCTTTGCATGCTTCAGCCCCCGCGTCTTCCACGGGGGGCGGGGTGGGGGGAGTAAACCTCTTCTTGCAAAATCAAATGGATGGTGTTGTATTATTTTCATTTTGTCCACACACCCCGTTATCCCCCACCCCTACTCCCACCCCCTTTGTTTTCTTGTTATCCTGCTAGTATTTTAAATAAGGTGGTTGGTGTCTGTCCAAGAGCTCTGTCGGGGCCCGTTGGTCGGTCCGCACTTGTTTATTCTCTTCGCATCCTGGAGTTCGATGCTGCCCCATGGCTCGTGCCGCCTGTGCATGCATTTCTGGCCCCAAAGATTGGATTGTCTTGATACGGCCAGTAACTGCGAGGACCCAGAGCATCCTTTAAAGCGGGACACACCCATTTCAATGTTGTTATTTGTGGTCACACAAAGGAGACCGGAGAGGCAGACTGGCTCTTGAAATCCTGAAAATCGGATGGCGTAGCCACCTATAAGGATGGATCATTTTGAAATATTTCAGTTTTTTTCGGGTCTGTCACGGGGTAACCTGTAACACCTAATTATTACTAAGGAATCTTTGTCGAACAAGTAGAGGGAAATGAAAAACCAGCCGACAGGGCGGCCCGCCCTCCGGAATCGCATTTGGGTTTTTGCCACGGTCCACATTCACACTGGGTGTGGCCGCCTCCAGCCTCGCTGGGATCGCTCTTCAGCCATTTTTATTCCGCCTCGTACTTCACACCTCCCTCTCTCCTTTGTTACATTCGGATGCTCTCCCCAACCTCCCTCGCTAGAGAGGAGGAGGAGGAGAAGGGGCTAATTTGAAGGAATGAATTGAGCATAGGGCACTTGAGTGTTTGTAAGATATGTCAATGTTGAGCACGTTTGGATCTGAGGGCGATGCATTCGTCTGAACCTGCAGGGTCTTGCAGCATCCCTCAAGGGACCGAGATTACCCTGGAGCAGCCGAGGAGGTGTTCAAAACCCTGGCCATCTTCCCCTTGTAATTTTATTTGCTTTTTTATCACAAAGACACGAGGCAGCCTTTTCTTCAGTGCCCCTGAGAGCATTGGTTGGGGATAGGGATTAGGCAAAGGGAAAGCCGACGTTGTCTAGGGAGAGGGTGGGAGGGATCCTCGGCTCTTCCTCGCTCTTCCATGTATTGGTTGGTTTGAGTGCCTGTGGCACAAATGCAATTATCTAGTTCAAATTGCGGGGAGGGGGCTATTGGAAAGCAAGTGTTCAGAGTAAATCGATAGACCCAGTAAACATAAAAGCCAGGAAATCAATATATGTCAACGGAGAGGCATGGTTCTAGAAAACCATGGAGCTACGTGGAATAGCAACCCCAACCCAAACCAGCGCCCTGGAGTGGTTGCCAAGAGAACACAACTGCCCTCTAGGCTTTCCACGGCTGTGCATCTTTACAGAGTGGACTGTGCGCTACCTTCTTCTCCTACAGAGCTGCTGGTGGGGTCGAACTGCTGACTTTGGGGTTTTCATTCGGGCACCTTAACCTCTGAGCCACCATGGCTTCTCTACCAGGTGTAATAATATATCTTTAATACAAAAGGCAGCGGGGTAAAAATCCTTGTGACCTTTCCTTCTTGTTAGATGTTTAGACGCACCCTGTTTATTTGAGACACAGCCTAGACAAACAGCTATGGCGTGATGTCACATCAGGTGCTGTTGGACAGAAAACAGGCTCTTACACGGTTAGCGTGGCTTACCTCCGTCCTCTCCAAAGTAGCTATTCAAAGGTGGCGTTTTTCTTCTTACTGTGTTTGTATGAGGTAAAGGGGAGTGTCACCAGGCAAACATAATTTTATGTGCCTCAGTTGACCTTCTAACGGACAGTTTTAAAAAAACAATTTACAAACGTCATAAAATGACATAATTTGTCCTTTGAGGACAATCGTTTTCCTTGTCAATATACAGCTACTTGTGAAGATTAATTTGATACTGTTGATACTAGGTGACCTTTGATAGTCGTCGGTACCATTGATTTATCTTTGTCAGATAGAACAAAGCCATTACCTTGGAGATTAACCAATAATGGGGTGGGTGGGTTTATATGCCCAACAGAAATGGTAAGTGAAGTATTCCCCTTTTCCACCCCAATGAGAGAACTCTTCATTTGAACTAAATCATTATTAAGTTGTTTGTTTGTTTGTAGCTGTTGTTTAGTATTTTTTACTTATCTTCTTCACTTCTATTTCCTGTGCTCTTAAAAAGCAGGATTTCTTCATCCTGGCTGCACATTAGACTCCCCCGGAGTATGGTGTATATACTCGCTCGCACACAGTAGTAGATAGTGCTGAAGACCAGAAAGGATGCCCGTGCCCCACCTTAGAGCTTCTGATTTGATCGGGCCAAAGCTCCTCAAGCCAATTTAATTATTTTCCAGAATGGCAGATGCTGCTGTGTAATAATTCTCAATGAGTCCATTCCACAGACCGCCAGAGCAAAGGTCTAGTACACAAATGATGGAATGGCCGGGGGCGTTGGGGGAGGGGCGCTGATTTGAGGAGCAGCTGTGAATGAGGCTGTGACACTACAAATCAGTGTCGTATCCTCTGTAATGTGTCTGGAGTTGAAACAAGACGAAAGCCTTGCTTGGAAGGGAACAAAAAGTATGCACTTCGGGTTTCCTCCATATTTTTCTTTATTCTGTGGAGAAATTGCAGCAGACTGAATACTACATGGAGACTCTACTGGAACAGATTGCAGTGTGTCATGAAGACTGCGATGCACATGCAAAAGGAACCCTAAATTTATTTTATTAACATAAAGTGATGTATGGTTTATCACAATTTGTTATTTCAGTCCTGAACAAGAATGTTTAAAAAAAAAGGCAGCTAAAGTCCAACCTTAGGCTATATTGCACAACTCCTACGTATAAGAGAGAGTAGAACTGTCCCTGCAGGTTTCTAAGACTATAAATCTTTATGGGAGTAGAAAACCTCATCTTACTCCCACAGAGCCGTTGGTGGTTTCAAACCACTGACATTGTGGTTTGCAACCCAACACATCACCCACTTTTCCATCAGAGGGCTTTAGTGCCAGGGCTCCTTAATAAAACACGTGGATGTTTTATAAATTTTTTTAAATCGTGTTTAATAAAAAACTAATCATGTAAGTAATAATCATAAAAAACCCCAAACCAAACTTACTGTCATTGAGTTGATTCTGACTCATGGCAACCCTATCAGTGGAGCAGAACTATCCCTAGGAGTTTCTAAGATTGTGACTCTTGATGGGAGTAGAAAGCCCCATCTTCCTGCGGCTGATGGATTCGAACTGCTAGCCTTAAGGTTATCAGCCTAGTACATAACCACGACACCAGCAGGGATCAGCTAACAACCCTACTGTTTATTGAGCACTTGCTGTGTGTTCTCCTTGTATCATTGCATTTTATCCGCACAAATTCCATGAAGGATAAGTTTTATCATTATCTGCAGTTTATAGATGAAGAGATGAAGAGTTTTCTCCAAGACATACAGCTAGTAAGTGACAGAGGCTGGATTCTGGCCCAAACTGTCTAATCCTAGAACCCCTCACTTTTCCTTGTTTTCCCATCTGCCGCAGAGACAGAGACTTTTCTTCGTTGACTTTTCTAAAGGTATGAACAAGCTAGATGATGCTGATGATGGTGTGGGCTTCATGCCTCATCATGCTGAGAGAGATTGTGTTTTGCCAAAAACCTCTCATTCGAGCTTTTCAATTTACTGGATATTATGAGACTCAGAGAGGTCAACTGACTCACCCAGGTTTCATGTAAGTGGCAAATTTAATAGTAAAATGTGTCCTTCTTGACATAAAGTCTAGAACGCTTCCTAGTTCAACACTAATTTGAATTACAAAGTCACACTTTCATTTGCTGCTTCCAAGAGAATGATTTTGCATAGGTTAGCCCTTTCCAGAATGTGGAAAGCAAAATTTAGCAGCACGGCAACTATCTTGATAAGTATTGATCGATTTTGTGATGTCATGATCACCATCAAGTCATCATCTTAATTCTTCCACAAATATCTATGTGCCAGGCAGTATCCTGAATTCTTGTTTCATATCATATCTTACTCAGACATCCAGTGAGATCACTGTTACTTTCATTTTGTGGATGAGGAAGCAGGCTTACGGCTGAGAAGGACAGTGATTTGCTGTAGAATGTATCTGGACCCTGAAGGCAGAGCAGTCTGATCTCTAGTTTAGGCTTTCCCCCCTCCTTCTGGTTAAAAATATGCACAGTCATATACAAATTTCTAATCATTCAACAGTTTCTACTCACACACCTCAGGGATACTGATTACATGCTTCAAGTTAGGCAGTTGTTCTTGTTATCCATTTCCAACTGTTCCATTAGCTTTAACTCATTAATCCCTAAGTGTCTCATCAAACTTTTCAAGTTGCTATTGCCTATGGGATCTCTCCTACAGATCATTCTTTAAATTGAACATAATGCTCATGGCCAACATTTTTTACTAATTAAACTAAACTGTGGTTTGGTTCAAAGAAGACTTCAGGGGACAGATTTAGTGTAAAGTTTAAAAGTTATCTAAGGATAGTAATTTCAGTGGTTGAACCAGCGCCAGAAAATCTGGATTCCATTCAGAATTAAACATTCTGTTCCTTATTCTAGCCCACCCCACCCCCAATCAGGATTCCTCTATAGAATCTTTGATCAAGGCCATCTAGCTCAGAAGCAACAAATGCCCATATGGAAGAAACGCACCAGCCTGTGTGACCACAAGCTGTCAAAGGGATCAGGTATCAAGCATCAAGGAACAAAAAACCATATCATTGAAAATGTGGGTTAGTGCAGAGTGGAGACTCATAGCCCATTGGTAGCCAACCGGACACCCCTTACTGAAGGGTTGTGGGGAGGAGATGAACCAGGCAGGGTGCAGGGTAGCAGCGAAGAAACATCTAACTTTCCTCTAGTTCTTAAATACTTCCTCCCCGCCCCCCACTATCATGATCCCCATTCTACCTTACAAATCTGGCTAGACCAGAGGATGTACATTGGTACAGATAGCAACTGGAAACACAGGGAATCCAGGACAGAAGACTCCTCCAGAACCAGTGATGAGAACAGTGATGCCTGGAGGGTGGAGAGAATGTGGGGTAGAAAGGGGGAACTGATTACAAGAATCTACATATAGCCTCCTCCCTGGGGGAGGGACAACAGAGAAGAGGGTGGGGGGAGATGTCGCACAGTGTAACATATGACAAAATAATAATAATTTATGAATGATGAAGGGTTCATGAGGTAGGGGGAGTGGAGAAGGAGGGTGAAAACGAGCAGCCGATATTAAGGGCTCAAGTAGAAGGCAAATGTTTTGAGAATGATGGCAACAAATGTACATATGTGCTTGACACAATGGATGGATGTATGGATTGTAATAAGAATTGTATGAGTCCCCAATAAAATGATAAAAAAATTATCAAGGGGACATGGGGAAGGGCGGGAGTGCAAGGGAGGGAGGGGGCAAAACAAGGAACTGATGTCAGGGCCTCAAGTAGAAAGAAAATGTTTTGAAAAAGATGATGAAAACATAGGTAAGCCTGTGTTTGGAGGAGCTGATGCCAGGGGCTTAAGTGGAGAGCAAATGTTTTGAGAATGATGAGGGTAATGAATGTACAAATGTGCTTTACACAATTGATGTATGTATGGATTGTGATAAGAGTTGCATGAGCCCCCAATAAAATGATTTTTTTAATTCACTCCTACAAAAAAAAAGAAAAAGAATCTTTGATCAAAATGATCAGTAATGCTGGCCAGATACCACCCAGTTCATCTGGTCTCATGACAGAGAAGACAGTGATTCATGGAGGTAATAGACACACTATCCACTGAAGCCACCACTTTTAACTACGATTCTAAATCCAAAAGGTACCAAGAGGGAAACCAAGTTTGACTAGATAGAACCATTCATCCTCATCATTCAGTTTGTGATATACTGTGTCCCCCCCCCCACTAAGTTTTATTGTTCTCAATCAGTTCACTTGGTAGGACACTGGATTGATACCGGGCATATATTTTGCGCTACTAATCAGGTCCCTCTTCAGTGTGTCAGAATTCTCCCCAAGTGAAACAGTAGCAGAATTTAAAATGCTGCCCAGAGAAGAGACCTGAAAGCAGTCCCCTGCCCCTTCTTTATAAACCGACCTAACTACTCAGTAAGGAAACAGTTCTTCAGGGTAGCCCATCCTGATAGTAGTTGGTTTGAAGCATTTATCAAATAGCCAGTCACCCCAGGGCACACAGAAGAAATTTCTACTTTAGCCACTGTAATGGAAAGATTTATCTTTTGAAAATGGCATTAGGTGGAAATAATTTTATATATACATAAAAGCAGACTAATATTTCCTTTTATTAAAATCAGTCTTTGCCTATATGTATGGTAGCACTAAACTATTATATAAATGTTACATTTATAAATTCCATCTCTACAGATTCTTAAAAGATAAAGTGAGGAAGCTGGTTTAGCTGGAGGATTTTTTAAATGAAAGAACATTCTTATTGTGCCAATAATATACTGAATATAGGTAGTCAGTTACTCAATGGGGAAAAAAATAGAGGGTCTCCTTTTACCACAAGTTAGGATCATTTTCAAGAAATCTTTATCCAAGTAATATCTCCAAGTTCTGAGAGACAATGTGACTCAATTATTTTTTCTAGACATGACACATGGACATTGTGAAAATTTCAATGTATGCAAGCAAAGGTTCAAAATAACACCTCAGTTCAACCAACGCACTGCCACCCAGGGTTGAGAAGTGTTAATATTTGATAAATATGGTTTCAGTTTCCTGTACAATAGAACATAAAGCTGGCAGAGTCGATCGGCCATGAAAATAATTTTTATAAAACAGGATTATATGTTAAATCTCCTCAGCCGACTGTGAGAGAAGTAAAGGACGATCAAGTGAGCACTGGCAGGATTGCTTACTTGCAGGTGCGTGTTTCTTTACTACCCGAGCGGCGTCTGCCTGCGAGTAAACGGGGAGCTGTGCCAATGGCGGTGGCGGCGTTGCAGGGGCCGTGTCTAGTGCGGTCTCATGGGGTGGAATCATTGTTTAATTCTATTGTGCTCTAACTTTTTTAAAAAGATTCACCGTGGATAAGAAAAATTGACCAAAAAGATTGCTCTTTGTCTTCAAACCTAGTGCTGAAACTAGTGCTACTCTCATTTCCATAATCCAATCGAGAACCAAAAAGAAAAAGAGGCTTGACTTGGTAGTTCGATGCAAATTAAATCCCATGTCAACATTCTAGAGAGAAAGTCATTTGCTGCAGTGCAAATGTTTTTGGTGTGGGGCTATACATATGTTTTACTTTACATTTGAATGTGCTCCAGAGCTGTATTTGCAAGTGGACGGAGTACAGCACATAACACTCAAAGTAGAAATGGCGAGGGCTCCCAAGGCAGCGGAAAATGCCTGTTTAGTTCATCTGGAAAAGAACTGTGAGACGCCTTACATAAATACACTTTGGGTCTCAGGAAGAAAGAAGGGAGAGGAAGATGAGCAGAGTAGGAGAAATCTTGCACCCTATGTCTATAGGCCTGCACAAATTTGGAGCAAAGAAAGGTGGTCTTTGGCTTCCTTCCACCTCTCCTGTGTCATACCTAGACACCTTTTAGTACTTTCACTTCTTGGTTTCTGAGTATTAGCATCTCCATCATTCCCCAGAGTCCATATTGTATAAATCTAAACAGGTTTATCCTCACAAACCATGTGCTCTAGGGTAAAAAAAAAACAAACACACCCAAACAAACAACCTCCCATCTGGTCAACAGGGCCATGGTTTCAAGTAGTGAAAATAATTATACCCTTTGGCTATGGATCAATCCTGGCATATGCACCATGGCCAGTGAACAGCTTTGGAGTGGCTCAGTGAAGAAGGTGGACCTGCTATCAGCTCTAAGGGATTTCTAAATTAGGGAGAACTACAGTTGCATTAGTTTGGCATGGCTAGTGTTGGAGCTTATCTTTCACGAATTTCATTCTAAGAAGCTGGTGTTTAAAACCATGCTATTAGAGAATACTATTTTAGGTGTATTCAATTATGCCATCCAGCAGTAGCTGCAGGGTATTCAGAAAGTTTATTAAAAATTCATGAATTTGAAAGATGGAACACCCACTAATATTTTATATATAAATACAATATAAGCATATCATGTAAACTATAATTATGCACCCTGACCATCATCATGATACAATAGCCTTAATTTTATTTTACTTATATTCCACCTGACCATCATTATTATACAATAAACTTAAATGTAATTTACTTATATTCCATCTGAGTCCAGAAAACGTTTCAGGTGACATTACATTTCAGTAGTGCTACTTTTTAAAAGCCAAATAGAAAACAACAACAGTGTGAGCAATCATCATGTAGATTGAGAGATGACACCAACATTCTAACTTAAACAATCACTGAGATGCATATGCTGTCCACTTTTAGTTACTCTTTTAGCCAGCTTCCAGTAATTGATGAGGAGCCTTGGTGTTACAGTGGGTTGAGTTGAACCCCTAATCTTGCGGTCAGTAGCCGAGGTAGACCACAGCTTAGCAGTCCCGTTGGAATCGACTCGATGGCAGTGAATTTTTGGAATAATTGATTACAATAATTGACTTCCTTGTGAAAATTTCTAGACTAGAAAAACATTGCATTTGGGCAGTGTGTCCAAGCATTGTTGCAACAGCCAGCTTCTTGGGTCGATTCTTCCTGGTGCAAACAAAATGTCACCACAGAAGGTTGGCCAGAGTAGATAGTAATAGCTTTCCCGTTTTCACCGTTCCATATTTTACCATAAAACAGGGACACCATGAGGAAAGTCAGAACCAATGACAAATCGAATGTTAAAAGATTTGTAAGAGCCCCCACTAAAATGATTGATAATAATACATTGAAAAAACAATGACAAGAACAGAACCAACCAAACCCACTGCCACTGAGGAGATTCCAGTCCTAAGCCTGTGCCAGGCAAGCTGCCGTGTGTTGTCGCTGAGGTTTGGAGCACATAGGTGAGATCACCAAAGCCCAGTCCATTTATCCAGTTGCTATGATACCCTTCAGAGCCTTTCACAAAGTACTCTTGTTTTTTAGCCAAATACCTCTAATATTTATCATTGGCAGGCAATATACATGTCCTACTAACTCAGCATAGTGAATCCATCCTCAACTGTTTAGGCTGTCACCTGGCCATTCTCCACTAGGAGGCTATTAGAAGAAGAAAGGGGCTTTCTGTCCTTCACAGTAGACCTGAAGACAAAGCCAAAACCACAGCCATTGCCTTGAAGTTAATTCTGAGTCATAGCACCCAGTAACACTGGAGTGGAACTGCCCCAAGGGTTTCCAAAACTCCAGTCTTGTGGGAGCTTCCTCCCACCAAGGAGGCTGCTAGGGGTGGGCCCCAACCTTTTGGTCAGCAGCTGAACGCTCAGCCATTGCCATTGCACCACCAGGATGCCTCACCTGTAGATTTCGTGGGGTAATTTGTTGCATATTTTTGTTATTTATTTTATTTATTATGATATCTTTTTTTTAATTATGATATCTTTTTAATATGTGTTCTAAGGAAACTTTATTCAAATGCTTGTTCATTTTTTTTCTGAATTGAGTACTATAAAGCTTCCTACTTGGGTTTTCACCACTGTAAGCAGAATTAAAATATGAAAAGCTCTCATTTGCATCACCTCCCACAACTCCCATGGGCTCACCAGAGTTTCAGGCCATGTGCCCCTGTTCTGACCACAAATAGCCGCTGCTATTCCCTGGCCCCTGGGTTCCCAGCTGCCCTTCTCAGCCTGGCATTATTCAACATATAATCAGTGTATAAAAGGGCCAATGAGATACGGTACGTTCGGTTTTGAACTAAGTCTTTGAAACCCAGTATCTACTTTCCATGGAGCAGAGGACCAGCGTGTTTCCGGCTCATCACTCCTGTCTTCGGTAGCTCAGGACTCCGTTCTTTCTACTTCTTTCTGTTCTTGCCCTTAACCTTCTTAGTGTCAAGAAGGTCTCTCGGCTCCTTTTCGACAAGATTTGAATGAATGTACCTCTTTGTTGTTCCCTCTTCTGTTTTCAGAGCATACCTGTTGCCGCAGGCACCTGTTCCTGTGTCTCTTCTTCCTTCACCTCTGAGAAGGAAGGGCTGCTTCTGCCCTTGCCCACCTTCTGCAAGATTTTCTTGCATCAGATAGCTCCTCTTTACAGAACCAGCCCTCCCTCTCTCTCCACTAATGTTCCCAGCCTTTGCCCACCTAAGGCGGTACTCGTTGCTTTTGCTCCCCGAGCTATAACTGAACTTACTTAACATCTTTGTTCGTAGTGGCTTACTTATTGGGCTGCTCAGTTGGGACCGGCAGTGAGGCTCTATGGAGAAAGCCGAGGCTTTTGCACTCACCAAGATCTATGGAAACCCAACGAGGCCCTTCTGCTCTGCCCTCTAGCTAGGGTCACTGTGAATCCAAATAAACTCAATGGCAGTGGGTTTTGTTTTATCACACGGTACTTCCCACCGGATGCCCGGCCCCTTACAACATGCATTCCATCCCCATTACTCCTAAAACTGCCCTCTCAGTTTTGAAGGATCTTCCAGCCTCCAAATCCGATGGTCCTTTCTCATGTCCATTTCCCTTGGCCTGTCTGCATCATTCTACACGGTGGCTGGCCCCTTCCTTTGGAACTGTCCTTCTGTTGAAGTACTCTGACCTACACTATTGTGATTCCCTTTCTACCACCCACAACTCTCATTTTATAGCCTCACGTATTCGTTAAAATATGTTCCTTAGCTGCCATTCCAATGGAGTTCGAGTCTATTCTCATGGCTTACATAATATTTCCATTGGGAGTATATAAATATGAATTTCAACCCCACAGATCAAATTACCTCCTATAAATATTCATCTGAGTACCATTGTATCTGATGTTGTTGGTCATTAATGCGAGACTGTTCTGGCAAAGTCTAAAAAGAAATAGAACTTCCCAGCTTAAAAAAATAAGATCTTAAAGCAAGTATGTACCCATAATAGTCTCTTCCATGGTTCTTATTCCATCTCTGCCCCAGGCCGTGTCAAAGTGCCTCTTTCTGGTGTCACTGTGCCCGCTTCTGTAGGTTTAAAAACATGTGACAGCTGTTCCCCAAACCAGTTCACCGCAGCTTCCCTATTTTTGTCCATGATACTCATCACTCCCTCACCAGGTTTGAAATGTTGCTTTCACCCTTAATTAGCTTTTACTTCTTTCTCTCACGGCTCGTTAGTCACCATCCTTGACAACTAATCATGATATTTCCCTTTCATTCCTCTAGCTTCTTAAGTTGTTCATCACATTCACAAGCCGTCCTGACCCACTGCTGCCCAGTCCAATCCAGCCAAAGCCACCCTTAGAGCAGAGTAGAACTGCCCCTGGGGTTTCCAAAACTGTCGTCTCTACGGAAGAAGAACGATACATCTTTCTCCCTCGGCCAGGGAGTCTGAACTCACAACCTTTGGGTTAGTTGTTGAGCGCTTGGCTGTTGACGGACCAGGACTCCTTCCAGAGGGCTTCAAAATGTAAAATGCTCAAGGAAATATCCCTTATTTAATTTTTATTTTCCCATGAACCTTTAAAGCTCCTCGTATCAATAAGCTCCTTTCTTACCAATTCAAGTACTAGCCAATTAATGTTGGCCACCTCCAACAGCACAAAATATATTGGCATTGATTCAACATTTTAAAAAATGGCCAGTCTTCCAAACTACATCTTAAATTCCTTAAAAGCAGGAAAAAAATGTTAGCCCTTCATTCCTGTGTCTACCAGAGATAATAGCTGATCCATAACTTCTTACTATTGTACAACTAATTTTCCCTTAACAAGTAGTGTTTCACTTTATATATCTAATTCCAAAACCACATTTACATAGAGTGTGGGTAGCTAGCCCCTAATTCACGTTTCATATAATTAATGTGTAGTGTGTAACAAAGAGAGGCAACCATTTTGTTTGGAAGAAGCATCAAATTTAGAATATGATCTTGCAGCTCCTGTTGTCTGAGCCCTGGGGCCATGTAGCTGCTTATTGGGCTGCTGATCTCGGTCAGTAGCTCGAAACCACCAGCAGCTCCTCAGGAGAAAGACCAGGCTTTCTACTCCCATAAAGAGTTCCAATCTTGGAAACTTACAGGGGCAGTTCTAGCCTGTCTATAGGGTCGCTATAAGCAACTCGTTGACTGAGTTTTTCTTTTTTTTGTTTGGCTCCCATTAACTAGTTAGAATGCAAGCTTGTTAACTGTTAGCGGACTCGTTTATTCAATCTAAAGGCGTTTACTCTAAGATTTTAAAAAGATAATGTATGAAGGTCTTTGACTATTTCCAAATCTGCTCACATAGCTTGTTACAAACTTACCGGAAGCAGCATCCTACTGTTTTAGGATACTTACTGATCCTTCCTTAGGCTTCTCAGCCTCACCAGGTGATGGAAAGATGCGCCGTGCACTGTTCCTTAGTGAACGCTCTCCTGTCGAGATTTCCTTCAGGGAACGCCTCACCTGCTGCCTGCCTACCACTGTGGGTGAACAGCAGATTAGAGACTCCGATGGCTGACCTGGAGGGCAGAGCATTTTCCCAAGGGCCAAGTCGTCTGTTAAGTGGGGAGCCACTTGACATGAACACATTACTGCCCCTTCTTTGCCTTGAATCTGAGTGTAGGGTCTCCCATGCACCTTCTTATTCAGAATGGATATGCGCTTGCCTTCTCTAGCATCAAATAGTCCCGCTTTCAGCACAGTCATGCTGGTCTGTAATGCATTTGCTTCCGGTGTGTCTGCCCAGTACGTTTGTGGGTGTCATAAAACAAAACAAAACAGGACTTATTTTTTAAATGATTTGTGTGGTTTTTAATTGTTTTTACAAATTTATTTTGATATCCCTGGCGCCCAGGGGTCCATGTAGAATAAAAAATTGCCTTGACAGTATGGAACAACAGCAAGGATGCATCAAATAAGTGAATGGAGGTGGACAGGGTCCTACTGCGGCGTGATGGTGCCCAGGCTTCGTTTTATTCTTGCTTTCCCTCCCCTGGTGCGAAGCAGAAAAATGGCCAGTCGGGCATCTGCAGAGATCTCTTGGCCTGTCTATCATCCACGCCTGGAGCCCCACGGGTTGCTTACTATTCTGTCTTCCAAAAGATCTTTGCTTAAAGAGGCTCATTTTTTCTGAGTCCTGTTCTCAGCCAAGGAGCTCTGGTGGCACAGGGGTTATGGGCTGGGCTGCTAAGCGCCAGGTCAGCAGTTCGAAACCACCAGCTGCTCCTCAGCAGAAAGATGAGACCTTCCACCCACACAGAGGCCAGTATGGACTGGAAGACGGTGAATGTGGTTGTTGCTTTTTTGGCTTGGTTCTTAACAAATTCTCCAAAAAGGAAAATCATCCAGTGAACTCATTCCGATGATATTGTTAACGAAAAGTCCCTCTTTAATGTGCTGTCTCATTGTAGGATGTTAGCATTAAATAACAATGAGGAGTTCTTTGAAGATAAATAGGCTTGTGCCAAAAGAATGAATTCCTAATGGAGAATATCGATCTGTGTGGCTGGCGGTGGGTGCCGCTGGGAGGGGAGGAGGCTTTTGGGCAGTCGGGCCTTTCCTTGGCCTGGAACCTACTTACAGGACCAGTCCGACTCAAAGAGGAAAACCTCTTGGTTACACCCCTCTCTGTGCTCATGATCCTCTCCTCTCCTCTGCTCGCCTTCCGCCCCACAGAAGTGTTGGAGGGGAAAGGGAACACATCTCTGGCCAACGAAGTAATTGCCTACTGGAGTCTTTGGGCATTAATGTCATCCATGGGGCAGGCTGGGGCCAGGGATGGGCAGAGATGGTGGAGAGAAAACATGGCCACACTCATAAGACTCCGGCTTCAGGTTGCTGGGCACATCCTCAGTCTATTAGAATAGAACCTAAGCCGCTCCAAGGCAAGTTGGCTCGAGAAAGGGTTTAATTCTCTGCAGCTTTCCTTTTGTCACTTTGATAGTCTCAGGGTTGTCACCAGGCTATGTGGTTTTTCATTCATGGAGGAGCCCAGGTGGATAATGGGGTACAAATGAGGCTGCTCAACATAAGGGCAGCAGTTTGAAACTGTCAGTTGCCCGGGTGGGGGAGAAGGATGAAGCTTTCTACTCCCCTAAAGATGTATCGTCTTAGCAACCTACAGGTACAGTTCTGCTCTGCCCTGGAGGGCCCTCCTGAGCCAGATTCGACGTAATGGCCGTGAGCTTGGTTCATTCAGCTAGTTGCGCACCCATGTGTGGTGGGAGCAGCTCCCACGCCCTGTCAGCTTGGTCCCCTCGGTTTCCCTTCGAGCCGAATGGCTGGTAGATTAATTCTGCATGCACACTGCCTCCACACGCCCTTCACAAGAAGCAATGTAAGAAAATGACACTTGTAATGAGTTGCACATCTCTTGCTCTTCCTGAAGATTGATCAGCAGAATGCTCATTGAAAGCCTAATCGAAGAAGGGTTTTGCGTACATTCTTCAAGGTTTTTTGCTCTTTTTTCATATCCGGGTGATGGGGATATTCTAAATTTTCACATTTTAGGGCCCCCTGGAAGCACCATGACTTTATTCTTTTGAATTTTGGTTTCTCAGTGGCATGACGGAAGTGATACCCATCATAAAATTTGCCCTCCAGGCTTTTGAGTCACAGGATGCAGGCAACAAGTCAGAATGAGCCAAATGGCCTGATCCAAACATCAACCTCAGAGTTCCTTCCGGGCACAGTTATTAGCCCTTTGGTTTTATTCTCATCTTGGTTGGCACTGCACCTGGCTCCAAGGACCTCTGGGGGCGTGCTGGTTACTAGTGGGCTGCAAACCATAAGGCCAGCAGTTCGAAACCACCTCTCTCTGGAGGAGCCGCTGAGGGTTTCTACTCCCCTAAAAAGCCTTGGAAACCCACAGGAGCAGTTCTACCCTGCTCTATAGGGTCACTATGATCTGCATCAGCTCGATGGCAGTGAGTTGGTTTTGTTTTGTGTGGGGTTGGTGTCTTGGTCGTGATGCCTTTGGAATTGACTGGGGTCTCAGGGGCCACCAGTCTCTTTCCATTGCTGAAGCCCCTTCTCAGAGGTGGGGCATTTGTGTCCCTGCGTTGCCACCAACGGGCTACCACGGAAACCAGAAATGACCTGCAGTGAAACAAGGTGCGCGCAGAATGAATGCCACGCTGAAAAGGGGACTTGGCAGGGGCCTCTGCATTTCCAGAGCGCGTCACAGCGGTGGGACGGGTGCAGCGCCGAGGGGCACCCAGAGAGATTTTCCCTGCCTGTAAATGTAAACGTCCTCGGGGTGGGAAAGACTCTTCCAACCGCAAGCGAGATGCCAGGGCGTGTCGGAACCGACCGCCAGGTGAGAACCTGGGGCGTGAGGAAGGCGTCAGCTGCGGGCCTGGTGGCGCCCGGGACTGAGCTGGGTCCCTGTCGTGTCCCCGCCCCGCAGCGATTGACCTGCTGTACTGGCGCGACATCAAGCAGACGGGGATCGTGTTCGGGAGCTGCCTGCTGCTGCTCTTCTCCCTGACCCAGTTCAGCGTCGTCAGCGTCGTGGCCTATCTGGCCCTGGCCGCGCTCTCCGCCACCATCAGTTTCCGCATCTACAAGTCGGTCTTACAAGCCGTGCAGAAGACCGACGAGGGCCACCCTTTCAAGTGAGTGGCCCCGCTCCCCCAGCCCTGCTTGTGCTCTCTCTCTCTCTCTCTCTCTCTCTCTCTCTCTCTCTCTCTCTCTCTCTGAATTTCCAGTGGGGGGTGGGGGTGGGGAGGAGTCTCCATTATCCCTATTCTAATGCAGATTGCTTTTTGGATGTTAATATTTCAAATACTCCTACAACAATGGAATCCACATGCCATTCTAGATGGTCAACGCTTTATCATTTAAACTTTGGTTCTCCACCTACCTAATGCGGTGACCCTCTAATACAGTTCCTCATGTGGTGGTGAAACCACCCCCACCATAAAATTATTTTCATTGCTACTTCATAACTACAATTTTGCTAGTTATGAATCAGGCAACCCCTGTGAAAGGGTCGTTCGACCCCAAAGGGGTTGCGACCCACAGGTTGAGAACCACTGCATTTTAAAGTGTTTCATCCTCCACTCTGAGGAAGGCCGAGCAGGCATGAGAACACCTTTTCACAGGTTTCCGAGCACTGAAGCTACTTGCCCACGTTCACGTGGTCAGAGAAGATCACAGCGCCAGGACATGGGGTATTTTGATTGACATGCCCTCTCTGGGTCCTAGAGGGCCACACTTCAAGAGTGCAAGGTTTGGGGACAGCCTCCTAGGGTACCCTCCTGCATTTTCACCATGAAGAAATGTGAGGACGAACACAGAAGAGGAAGCAAGATCTCAGAGGCAATGTACTAGGAGAATTCATAAAATGTGGGCCGGGGCACTGATGGCATTGCTGCCTTGACTCCATGCGCCCCGGGTGCTTGGCATTCTCTGCCAGTGTCACCCCTTGCCTCCAATGCTGGTGTGTGTCCTCACTTCCTTTAGCCAAGGGACAGTTTCTAAGTCCCCCCAAACAGACAGAAGTGATGCTGTTGAATCACTCTGGGCCAGCCTCAGTCCCTCACTCACAGTTCCTCTGAGTCTTACCTGGCCCCCTCTTCCCCTCACTGGATCAAGGTCTGCGCAAGGTCAGACTCCTGCAAAGGGGAAAAGACACCTATTTGTGGGAACAAGGGCCATGGACCAGACTCCCTCCCGAGTTTCTGGTTCCTGGACTGAAGGTAAAAGACAATCATAGTCGGAGCATCCTTGACCTTGGGATGGATTTGGCCTTATAGTTTGCTGTTTAATGGACCTTCTGGGCTACAGCTTGGCTGCACAAGTTCCCGTCTCCACACATGAGAAGGGCTGCAGAAGTGGAGTATCATCTCTCCCAGACCTTCCTCCTCTAGAGGCCTCAGCTACGGCCAGAGTCTGCCCCTTGAGTGTCCTCTGCTACTCACATCTGTGCTTTTAGTCATTCAAGCAAGGCCTGTTTCGCACATGTTCTTGGTCCCCGAGCCTATTATGTAAATGGGAGCGCTTATTTCCCATGGGGCTCCTATCTCCAAGTACCCAGGTAGAGGAATAAGGCTCTAACAATGAGTCGGCAGTGAGTTCAAAGGCCTTATTTTCCCTATAGAGAAAAATTTGAAATTTAAAACTGCTTTGACATATTGATCCGATT
The DNA here is from genome assembly GCF_050624435.1 of Tenrec ecaudatus. Lineage (NCBI taxonomy): Eukaryota > Metazoa > Chordata > Mammalia > Afrosoricida > Tenrecidae > Tenrec > Tenrec ecaudatus. Next base: position 45,443,717 of record NC_134543.1, read on the forward strand.
GAAAGGAATATCTGACTCAGAGTACTTCTTGAACCAAAACACACCATCTACACAGATCAGTCTTTTTCGATGCTATTAAAGGAGAGGGAACCCAAATCAATTAAACATGAACTCCCTAAAACACAGACCAGACTCTGCTTGGCCCATTTCAGCCCAATTCCCAGAGCGAGGTAAGCATTGGAAGGACAGTAGGACGTCTTCAAGGTAGACATCTGCGTGTGTGAAAGAGTCGAGGGGGTCCTGAAAGAAGGGGGGAAGGAGAGATCCAGGGGAGGATGGACATCTGTGGGTGAGCATGGGATGATGGGATGATGCTGAGCTAGACTGACTGGAAGATATTTAGAGAGCCTGGTTTGTTCACTCAAAGGTTAAAAGTAATCCTTTGGACAAAAGTTTAAAAACATGTAGTTACTAAATAGAACCAATGAGCACTTTAACATGTCCCAGATCATTGGAGTTTTCTGTGCTCTCTAAATGGAAACTGTAAGTAAATTGCAGAGTCTGAGCATGGACTCTTCAAGGCTTCATGAGCAACAAGAACTGGCAGTGAGGGTTTTCAGATAGTTCCCTTATCTAAAAGATTCCTCTGCAGGCAACCAAGAGAAGCGGCACCTTTTTGATTGCTTAGTGGACCAGGGAAGAATGAAGAATTCAGCAAATAGGCTACTTTGAGCTGCCTTTTCTCTGACCCTAGCAGGTTTCACACTGTGAAACGATCACTTCCACTGTATTTTGTCACAATGCCCCAGTAAGAGCCACGATCCTGTGTTCCCAGTGTCCCGGAAAGGGGGTGGTGGTGGTGGTTATAAGGAGCTCTTTGTCCCACGTGGCTGTATACACCCCTCCAGCTTCCATCCTCCAAGCGAGAGAAGGAACGAACGCTTAGGGGGTTGTGGTACCTGGTGCAGCCGGGCTGCTCTGTGACTCCTCCCCTGGGTTCTCTGGGGCACGGGTGTGTTGACAGAACCTACTTGGAGCTGGAGATCACCCTTTCTCAGGAGCAGATTCAGAAGTACACGGACTGCCTGCAGTTCTACGTGAACAACACGCTGAAGGAGCTCAGGAGGCTGTTCCTGGTCCAGGACCTGGTGGATTCCCTAAAAGTATGATTGCTTCCCCCATTCGCTTTCCAGCCTTGATTTTATGTTTCTCACCAAGGACGTATCTGATGAGCCACCTTGGAATAAAGAGAAGGAAGTGCTAATCGGGTACCAGCATTAGAAACCCCTCAGCTTTGTGGCACGCTGGGATCATTTATTTTAATCCCCTCGTTTTATAGACAACCGAGCTCCATGCTCAAGAGAGTTTAAGACACGTGTCCAAGGTTGTCCAGAGAGTTACCGAAAGAGCCAGGATCAAACCTGGCTCACAGAGCCTCTCTAGTGCTGCATTTTGATACCACACCAGGTTGTCTCTTCTTACCATTTTTAATTCCTTGGGAGGAGCTGATAGCAAGAGCTCAAGTAGAAAGAACATGTTTTGAAAATGATGATGGCAACAAATGTACAAATGTGCTTGACACAATGGATGGATGGATGGATGGATGGATGGATGGATGGATGGATGGATGGATGGATGGATGGACGGTGATAAGAGCTGTACAAGCCTCCAATGAAATGATTTTAAAAATTGAAAAAAAATTCCTTCAGCAATTAGAACAATTAATTTTAAAATTAAAATATTATTTGGGGGATACAAAACAAAAATGTGGAGGGATTTTGTTTGTTTCCTCGAAAGAATCTCTGAGTTCTGCTAAAATACAAGAACTCAAAGCATCCCTGAACTGTTTCCACCTACAGGCTGAATGATCTGCAGGGCTAAGGTGTGACAGCTCTAGTACTCAGCTAGCTCTGGGGCACTGATATTTTATTCCTAGTGCTTGTATGACTGCAGAGGGTTTCTTTGGGCAGGCTTCCTCATCTCCCATTGATTCACATGTCAAATGAAAGTCAGTCGATCATGATTCGGCATGGCCAGGAACAGGTGGGAAAAGCCCCCACAAGATTGTAGGGACTTTTTGGTGCCCTCCGAGTACTTTGTGCACACCTGGGCAGGACTCTCGGACACAGGAGCTGCCTGTTTGAGAGAACCAAAAATGCCACTGCCATTGAGTTGATCCTGACTCATAGTAACCCTCTGAAGGGTTTCCAACGCTTGGTAAATCTTGATGGAAGCCCATAGCTTCGCCTTTCTCTCATAGAGCAATGCCCTGCTCACCTGACAGCATCACCAGACCTCCCTGAAAGGCAGAGAGACAAGTGAAAAAAGTGGGCTTGACCCATAGGGCATTATTGGAATATGCCCAATAGTATTAACAAGAGATGCCAAGGAAATTATACTTACTTGCCCTAATACTTTTAAGGTAACATTTCTGTTAGTGTTTGTAATGAAAAGTCATGGACTAGATGCAGGGTTAATAAACCTTTTTTGTAAAGGACCAGATTAAAAATGTCTTCACTTTTGTGAACCATAGTCCCTGTTACAACTACTTAACTTGGCCATTCTAACCTGAAAGTAGCCAAAGGCAATCAGTAAATGAAAGACCATGTTGGGTTCCAATAAAACTTTATCAATACTGAACATTGAATTTCATGTTTTTGCCCATCTCAGCATATTCTTCTTGGTTTTTTTATTTTTGGGGGGGGCCACTCTAAAATGTAAAAACTATTTTTAATGTGATTGTTCCACACACAAACAGGACAGGGCCATCGTTTGCTCACCCTGGACTAGGTTATTTCATTTGGTCTCCCAAATTACCTAACAGATTCACAGGTGTCCAGGAAACGTGGGGGGTGGAGCCTCTTTGGGATGATTCTCGATGAGCTTGAAATGCTTTATTGCTCTTATATTTTCTTTCAAACTTATGTCTTCTGACTCCTAATTCAATCGTAAGAGTCCATGAGAATTGACTTTTGAAGGCGCTGCAGTTTCAGGGGCTCTGATAACCCTTTCCTTCTTCAGTTTGCAGTGCTGATGTGGCTCCTGACGTACGTGGGCGCTCTCTTCAATGGCCTGACCCTGCTGCTCATGGGTAAACACCAACAGGAAGGAGCCTCTCATATCTTGTTTCATACCTGCAGTGAACATGATGCTTCCGAGGCTGGTAGCTTTTGGGTTGGTTTGGTAGATCCCAGGCACTAATGCCACAGCTATCCCTGGGGACAGACCACTTCCCTTCTCATCACAGTTGAAATTACAGAGTATAATACTAATGAATGTATTATTCTGAAAATTGTTTGCTTTTCTTCAACCATGAATGGTTCTAGTTGGCTTCTAATAGATGCTCATTTACGATGGCAGCTATAGATAGAGATTAATTTTCATTTGGGAGAGCATGTTATTCAAGGACTGGTGACATAATATCCAAACAGGGTGTGTTAGACAGGGTTCTCTAGAGAGCCAAAACTAGATTGCTAGTAATTATATTTTTTTAAATAAAGATAGATATATAACACAAGAAATGAACTATTAAATTATATACAGATAGATAGGTAGATAATCCAAGAAATTAACAGTTAAATTGTAAATTATAAAGCAGTGAGACACTAGCAGTCCTTTAAGTCTTGATAGCCGCCAGTCCCTTTTCTGTAGAGAGAGCTGGGCTATATCTACCCAGGCAGCAAACAGCAAGGCAGGTCACCAACTGTCGGTCCCCAGCTCCAGAGATGAACATTCCAATCGTGTGGGCTTAAAGGGACCTTAACTTACAGCAACACAGTCCACAGGCTAGGTGTCCCACAGGTAGTGTACCCTTTAAATTGAGGCACAGAACTAGGAAGGCGAGGCTCACCAAGCCATTTATCTCTCCACCCTTCAATTAATCCTACTTGTGTTTATCAGCCAGGCTGGCATAATAAATTATCACACAGGGCCTAGTTTCATTTAATTTTCTTGTGAGCTAGCCTGTCATTTCCCCCCCCTAGAATGATGATAATTATAACTAATGCTAGAATAGATATTATATTACAACTATATAAAATATGCCCATAAACGTGTTCTTATTGATACCTCTCCGAATTGTAATACTGTGTTTATTTTTCATCCTAGCTGTGGTGTCAATGTTTACTCTACCTGTAGTGTATGTTAAACACCAGGTAAGTGCCATGTGATGTCAAATGTTCATGTTCAATTTGGGCCCGGTGGCCTTTGGGTGTGCTGATGGTTTCTTTCTCTCTGCAGGCACAGATTGACCAATATCTGGGACTTGTGAGGAATCACATAAATGCGATTGTGGCAAAGTAAGTTTTGTAGTGTGATTCATAAACCCAAATCCAAACCCACCGCCATCAAGTCGATTCTCGTAGCAATCTTTTCTCAGGTAACAGAGGCTCTTAAACTTCATGGGAGCCGGCAGCCTCATTTTTCTCTCAAGGAGCAACTGGTGGGTTTGAAGCACTGATCTTTAGGTTACTGGTCCAATGCTTACCTGATGGCACCATTTTAAATAGAAGGGATTAGTTCAGGCAGGCATTTGGGTGGATGGGGTATAGGGGTCGTAAAACAGGAGCAAAATAATAGGTTGACCTCCCTTAAGTTATGTAGTCATTCTCTTTCCAATTATACTACATCAGAAAATAAGTATAATTTTAAAACTCTCAATTAACAAAATATTCAGTGAATTATTTCCGGTATCATGGTGAATGGGTCTAGTAAAGAGATTAAGGTTTCCTTGGGGACTGGCCCATGTCCAAGAACATGATTGGCTGGTAGGAAGAAGGAAGCTTGATTTGGAAAAAATGAAATTTATGTGCAAGAATGTAACTGAAATGAGAACAAGTGAACAAACACCAATTCTTTACATAATGCATATTATACTATTTTAAACCTTTAAAATAGTAGCCTAAAAGCTTGAAATGTTTAAGTATCTATAAAAGTTTTATTACCTAAATATTTTTAAATATTGCACCCCAACAAGCATCAGACGATAGGGCCTACTACGCAAGGCACGACACATTGAAGGACAGCATCACATTTACTGTCGAAAAGAACACTTCCAAGATCAATCCTGAAGTACAGCATTGTCTGTGATAGGCTGATACTCGATGAAACTGAAGATATTTACCAACTTCTGAACTTGAAATTGATCAGACATGGCATCAAATTGCATTGATAATTACTGGTATTCCTGGTGATTGGAATGTAAATGTTAAAAACAAAGACGGAACAGTAGTTAGAAAATATGTCTTGGTGATAGAAATTATGTGAGATCACATGATAGAATATTGCAAGGCCTTTGACTTATTGTGGCAGTTCCATTATCTCCTGTCAACTTGCAAAAGGGTGGGATCTAGCCTGTCAATCAGCTATAGCCAATGAGGCCTCTGTATGGGCATGGCCTTCTCCTGAGGATTCTGGGAACTTCTGTATTCCCCCTGGGAGGCGGTAGACTCACTCTGCTTCGGATTCCTGATGACACGACACATGGGGCTTCGCTACAGCCCTGGAGCTGGAGGAGCCACGTGGAGACCTACACCAGCACTGGATCCACAAGACTTTCCACCCACTGGCCTGTGATCTTCCTGTATTTGGCTTCATTGCATGCGTTGCACGAATCTGAAGAGGACTTTATAGATTGGTATTGGACATATAGGCTATTATCGGACATATGGACTTGATCTAGATTGGGCTGGGATGTTTTCTCAATATATAATTTCTCTTTTATATAAAGCCCTTTCTTTTTTCTTTTTAAAATCATTTTACTGGGGTCTTGTACCACTCTTATCACAATCCATACATATATATCCTGTGTCAAGCACATTTGTATACTTTTTGCCATCATTTTCAAAACATTTTCTTTCTACTTGAATCCTTGGTATCAACTCCTTATTTCCCCCTCCTCCCCGCCCACCTTCCCTCACGATAATTTATAAATTATTATTTTGTCATGTCTTGTACTGTCTGATGTCTTCCTCACCAACTTTTCTGTTGTCTGTCCCCCAGGGAGGGGTTATACATAGATCCTTGTGATCGAGTCCCCCTTTCCACCCCACCTTCCCATTCCCCTCCTGGTATGGCCACTCTCATTATGGGTCCTGAGGGGTTTATCTGTCCTGGATTCCCTTTGTTTCCAGTTCTCATCTGTATCAGTGTCTAGCTAGATTTGTAAGGTAGAATTGGGATCATGATAGTGCAGGGGGGAGGAAACATTAAAGAACTAGAGGAAAGTTGTATGTTTCCTCCTTGCTACACTGCACCCTGACTGGCTTGTCTCCTCCCCGAGATCCTTCTGTCAGGGGATGTCCAGTTGCCTACAAATGGGCTTTGGGTCTCCGCTCCACACTCCCCCTCATTCACAATGATGTGATTTTTTTTGTTCTTTGATGCATGATACCTGATCCTATCGATACCTCATGATCACACAGACTGGTATCTTCAAGCCTTTAAGACCCCAGATGCTGTATCTTTTGGTAGCTGGGCACCATCAGCTTTCTTCACCACATTTGCCTATGCACCTGCTTTGTTTTCAGTGATCATGTTGGGAAGGTGAGCGTCATGGAATGCCAGTTTAATAGAACAAAGTATTCTTGTATTGAGGGAGTACTTGAGTAGAAGCCCAAAGTCGATCTACTACCTTAATACAAAACCTATAAATATATGCACATAGATCTATTTCCCCATTCTCATATATAAATATATTCACATATGTACATGCCTTTATTTAGACCTCTATCAATGCCCTTTGCCTCCTAGTTCTTTCCTCTATTTACTTTTACTTTTCTCGTCCCACCATCATGCTCAGTCTTCATTCGGGTTTCAGTAATTCCCTCGGTTACATTGCCCTTGATCAAGCCCTACCAGGCCTCCTACACCCTCCTCGCCATGGATTTTGATCACCTGTTGTTCCCATAAAGCTCTTTCTTAATACACAGTGTTTTTGAGTTTGTTTCCTAGTCAACCCAGACTCACACACGTATTACTTGGAATTAATTATTCTTCCAACCACATCAATGGTGGCTGTACAGCTCCATGAGAGCCAAAGTACAACCCTGGGTACTCCATTTGAATTGCGAGACTATTTCAAGAATACATTTGACTCGTTGAACACCCATGACTTAGGAGCAGACTCGTCGTTTGATGACCGCAAGGGTGCCATACACGAAGAAAGAAGAAGGTCGTTAAAGCACACACACACACACACACACACACAACAAAAAAGAAAACTCCGAAGTGGATGCAGAAAGGACTCTAAAACTTGCTCTGGATTGCAGACTCTCTAGAGCACGTGGAAGAACTGATGGAGTGACGAACTCAATAGAAGATCTCAAACTGGTCCAACTGGAAAGGGAAGGTCATCCTAGCAGTCTGTAAGCTGGAAGAATTCAAGGGAAAAACCAGGTCTTCGGTTTCAGTATTGAAGGACTCTAGACAAAATACGGAATGATCGAGGAAGTATCAAATGAAAATGGAAGAAATACACAGAGGCACTGCGCCCAAAATGATTAGTCAGTGTTTACCATGTCAGGAGGTTGCATGTGAATATAATGTCCACACTGCACTGCAGGCACTGGTGAAACCAGGCTCCGGGAATTCACAGGAAGCCACCTGAGATGTTTTAACAAATGTATGCAGCAAACAACCCTGTTTAGGCCGATGGCCTAACGTAATTACTAAGAATAGTACCTTTGTTCTCACTGAGAAGTGCCTCGGGTTGTTTAATTGATGGTCACCCTAACTATGCCACAGGAACTCTGATAGCATAGTGGGTTATGTATTGGGCTGCTAACCACAAGGTCAGCGGTTCAAAATCACCAGCTGCCCTTAGAAGCAAATTGAGATTTTTTAGCCCCATGAAGAGTTATCATCTTAGAAGCCCTCAGGACAGTTCTCTGTTCTATTGGGTTCCTGTAAACTGGAATTGCGTCCATGGCAGGGAGCTTAGTGTCTGGTTTTGGTTTTGTCGCAGCTTCTGTGATCTGGAAAGAAGTCGTCAGGCTTCTCTAAAAAGTCTTCATCTGAAAAAGCGGGACTTTCAGAAAGCAGTCACTACTGCTATTCCGTACCGTGCTTTCTTCTTCCTACCGTACGGCAAACGGGTGCAGACATCCACACATAAAGACTACAAGGCCTTCTCAAGTACTGAGCTGCGTGGTTCAGCAACAGATAATAAGCACATACAATGCTTGCTAAGATTTCCTTAATTACCACCTTTTGATATTATGTCTTTTCAGGATTCAGGCTAAAATCCCAGGCGCCAAAAGGCACACCGAGTAGGCGGATCTCCCCCTGGGCTCTGGGCGCGAAGAGGAATGTCTGCAGCAGTGGCAGCGCTATGTCACTCAGTACTGCACATGGACCGCCCCCCCTCCCCGCTGTCCCGCCCCCAGTACCATCATTTTAGAGACAAACTGTAAAACAGCTGTTTGAGGCTGTTTCTGTACCCTTAGGATATTTGAGTCATTTGTGTCAAGCACTGAACTATAGAGACAAGTGTATTAGACGTGGTTTTTATTTCGTGTTGCTTAAAAAAAAAGTGCATGATGGCGAGAGCTCAAGATACCCCCTCCTTTGGTGTTCTCCCCCTCCTCTCTGCGATGCTTCTGTAGCTTCTAACGTTCTCTGTGGCTAGGCCTTTCCTGAGTGCATTGATGCGATGGTGGAAATTGCTTATATGTCTCTGGGTTGCTGGTTGGATTACTCTTTAATAACAATATATATAGACTTGTAGGCTGATGTTCTAGTGTTTTTCCAACACACACGGTGTAAAAGTAAAATCCATCAACCGTACTCATGGTTATCAGTTTTGTATCACTGACATAAATAAATAACGAAATCAATGAACAAACCACAAACAGACACACAGTACTTCTGTTGTATGGGATCGACAGGCTGACTGACATGTATGGTAACTGAAAGATTGCCAGCTTGTTCACTTTATTACGGTTTGTATTACTTTCTCTGTAGTTCCTAATGGACTGAATCATGGACTCTGGATATTTGCACTTATGTACTTGATACTGAATGCATAAATAAATGTCACTAAATGTACAAAGTTCTCCCTCCGCGTGCTTTCACGGGAAAATGCAAGCTCATGACGCTCCAGGAAGGTTGACACCAAATGCTCACTCCCCTCTTGTCTCCAGGACCCCCGGGTCTCACCCCAACCTGGTGCATGACTTCTCTAGCCTCATCATATAAATCACTGAGCTCCAGTTACACTTTTATTTCATCGATAGGGCCAAAAGTCAAATATTAATAGAGACGTGAATGAAAATAGTAAAAATGGAAGATATAAAAGTAATGGGAGAAAAATTAATAATGACCAACCAAAAGCTACCTTTGTCCCCTCCTATCCTTGAGTCCGATAAACATCTACAGATCATTCTTCTGCACAAAGTGCTGCGAGGATCACAAGGATTTGTCCAAGAAATTTCCCATCTTGAGAAGCATGGTAGGCAAATCGTTGTGTGTTTTCCAGGTTATTCTAACTCATGGTGGCCCTATAAGGCAGGTAAGAACTATAGCTATGTGATAATACTAATAAAATATGAAAACTTATTGCCATCAAGTTGATTCTGACTCACAGCAGTCCTACAGAGTAGATATAACTGCCCCTTTGGGTCGCAGGGGCTGTAAACCTTTACTGGAGCAGCCAGCCCCGTCCTTCTCTCACGGAGCACCTGGTAGGTTCAAACTTCTGACCTCGTGGTTAGTATTCCAACACACACCCATTACGCCACCAAGAATAATAAGAGCTCTAAAACATGACTAGAGCAACAAGAGACGGTATTCTCAGGGAGGTGACCTTTGGCCTAGGTCTTGGTTTGGCTTTTGCTAGATAAAGAAATTTCACCCCCAATGAATAAAGAACGTGTGCTGGGTGCTAAGTTATCTCACTGCATGTCATATGCAGAGAATGGTGAGGATGAATGGGTTGGGTGTGAGCGGCTTGGCCTGAGAACAGTAGTGCCAGGTAAGGGGAAATGAGTCGAGAATATAGGAGGACTCCTTGAGGAAGAAGCGTGAATACCAAACCCAAGGAATTTAGACTGTGCAACGAGGGTGCAAGATAATGGATTAGAAGAATACAAGATACAATCTTACATAGCTCCATAGGAACAAGTCATTCTGACAAACAGAAGTAAATCGCAGTGGGCTTACTAGAGTAGTACAGTGAGACAAGAAAAGAGATGTCTGTCTGTCCGTGATTAGCCCAACATGCTAAACATGGGCAGGGGATCACTAGGAGAGAGGGTGGGATGTGATTCAACTAGAACTGGGGATTGCCTGCACATGGGCTCAGAAGACCAGGGCTGACCCTCACAGTGAATCGCTCCTTTAGTTTCTCTCCCTACGCTTCTTGCTTGCTTCACCAGCCAGCTGATCTGAGAACAGGCAACAACACTTTCTAGGATAAAGAGCTCATAAGAACTGGTTTGAGGAAGATAAGAAGCTATTTTTGTGATTATTAGGATGTTGTTCTGTGCTTTTTAGTCTCGAGCCTTTTAAATAAAGTTTGTGGCCGGTTTTTGGTGTTTCGTTGTTGTTTGTTTTGTTTTTCCTTCTCTAAATAAATTTATTGTGTATAATTAATCTCTTTCCGAAGCTACTTTTGCAGTTTTCTCCCTCAGATCTGGCTGAATTGTTTTCACCAGCAGCTGCTAATTAAGTGGCTATAACTAGGAATTCCATTTGCGGGCATGCTGACAAGATTATAGTTACGAATGTAGGATTTTAACAACTGGAACAGGGGACAGGGAATATCTTGCTTCTACAGGAAGATTGATGGGAAAATGTGAAAGCAGAACAGACAGGAGGAGGGCCAAGCCAAGAGCCCTAGGACAACCAGAATGAGTGAGCAAGGTTATGCTGACAGCTGTGGACAATGGGAGCCTCCTGTGACCTGTGCTTGAATTAAACTGACAAGTGGAAGTAGGATGAAGAAGGTGTGTTGTTTTTCTGAATTATTTCAGAAATAAAAATTTATACCTTCTCTGCTCTTTTCCCATCCCAGACCTGGTGGGACAGTAGTTACGTATTTGACTGCTAAATGGGAAAAAATAAAAGAAGTTACAAACTCTTTTGTCAGCAGTTCAAAATGAAACCACCAGCTACTCTTCAGGAGAAAGATAGAGCTTTCTACTCCCATAAAGAGTGACTGTGTCAGAAACCCACCAAGGCAGTTCTACCCTGTCGTATGGAGTGGCTATGAGTAGGACCCCATTCAGTTCGATGGCATGGGTTAGTTTTTGTTTGGTTGTTTTTTTCCCCCTTGAAACCTCAGGCTAAACCTTAACTGCTATAAAAACCATTCTTATACAGATCGCAAGCCTGGCTGGACTTTGTTTTCCACTGCAAGGAGTCACTTCTGAAAGGCAGTCAGACAGCTTCCTACTGTAGAGTTCCAGCAGTTTCTACACTGTCTTTGAATTGGACAGCTCTGGACAGCCTTACTTTATTTAGAAAGGCAGTTGCCAATAAGTCATTTCTAACTCATGGTGACCTTAGGAGCTCAGCTACTAACCAAACCACTGAAAGTCAAGTCCACTCAAAGTGGCCTTCATGCTACTAGGGAGGGGGTGTGGGGATGGGGGTGGGGCGGTAGTGCAGTAAGTTTACACCTTTGTAAAGAGCCTTAAAAGGGGACTTCATCTTAACAGCCTCCCCTAGTACTGGATCTTAGCCCAAGTGGGCTTTCATCCTCACACAAACACTAGTAATTTTCACCTGTCCCCAAATCAAATTCAGCCTTCATTTATTTAGGCCCTCATTTAAAATGTTTATTTTATTTATTTAAATTGTATTTAACTTCCATATTTAACAATAGGGAAGAATCTTATTAATGAACAAAATAACCATATATGCCTGAAAGTGTACATATGATATTTTTTACAATAGCAAAATATTGATAGCCACTTAAAATATTAATTGTTAGGCAACCAACCAAGTAAACTAATGCAGTGAAACACTATGCAGTCACTGAAATAATTTTATGGACTAATATTCTGATATGAAAAGCAGTTAATGTAACTGAAAACAAGCGACAAAGTGCTACAAAAGATACAGTTATAGGAACATTAGCAGTTATTATGTAAACATGATAAACATAAAAAGGTATAAGTGCATACACAAAATGTTAAACCTTGAGGATATTTTAAAAGATAATTCTTTGTCTTTTTAAAAAATTTTAAGTTTTCTGTATGGCTTATCTTATGTATGTAAACTTTTTCCTCATTTATTTTGTTAAATGTTTCCTCAAACCTAGTATTATCAAACCCAAAATTATGGTAACTAGTGAAAGCTCACCTTAGTAAATATTATCCTTTTATTAGGATTTTTCCAGTCCACATTTCTGGTTCACACCCTCTGCACATTTGCCTCTCTCACTCTGCCAGTGGGTAAGCTAATTGATGATATATAAAGGTGGGTGGAATTTACATGTTTGAGAACAGACCTTCAGTCTTTTGACATTGTTATTTTATATTTAGGTATATATGTTTTATATATATTATTCCTGCTAATTTCCTTTTAACATTTTCTATTAAGTTTATTTGGCTTTGCAATGACAAAAACAATCCATCTGCATTGCAGAAATTCTGGGTGATAAAGGCTACTCAGAACAACCACCGTGAACATTTGGACAGATTTCTTTAGAGTCGCCAGACATCTAAAAACAACTCATAATCCATAGGTAATTTTAAATTTAAAATTAAAACAAACATTTATATACACTATGCGATATCATGTTCAAAATAATGTATTATACTTTGCATTAACTGTACATGGAATTTTTTTTAATTTCCAGACTTTTGAATACTGGGAGAATTTTTTTAAATTATACTTTTATTTCCCTAAATTGTCAAGTTAGTTACCAATACTTAAATTACAGTCTACTAATCACTTTTCATGCAGGTCTCTTTATAATCAAAGTTTAAGAAAGTAATATAAATATTGTTTGTGCTACAGAAATATATCAAGTCTTTATAATTGATAATGTTACATCTTAATTTAGCAAATTATTTGAAAGATTTTAAGGTCTGAAACGTTCCCCTCACGTTACACAATGAAGTTTAAAATAATAATTAGCCTATGTGCCATTATATTACTTTATTTAGTTTTCAAAATAAGACTATTATTATTCCACTGTTACATATATGAAAAAAGAATTCTTAGATTAAAAAATATGCTTAACTTCACTCTTAAAACTAGGAGTTTGAGTTTGAGAGTATTATTCAGTCACACCTCATCCTCAGTTTGCAACTCAATTAAGAAATAGATCAAGGAATCCATTGGAAGATAGTCACATGATTAATTCTGTTATAGATAAAGCTGCTTGGTTAAGGCAAGAACCAGGCTTCCTACTACTTCCACCTATCAAATGCTGAATGGCTGTGCCCATTCTCATTCCTAAACTGCAAAGTTTACAACCAGAGGGAGCAGAGCAGGGGTAAGGCTGACAGATCTAGGCCATCCCTTCTCCATATCACCAATTAAGTTACTCTTTGAACCCTGAGGAGAAATGGAAGCAGGGCCGAGAGAACCTATAAACTTTCCTTCTATGCAAAAATAAGGACAAACTTAAAGGTCCTAATACAAGACATGCCTGGATGAACAATCTGGAGGAGAGAACAATGGGACCAACAGTTCCGGGGGGACATGGGAGAGGGGAGGTGGGGGGAAAGGTAGCGGTGTTAACAAACCCAGGGACAAGGGAACAACAAGTGATCTAAATTGATAGTAAGGAGGGTGTAGGAGGCCTGGTAGGGTGTGATCAAGGGTAATGTAACCGAGAAGAATTACTGAAACCCAAATGAAGGCTGATCATGATAGTAGGACAAGAGAAAAGTAAAAGGAAATAGAGGAAAGAACTAGGACACAAAGGGCATTTATAGAGGTCTAAATAAAGGCACGTACATATGTATATGTGTGTGTGTGTATATATATATATATATATATATATATATATATATATATATATGGCTGGAGAAATAGATCTATGTGCATATATTTATAGGTTTAGTATTAAGGTAGCAGATGGACATTGGGCCTCCACTCAAGTACTCCCTCAATGCAAGAACACTTTGTTCTATTAAATTGACATTCCAAGATGCTCAAAACGGGTACATAAGCAAATATTGTGAAGAAAGCTGATGGTGCCCAGCTATCAAAAGATAAAGCATCTGGGGTCTAAAGACTTGAAGATAAACAAGAGGCCATCTAATTGAGAAGCAACAAAAGCCCACATGGAAGAAGCACACCAGCCTGTGTGATCATGAGGTGTCAATGGAATCAGGTATTGGGCGTCAAAGAACCAAAAAATCATATCAATGTGAATGAGGGGGACTGTGGAGTGGAGACCCAAAGCCCATCTGTAGGCAACTGGACATCCCCTTACAGAAGTGTCTTGGGGAGGAGACAACCAAGTCAGGGTGCAGTGTAGCACCAATGAAACATACAACTTTTCTCTAGTTCTTTAATGCCGCCCCTCCCCCACACTATCATGATCTCAGTTCTACCATACAAAGCCAGCTAGACCAAAGGATGTATGTACACTGGTACAGATAGGACCTTCAGGACCAGTGGTGAGAGTGGTGATACCGGGAGGGTGAAGGGTAGGTGCGATAGATAGGGGGAACCGATTACAAGAATTTACATATAACCTCCTCCCTGGGGGACAGACAACAGAAAAGTTGGTGAGGGCAGACATGCAACAGTGTAAGACATGACAATAATAATTTATAAATTATCAAAGGTTCGTGAAGGAGGAGAGATGGGGGAGGGGGGAAATGTGGAGTTGACACAAAGGGCTCAAGTAGAAGGCAAATGTCTTGAGAAAGAGGATGGCAACAAATGTGCTTGACATGATGGATGGATGGATGGATGGTGATAAGAGTTGTACGAGCCCCCAGTAAAATGACTTAAAGAAACAACAACATGAGTCTGCCAAACCTCAGGACATGGACTTAACTGGAGGACATTATGCCCAACAAAGCTAGTCAATCACATAAAGATAAATATTTCATGACATCGTTATTGTAAAGAAAGAAAGCAGTGGGGGGAAGGTGTGGATTTTCACACCAAAGGAAAAGACTTTGAAGACTACAATGAGGCCGGGGTGGGGGTGAGAGAAGAGGCAGGGTGGTAAGGATGAGGGTGGTCAGGAAAAGGGGAAAAAAAGTAAAGAAGTGCATGCACCTGTGGGGGGTGGGGTTCGGGGATGCTATCACTGTTTTGCTGAGATGGGCCTTACAGCTATAGATAGCATGTCTCCCCTTGTACATGTTACATTCTGCAAATCATAGAGAAAATAAAAATGATACAATGAATGAATTTAAAAGAGAGAGGCAAGGGTCACAGCTCGAACAGAGCACAACCCTCCTGGTTCTTTGCCCATCAGACCTAAGCACCAGTCTGAGCGGTCATCGGAGGAGGACGTGGACAATGGACACAGACAGATTCTGCGATTCCCAATCTGGTTTGAAAAACAAAATCTCAGGACACCAAGGTCAATTGACATAACATAGGTCACAAAGACAATGTTTGACGCCCAACTTTAGCCAATGCCGTCTGGGGTCTCACAAACTTGTAAGCAGTCGTTTAAGGTGTAACTATTGGTCTCTTCCCGCCCAGAGGAAGAAGAATGATGAAACTTACAGGCACAGGGAAACCGCTAGTGGGATGGACTGATTAATGGTCCACACAAAGATCAGTCTCCTCAACCTGGAGAGCAGAACTAGGCAGTGCCTGACTACAAACCATTACCAACTGCTCTGAAAAGGATCCATAACAAAAAATTCAGAGAAAGTTATGGAGCAGAATTCACAATCACCTAGAGACCATGCTTCCTGGTCAGAGAGCAAATGGTGGAACCCCGAGCGTACGGCCTTGGTTCACCATTCAGGTCTAGGACAAATTCAGACGGTTAGGGAAGAAGGAAAAATGGGAAAAAGTGGGAAGTGGGGGAAGTGGAGGGATCACCGTGGAGTCTTTAAAAACAATGGTCTTGTCTATTAACGTCCACCTAATTCAAAAGAAAAAGTTTAAAAAGATTAAAGTCATTAAAAATACTTTGGGCACTGCAGTTTCATCTCTTTCTGTTTTATTTTACTTATTAATTTTTTCCAGTTTCATCTCTAAACTGGGGATACAGTACCTGACTGCAGGAGGTGCAATCATGGCGCATGCTTGAGAGAACTCAATTAAGTGCTTCACACATATCGGTTGCTGCCTGGATATAATTTTGTTAATAAACCGGATGATCTGGAAAGCAATTATTTTGTAAGTGCAGCCAATAAACTCTGCGAAGCAGTTCTGCTCTGTCACCTGGGGTTGGTATGCATTGGAATAGACTGAACAGGACCTTGTAGCAACAATTCCCTCATAAAGGTGTCTTTAACCTACCTTGCAATCAAAGCTTCCTGTTTAAAAAGAGACAATAGGTTTTATAGAAAGCAATTGGTTTACAATGATTTACAAAAGGAAAGCAATTGGTTTACAATGAAACCTTAAGCAATTGCTTAAGTAAGAAGTCTTAATTTTAGCTGAGAGGTTATGAGAGCAAGAAAAGCTAATTCATTGGATATATTTTAAAATAAAGCTTTTACTGATAGATGATGCTTTAGTTTATGGAATCAAAGATACTCTAATTGACAAGTTAATGTAAACTAGGCCTTCTATGTTTTAATTAGCATCTTCCAAATCTGTGAATATTTTCTCTCATGAGAGGTTTTCTTTTATTCAAACAGCATAAAATTGGTCCTGCTTTGAGAAACAGCACTGGTAAAATGCTCAAAGGCTACTAGGAATGTATAGTTCCAATTGAAACATTTAACACAAGTCTTCAGAAAATCAGCCAGAAATGACGCGTCTGTCTGGTGAAGCAGGAGGGAGAACTTTACCTCCCTAGGTCTGAAGGAGCAAGGTAGCTTTGTGCAGCCGGGGCCTCCGACAAGAACTCCAGCTGTCAGAGAAAGGAGGCAGCCAACTTCCCAGAACTCTCAGGGAGAAAGCCTTGGTATGACTGAACCCTGGGCCTACCAGTGAGCAAGGGCTTTCTCTGATGCCTCTTCTTGGTCAAGGTAGAGAAGAGAGCAGATGTGGAAGTGCAAGAGGAACATGTTGACAGGTGCTGTCCAGTTGGTTCCGAGCCCTAGCCTCCCGTATACAGCAGAGCAAAACCCTGCTCGGTCCTGCACCGTCCGCACAATGGTGACTGTGCTTGGGCCCAGTGGTGCGGCCACTGTGTCAATCCAGCTCCTTGAGGATCTAGTTTTTGTTTTTTATTTTTCAGTGACTCTCAGCCTTTCCAAACACCATGTCCTTCTCCGGGAACTAGTCTCTCCTGGATAACACGGCCAAAGTGTGTGAGACAAAGTCTTGCCAGCCTCACTTCTAAAGGGTATTGGGGTTATATTTTACAGATGTGTTCGTGCCTCCGGCAGGCCAGGGTGTGTGACTCCCTCCCTACAGCACTCATCTTCCATCGTGCATGAAAACTTTCGAAGAAAACATGCAGCTGCTTCCTCCTGTGAAAAACACCCAGTCTCCTTCCTTCTCTACTCCTAGGCACTGTGTTAGTCTAGGGAGACTAGAGAAACAAGTCCATAGACACACGTGTGTATAAGAAAGGGTGTTATATACAAGAGCACTTGAACATTGAGAAAACATCCCAGGCCAGTCCAGATCAGGTCCATAAGTCTGATATTAGCCCATATGTCCAATACCAATCTGTAAAGTCCTCTTCAGACTTACGAAACACATGCAGTGAAGCCAAGTGCAGGACAATAACAAGCCGGTGGGTAGAAAGTCTTTGGGTCCAGGGGTGTTGTAAGCATTTCCGCGCTGGCAGGGGTCTCTCTCTGGCTTCTCCGGCCTCCGAGGTCTGGTTGCATCCATGTGGCTTGTCTTCTGCAATGTTTCCCAGGAAGTGGCAGAGAGAGACAGAGAGAGCAGTGCCTTCCACCTCCAAGGAAGAAGTCCCAGATTTCCCAGAACTCTGAGGAGAAGACCATGCCCACACAGGAGTCTCCTTGGTGATCTCCAGATTGACAGCCTAGACTCCACCCCTACACTCTTAATCCTTAAATTGACACCAGATTAAGTGACTATCACAGGCACCGACCCAACACTGGATACTTGGGGCGTTTTCACGGAAACAGTAAATTTTGGTCAGAGGACACTGAGTTCACTGGCCTCCTAACTATCACAGAAGATTATTTCAGGCTCTATCTCTCGAAACATACTCAGAACATTCTAAGTTAAATTTTTGCCCAGTGGGTTTGGTGAGTTTTAAAAATTCTTCAATAAGGTGTCTTGTATACATACTGCATAATACCAATTGATCTCTATTTTTTAAATTTATATGATCTTCACATTTTAATGGCTCAGCATAAATATCTTTTATCTTTGTACCTTGTCTCATTCCTCTAACTTTCCCATCCAAAGTCCAAACTCCCATTCACTAAGAGAACAAGAGAGGAGAGCACTTCTGGCTGGCTCCTCCTCACGGGTCAGGCCCTGGAGCCCCAGAGGGCATTTCTCCGACGCCACCGACTGGTCTCTCTTGGGCACGATCAGCGTCTCGCACAGCGCCCAGTGTGGAGAAGTGCTAGTGAACAATTGATGCCCCTGCTCCCTGTGCACCAAGCCTTCCTCCCGTGCCTTGAGCCTTCCTTCCCCGTGCACCGAGCCTTCCTCCCGTGCCTTTAGCCTTCCTTCCCCGTGCATGGAGCCTTCCTCCTGTGCCTTGAGCCTTCCTTCCCTGTGCACCGAGGTTCTGCCTCGGCCCCTCCCAACGGAGCGCCTGACGCAGTCACTGCCATCAGGTAGAAATGGAGAAATAAAAGCCGTTCGTCCCTGTGGGATAGAGCTGTGGATTTGATGCAAGCCATTCACCCTGAAGATGAAGTAATTAAGAGGCTTAAGGAAGACTAGTCACAGTGGGAAAAACAAAAATGACAGTAGCATTTATTTTTCAGAATACATTTTTATTTTCTATGTAGTTGTAAAGATGAGAACTATTTCGCCTCTGTGCTCTGTGGTGAGACACCATGCTTCTGCTTAATCTTCTTACTGCGAGAATGTAAACTCACGTTTTACACGAAGAATGAAAACGAAAAGAAAAGAAACACTACGTGAATCCATCTAAAACCACTAGCAAGGAGTACAACTAATATTTGTCCCTAATCTGCTTCCCCTCCTGCGAGTGCTCATGATGAACAAAAATAAGTCATCAGAAGAGACAGTTGGCCAGGCGGCCTCTTCCTCGGGCACTGTCGCACACACTGGCCTGTTGGAGATGGCTTGCTCTCCCTGGCTGGAGTAACTCCCCGAGGAGCACTCATCCATCTGCTTGCTTCTCCAACCATCTGGCAGGACCCAGGGAACAGGATCTTCCTGCCACGTTACTTCAAATCACCACGCCCTGCAGTCGCTGGAGTGGAAATTGTAGCCTGACCATGAGACAGACACTTCAGAATCTGTGAGATGCCCAAGGGTGGGAATCTTTGCCTAATATATCATCAGCCTGCAGAGCTTCCGGGCATAATGCCAACGCCACGCCTTGCAAGTGAGGAGATCCGACTAGCGCGAAACGGGGTGCAAGACGCTTTCTTTTCCATGCCAGCACCTCGCTGCTGCTCTTGCAGCCCGTAGGAAAGACCCACCGCGCCGCTTTGAGCCTGACATTGGGCAAAAAGATGTAGGAGAGAAGGATGGCATGGCTTTGTGGCACACTGGACACCACCTAAAAATACTAAAGAATCAGACATTAAAAAAATTAAGCTAACCGATTTTATATTTGTTCTTTATTTATTTACTTATTTTTTAATTTAAAAAAAGACTGCTGTGCATGGTGTGAAATGCTCATTTAATTTAACTCTTATAGCAATTCCAAATGTCCTTTCTTCCCTTTTTTGGGTTATCAGTCTTGCTAGCACTTCATCAACATGTCTGTAATTCAACAGTCCCATCAGCACGAGGAGCTGCACTATTATTGCCCCATTCAATTCCACGCCCTAGTCTTCTTCTTTGTACTCATTCATGTAAGTTCATTTCTAATTGTGACAAAAATAAACGCAATAAAACATTCTCCAAGTCCACAACTTCTAGATCTATAATACAGTGCCATTGATTCTACTCTTCATGTTGTACAATCATTTCTAACTATAAATGTGTATATGCGTCTGGCTAAAATTTCAAATAAAGAAATGTTATATAGAAAGAGTCCCAAGCCTTGAGGACAACATACCGGCATGGAGCAGCGAACTAACAGACGACGACGGGGCCGGGCCCAAGCTGTCCTATGTTGATCCGCTCCCCAGAAGAAGGTAATACAGAGGACAGCACTGAAGATAGAGCCCGGGGAGAGTGGTGGGTCTGTCCAGACCACACAGGTGCAAACTAAGAGGGAGGGAGGGAGAGAGAGAGAACCTTATCATGGCCCACCAAACCCAGTACAACATCCCTGCTCAGAGAGCCAATGCACAAAGAGTATGCTAGGGCAGGCCCTACTAGGAGACACACTGTTCTCTCATTGACCTATAGTACTATGGGGAGCAGCACTGGAGACACTGGTAGCCCGGTCTGCCCCACGCACAGCGGAGTGAAACACAAAGGGAGGGCAATAGGGCAGCAAGGGGAGCAAAGTAACCAAGTCCTTGAGGAACCCAGAAAATAGACTTCTGACTTGGGTGACAAGGCTTAGCACCTCATCGGACGTGAATGGGAAACACTCATAAGGATCAGCAGACAGACCTGGGACTAGCTATTGTTTTTTGTTGTTATTTTCTTTCTCTTGCCCCATGTCTATATAAGAAAGGTAGGAGAAAACAACAGGACCGGAGGTCCAAGGAGAGGTGGACGGTGGGACATGGGAGAGGTGGCGACAGGGAGGGGAAACAAGGAGCCAACAAATTCAGGAATAAGAGAACAATAAGAGATCTAAAATTGATGGTGAGGAGGGCATATAATGCCTGGTGGGGCTGGATCAGGTGCAATGTATCCGAGAGGAATTTACTGGGAGCCGATTGGAGGATAAGCATGATAGTGGGGTAGGAAGAAGGTAAAAGGAAATAGAAGAAAAAAGTAGGAGGTAAAAGATATTTATAGAGGTATATATATAGGCATGCACATATATAAATATATTAATTTATAATGAAAGGGATAGAGGCCACTGTACATGTATTCATATGTTAAATGTTAAGATAACAGACAGACTTTGGGCCACTACTTAAGGCCTCCCTAAACACAAGAACACTTTGTTCTAATAAACTGGCACTCTTTGATATTCACCTTCCCAACATGATCACTGAAGACAAAATGGGTGCATAAGTAAATGTGCTGAAGAAAGTGGATGCCATGGGGCACCTACAAAACTACAGATAATATACAAGTTCAAGTTGAAGCTGAAGAAAATTAAAACAAGTCCATGTTTCACATGCATATGAGGCAATTGAAAATACCATAGCTCAGGTCAGGCTCACCTTAGTCTTCAAAGTAACATCCTTTCTTTTCAACATCTGTGACCCACATTATAGTTATGAAAATCCATCATGTCTTTAAAAAACCCATCATACCTAACAAAAATTGAAAGCATTGAATAATTCAGCATGCATCCCATTAGCAATAATAATACTTCAGTAATAAATGGATTTTAAATGAGCTCAACTATTTATCAGATGAAGTGTTTCTTGAGCACGTTAATGTTACCTTGGTGCTTTGACTCTACGGAGAGGACACTAGCAATTCTTAGTTGATGAGATTGTTGTAAGGAGTAAGTTAAACACTTCTGGACACAGGTAAACATGGATGACATTGAACTTCTCCATTGTTTCTTTCCACACTTTTAGTATATTTGATTCCTATGGATTCTGTCTGGTAAGATCCCTGTGTAGTTATAATTTATATTATTGATAGAGGACATTTCGGATGAATAGGCTTTGGGCCTTGAACATTAGACTTCAGAAGTGTGTGTGTGTGTGTGTGTGTGAGAGAGAGAGAGAGAGAGTGAGAGAGAGAGAGAGAGAGAGAGAGAGAGAGAGAGAGAGAAAGAGAGAGAGAGACCTCTAATTTCTTTGTATTTGGCTGTTTGGTGCAGAAGCATGAACAGTCGTCTTAACTGCTAGTGTCCTCGTACTAGCTGAGTAGCCATTGACTGACAGGCAGGGGGTCCAAAGTGTTCAGCGAACAGGTGGTGGCGTTATAACAACCGAGGGGACCGAGGGCTGGTATCGGTGGTGACTGGGCGCAGTACTTCAACGATGCCGACCTCTTCTCATGCGTAACTCCCAGTAGCCAGCCAGGCCCCTACCTGCCCACGGCCATTCAAGTACCTGCGCTGCACGGCCTGCTGAGGGCACAGTTCAAGCGAGAGGTTTGTGACCAGCAAGTGTTTTCTGCTGGCGACATCCTGACCCGCAGTGTCCATGGAATAGCAGCTAGAAGGCTTCTTCGGAAAGAGCAGTCAGGGGTGGAAGGGCACACGGAGCCCCGCTGTCCCGACCCTCAGTGAGGGTTCATGCCATCTTGGAAAAGGTGGTCGGCTCCAGTGGGCCTCAGCTAGGCTGCTCGCTCTTCTCACAGAAGCAGATCTTCCAAGAGGACAAGGACTTGGGGTCTGAGTTCGTGCACTTGGAGGGGCCGAGAGGGCTGTTCCCTGGGGGTGCCGCTGCTCATCACACCTATCAGAGCTCTGAGCACTGGGCCAGCACTGGGGGGAGGGGGCAGGGTGGCCCACAGTGGGATGTGCCGTGGCTATAACACTGTGCCAGTCTGTCCTGCTTGAGGGGTCACTGGTGGAGAGGGCTCTATAGCTGCTGGCCTGTGTGGAATACTCTGCTCTTGCGCTTCACCCGCGCAGCCAACAAGCTCCCAGGGGCCAGGCCGCTGTCCTTCCTGCCCGCAGTCCCCCTCATCACGAAGACGCTGGCCGCACTTGTGTACGACGACTCCGGTGTTGGAAACGCTGGATAAGCAGGTTTGGGACACCAGGTCCATCCTCCCCACCCACCCACCTGTGGGTACCCCACAGGCATCGCAGTCCCCTGCATCCCTGCGGCTGGAGGATGGAGACATTTGAAGAACGTGCCGCAGGTGATCACCAGATAAGTGGTACTTAAAAAGGACAAGAGGAGGGGGGATCTTTG
The DNA here is from genome assembly GCF_050624435.1 of Tenrec ecaudatus. Taxonomy (NCBI): domain Eukaryota; kingdom Metazoa; phylum Chordata; class Mammalia; order Afrosoricida; family Tenrecidae; genus Tenrec; species Tenrec ecaudatus. The sequence continues at coordinate 45,466,798 of NC_134543.1, forward strand.
GAACGCAGGCCAGCCCCAAAGTTATCCTCTGACCCCACAGACCCCGCCCCATCGGTAAACCCCGCCTCCGGCCCCGCAGGCCCCGCCCCGTGTGCCTCTTCTCCCGCATCTCCAAGGCACATGCTCAATTTCGATGAGTGTGCTGTCAGCAGCGGTAGCATTGAGAAGCTACCTAACTGACCACGGTACCGGTACCGATCCAAGACAAGCATCAGGGAAGCCCAGCTGACCAACCCTGATAAACCACAAGGCCCAGCCAAGCACTCCCTGCTGACCCTCACCGCCCTGTCTACAAGCTGAACTCTGGACGTGCCTAGCTGAGCTATGACAGGAGTGGGACTCTTGGACCCTCTGTCTGATCTGAAAGTGGACAGCGTAAAGCTGATGCAGAATGCCACCTTCTGTTGCCTACTGGGCAGCCTGCTGGCTGTGTGTGCCCAGAGCAGAGGGTTCCAGCTGAGCTCCCTGGGAAAGGTGTCAAAGGTGAAGGACACAGAGGGCTGGCAGTCACTGCTACACTACCTCTGTTCCCAGAAACGCCAGACCTGGCCCACCCCTCCGACTACTACTCAGAAATCCCTGCCCTGACCTGGTGGGCCAAGGTGGACTTTGACGTGGTACCCTGACCTGGTGGGTCAAGGTAGACTGAGAACTTGGGGCAGCTGGGGTGGCAGGGTTGGTGAACTCACCCTTGCCTGTGTGCCAGCCTCACTTCCTGGTCCAGTGTGCCCATTGTGTTTTCAAGCTAAAGAGAGTGCACCACCGGGTCTGCAACAGGTTCCACACCTTTGTGCTCCATCTGGGCTACAAGGCACTCGGCCCAGGCGACCCGTGGGTTCTGCCACTCTCTGCAACAGTTTGCCCACAAGCACCACAGTGGGATCTGCAGCAGCAGCAGAAGTGTATCACATACCACAAGCCCAACAAGCCTCAGAGACCCATGATCACCAAAACAAAGAAATTCTCAGTTGTGGCTGGGAGGCTCCCAGAGACCCAGCTGTTCCCTCTAGCCAGCCAGGCTGGGATAATATGGTCACACCAGCACGAAGACCTTACAGACCAGCAGGCCTGAGGTTGACCCACAGTCACCACAGCAGAGAAACAGTCCTGAGCAGCTCCCCTTGTGGTGTTCACACCAGTGAGGGTAGGGGCTGGGAGGGCTCCACAACACGCCCAGAGGAACTCCCAGTCTCCAGTTCACTCAACTGCACCTCCGATGCTTCAGAGGTCTGGGAGCAAGTCGTTGAGACAGATGCGGAAGAGCAAGTGCCAAGATGACCTGGTGCAGGCAGTGGGACCCTGACCTGGAAGTGTAAAGGTGCTGCTTCCAGGAAACCTCTGTGAGCCTGGCCCTGGACCTGGACCTGCAGGGCAAGACATTACTGGGAGAGAAGAGCACAGAGCAGAATTCTAACCCTCTTCCCAGACTCCAGAAAGCATCTCAGTGCTGGCAGGGGTCTCCACGTGGCTTCTCCAGCTCCCAGGGCTGCATCAGGGGAAGATCATGTGGCTTCTCCTCAGCCATATCTCGCAGGGAGTGAGGAGATAGAGATAGAGAGCAAGAGTGGCCCGCCTCCAAGGAGGAATACAGGAGTTCCCAGAATCCTCAGGAGAAGGCCCTGCCAACACAGAGGCTTCATTGGCTATGGCCTGATTGACAGGCTAGACTCCACTCTTTCACTCTTAATCCTTTCAAATTGACAAACAATTATATCACAAGCACAACAGTCTTCCTCTTTTTTGCTGTCATTCGGCTTTACCAAACATGATCTTTTTCCCAAGGGACTGGTCTCCCCTGACAACATGTGTAAAGTAGGTGAAACAAAGCCTCACCATCGTTGCCTCTAAGAGCCATTCTGATTGTACATTTTCCAAGACAGATTTATTGGTTCTTTTGGTGCCCATGGCACTCTCAATATTCTTCATCAGCATCATATTCCAAATGCATCAAGTCTCCTTTGGTTTTCATTTTTCAATGTCCAACTTTCATAAGCATATGAGGCAAATGAAAATACCATGGCTTGGGTCAAGTCTACCTTAGTCCTCAAAGTAACATCCTTGCTTTTCAACATTTTAAAGAGGTCTTGTACAGAAAATTTACCCAATGCAATTCACCGTCTGATCACTTGACTGCTGCTTCCATGAGCATTGACTGTGGCTCCACGTAAAATGAAATCCTGACAACTTAATCTTTGCTCCGTTGACCATGATGTTCCCTACTGGTCCAGTTGTTGAGCTGTCATCCATACTGAAGGCTGCAGTCTTTGATCTTCATCAGTAAGTGCATCAAGTACTACTCACTTTTTTCAGCAAACAAGATTGCATCATCTGCATATTTCATCATTCTGCAGCCACTTAATATCCCGTGAATATAGTCAAAGGAGAAGCAGCGAGGTACCCATCCCAGTACGGCCCGCTAGGGGGTGCCCGTGGCCTCCGCGATCCCGTTGCTGTGGCAACCGTCCACCATAGCACTGACTGCCTAGGCGCCGAGCTAGAAGAGCAAGATGTCACTGAGTCCCTGCGGCAGTGACCTGGAGGTCCGCCCCAAGTCGCGACAGACAGCTACTAAGCGGGCGATGGCCAAAAACACCAGGCGGGCGGCCCGCCTCTCCACCGGGCGCTCTCTGGAGTTAAGCACCGCGCCCCCCACCCTGGGGTGCGGGGTCGCGACCAATGCGCTGAGGCAGCTCTTCGTCGTGGGTAAGAGGCTTGCAGGCGCCAAGGAGGTCCCCACGGAGGCGGCGCCGAGGCGGCCCTCAGCGGGAACCCGCAGCGGAGAGCTTCCTCCGGGAGCCCAGGCCCGGCCTTCTCCGCCCCTGGGGTGGGGATGGGGTGGGGGAGGGGGAGAGGAGAGGCGCAGGGCCCTGCCCCGCCTGGTCTAGCGCTGCTGGAGGGACTGGGCCCTGCCGGCTGGGGACAGGTCCCAGACTCCCAGGCCACCGCCCTTCTGCGCTCTTCTGTGGTCCTCACACGCCTCCCGCCTGCTTTGGGATTGTGCCTTTGGTCACCTGCTCCTTCCTTCCCGCCTTTCCTGCGCAAGTGACCGTGCTTTCCTTCCCTATTTCCCCACTGGCAACTGGAATGTTTACCACTCACAAGACAGCAGAGGACCGCCCCGCAGGGCCCCTCTCCCATGGCTGTTAACCACAGGTCCGCAGTTCGAAACCACCAGCTGCTTCGCTAGCGAAGGATGGGGCTTTCTACTCCCCTAAAATGTTGAGAACTCTCAAGGGAGGCACTATAGGGACGCAATGAGTCGGCCACGGCTTGATGGCAGTGAGTTGTTATTTCTAGGAAAGTGGTCTTCAGAGGCTTCTATTGTACAAAGTGGCTTGCTTCAAACACTTCATGGAAAATTTCATTCCGTTTTCCCATGAACTTTTTGAAGCCCTGATTTGTATTTAGCAAGGGAACCTAGATCCTGCCACCCTGTTGCCCAGGAAAGAATGGTTAGGAGATGAGAACAGCAAAATGGTCTTCATTGGTGCTGGATTAACATATTTCCTCAGTTAAAGCACCCAGGTTGTTAGGACGTCACCTAAACTGAGTGATAAGATGTATTCCCAGAAAGGGCATTTCTTGTTCAGATCAAAATCCATAGACCAACCAAGAAGGCATCACCTGCAGGAAGTTTTTGTATGCAAAACCTTCACCGTCCTCATGGTGGGTAGCCCTTCAGGCCCATCTGCAAGCTCGAACAAGTGTGTCCTCATTTATTTCATTAAGAAAAAGGAAAGGAGATTGATCGCCTGCGGTGCCCGTCTCTCTCTGGCATGAACTTGTTCAAAAACTCCTAGCTGCTCTTCATTTAGTGTGAGAGCTTCCAGCTCACTGCCCAAGAGTTGAATCTGATTCATTTGAGCATTTAGCTCATTTTTAAAAGTCCAACACCATAATTTAAATGCATAAGTTCTTCCGTTGTATTCCTTATTAACTGTCCATGTACATGAGGCTATTGAAAATACCAGTGCTTGGGAGCAGGCACACCTTAGTCTCCTCAAAGAGACATATTTGCTCTTTAACATTTTATTTTTTGTTTTATCCTATATAGATCTCTTTGTACTATACAAGATGCAAAGATGAGTATTAAAAAGAGTTGGTTCTCTACAGGAAATCCAGGATAGCTAAACCCCTCAGGACCAATAATGAGAGTAGTGAGCCCAGGAGGGGAAGGGGAAGGTGGAGTAGAAAGGGGGAGCCAATCACAAGGATCTGCATATAAGCCCCTCCCAGGGGGACAGACAACAGAAAAGTGAGTGAAGGGAGACATCAGACTATGTAAGACATGAAAAACTAATAATAATTTATAAATTATCACAGGTTCGTGAAGGAAAGAGGGTGGGGGGGGAATGAGAAGCTAATACCAAGGGCTCAAGTAGAAAGAAAGTGTTTTGAAAATGATGGCAACAAATGTGCTTGACACAATGGATAGATGTATGGATTGTGATAAGAGCTGTGTGAGCCCCCAGTAAAATGATTTTTTAAAGGAGTTGGTTTTCAAGGAGTATAAATTATATACCTAAGTCAGAGTACCATAGAATAGAAAGAAGCAAATTAAAATATATTCACATAAAATGCTAAGAAAATCAGCCATAACAGGCATAACTTCCAGCTCAATAAGCACATGAGATAGATCTCAAATATTACTGTTACTTTGGTGCCATTTCCTTTTTCGATGGAGTCACAATTCGTGTGAGATGGATGGGAGAATTATGACCAAGGATAATGACCCTTGAAGAGGCTAAATTACTCACATGCAGTCAAAGTCATTGTCAATGATAGAGCTAGCCTTGCGCTCTTGATTTAGACAGATGAATAAGAGATTCTAATTTTCTCTTTCCTTTTTTTTATTTTTAGAAAAATCACTACAAAGTGACTATTTTAAATGCGATGAACAAGTTAGAAATTTTCTTAAGGGAATTTCGGAAGCTGTTAAGAAACTGGTATTGTATTCTATATCTCTATCTATAAGAATTATTTTAAGATGTATTTTGTTCTCAAACTTTCATCAGCATCAACTCTGTCCCTGGGTAGCACAGTTTGGTATTGGCTACTAACCAAACGTTGGCAGTTGGAACCCAGCCCAAAGTGCCACAGAATCCACGCCTGGTGATTTGCTTCAGTCACAATGATAGCCAAGAAAACCCCGTGCAATTCAGTTCTACTCTCTAACACGTAGGTTCGCCATGACTTGGACTCAACTCTATGGCAACTTTTGTTTTTCTGTTTAAAACTTAACAATATGAATAGCAGGGGTGGAATTACCTTTATTTTAAAAATAGTTCCTTTCAACTTACCAATCATTTGCAACAGTATTGGTCAACTGTAGATCATTGCTTATTTTCCACTTGGAAAACGGAATTATGTACTTGGGCTCATTCAGAATACCCCTGCTGATGATGGCAGAGCTTGATTATAGGGCGGGCCACATGATTAAATATCAATGGATAAACATTACTCAACAACAAACAATGGACAAACAAGCAAACTCCTGACCAGGTTGAATGGATGGTGCCAGTTAATTCCATTTTCTAAAAACAATTTTTTACAAAACTGGTGGTTATGAGTTGGATTTCAAGGTCAGTGGTTTGAAACCACCAGCTGCACTGGGAAAGAAAGATGCCGTAAAGATGTACTGCATTGGGAACCACAGGGGTGGTTCTTTGATGTCTTATAATGTTGCTATGATTCAGAATCAACATCATGGCAATTAGTTGGCTTTTTGCTTTTTTTGGTTTGAGTCACCTGAAGTCGACAGTGCTGTTGAATGAAAACAAATAAAACTCTCCTAGTTGTACTAACTTGGCCCCTATTAAAAAAAATCATTGAATAGTTAATGAATTTCCTTCTGAAGAGTCATAGATATGCCTCTGTTTAGCCCTAGGTGTTTACAGTGCTTCTCCTGAGCAGTCAGAATTATGAATATTCTTCATTTGATTAAAAAATATTTGAATAATTGATTACAGTACCTATATCTGAAAATATAGAGATAGGGAAGTTAAGTAAGTGTGAACCTACAAACTGATGACAAAATGTCATTATTTTATAAGTGTGCTATATATAATTATACTTTATCACCCACTTAATTTAATAAGTATATATAAGCACAATTTTCTATCCCCCACCCCCACCCCCAGTGCTTGCCATGTTCCAAACCGTCCTGACCCTTCCACCCCCACCCCCACTGGTAACCATCAAAGTCTGTTTATTTTGATCTGAAAACTTTTATCTTGATTTTTCTTTAATAATAGTGGTCTCATACAATATTTTTCCTTTTGTGATTTACTAACTTCACTCAGCATAATGCCCTCCAAATCCACACATCATGAGATGTTTCATCATTATTCTTTAACAATGCACAGCATTCCATTGTGTGGATGTACTAGTTTATCCATTCTTCCATGGATGAGTATTTAGGCTACTTCCACTTTCTTGTGATTATAAGCACGTTCTTTATGTGTAGTGTGATCCTGGGGCCCTCTGGAAACTTGCCCACTCTTTTCTTCTTTTAATTATGTATTTTTCTCCAGGACTTGAAGGACTCCAAATATGTTTTATGGGTCATTATCCATCATGGTCCCATTTAATATCTGAGCTGGGAAAATCTCAAATACCAGAGATAAAACCCTTGTTCATTTTTTTAAAATCATTATATTAGGGGCTCATACAACTCTTATCACAATCCATGCATACATCAATTGTGTAAAGCACATGTGTACATTCATTGCCCTCATCATTCTCAAAACATTTGCTCTCCACTTAAGCCCCTGGGATCAAGTCCTCATTTTCCCCCTCCCTCCTTGCTCCCCACTCCCTCTTCATTTTTAAAAGCCATACATTTTCATTGTAAAAAATATTATACACGTTGACTAGAAAATTTAGTGAAAAATAGATATGCAAAAAAGAAGAAAAAAGCCATGATTATTTCATCATTTTAACACCTTTTACCTGTAGGCTTTAGTGATATTAATTATGTTCACCATGTTACACAATGGTGCTAACCAAAAGGTTGGCAGTTCGAGTCCCCCCCCCCCCTCGCTCCTCAGGAGAAAGATGTGACAGATGAAACCCGAGAGGACAGCGCTTCTACTCTGTGCTGCCAGGCGGCTCTGAGTCAGAATGGACTCAGCTCTTACGGGTTTGCTTTCCGGTTGCACGGCCGTCACCACCACTCATTCTCAAAACAAGCACAACAGGCTTGTCTATTTTCAGGTGCTGCCCACACTAGAATGAACTTTTCTAGAAAATGATCACACTACACGTATGATTCTTAAGATCACAGAATAGCTGTAGCCATTATAATCATTTTTTTACAAGATGAGTCCTCTATAACTGATTTTTAATAACTTTTTCTTTTGTAAATTAGCCCCACCAATTAAAAAATATCCCCATCTGATTACTGTGATTAGATTTGTAGGCATAGATCAAGTATGTCTGAGAGAATCACTGTACTTGTATTATACAGGCATATTTTTGTAGACATTTTCAGCTTTCCTAATTAAGTAGACTTCTTTCTCAATGTTATCCTTCATGTTGGTGGCTTTGCTTCCAACTTGCTTGAAAGTGCTTGTAAGAGACAACTCCATCTAGGGAAAAGATAATTTCTGAGTAGAAAATAGCAGGTACTGAAATATAAATTATCAATAATGTCTTAAACACAGACCATGGAGCAGAAACTTCCCCCATTTCCTGCTTTACATATAAATAATGACTGAAGATTGCTTTACCAAAAATCCCATTTTGACCTCTGACAACACTGACAGGGGTACGGTTTAAGAACTGAATCTTAGTTTATTTTAGTGTCTTAACTTGTAAACTTTCTATTTGAATTTTCAGGAAGAAATGAGAAAATCTACAATTGATCGTCTAGAAATCGAAACCATGGAACTCAGCAGACTGTATTTTCTGTTGGAAACTCTCCCCAGTTGCTTTAGCAGAGAACTGGAAGGTACTTTTGAGGTTACCAACTGTTGACATTTGGTTTATAAGACAGTAGAGATAAGTACTCATCACAAGATGGGTTGAGTAGTTACTGCATATTTAAATGTAGCCAGAAAGAGTGCGTCACAGAAACACAGGGTCACGGTGGTGTAGAGTTGCCTTGCTAAGCACAAGGTCAGTAGTTTGAAATCACCAGCCGCTCTGTAGGAGAAAGAGGAAGTTTTCTACTCTTGTAAAGAGTAGCTGTCCTGGAACCCACAGGGCCAGTTCTACACTGTCCTTTCAGGTCACTGTGAGGGAGATTCGACTCCATGGCAGTGAGAAGTTGAAATCACACACACACACACACACACACACACACACACACACACACACACGAAAGTCAGAAATACAGCTACTAGGATTTCAGTTCATACATGTGTGGGTTTATTCCAAACTTCCATCAGTGAATGGTAGGAGACAAATTTGTTCAGTGACACACTTGTCTGAAGCCTTTAGGGTGCTTTCTAAAAAAAGATCCAATCAAACCTGTGGCTTCTGAGGGGATCTGCTTGTCCAGTTAAATTCAACACAGAAAGATCAGCTCACAAGATTGTGGGACCTGTAAAACTTTGGGGATTCTAAGGAGTAATCTTGATAGATTTCCTCACAGACACAGAATGATCAGGAGGGCTTATAATGAGGAAGTTTTAAGAAAATTGAGAACTGCCTGGGTGAAGACACTGCCATGGAAATTGTGCCAAGGGCAGTGTTCTCGCCCAACAGTCTGCTCATGCTTTGAAGATAGGAAGAGCTGTCCTACCGGAACTTAATTGGGAAGCTTAATCCCATTCTCCCCACAGCACTGATCCTTTCAGACTTCTTTTGTTCTTAAACCTCAAAAAACACAAGCTGAGTCCCTTAAGAACGCCCAAACTGCCAGTGTGACGGGGTACCCATCAGAAGGCAGAATTCTTCCGAGAAAGGTTAGAGAGCTGGAGACCCCACTTCCAGGAGGGTGCAGCCAGGTGGGGGATATGTCAAGAAACAACAACTTCCCATTTGGCCCTTTTGTACAGTGAAGGTTGCAACCCTTTCAACCCCCTCGTGTTTCCAGGGGCTTTGTTTGTGTGCTCAGGTGGGAGGCAGACCTGCTCGTGCCACCAGCTCCCCAGAAGTAGCATTTCTTAAGCAAGATACTGAAACACTAACCATCAAGGAAAATGCTGACAGACTGTACTACTTGAAGAATCTTTTTTCATCAAAGGATATAATGAAAAGAGTGAAAACTCAAGCTCCTCAATGGAAGATAAGTTTTGTGACCTCACTGTAGTCTGTACACACACACACACACACACACACACACACACACACACACACGAAGACAGAAGGAGTAGTGGGGGGCAGAGAGAGAGAGAGAGAGAGACTGGATTTGAGGAAATGGCTCAATTGCCTTTGTGAAAGCAATCCTGATGTGGGTCCAGGCTTTTCCAGACTCACCGTGGTTACAGGGGCTGATGAACCCCAAATCAGTAGGTCAGGAAGTAGGTTGCTGGTTCATGTGCGTGAGGAGCTGGCAGATCTCACAATCTGCCCGTCACAAAGCTTATGTCCCCCAAACTGAAGGTCAAAGGATCATGGGCCAGATGTAGGATTGGGAGCGAGCAGAACCTCCACCTATATTGGATACAGGTGACCCTCTAAAGGAATTTCCCCATTCAAATGATTAGCTCTTATCACCAATAACTGCCACACCACCGAGGTTCATGACCTAGCCAAGTAGATACCTACCGTATATACTCGAATATAAGCCGACCCGAGTATAAGCTGAGGCACCAAATTATTACCTGGGAAACCAGAAAAACTGATTGACTTGAGTATAAGCCTAGGGTGGGAAATGCAAGATGTGAATTAACAGAGACCAGAGGGGAGAGACGGAGCGCAGCCACAGACACATCCTTACCAGTTCAGCTGCTGGCGTAAGTGAATCACTATGGGTGCTTCTGTGAATTGGAGCTGTCCATGTTATAGGACGGCTCTGATTGGTTAGATGTGAGTAAACAAGCATTCAAAGCTCTACAGTGTCAGCAGGGCTTTGAATGAACAGTGGAGGAACGGTAATCACCCGTAAGATGTTACACCTCGCCGGGGTACCACTGAATCGTGTATACGCCGAAACCGTTTTTTCAGCACATTTTTTTTGCTGAAAAACTCGGCTTATACATGAGTATATATGGTAAGTTAACAATCACACACCCATAACCAACTCAGGATTTGTAGTAAACAATATATAAAGAGCTCTTTTTAAATCAATAAGGGAAAAATAGACAACACTAGGGAAAATTAGCAAGAAAACTGAAAAGGCCATTCATCAAAGATGAAATCAAATGACCAACATGCAGACAAAGAGTACTGAGTTTCATGAGTAAACCTTGCCAAAGCCAGAAACGGTGGGAGGTGGACGCCTGTTAAGAGAAGCAAAACTCCGTGATTTCCCACTCATGGAGAGGAGTAGACAAGTGCTAAGACTGCACCTGGTCAAAGATGGAAACCTTTCAAGGCCTAGAAAAAGCAAGGCAGCCTAAGCTCAGAGTCCTGGCACCTCCTATGGACAGAGTTCCTCAGGAGTCCGACGGGCAAGCCGGTGCAGCACCTTAACTGTTTCTTTGCCTTCCTGTGAGCCGCCCATATGCTCCCCGGCGGTCTGGAGCTCAGCCCTCGGCATTCCACTCCCTGAACCCTCTGGTCTTAGCCCCAGAAATAGAGCCAGTTCTGATGCCTGATACCTGTGCTATTTACAGTCCGCACTCCCTTTTAGTTATTAACCAATTATTCATTATGCCAATCCCCCATTATAACGGAAAAAGGTTCCCTCTCCAAACGACTTTAAGATACCTGTCTGCTAATTGAGCCTTGACTAATGCAGCAGATAATAAAACCATTGTACTTCAGAGAAAATATAGCCAACTGTCTATGTGGGCAGAGAAAAAGTAAAACTCGGAAAGATGTGTACCAAAGGCAGAATTATGGCTGTTTTTATTTAATTATCTTTGGTTCCTTTTCTTTATTTTCAGGATATATTATTTTTATCATCAAGAAAATATTTTTGAAGGAAAAAATCCAATATTGGTTTATACTTGGTACCCACTGACTGCTTAACCAAATAAATTGGTTTATATATTACATTACGTTACATTACATTATATTTATATTATATTATAAAATGTTGCCACTCAAAGGGAGGTCCTTGGACCAGTAGCATCAGTTTCACTCAGGAGTGGAGCTAGAAATGCTGACACCTGGGCTCGCCCCAGACCCTCTGCAGAGAATCTGCCTTTCAGCAAAATCCCCTGGTGGAACATGTGTATATTTGAGACACAACGTTCGAGAAGCGCTGATATTATGGACAATTTAATGACCAGCCTAGAAGTTGAAAAAATAGTCTAGCTCTCTCAGAGTAGCAACTGGTTAGTTTCTACGGAAGGTGTTGTGTAGAAATGGGTGGTTCAGGACTTTCTAAGCCTGTGGTCCTCAACCTTCCTAATGCTGTGACCCTTTAATACAGTTCCTCGTGTTGTGGTGAGCCCCGAGCCATAAAATTATTTTCATTGCTACTTCACAACTGTCATTTTGTTACTGTTATGAATCGGGCGACCCCTGTGAAAGGGTTGTTTGGCCCCCAAAGGGGTCGCGACCCACAGGTTGAGAACCATAGCAGTGTAAAATTCATGCGTTTGACCCTCATCTCTCATACACTGAACTATCCTTTGAAGCTGTATGTGATTACACTGATTTGTTCTTTATTGATGAATAATTGGGTCTTAAATACACGGAGTTCTCCAGAAAGCAAAACCCGCTGTGGCGGTGGTTTTTGGATGAGTATTTTATTGCGTGCTAGTTCCAGAACAGGGGCAGAGGGTCAGGAGACTACAACAGAGGGAAGGGGACAGCCATAGGAAGATGCCTTATGAAGATGGACATGCTAAATGCACATACCTGCTTCTGAGGCCAGGTCTGCAGGGCCATCCATCAATGTGAGAGAGGACAGTGTCCCTGGCCCTGTCTACCAAAGGGCAAATGTTTGCCCAACCTCCCATACATCCAGGTTACTCCTGAGTGGCTCTGGCTTATCTAAGAAGTCTCAGGAGCGAGGCAACAGTTATTTGTAGGCCAGGAACTGGGTGGTGCCTGGCACAGTCAGAAACCAGGTGCTGTACCCCTGCGCTGTGGAAAGTTGTTGAAGCCCATGGAGAATTGAAATAAGAGAAACCAGCATTAGGTGAGATTGAGAGGATCCAAAGCATTAAGAGGTGTCTGATACCAGAACATCATACCAAGAATCTTTCACCGGATGATTTAGAAAAGTCAGTATCTACGTATGCACTTTCTCAGTTAATGGAGTCACGTTTCCACTTACTTTTTAAGAGTGTGTCAGAGACGCCCGTAAATTAAATCTTTTTGAAATAAATAAATTGCATATGAGAAATACAACTCTTGAAATGGAAATAGAGTCGCTGAAGAAGAAAATCGTTGAGCTGAAAGGAAACAACATATCTCTGGGGTAAGTGTTTTTGATTGGGCCTTTCAGGCAACGGGCTGGAGGAGTCAGGGATGCGGGAGCTGGGCTGGAGGGGAGGGGAGGACTGTCTGAGGGGTGTGCCCTGTGATCGCAACTGGTTTGGGGCAATGGGGAGGTGGAGGCAAATCTGGGAAGGAGATGGAGGAAACCCAGGCTGATACGGGATTGGTGTGACTCTGGAGAGCTGGGGAGGAGAGCAGAGAACCTTCCACTGCTGCAGCCAGGAGGCCCAGAAAACTGCAGAGGCGACCAGCTTCCTGGGAACACCCCACCTAGCATGCTGCCACCCAAGTTAGAGGTGCACGGTGCCTTTAGTTTTGCCTTTAGTAGACTTCAATTTGCAAACCACCACCAAAGCCAGGAAGGCTGCTGGGTTTCTAAGGCCCTTGGGTGGCACAAACAATTGTGCTTGACGGTTACTCCAGGCTGGTGGGTCTAACTTACCTGTGGCCCTCGATGCAGGGCCTGGCAACCTGCTTCCATAAAGATTACAGCCCCCCAAACCCTATGAAATAGTTCCGCTCTGTAACGCTTAACATCACCACGAGCTGGCACCAACTCAATGGCAAAGAGTTTGGTTGGTTTTTTGGTTTTGTATCGCATTGTTATTTATTTCTTATATATTTTTGTATTGTTTTGCATCAGATCTATTTTATCTGGCCTAAATCCTTAAAGAAGTTCCTCCATAATCTACTGCAGGCCTAGATGGCTCCCGAATGAGACACTGTGTGTGGCCAGCGGCAGGCAGCATGTGACCTCTGTGCGCTTCCTTGTCTTCAGGCGGGAACTATGTTGCCTCAGACCATTGGGTTCTCCCTGTGGGCCCATTATCCCCATCGGTGATATGGGGATCACCCTCTTGATTATCCAGCTGGTGAGAGGATGGGAGCTAGTCTGAAAGGGAGACAGCAAACAAACCCAGTGGAACGCAGAGGGCACTGCGCACCTGTGCAAAGAGGAATTGAGTACTGAGATATCCGTCGCCAGAGTGAGAAATGTTCAGAGCCCTGACTATAGTTCTATCGTCATAATAAACCCCCCCTCCCTCCCCCAAAATGCCCCTCAAATATCATCAGAGGGTGGCTTGTGGTGGTTGTTCCTGTTGGGGCCCTCGGGTTGGTTCTGGTTGGCAGCGACCCTACGTACAACAGAGCCAGTGAACCGTCCCTGGTCCTGCGCCATCCTCACGACTCCTTCTTACGCTCGAGCCCACTGCTGCAGCCACTGTGCCAGCGCAGCCGCTTGAGGGCTTCCTCTTTTTCACTGCCCCTCCACTTCCCCAAGCATGCTGTCCTTCTCCAGGGACTGGTCTCTCCCGATGACGTGTCTAGTGTGTCAGATGAAGTCTCCCCCGTCCTTGCCTCTGAGTTGTCTTCTGGTCGGCCTTCCTCCAGGACAGATTTCTTGGTTCCTTTGAGAGTCCTTGGTGCTTTCGATCATCTTCTCCAACATCACAATTCTTCAGTCTTCCTTATTCAACGCCCAACTTTCACGGGCATCTGAGAATACCATGGCGTGGGGCAGGCACACCTTAGACTTCAAGTCACATCCTTGCTCTTCAGCACTTCATAGAGGTGTTGTGCAGCACATTTATCCAAGGCAGTATGCCATTTGACCTCTTGGCGGCTGCTTCCCTGAGCATTGCTTGTGGATCCACGCCAGACGAAGTCCTTGACACCTGCAGTCTTTTCTCCAGGCATCTCTATTGGGCCAGTTGTGAGGATTTTGGCTTTCTTCTCAAGGGTTGTAATCCACACTGAAGGCTAAAATCCTTGATCTTCATCTGAGCAGTTACTTAAGGTCTTCCTCACTTTCAGCAAACGAGCTGTGTTATCTCCATATGGCACGTTGTTAGTAAGCCTTCGCCACTCCACCTGCTGCATTCTTCTGCATACCATTTAGCTTCTCTGGTGATCTGCTCAGCACACAGATGGAGTAAGTATGGAGAGAGGATACAACCCTGACACATACCTTTCTTGATCTTAAATCGTGCAGTAGTCCCTCATTCCATTAGTACACTGCCTCTCGATCCATGAGCAAGTTCCCCAAGGAAGAGAGTTGCTCGGTATCCAAGAAATCAAAGCATCAACTGTCCAGGCCCATCAAGGCCCAGCTGGTCGTTATTTACCAAAGGAGGCCCACAGAACACTCACTCCGGGAAACACTCCATGAAAAAGGAACGTTTAGGAATGAATACATTTGAAAAGTGCTGCATTTAAGGAGACTACAAACGTTTGTGGAAAAACTCCACTGCCTTTTCCTTCCATTGAAGCACGACTTTTTAGAAACCTGCTCACAACTTAACCCCTGTTGAGTGTTCACGTGCATATTTGTGTGTGTGTGTGTGTGTGTGTGTGGTGAGTGCCAGCTACAATTTCCAAAGACTGCTAGGCTCTCAATTTCTAAACTAAGAGCGAGCAAGCAAGCAGATATTACTCAGGCTGGAGACTCACATCAGCTGGCCAGCGCCATCTCACCCTGCTGCACGGACACGTGGCTCTCAACCTTGCGCAGGCTTCAGCTCTGCCAGGAGAGCTTGTGAGAAGACCCGCCCAGGGTCTCCCACTCAGGCCCACCTGAGGCCTGGACATTTGCATTTCTAACAAGTGCTGCTGGCTCAGTGGCCTCACTTTGAGAAGCCTGGGCCGCAGACAAATCTGTATGGAAAGACAAATTACCAGCAGACGTTTTTGCATAGTGAGCATCATCAAGCCAACCCTTAGCTAGTTTCAGTAGCTCCAACTCTTCAGATGTGATGATCTCTAGTTTCCAACCCTCGTAATACACCTACTAGTTTTTATTGTTTGCTTTCCGGTTTAGTCTCTTCTGAGTATTCACGATCCTCAGCCTCTTGCATCCTCAAAAAGTTTCCTCTGCTGGACCCACAAAGCACCCCGCTGCACGATCCTCTCACTGAACCTCTATCTCAGGCTCCTGCATATCTCTACGGCAAGTTCACTTCTGGAAACGAAATGTAACAACGCCTGGTCCCTGTTTTCTGGGCCTCACACACACTCCACCAGAAGGAAATGGCTTAAAAAAATGAGCAATAAATGGAAAAATGCCTGTAAGTGGTGAGAGATTTTAGAAAGAAAATGGAGAAATGGCACCAACAGACCCTCCTCCTGTTTTGTTTGCTTGTCTGTCCTTCACCCTGGGGTCTCTGTTTCTCACCATCTTAATGGGTTCCTCATGCTGGCTATGGCCCATCATTGAGGTAGGAGGCTCAAATTGGGTTTCAAGCATCCTGTGAACTCAGCCCTCATAGAGGGCTTCTGCTCCCACCCCAGTCCTCTGAGGAAATCAAGCTTTCTCCTGTACCCCCACTGCATCAGAAGTTCGTCAGAAGGGGGTGAGATAGTGATCTTTATATGAATTCACTACTTCATTTTAGAATGATAAGCTAGATAGGGCAATGCTCTATAGGCAGTCTCCCATGAGTTACCAATGAGGCCCATTCCACCCAAAGTCTTTAAGGTGAATTTGTAAGTGCATGTGGTTCGTATTTAGCCTGACTTTGGTGAGAGAGAGGCCTTTTCAATGATTTGAAAGCAAGGGCAAAAGCAGGTGGAGGTTGGCTTAATTGTTTCAAAGGGAAAGCAGATGCCCCGATCATGAAAGCAGGGCTTGGACCTGGAGAGCCAAGCTGCAACAGGAGGGCCCTGCTCAAAGAGAGTGGCTGATCACACTGCTTTGAGAGAATGTGCCTCCACGGTCCTGCCAAGAACACAATCGCACAAGTCTGACTCACCCCTGGCAGGGCTCACCACGCTTTGCTGAGTCCCCCATCCCAGGGCTTCGGTCTGTTCACTGGCCCCTTTCCAGTTACCATGCGGAACTACCCAAATTGTAAAAATTCCGGTCTAGTTTTACTTTGTCAGCGCAAGCCGAACCAGTTCCAATGGATCCGAAGTCCTGTTTAAATGGCAAGTAGGTATTGTCTGTCAATGGGGAAACAAAGGGATGTCCGGGGCTGTCTATCAATGGCCATGTCCCACTTACATCGTCAAAACTCTTTTTGAATCATTGTAGACTTTAAACCAAAATTCACCATAGTAGCTACTATCTGAATCTTGCCCTGGTCTGCGGGGTTGATGGGGAGAGGTGGGAACTATGTGGAGTTGTTCCAGTGGAAAACGGTCACAACGTTGACACTTGTCTCGTGCTTACTTCTGGCCTCATTTCAACCGAATTTGGACAGTTTAAAGCACAACTATAAAATAAACATGCTTGACAATTTCTCACTTTAAAGCAATCTATCCTACCAAATAGACTTTCAAACTCTTATCCACCGGCCCACCATCTTTTCCGTGTCACATTTCCCTCATAGGGAGAAGCAAGAGGAATTAGCGAAGAAGCATGAGCGATCAGTCGTGTTATTCAACCACATTCTGGAAAGGAAAGCCGCCACGATCATTTTCATAAATGATACGTACACCAAGATAAACCTCGAGAAAGAGGAAATCGAAGCATACAGAAGTTGCCTGGAAGAGACAAAGACTAGAATGGAAATGGATAGAGAAGAATATCTGCTAATGAAAAAAAGAATAAGTGTCCAGGTAAATGCCAGGATGTCTTCCTTTGATTTTTAAGAGGCAGAAACTGAACGGAGCCTAAAGCAGGGCATGGAAAATACTGTATCTGCCCTGAAGACCTGCAGGTGTTTGCCGTAGACCTTCTGCAGAAAGCAGGGGACTCGCGGCTATTTGGAGCCTGCTGGGAGTGCTATTTATTGTAAATAAATATTTATAGCAAGATCTCTGGTCATGGAAGAAATTGAGTGACAAGGTTTGCAACCTTAGGCCTCGGCCCCTTGGCCATCTGCTGCCCTATAGGAACAAGCAATGTGCCACCATCGTATCGGACCTCCTCGACAATTCTGAGACAGAGGGAGCCAGAGTATTTAGACTGAGTTCTCAGTTCCTGCTGCCTCTGCTGGATGACTCTGCCTCTGCTGTAGAAGGCTGGCAAGAGCCCAGGGCTCTGGAGACACCAGAGTGTCGCAAGGCTGAAGCAGTGAAGCAGGAAGAGGGAATTGGTGGGGATGGTTACTTCATCCTGTGGTAGAGGAGAGTAGTAAGGGGCGGGACTATTGTTATGCCACCTCAATTAAAACTCGCTCACTAAGGACTGAGGATTCTTCCTACGTACTTAGGGCTGCCTCCGTGTTAGGTGTTTCCAGCTTTGGCATTTACCTTCTGCTACCAGGCCTAGCCCATGATAACGACTGATGGTGAGCTCCTGAGGCTGCCCTCTGCTGATCACAATTGGCATAATCTCAGTTTATACAAAAATTTTTGGCTGTTTCTTCATTGAAACGTTAAAGGAGAAAAAAAAATCTAGTCGTGAATCATATTTGCTTCACCTGGTGATTGAGTCTATGGTAAGACCTTTGGAATATTTATAATTCCAATTAAGTCTGGGTTTCTTAATCCCTCTAAGTGCCTACCTCTTAAGAAGCATTTCACAGTAAAGCCTTTTCTTTCTGTATTTATGTAGTTTCTGTGTCCACCATTCTTTAGCATCTCTGTAAGAAGCATGTTGTGAAGGTTCTGGGTGGCAGGGCGCTCCCAGGGCTTACAGCAAGCCCAGGCTCTGCCTTGTCTAAGCAGGGAGACCCTTAGCATATTGCACACTGCAGCTTTCCGAACAGGGACAGCCTCCGAGAGCCTGCTCCAGCTTGCACCTTAAACAGTTTCCTCCATGGAAACAAAAGGGCTACCAATAACAATAGGACTATTTGCTTGTCTAATGAAGGAACAAGAGGAAATCATTTCTCCAACATCCACCTTGGAAAAATAATGCATTCCCTGGGAATAAACTGGTAATTATTGGTAACCAGATCCTCATGTCGTGATGACCCCAACCATAAAACTATTTTCGTTGCTACCGCCTAACTGTAAATTTGCTACTGTTAAGAATCGTCATGTAAATATCTGATAGGCAGGATGTATTTTCATTGTTACAAATTGAACATAATTAAAGCATAGTGATTACCATATATACTCATGTATAAGCTGAGTTTTCCAGCACATTTTAATGCAGTTTTTATGGTAAAATTAGGTGCCTCTGCTGATATTTGGGTCAGCTTATACTTGAGTATTTACAGTACACTTATTTGTTGAAACATCTCAGTTGATATTTTGTCAATTCCTAAAATTTTGCTTTTTGCTAATGTGTTCAGTGCAACTTTGACATCTTAGTTCAGTGCCATCAGTTACTGATCATGTTTCCTCTGGAAGTGGTTGAACAGTAGCCGAATCTTTCGGTGCAGTGGCTCTGTATACTCCTTATCTCTTCTTGTGACGCTTCCTGCATCATGCAATATTTTGTCCATAGACTCCTTCAGTAATACCCCTCAAGGGTTGGGTTTGTTTTTTTTCCAGTTCTTTCACCTTGAGAAATACTGAGCATGTTTCCCCCTCTGATTTCCTTTCACTCTGGTTCTTTATACATTTCATTCTGATAATTTGTTTTGTCATCTTGGACTACATTTTGAAATCTTCTGTTTAGCTCTTTTATTTAATCTTTTCTTCTATTAGCCTCAACTACTCTACGTTCAGCACCAAATTTCCTGGTCTCTTCTCACATCCATTTTTGTATTTTTAAATGATTTTTATGTATGACATTCTTGACATCGTCCCATAACTCATTTGGTCATTAGTGTCCGATATATCAAATCTGTTCTTGAGATTATCCCTAAGTTGGGTTGTCTCTCAGTACACTGAAGAGCACACTTTGCCTCTTGTGGACTCATCTTGATTTTCTTCAGCTGCAACTGAAGCAAAAAGAGCAACTGATGGTTGGCCCTGAAGGCTGGCCCTGGCCTTGCTCTGATTGATGAGCTAGAGCAGTGGTTCTCAACCTGTGGGTCGCGGCCCCTTTGGGGGCCGAAGAACCCTTTCACAGAGGTCGCCTAAGGCCATTGGAAAATACATATTTCTGATGGTCTTAGGAACTGAGACACTGCTCTGCTATCCGTCTTCAGGCGGGTCCACCCACATGCAGATATGCTGATCTGGTGAGAAAGAAGCTATCTCAACCTTCACCCTGACATTGGGTTTTTACTCATACTGTCACAAAATATAGCAATGTAGTTTACTGTTGTTATATTTAGACTGTTACCCATGCTACACCATGCTTCAAGACAAAATTTCATTTATTTCTTACTAGAGCTAAGTATTTCACAATATACAATTACATCTTGGTTTTGGGATTACGTAACCCTGGAAGCACTGGCGTGGCTCTGCCAAGACTTTGGAAGACTGCTATCAGCTGAAAGAGGTCATACTTGAGTCTCCCGCAAAGAAAGGCGATCCAACAGAATGAAGAAAGGACTGAACAGCGTCATTCATGCCATAGTTAAGTAACATTTTGCTGAAGATATTAAAAACTGGTTGTAGTAGAACTGCCAGAATTTGAAGCAAAGCTCAGAAGAGGATGTGGAATGAGGGGTGCCATTGCTGATGGAGGCTGGATGCTGCCTGAATACAGAGAACACGAGGAAGATGCTTACTTGTGTTTTCCTGCCTATGCAAAAGCATGTGTGGATCCTGACAAACTCTGGATAGCACAGAGAAGCGTGGGGATTCCAGACTACTTCCTTGTGCCCATGCAGAATCTCTACATAGAAAATGAGGCCCACGGTGCAACTGAACAAGGGGACAGTACTCGATTTCAAGTAAGGAAGGCTAAGCGTCCAGGTTGTGTCCTTTCACCAGGTTTATTCAAGCTGTCGGCTGAGCAAATAATCCAAGAAACCAGACTGTATGAAGAAGAATTTGGTACCAGGATTGGAGGAAGCCTCACTAACAACCTGCGCTAGGCAGATGCCATACCCGTGGGTGCTGACAGCGAAGAGGACGGCGAGCACTCACTGATAAACATCAAAGACTCAGCCGTCAGTATGGGTTATGCTTCAGCAGAAAGAAAGCAAACAGCCTCACAAGTGGATCAATAAGCAACATTATGATAAATGGAGAAAATAGAGTGGTTGCCAAAAATGTCATTTTACTTGGATCCACAATCAATGCCCA
Organism: Tenrec ecaudatus; assembly: GCF_050624435.1. NCBI lineage: Eukaryota > Metazoa > Chordata > Mammalia > Afrosoricida > Tenrecidae > Tenrec > Tenrec ecaudatus. The sequence continues at coordinate 45,487,336 of NC_134543.1, forward strand.
TAGAAACCAGCAGTCAAAAACTATATAAATAAATCAAACAAGGACGTACTGCCTTGGGCAAATCTATGGCAAAAGACCTCTTTCAAGTAATTAAAAAAAAGCCAAGAAATCATCTGGAGAACTAAGTCGCACAAAGTTTCTTTCATATGGGTTTGTCCCATGGCGCAGAGGTCACAGAGAATGTTCACATTGTTGAGAATAGTCATTCTGGTGAAGCAGCTGGGGGAAGGCCGCCTAGACAGAGGTTTTCACTGCTGTGTGGCAGAGTTCAGTGTTCCTTCTCAGGCCTCGCTGTTCAGTGGCTTTGTTCTTGTTCCTTCATGTTACCAGACAAATCCACCATGTGCTTCCCTTTGACCAGGGATGACCCACTTCACCAGGGTCTGACCTGTGATCGGCACGCATCGGTCTGTGGTACCAAGTTGCTAAAGACAGCAAGCTGTGCCTCTTCTTCAGTTATTTTGTGCACTTTGTCTTTAGTCTGTTTTCTGTTTCCCATTAAGAAAAGGAGGACTTAAGTTCCCGGGCAATTCTTTGTTCATGTTGAGGTTGACTCTGATCTGCTCTTGGTATGGACGTCAGCTGCCATCGGGTCAGTGTAGAGCTGTTTCATCCAGGTAGAGCTGTTTCATAAGGCTCTCAAGGTTGTGACCTCTCAGAAGCAGATCGACAGACCAGTCTGCGGGATCCCTGGGTAGGTTCGACTCAACTGCTGTTGCCGTGGTTAGAGGCCACAGAGTTGATCACAAGTCACACCAATCACGTGTGCAACAGAGCAAAAGACCGCCCCGGCCGCCCAGTGGCTTTGTACACCTGTTGCAGCCGCTGTGCCAGTTCACTTCATCTCATTGACCCTGTACTTTTTCAACGTGAGGTCCTTCTCCATGGACTGATTCCTCCTGACAACATGCCCAAAGTATGTCAGGGGAAGTTTTGGCATCCGCACTCACCAGGGGCATCCTCAAGGACGTGCTAGTTGCTGTGGCAGTACAGGACGTGCTTGTTGTGGCAGTACAGGACGTGCTTGTTGCTGTTGCAGTACAGGACGTGCTTGTTGTGGCAGTACAGGACGTGCTTGTTGTGGCAGTACAGGACGTGCTTGTTGTTGTGGCAGTACAGGACGTGCTTGTTGTTGTCACAGTACAGGACGTGCTTGCTGCTGTGGCAGTACAGGACGTGCTTGTTGCTGTGGCAGTACAGGACGTGCTTGTTGTGGCAGTACAGGACGTGCTTGTTGCTGTTGCAGTACAGGACGTGATTGTTGTTGTGGCAGTACAGGACGTGCTTGTTGCTGTGGCAGTACAGGACGTGCTTGTTGTTGTCACAGTACAGGACGTGCTTGTTGTTGTGGCAGTACAGGATGTGCTTGTTGCTGTGGCAGTACAGGACGTGCTTGTTGTTGTTGCAGTACAGGACGTGCTTCTTGTTGTGGCAGTACAGGACGTGCTTGTTGTGGCAGTACAGGACGTGCTTGTTGTTGCAGTACAGGACGTGCTTGTTGTGGCAGTACAGGACGTGCTTGTTGCTGTGGCAGTACAGGACGTGCTTGTTGCTGTGGCAGTACAGGACGTGCTTGTTGCTGTGGCAGTACAGGACGTGCTTCTTGTTGTCACAGTACAGGACGTGCTTGTTGCTGTGGCAGTACAGGACGTGCTTGTTGCTGTGGCAGTACAGGACGTGCTTGTTGTGGCAGTACAGGACGTGCTTGTTGTGGCAGTACAGGACATGCTTGTTGTTGTGGCAGTACAGGACGTGCTTGTTGTTGTCACAGTACAGGACGTGCTTGTTGCTGTGGCAGTACAGGACGTGCTTGTTGCTGTGGCAGTACAGGACGTGCTTGTTGCTGTGGCAGTACAGGACGTGCTTGTTGCTGTGGCAGTACAGGACGTGCTTGTTGCTGTGGCAGTACAGGACATGCTTGTTGTTGTTGCAGTACAGGACGTGCTTGTTGTGGCAGTACAGGCTGTGCTTATTGTTGCAGTACAGGACGTGCTTGTTCTGGCAGTACAGGACGTGCTTGTTCTGGCAGTACAGGACGTGCTTGTTGCTGTGGCAGTACAGGACGTGCTTGTTGCTGTGGCAGTACAGGACGTGCTTGTTGCTGTTGCATTACAGGACGTGCTTGTTGCTGTGGCAGTACAGGACGTGCTTGTTGTTGTGGCAGTACAGGACGTGCTTCTTGTTGTCACAGTTCAGGACGTGCTTGTTGTTGTTGCAGTACAGGACGTGCTTGTTGCTGTGGCAGTACAGGACGTGCTAGTTGTTGTGGCAGTACAGGACGTGCTTGTTGTTGTTGCAGTAAAGGACGTGCTTGTTGCTGTTGTAGTACAGGACGTGCTAGTTGTTGTGGCAGTACAGGACGTGCTTGTTTGTGTGGCAGTACAGGACGTGCTTGTTGCTGTGGCAGTACAGGACGTGCTTGTTGTTTTGGCAGTGCAGGAAGTGCTTGTTGCTGTGGCAGTACAGGAGAGTTTCCGTAGTCTTCACCAGCACCCTCATTCAAATGCATCCGTTCTTCGGTTAGCTCAACCACAGGCCCTCTGCCAGTGAGCTGATCCCAACTCCCAGCAATCCTCTGGGCTAGGGTCGCACTGCCCCTGTGGGGTTCGGAGGCAGTAACTTTTTACGGGAGTAGAAAGCCTTACCTTTCACGGGCTAGTAGTTCTGAACCACTGACCTTGGGGTTATCTATCCTGCCCTCTACAGGTTGCTATCACCCGGAATTGGCTGGAGGGTAGTGTTTGGTTTCGGTCCTGGTAGTGTAGAGGTTATGCATTGGGCCACTCACCCCAAGGCTTGAAAACTTCAGCCACTGCGGGGGTGGAAAACGAGGTTTTCCACTCCCCTAAAGAGTTGCAGTCTAGAACCCCACAGGGGCAGTACCCTCCCTGCCCAGTCAGCTCACCAGGAGTCAGGATCGGCTGGACGGCACTGAGTTTGAGGGTTTTGTTTCTTTGTTTCCCAGCATCCTACAAATCCAGGAACCATCGCTGTGATGCTTGACCAGCGAGTAGCTGTAAAGGAAGTTGATTTTATATTTTTCAATGGGACATAAACTAACCACAAGTCAGATTTTCAAACCCCACCAGCTGCTCCATGATGGAGGGGGTGTGGGGTGTGTGAAGAAGGGATAAGGCTTGCTACTCCCATAAAGGTTTACAACTTTGGAAACCCCAGGGAGCAGGTCCGCGCTGTCCTATAGGGTCACAGTGAGTCACAATTAACTTGACGGCAGTGGGTTTGGATTATGATTATTGTTATTGATGTTCTTATAAATTTATTCCATGTTTTTGTTTGACTCTTTGAATTCACTGTTTTTTTCCTATAATGTTTGAAACCCCTGTTTTTGTGGTTTTTAAATTGTTGTTGATATAGTTTGATAGAATGGCTTCAGAAAAGATCTACTGACAAGTTAATCTGTATCCAGATATCTACATATGGATATATATGTATGTATTTTCTAAACTTTGTTGTACTACTTGGCTTTTGATTAGTTTACTATGTTTATCATTATAGATGGATGAATATAAAAGAACCTTTGATAAAAAAAGAATGGAGACATATGGGAAGAAGAAAGAATTGACTAAATTAACCCTGAAAGTGTCAAAAATGAAAGAAACAGTTGCTTCCAGGGTTGTGGTAAGACAAAATAAAATATGTTCTTTCAAACCTGGCTTGGTCATTGCAAGATAAAACCTTAAATAATTAGTAGCCAGTGTTCCAGTCATCTGCATGTCATTCTCAGAGGACCTTCTGGGCATGAGAAGATTCTCTGACATGATCCTGGGAGTATTCTGGTGTGGTTGTATTTGAACAGGGTTCAAGAAAACGTTTGGAATCCTTTAGGTACAAATTTCACCTGGTGGGAGAAAATACTACAAAGAGGTTGATTTGTCAAATGCATCCAGAACCAGCTAAAGACACTGATATTTAGCACATTTCCATGAGATTTCTTCAGCTGACAAGATAAATAACCTGAATTCTTAATTGTGCGTCAGAGAACAGCACAGATCATGTTTTCTACTCACTCTTGATACAGTAAAATTATTATAGAAAAAAGATAACTTGCCTATTTAAATGAGAAAATACTCTTATGAGCTCTGAATTTCTACTTAAAGAAATAATTAATAGCCTGTATTAAATGCCAACTCCAGGATCCTGAGATAATTCACAATCCTGATTGTAAAACTAAAGCCTGGAAAAACTTTAGGGGTGGTGGTGATTAAAAAACCAAAAAAACTACATTGTAAAAATATCTGTTTCACCTCAAATGTTCTCCATTTACATTTCCTTCTTTCAAATCTAGATTTCACTTTTTCACGGTATCCAAAATTTCTAATCCATAAATACTGATTGGATACTAAGACAGAAAAACTCTTGAGCCTAAGAACCTATTAAAGCAATGGACCTAATTTGTTTAGATTTTTCTATGGTGTTTATTCTAGTATCCCGGGACAAGATTTTGATGGAGGATGCTTAGGACAATATGAATTTATTTCATTTACTTGCATTTTGATTGTTATAAGGATTCACTTATAACACATTTACCCATTCAAGATTCTCTTCCAGTTCAGAGGTTGCCTCATCTCCTTACTGATAAACGTCTTAGATGAACAAAATGTTTTCATGATGATGAGTTCTTGTTTAACTATTTTGTATGGGGTTGCCTGGGCTTTTGGGGCCCGATCCATGTTGAAGGCTTAAAGCTCAAGGCATTACCTCTATGCTTTTTATGACTTCAAGTCTTATATTTGTGCCTTTGGTTCATTTTAAGTGAGCTGTTTTTTATCCTGTGCGGTATGGGTCTAAGCTTGTTCGTTTGCAGGTGGAACCCAGCTGGCGTAGCGCCACTTTCTAAAGAGACCATGCTTTTACTATTAGAGGCATTCTGTCCCCTCGCTGAGCATCTCCTGATCGGAGATGCGTTTGCTTAACCCTGGACTCTCAGTTCTACTCCATTGGTCCATGTATCCATTGTTATACGAGCCCACGGCTGTTTTGGTGGCTGCAGTTTCATATTATGTCTTGAGATAGGAAAGCGCGAGTCTTCCTACTCTGTCCTTTTTCAAGTTTGCTTTGGCTACCCAGAGCCCTTTACAGCTTCATGCAAATTTGAGGACTAATTTTTCTACTTATTCAAAGAAGGCTGTTGGATTATGGTGGATATTGCATTGAATCTGTAGATTGATTTAGGCTCCTTCAACTTTTAAAACCAATAGATCATGAAATGAATTTTTTCTTGGGAGGTTCTATTCTATTTTCCAGATTCACAGTGCCCTATTTGGTTCCTCTCTAATATAACATGATTTCAAAATTATTTCTGAAATGATTTATGCTTGTTTTAAAAACAAACAATCACAAATTTTCCCACAAAGAAATATCCCAGTGTAAAATTTGAATGCTACATAAATGTCCAATGGAAATGAATGGCTGTCGAAAATCATTTGGTGCTTATTGGATGTCAGATGCTCGTTTATTTTTTAATTTTTCAATAGGTTTCCAGTGATCACAATTTAGAGATAGCACAGCTACATGGATTAATAAGGGAGTGGGAAGAAAAAGTTGGAGAATTACAAAAAATCTCTCATACCCTAGAGGATAAAATGTAAGTATGATGCTTAATTTTCAGTGATAGCTATCTAGATGTTAATATGATAGTGTTCTTTAAAAAATCTTTCTTTAGTAGCAGGTGAATATATTCTCTTAATTTACTCAATCATTATCTCATCACCTTTCCTGTTACAATTTATCAGTCTTTCAGAGGATGGAGCCCTCTTAGCTCATTGGAAAAAACGAAAGGTCCGTGGTTTGAACTCACCAGCTGCTCCTCAAGAGAAAGACGTAGCAGCCTGCTTTCTCAAAGATTACAGCCTTGAGATCCTGTGAGAGAAGTTCTGAGCTGGCCTACTGGGTCACTATGAGGCAGAACCAATTTGCTGGCAACGAGTTTGATTTTTGTCCCTTTTGGATGATCAAAGGGGAAAAAAATCAGGGATTATATAGCCATTTGGGGAAAAGAAAAGGGGCCATTTGAAAGATAGTGTCCTCACTTCAACTTCTGATCCCCCTCCATTTGTCTGCGAATGGGGACATGCATCGATGGGACAGGTACGAACGTGGCTCCAAGCCATCGGCCCTGTGTTGCAGTCGTTGTCAAAATTCCCCATGACCTCCCTCCTACCAAACTTTGGTGGTATATTCTATGCCTTAAAGTTCTGGAGCTCATAATATAGTTTGAGAGAATTAACCACCCCTACCTTTTGGAAGTGCTTTTGCCACCTGGCTCCCCAAACACCACATTCTGCTATTATTACTTCACCCATGAAACGGATTGTTCCTTCTCAGGAACCTTTATTTGTCTCAGTTCTTCTTTGTGAACATTCAATGTTGGTCTTCTCTACCCTTCACAAAGGAATGGTGATCCAACAGAAAGAGGAAATGATTGAACAATAGGTTCATATCACATGCAAGCAAAACATTGCTGAGAATAATTCAAAAACAGATGTAGCTGTACTTTGACAAGGAACTGCCAGGAATTCAAGCCAGATTCAGAAGAGCACATGGAACAAGGGGAATCCTTGCTGATGTCGGATGAATGATCTTGGCTGAAAGCAGAGAAGATGAGAAAGATATTTATCTGTGTTGTGTTGGCTAACAAGGGCATTCTACTGTGGGCATGATAGGACTTTTTGGATATAACATTGTGAAGAATGGGAATCCCAGAACTCCCCGTTATGCCTATGTGAAACTGACACTAGTGGTCTGGTCTTGGAAGTTAGCCTTGCTATTGAGAAAGGGGTGGATGTATCACACAGTTTCAAATTGTAGAAGGTGTATGTCAAGGTTGTATCCTCTCATTATATGTGTTCAATCTTTATTTGTGCAAATAACCAAATAATCAGAGAAGATGGACCATATGTTGAAGAATGCAGCATCAGGCTTGGTGGAAGATCTTTTAACAACCTGTGATATGCAGATGACACCACCTTGCTTGCTGAAAGCAAAGAGGACTTGAAGCACTTAGTGATGAAGATCAAAGATGACAACCGTCGGTACAGAATGTATCTCAACATAAAGAAGCAAAAGTCTCCTCAGCCGAGAAAGTAACCTCATGAAAAGCAGAGATAAGATTAAAGTTTTACGTTTTACTTGGATCTACAGTCCATGTCAATGGAAGGAGCAGTCAAGAAATCAAACAATACATTGCATTGGGTAAATGTGCTTCAAAGGACCACTTAAAAATAAAAAAAGCAAAGATGTCTCTTTGATAACTAAAGTGTCATGGTGTTTTCAATTGCCCCACATGCATGTAAAAACTGGACAATTTTAAAAGACCATAGATGAATTGATGCTTTTGAATTATGGTGTTAGTGAAGGTGGTTGAATGTGCCATAGACTTCCAGAATAATGAGCAAATGGTGTCTTGGAAGAAGTACAGCCAGATTTCTCCCTGGAAGCAAGAATGGCAAGACTTCAACTTTGGACATATTACCAAGAAGCAGAAGTTCATGGAGAGGAACATCATGTTTGGTAAAATAGAGGGGAAGCAAAAAAGAGGAAGATCTTTGACAAGGTGGATTGATCCAGTGACTGCCACAGTGGGCGCAAACATACGTGGCGACAATTCTAAGAAGGAACACACTGGGCACAGTTTCATTCTGGTATGCATAGGGTCGCTGTGAGTCCCAATAGACTGGACATCACTTTGCCATAATACAGGTACTTCAGTATTCTCTATTGCCACGTGTGGCTCAAAGTTTACCATTTGTACATCCCATGCTCCCAAATGTATGAATGCAGCTCTGGGGTGTGTGTGTGTGTGTGTGTGTGTGTGTGTGTGTGTGTGTGTGTGTGTGTGTGTGTGTAAAACAAGCAACCAATCTCTTTGCCATCAACTCGATGCCAACTCAAAGCATCCCTATCCATAGGACAGGGTAGAACTGCTCACAGGAGTATTTCCTACAATTCACTGGATCTCTCCATTTGGAAGATGTGGAATAGATATCTCAAATTTAGCACATCCTTTTTCTTCTCAGTCATCTCTCCCTCAGCCAGTGTGGCTCCCCTCTTTATGTAATTATCATTGTATGTGCCACTGGCTTAGTTCCTACTCACAGTAACCCTTTTTATCTCTTGACGTGTCAAAAGACGGGTTACATTGGGTCAATCTGCTACATAAGACCTCTTTAGACTATTGCAAAGCAAGGGTGTGACCTTGATTAAGATGTGCCTAAGCCACGGCATGGCGTTTTCCATTGGCTCATCTGCATGTGAAAGTTGTACAGTGACTAAAGAAGACTGAAGAAGAACGGATGCATTTGAATTGTGCTGCTGGAGAAGACTGAAAGCCCCATGGACTGCCCTAAGGACAAACATCCGTCTTAGCAGTAAGGCCAGAGTGCTCCTTAGAGGCATAGATGGCAAGACTTACATGCTTTGGACGTATTGGCAGGAGAGACAGAGCCTGGAGAAGGACATGTTTGGTAAAGTAGAGGGCAGTGAGGGAGAGGAAGGCCGGCACAGGAGATGGATCAACACGGAGATTGCCAAGGGGCTCAAGCATTGGAACTACTGTGAGGATGGCACAGAATCAGGCGGTGTTTGGTTCCGTTGTGCATAAGGCCGCTATAGGCCAGAACTGGCTTGATGGCACCTAACAACAACAGCAAGAACGCAACCTGTACATAATGGTCACGTTCTCTAACTACTCAAGCCAAAAGCCTAGGAATCATCTACCGTTTCTGTCTCCCTCATTTCCTAACCCAGCTCTAACTCCAACCCAAGCCAAAGGCAGCTCTTGCTGTTTTCCTTTCAAAAATACATTCTGAATGTGACTGTTTCACACCCCGCCCACCACTAGACCCTTAGTTATAGCTTCTCACCTAAACCCGGATCTGCCTTCATCACGACTCTCTGTTTCCACACAGCAGTAGGTAAGGTGCAAAGCAGTTCGCTTGTCACTCCTCTGCTCCAGCATCTTGCACTACTGCCCATCGCAGTACGATTAGAATTCCTAACTTTGCTCTCGGGACCTTCCATGACTTCTTCCCTGCTTACCCATCCAGCTTCATCAAAGTCTCCTTTCTCGAATGATCAAAGCTCATGCCGCATCTGAAGGTCTTATCACCTGCTGTGCATTCTTCTTGAGAAACTCGTCACCTAGCTGACTCATCACTCAGGGCTGCTTACAAGTCTTCCCTAAACCGCCAGTCTAAAGTAGAACCCTTGCTGCCTGTAGCTCTTAATCCCTTGTCCTGCTGTATGTCCTCTGTAGCATTTAACACTATCTGAAAGAGATTATTTTCTAACATCTTATTTATATTTTGGCTCCTCATCAGTACATCATTCTCATGAGGGCAAGGAATTTGTTTGCTCTGTATTGCTAGTGCCTAGATAGTATCTGGCAGGAAATTGTTGCTTTCAGTAGTTGAAATTAATAAACGAAGTACTTACTCAGTTCAAAGAGCGAAAACCTTTTTTCTCCCAGAAAATATAAATAAATAAATATGTTACTTGAGAAGATAGAGACTAGAAACTTCTGGTGTTTGAATAAAATTTTGTTTGGATGGAAAATATGTCTTAATATGAATCTGTTTTGCTTCTTTTATTATAGAAAATTTTTCGATGGTCATAAGGAAAAACTGGATACTATATCTACTGTTGAAAAAGAGGAATTCCTGCAGAAGATAAAACAGGTAGGAAGGGAGACATGAGGACTTTTAGTCTAAAACTAGATTGTATTTTAAAATCAATATGTTAAATATAGCTGAGAAGTGTTACATTTTTCAAAAGTAGGTGATGTTGTTGGGTAAGTATTGGACTGCTAAGCACAGGTTGGTGGTTCAGATCCACCAGTTGCTCTAAAGGAGACAATGAGGTTATCTGCCCCCATGTGTATTCACAGCTTCAGAAACCCTGTATAGGATCTCTGTGAGTCAGCATCAATTCAATGGCAGTGAATATAATAGCCATTTGCAGTAATTGACTTAAATTTCCATTTATTCTCAAAATACTTTAAGTGTGTGACAGAACAAATGATGTCATCAAGGTGCATTTTAAAAATAATTTTTCACGTGGGTATGATAGCTTTATATTGGGCATAACTGACTAATGGGCATTTTCTATGTTAATTACTTACCGAAATTAGGACCTTTTTGCTGCTGTGTGGCTTCTACGAAGTACAGAAACCAAGTCTGTTCTTAATAATGTTAGTGAAGTATGTGAGTCCCATTTAGCCCCAGGATGATTTCCTAAACATTTTTTAGACTGGGTTACAAGAATAATCTTACCATAAACATAGATGTAACCCAAAATTTAGCCACAAGATATTCAATGAAGCATTCCTTACAATGGTGAACAATCTCAGGGGAGAGACAGTACCATCAGAACAACACAAACAGAAAGATCAGTATTGTTGTGTTAGGCTGGGCTTTCTTGGGATGTAAAACCAGTTACACACACCTATACAAGTATATATATATATGATATAGAGAGAAATTTATATGAGGAAAATGACTCATCCAGTTGTAGAATTGAGTAAATTCAATCCAGTTTCGAGCCCACCAGTCAGTCACTAAGCTGAAGGCTCCTCTTGGCTCATGTTGCTTCAGGGGAGCCCTGGACGCATGTTGCTCATGAACCAGGATATTGACATTCATGCATCCCATTTCATTTTTAACGACTTTGGATTTTCCTAGATTCGTATTTTGTGCCTTCCCAGTTCCAGTTATGAGCAGCTCTCTTTCCTTCTTATTTTGAGTTGTACCCCAGCAGCAAGTGAAGGAGGGTCCTGGGGCTTTACCCCCACTGACCTTTCCCCACTCGCGCCCTTACAGGCACCTCTCCATTGAGAAGGCGGCACTCACTGCCTTGGTCACGTTTTGAATGGTTTTCAGCCAGAGGGCTTCATCTTCTGGTATGATCTCCAGCACTGTTCACTTGGTCTGTAGTGTCTGGCACTGTCTTGATGCTGTGGGCAAGTGGCTCGTTCCTCTGCAGTAGACAGCCTATTCCTTCTTTGCAGTCTGTTCTTAGTCTGGAAGCTCCGCGGGGTGGGACCTGCTCACTTTGGGTGACCCTCTGGCATTTGACATACCAGTGACATAGCATCACAGCAACACGCAAGCCACCGCAGTACGACAAACCGACAGACAAGTGACGTGTTGTCTTCTCTTCTTCTATCTTGAGCGAACAAACCTTCAAAAGCGGCCCTTAGGTAAATAGAAGGTTCTGCTTTTATTCATGAACTTGCTTCAGATACAAATACTAAATATCAAGATGCTTGACTTCTAGCGTTAGGTACATTATAGTGTCTTCCTTAATTTCTGTTTCTCCCCCACCCCACCCCTAATTCAATCAGGGTGGAGTACCCTAACTTGCACTGGTTTCTAAGAGAAATTTCACCATATTATGATTTTCATATCTATTGTAAATTTTTCTGGAAATTTGGGTGGTCATGTGGAGGAATCTAATTGTCATGCCCAAACCACCTTGCTAAACATCTTCCCTTACTCCATCCTCATCCATCTTTTTGTTCAGAGAAACATTATCACCCAACATCCCATCTCCTCTCATTCTGTTATGAAGCATAGCGTCTCCCTTCCTCTGAGGCCTGCAGCCAACCCTGAAGATCAACAGGCGCATGAAAGGGAGGTGTCTCCCAGATAATGACTTGCACCAATTACATCTTTCTTTTTTGTTGTTGTTCTTGTCATCTGCTCTTACAGCATTAGGAATGGCTTTCTTTATGGGCTAAGTGTACTCTGATTCTTTCATTGCAAGGAGTGAGAAGGCGTATCAAAGATCATAACCTTAACAAGGTTGGTTGGTTGGTTTTAAATGATCTTTCATTGGTCCATTTTCTGCTTGTTTTTTCATTGATTCCCTATTATTATAGGGCTGTTTGGCAGCCTGCAGTTGATAACTCCAAAGTTCTCAGCCACCTCGACAACTATCTCAACAGTTCAGGCACCTGAACCTGCTTGACTGACTTGATCAACCAGCGTCCCTTTGCCAAGTTCCCTAAGTACCTTTCAGTGATGACCACTTCAAAGATGCAGGGTATTAACTCACTTCTTATTTCTGACATAGCAGATACTGTCAACTCTAGGTCACATCCAATCATATCCTCATGGAAAATTTCAGTGATGACATTTAAATTCCATTCTAATTAAAAAAAACAATGTCTTTTTATTGTGAAATACTACTCAATGACAGAACAGTACATAAACTCTAAATACGTAATAGTTATATCCATGTCTATCCCACACTGTGCTTGAGCTTTTCACTCTATTAATAGTTTCTTTTGAGGAATTTAATTTACTAACTAATTTAATAAGCTCCAATTTATTTAGGTTATTTTATATTTTAATTGGCAATTTTATTCAATACCTTTTCAAATCCGCTTTGGTACTCTTAATTGTTACCAATTCCCGGCCACGTTGACATAGATACTCAAGGCAAAAGAGCTTTTGAGGGCTAGATTTTTCACTTTGGGTTCTTGCTTTAGAATGAGGCCTAGTTGGTCCTCATTATCTTGTTAGTTCTTCAACTTTTAATAAGATACTTTTTAACATCCAACTATTTTCATGGTCTTATATCTAGAAGACGATGTAGAATTACCCAGCCCATCTAATTTTAGGTTTCCAGCGAAAGCGAATTTGCTTATCTAATCTGAATCAATGCAGTGGAGAGATGCAAGCAAAAATGTCTTATCTCATTTAGAACCCTGATTAGTATGATTTTTGTCCCTAAATTGAAACATTTAACACGAAGCAATCATAGCACCTAATTAACGAAGCTTTGAGCAAGAGTTTCTGTTGATACTCTATTCCCCACCCCCACCCCCCGTTGACTTTATGTTCTAGGGAAAGCTCAGATAGATCTTATTGAATATGTTACAGTTTATTGATCTGCTTTCTTATTGTAATTTGGATTATCATTCAGTGGGTGTTACTACTTTTCCACATTGTTGTCACAACTGTGTTCTCAGCAACATACTCGTACGATAGAGAGTTGCCAACTGACACTGAGTTTCCTCAAAGGATTTGGAATCAAGTCCTCTTACTCGGTATTCTTGTTTATCTCTTTAGATGGCTGAAAATCTGCACAAAGCTCGTGGAGAGAATAAAGAGCTACAAGACAAGCTAGTTACTCTTGCCAGACAATATCAGCTGGTCCTCAGTGAGGAGGATGAATTTCTTTACAGGAAACGAAAGATCAAGGATGAGTATGTTTCCCCATCCATGATCCATATACACGTATGTAAATCAACATAGGTGTGCTGTCCTTATTCAAATTCTCCAACAATAAGATATTCTTCTGCCAACAGTCAGTAAATGCAAACACATTTGCCTCTTTTAGGTAAATAGTACTAAATCTGAATCAGATCAAATCTATAATAACCAATGTGGTAGTTAGAGAATCTAGTGTCAATTTGGGACTTGAGAGGATTAAAAGCAAAGGGGTGGTGTCTAGTCTGTCAATCAGGTCACAGCCAATGTGGCCTCTGTGTGGGCATGTCCTTCTCCTGAAAATTCTGGGAACTCCTGTCTTTCCTCCTTGGAGACAGAAGACACTCTCTCAGCTACAACCTGGGAGACGTTGTAGTTGACAAGACACATGGAACTACACTAGTGCCGTGAACTGGAGAAGCTATGTGGGGACCCTTGCCAGCGCTGAGATGCTTACAATGCCTCTGGAAACACAAGACTTCCCACCCACTGGCTTGTGATCTTCCTGCATTCAGCATCATTGCATGTGTTTGTGAGTCTGAAGAGGGCTTTATGGATTGGTATCAGACATATAGTCTAATATAGAACTTATGGACTTGATCTGGACTGTGCTGGGATGTTTTCTCAATATTCAACTGCTCTTGTATATAAACCTCTTTCTTATGCACATGTGAGTGTCTATGGATTTGTTTCCATAGTCTACCCAGACTAACACAATCAACTGCATAATTTTAAATGAAATTTTATTGTGTCTTCAGTGAAAGTTTACACAGTAAATTAGGCTTTCATTGAACAATTTCTGTATAACTTTTTCAACGACATTGGTTACTGTGTTTTTAATCCAAGAGAAAGGAAAAATTAAGAAAAAATATATAACAGATTAAAAATGAGTTTAAAGGGAAAACAAAGGATAAGATGTTAAATTTTAAGCTAATTGTATCTGCATTTCTTCACTTTCTGATGTACTCTGTCTATGGGTAGGGCTTTTAACCTCCATGGACTATGGTCTGACGATTGTAATTGTGCATCTACCATATTGTACCCTTCCTCGACTCCTGAACTGTGACTGAATACCTGGCACCAAGATAGTCATACATTACTAAATATGTATGAAACCGATCTTCTCAGTTTTCCTTAGAAACTGGCTCTGGACTAACCTTGTCCTGAGTGAGATCTTGTGGCAATTCAAAGGGGCTCATCTTTAGTGGATCGTCGTCAGGCAAGATGAGTGATAAGTCAGACTTGTCTGAAGTGAAATTTGACAAGTCAAAACTGAAGAAAACTAATATTGAAGAAAAAAAACCTGTCCCCTCAAATGCAATTATTCAACAAGAGAAAGAATGTATTCAACCATCATCAACTAGGATGTTTTTCCAGGAGCAAATTTCAACATTGCTTGAGTGTTGTCTTAGTTTTACAGGCTTCATTTTGTAAACCTGTGTGTTTGTAGGGATTTCAGGAATCTTCTGGTGTCTTCTCATCAACACTCTGGTCCACCGTCTTATTTTTAAAACTTCACATTGGTGTGTAAATCCCACAAGACGATGCCATCAGTGATCCACCATTTAAGACCTTTGTGTGTGGTCTTTTAACTCTCCCCAATAGATACCTCCATTACCCCCAAATCTTCATGAAACTGTGTGCTTTTCCAGCTTCCCACCATTTATTTTCATTTCTAATGTAGAACTAAAATAATCGTTAAAAAATTAAATTAAAAAAGAAACTGGCCCTTCGCCTGGTTTCTGAGAGATAGGTTTAGTCATCGATACAATCCCCTAAACCAGAGAGGGGGGCATGATTCAAAGAAATCCTCTTTCATTACCCATTGGACCTCAAAACATTTCTCACAACTGTCTTAATCGTGAGTTTTTAGTTTCTGAGAAGGGCTAAGCCTGAGTTCAATCAGCTGCCTTTATTAGAAGTTCTTGATTTCTCACCTTTAACACAAATGTTAAATAATATGAGGAATTATCTATGACTTCACAGATTTAATCCTTACAACTAGATGAGAGGTAGCAATTATAAACCCCATTTTATAGGCAAACCCACAACTGAAGCCTCTTATTCAAAGTCACACTGCTGTAAGAGAGACGGCGACTGTGCAAACTGGATCGATTCCATCACCTTCCCCTAAAGGTCCTAAGAGGGTGGATAAAACGTGTTAGAAACACTTGCCCACACAGAGGGATTGGACACTAAAGCTGTTCTTTTTGTTCTTATTGTTTTGTGGGGCCTGCTTAGTGAATGTCCTTTCCATAGTTTGGAAGTCTTCATACATTTTATAAAAATTCTATGCGTAAGTTTAGATTTAACACTCATTAGGGGACATTGTTATTTATTTATTTGTCTATCTATCTATCTATTTGTTTATTTATTTATTTATTTGGGCAGGTGACTGAACTGGGCTTTCCAAGCTACTTTTTAAGTTCTCATATGTGATTACGTATCTTAGCATCTTGAGGAATTGTCACTGCCACTAC
Organism: Tenrec ecaudatus; assembly: GCF_050624435.1. Classification (NCBI taxonomy): domain Eukaryota; kingdom Metazoa; phylum Chordata; class Mammalia; order Afrosoricida; family Tenrecidae; genus Tenrec; species Tenrec ecaudatus. Next base: position 45,503,048 of record NC_134543.1, read on the forward strand.
TTGAGATCTGGTGACTCTCTTGTCTCCTGCCCTCCCACAGAAATGAGAGACAACTGGAATTCATTTCTCAGAAGGATAACTTCTTAGCGCAAAGAAGAGTCGACATCAAAAACATGGAAGAAGGACTTATCACACTGCAAGAACTTCATCGGTATGTTTGTAGTCTTTGGAATGTTTCATTTTTGTTCTTCTCTGCCTATATCTCTCAATAAATGATAACAATAACTCAAACTAAATTCACCAGCAAGTCCACACCAAGTCATAACAACTGTGTAGAACAAAGAACAATTGCTCCATAGAGTTGCTGATATTGCAAATCTTCACAGAAGCGGATAACCTCATCTTTCTTCTGAGAATCAGGTGGTATTATTTAATATTTTCCATTAATATTTTAAAACTCTTTCTTATAATCTAGTTTTGTGTACCTCTTTTAATTGTTCTTATTTAAGTATCAACTGTATGCAATAATAAACTACCTTTCAGTAGGTGTATCTTTTTTATACTTAAAATGGTCATTGGGGCAGCAATCGGTTGTTAAATTAGTTGCACCTCCCAATTTGAACAAACGTCCGCATCATTATCAACCAAGGGACTGCAGTGGCCAAGGATTGAATTTTCCTAGACTCCACAATCACTTAATGTGCATGCGGAAGTTGGACATGGCGGGGTTTTATGTCTGCTCTCCAGTTGGAGCAATAATGTCACCCCACAGGGAGATACACGATTTGCACTATTGAAAAGACCAACTTTGTCTAAGTAAGATCCTGACAAACATCTGGAGACATAGCCACAAAGGTCTGGTGTACAGTTCTTCGTGCGGCTGACTTTGTAGGGTTAAGTATAAACAGCTTTTTCTCAGGGCAGCTTCAGAAAGAAAACTCCCAACTCCTCCCTGTGAAAGACAGCTGCAAAGGAAAGCCACACCCCCTGCTCTGTGGTCCATGCTGACTCAAAGGGATCCCATAGTGGGTCCCCAAGCCTTTGTAAACCTTTATGGAAGACAGCTCCTCCTCCTCCCTCCCTCCTCCCCCTCTTCCTCCTCCGCCTCCTTCTTCTTCTTCTTTCCCCTGAGAAGCAACTGGTGGATTTGAACCACTGAAATTTAGGTTACCCAACTTTCCACTGGGACTGTTTTTTATAAAATGAAAATCAGATTGAATACAAATATTTTTCCAGAAGAATCATGCAAAGTGGGTGGTACATCATAGTGTTGTCACTGGTGTCTTCACCAGGAAGTAGTTAGATTTGTGACTCGATGTTAGTATTTACTTAGAATGTTTTAGCTGATTGTTGCTTTCTTCACTTAAACAGCTTCAATACTGTGGGTTACATTCAATATGTTGTTTGCAAGCCAAGTAAATCAGGTTGGGGCATAGAGAACTTTGGAGACTCAGTGGGTGGGGATCTTTGATTTATTATGGTGGAAACTGGGAGCCTGTGTGATTTCAAATAGAGAAAGAAACTAGGAGCACAGCTTTATTTCTGGTTCATTTAACAGTGGTTCATATTGTACATTTCTTCTATGCATATTTCTGTCTTTCGAAAAACTAACTGTAGCATTTCATGTATTTCTGTGCTTAAAACTTATTTACGTACTTATTTCCTTAACAGCGAAAATAAAAGGAAGGGCAGATAAAAAAATAAGTGTCTCCAATGCTTCTGTTAGAATCTTCACATCTTTCCATCCATTCTCTAGCAACAAAACCTTTTGTCCTTAATATCTACTCTCCCCTCGTTCAAGAATCTATCTTGGCTTCTTGAGTGAGATGCTGTGTGGAATCAGAACTCAGTCCAGCAAGAGCCCCTCAACAACTTGCTGGCTGTGATCCCAGCAGTAACCTGGGGTTGCCTTCCCTTCACGTCTTCCATGTGTAGAAGCCTACCCTGTGACACAGCACAACCGGGTCTTTAGAAATGATCCTGCTCTTTTCTGGCTAAGATTGCTCCTATATTCTGCAGCCCACCTTTCTCCCTCCAATTAAAACATTCACCCACAGAAGCCATCCACAGTTGCCTCTACCGAACCCATTCTCTGTGCTGGGATATCCACCTTGATGTTTTGGGGATCAACTTGTACCCAAACAGAAGGTTAACAGTCTCTCTGTTAGCCTGACATGAAGTACTTAGTTATTTCACACGGTTTGTTTTGTTTTCCAGTTGGACTGAAGCTTTATTGAGAAGGAGAATTATACCTACAGGGTCTTTTATATATTCTAACAGCTCCTACAAATGCAAAATTTGAATATATTTTTCTTGTTTCTAGAGCAATACAGGAAGTATACCGGAAACAAATAAAAGTCATGGGCGATAATATAGAAAGAGAAAATCAGAGAAGGTAAGGGGGAAAGTGCTGCGAGTCATAGGTCTTAGTGAACAGTCCCTCAACTGTGGGGGTGAAAAAGAATGAGTTATGAGGTTCTAAATAAATTATTTTCCTAAATTAAATTGTGTGAGTCCTCTTGGGTTTACATGTCCTTATTATTTTGATGTTTTGGCATTGAACCAAACCAAATTTTTTCCATTTTAATTCCATGTAGCCACCAAAGAGGACAATTTTGAACATTTAGAGATGCCTGTGGCTCATTCAGGCTTAGATGTGAACTAATGGAGCAGCTGTTATGTGTGATATAGTGACAGAGAGAATGGTTAAATATCACGAGTATATACCCTTCCAAACTGGAATTTTATTTTCAAAGCTACATATTTAATATTTTTAATAAAACAATCTTATCACCTTCAAAGTACTCTCCACTGCACTTAATACATTTGTCAAATCTGCGATTCCATTCTTGGAAACATTTTTCAAACTCATCTGTTTGGATGGCTGACAGCACCTCTCAAATCGCTGTTCTTTCAGGTTCCTCTGCCTTCTCAGAAACAAAAAGAAGTCACACAGGGCAAGGTCAGGTGAATCAGGTGCATGGGGCAAGAGAATCATGCGGTTTTTTTGCCAAAAAGTGGTGCACTGAGATGGCTGTGTGAGCCAATGTTTTGTTGTGGTGGCAAAACCAGTCCCCCATCTGCCATAAATCAGATCTTTTAATATATTTTTAGAATCAGACCTTTTTAGTCTCACACTATTAAGCAATCATTTCAGAACCTCTAAATAGAAAACTTGATTAACAGTTTGTCCTGGTGGAACAAACTCCAAATGCAATATCCCCCTCACATTAAAAAAAAATCATCCTCATGATCTTCTATTTCATTTGATTAGCTTTTTATTGGACAAGGTGACCATGGCATCTTCCATTGACTTGACGGATATTTGCTTTTGGGTCATAAGAACAGCACCATCTCTCGTCACCAGTAATGACCTTAGGGGAAAAGTCTGGGTCGCTTCGTATCTGCTCTTTCAAAGCACAGCATGTTTTCTACTCTTTTTCCTGGTTAGTCAGAACCAGAGGCACAAATTTCAAGGTGACCGTTCTTGTTCCCGAATCTTCTATTAAAATCTGCTGACACGAGCTCTAGATAGTCCAGATAACTCCCCCATCTCTTCACTGGTCCAAAGTCAGTCTTTGAGCACAGTGCATGAATGAGGTTCATCATCAATCGACATTTCACCTTTTTTGAAACAAGGAAACCACTTGTACACTTGAGTTTCCTAGATTCATACTTTGTATAGTCCACATTTTGACTACTAATGGATATTTGCAGTTATTGATTTCCATTTTGAGCCATACCCCATCAGTAAATGAAGGTCCCCAAAGCTCCCCTCCATCCACACCATTATGGTTGACTCTACTTGGAGGAAGCAGCTCTACAAGAGGCTCATCTCTGGCCCAATATCCGACGATGATTTCCTGTTAGTCTTAAGGTTTTCAGGGGCTAATCTCTTAGAAGTGGACAACCTATTTCTTCTATGTAGTCCTTCTTAGTCTGGAAGCTCTGCTGCAGCCTCTTCACCATGGCTGACCCTGCTGGCACTTGAAATGGCGGTGGTACAGCGTCCAGCGTCACCACAGTAAACCTAACGGACAAAGAAGTGGTGAAAGTGATAGCAGTACCTATCTTCTAAGGTTGCTGGAAATAGCAAGGACGTATGACTCAGATAAAGTATTTATATCCGTGACAGCGACTCCAATGGCAATGTTTTACCATTCTCCAATGATCATGTATTTTACTGTTCTCCAGTTATGTACCCTTTCTTCTTGTTGTTAGGGTACAGAGAAAAGTTCTAGAACCCAGAAGATTGGAATCTCTTATTAGTACTACTAAGAGTAACTTAGTTGTTATTTTTGCCTGGGCATCTTCTTATTCCATGTACCGCTAAGCCTTCCCTAAGTCAGTCCTTTGCTTAAATGTGGAGAGCTGCCCAGTGTGGTTTGTCTATTCCGCTTCATCGGATGTAGAGACTCACTTCTTACTCTGAGGCAATTGATAGCAACTGTATTGAGGCAGTTGACATTTTGTCTGACTTGTGTTTTCGGTTGATGTGCATGGCCTGCATCTCTAAGAGCACAAACAAATTTTGCACAATCATAGTAGGACCTGTTTTCCTTTGAACCCCTTCACCGTTTCAGTAAAGCACCATGTCAATTTAATAATATTTATTTTGTTCTATTCTCAAGTATTATAACTCAGTGGAAAATTGCTTGTTTGCTAAAGACACATTCCCGCTGGAAGAGCAACACAAAGACTGAAATTCAAGAAATCAAGAATAAAATCGAGAAGACGCAAATAAGAAAAATATACCTGTATGAAGAGGTGAGGGCACAAGGAAACTCAGACCGAGTTCGCGGCATCGCGGTGCAGTAATTCTCCTTGGGTTTCTCATTAAACGTTAGCGTATGAGAAGTGTTTTCTTTTCTGCCGACTTCATATTTAGAGAGAATTATTTAATTCCCTTAAGACATGCATCTATTTTCTGTATATTAACTATGGGCATTTAGCAGGTGAAACGGCAATTTTCTTCAGAGTATACATTTGAAACATGCAACCAGAAACTTATTTGAGATTAGTCTTTATAAAAACATATCTCTAAAAATGTGAGCCCAACCTCTTGTGGTTATGCGCTGCCTCTTCTTCATCCGCCACTTCTCCCATCAACAAGGCCATATTTACAGATACGATTTGATGAGCAATTTAATCTACAGAGAAAAAATTGCTCTCAATGGCTTCTGAGAAAATATCATGTGAAGTCAGAGACATGTCTCATGCAAATCTAAAGGTGGAAATATAAAGTGGAACTCGACAAGAGAAATGAGAGATCCTCATTTTCCCTCTAATTAGACCAACACCAGACAAAAAGAGATCGATGAATTTCTGGCACAGATTGAAAAACTTACAGAGGAATTAAAGCAAGAGGAGGAGGAATTCATTAGCACAGAGAAGCAGTTAATTGAAGAGATCAACATTTATGAGGTAAGCTTTGCTTACATCCAAGAGTAATTTTAAATGGCTGTGTGTGGGGGAAGGGAACTCACTGGTATTTGAAGCTATTCTAATTAGTTAATTATAAAGATTATAATATCCTTCAGAATCTTTCAATGCACCTAATTTACAAACCTCAAACCTGTTGCTGTCCAGTTGATTCCAACTCATCATAACCCAATAGGACAGAGCCGAACTGCTCATATGATTTCTGAGGTTGTAATCCTCACAAATGGAGGGGCCTGGTAGCGTGGTGGTTAATTGCTCAGATACTAACCGGAACATGGATGACTTGAACCCACAAGCTGCTCAAGAGGAGAAACACGTGGCAGTCTTCTTCCATAAAATGTTCAGTCTTAGAAAACCCATGGGGTAGTTCTCCTCTGTCCTGTAGGGTCACTGAGTTGTAGTGACTTGAGGACACATCTTGGATGAACTTTATGGTTGTGTCACCTAGACACATGATAAAAGTGAACTACCAACTATATTAAGGAAATCTGGTGGCAGTGTAGGGTAAGTGTGAGACTACTAACCACAAGGTCAGCACTTCAAGGGAGAAAGATGAGGTTCTCTGCTCTCGTATAAATTTACTACATCTTCTTCCAGAATGATCCTTATAAGAGAGGGTGTCAAAACTCTGTCTCATGTATTTCGGACATGCTATCAGGAGAGGTTAGTCCATGGGAAAGGACCTCATGCTTAGTAAGGAGAGGGTAAATGAAAAAGAGGAAGACCAGAAAGAGGGGAGGGACAGTGGCTGCAGCAAATGGACTCAAACCCAACCACCGTGAGGACAACCCAGGCCTGGGCAGTGTTTCAGTCTATTATACATGGGGTCATTATGTGTTGGAGGCACCTAACGAGAACAAGGGTCTAGAGCAGTGCCTAAGAATGAATGAATGAACAAATGAATGAATGAATACATCCCATGAATACATTCAGCCAAGTGATGATGATTGAAGTAGTTTCCAAACTAAATCCCACTCTTGTTATCTATCTTAGCATTTCTCTGGCAAAATGAGCATTTATAGAACCCAAGAAATATTCAAGCCTAAACCCGTATTTTTTCCCAGCTGATAGTGTGAATTATATTAACATTTTTGGGTTTAATTTAATAAATGAAAATGATTGTAAAAAATAAAAAGATTTACAGCCTCAGAAACCCTCTACAGGATCGCTGTAGTCAGACTTGACTCGATGGCAGTGGACTTGGTTGGAGGCCAGCTGGACCATCAGGCCCTGTTGCTGTCTTATCATTGTCACGATGACCCCTGACTGGTGAATGCATCTCCACTGGGAGAATAAGAAGAAAAGAAACTAACTCATTGCCATCAAGTCGATGCCAACCCATCATGACCCTGCAGGACAGGGTAGAACAGCTCTTATGAGTTTCTGAGATTGTAATTCTTTTTTTTTATTAATAAATCATTTTATTGGGGACTCTTACAGCTCCTATAACAATCCATATATCAATTGTATCAGACAGACACATTTGTACATATGTTGCCATCATCATTTTCAACACATTTTCTCTCTGCTTGAGCCCTTGATATCAGCTCCTCTTTTTTCTCTCCCTCCCCCATGGATCCCCAATAAATTATAAATTATTATCATTTTCATATCTTACACAATCCGCTGTCTCCCTTTGCCCATGTTTCTATTGTTCGGTCCCTGGGGTGGTAGAGGTGGGTTTAATACATCTATCATTGTAGTCAATTCCCTGTTTCGCCCACTTCTCCCCCCTCTTTCCCCCACCCTCATGGTATTGCTACTCCCATTATTGTTCCTGCAAGGGTTATCTGTTCTGGATTCCATGTGTCGAGAGTTTGTATCTGTACCAACGTACGTGCTCTGGTCTAGCTGGATTTGTAAGATAGAACTGGGGTCGTGATAGTGGTGGGGAGGAAGCATTAAAGAACTAGAGGGATGTCGAGTGTTCCGTCGGTGCTATACTGCACCCTGGCTGACTCACTCCTTCCGTTTGACCCTTCTGTGAGGGAATGTCCAATCACCTACAGGTAGGCTTTGGGTCTCCACTCTGACCCCCACCATCTGCATCGATGTATTTGTTTGTTTAGGGCATTCTGATGTCTGATAACTGATCCCTTCCACACCTCATGATCACACAGGCTGGTGTGCTTCTTCCATGTGGGCTCTGTTGCTTTCCTGCTAGCTGGCTGCTTGCTTAGTAAGATTGTAACTCTTTATGGAAGTAGAAGCCCCATCTTCCTCCCATGGAGTAGCTGATGGTTTCAAACTGTGTACCTTGCAATTTTCAGTCCAACACGTACCACTGCGTTGATGGTGGCCCTTTTCAGAGGATGTCACCTTTGCAGCCACCTGGAAGATGTGCTCAAGAGCTGTTGATTTCGATTTGTGCCAAGGCTTCAGAATCAGGGAGACTATCACACTCACCGGGCAGGTCTCTTTCTTGTGTGTCTGAGTAGAGATCTAGTCTCTGTCTCCTGTGTTAACGCCTTCCAGACGTTAACAATGCTTCCTGTGGGAGCATTGTTCCATGATCCTGCCTTACTAGCACGTCTTTAAATTATGAGTGTATGTAACTTGGATAAAATGAAAATTTTCCAAGAGCTAACTGGGTCAAGTGTGGCCTACTCAAGTCTTGTGAGCCTGCCTATGTAGTTGAGAAAGTTCCAAAAGTGCATATTACGCAAGAGAGACATTGACTTCTCTTTCCAGGATAAGTGGTCCATGGCTGACAGGTGGCTCTGTCATCCTCAGATTGTAGCTGTCATCTTGGAGACCAAGTGGTAGCTTGTTTTCTTATCATCTGCCAGTGAGGAGAAGGAGGAGGAGGCAAAGGGCGCCCCTACCCATTCCTGCTGCAGGGCAGCACCCACCACTTGTGTTCATAAACACACTGGGTTCTCCCAGCTGCCAGGGAGACCCAGAGGGGAACCTCTAGCTGGCTGCCATGCCCTTGGCTAAAACTCAGGAATTCTAGCTTGAAAAAAGGGACCAGGGATGTAGAATATCCACAGTGACTCTGTTGTAGTCACTTTGTAGAACACGCCCTGATGTCTGTCTATTCCATTTGAAACTGAATAAAGCTTGAACTGATAAAGTATGCAGATACCTTCCTGTTTTGCTTTAGGTACTTTTTACTCCTTTATTGTGACATCATGCCCAATTGTTTCTACCCTTATTTCTTCTTTGCACCTGTGTCCCTTATTTGCACCTGTATCTCTTAGAACTTGTGCATATTCTGTTTTCCATCCTGGTTTTTTTTTTTTTTTTACATAACATAAGATCTACCAGAGGCAATTCTCTCAAATAGGTTTTGGGGTCTGCAATATATAGTAGCATCAGTAACATAATAATTTTGGAATTATGTAGAGTTGCAAGGATCTTTGGTGAGCCAAGTAAGCCTACTCTCCTTACTTAGAGACTGTTAGTGAATTATTGAGGCAGCCAGTGCATCTGTATGAGCCACCGAGCATGTGCCAGATGAAGTCCTTGAGTGCTGTGAATGGCTACGTAGTTGACTATAAACCCAAAGACTGCAGTTCAAGTACACACAGGTGCTTTGCAAGAAAGGCCGGCCAAGCCACTTCCATAAAATCAAGAACACGATTCTTCCCTGACACACATGGACTTGCCATGAATCAGAATCAACCCACTAGATGTTTTGTTGATGTGCCGGATATCTTTCTACACACCTCGGGATAGGCGAAAAAGACCGAGCGTGCTTGCCCCTCAAATAACTTTGTTCTTCTGCACAGGATTTTGTAAATTCTAAACAAAAACAACAAAGCCCCTCACAATTTTATTTTCTTTAAAGGATCAATTTGTTAAGGAAGCGCAAATCAACAGAGAGAAGGAAGACGAGCTACAAATTGAGTACCGTCCACAACTGTATGTGGCAGAAGAAATGTATTTGGTAAAATGCAAAAGGTTTCAAGAACTGGTCAATATTATTACAGGTAGGTATTAAGTAATTAAGGAGCCCTGTGGCAGAGTGGCTACCAATCCAGCTGCGACCTGCAAGGCAAACAGTTCAAAACCAGTAGCAGCTACATGAGAGGCGGGCTGGGGCTTTGCAGTGTGTTACAGGTAGTCTCGGGAGCTCGCGGGGCATCTCCAGCTTGTCCTGCAGGGTCACTTGCGTCAGTATCAACTGGATGGCAGTGAGGTTGGTTTGGGGTTTATGACATCGCTAGTAATTGATTTAAATCCCAAGTGAGGAGTTTCCAGCTGCCTTCTGATCCAAAGCTGGCCATCACTCTACTAGCCAAAGGTGAAATTCATCTAAAATTTCCCACTACCTGTCACCTTTAATATTTTCATTGCATATTAATTTCGTCTCTTCTATGGTGCCATCTTATTATTGTCATTGTCAACTCTTTTGACCTCCTCTTGGAAAATATCTGCTGAAAAGTGTGAGTGGATCAACAATTTTACCTTCTTTCTCTCCAGATTGGGTTAAAGGCAGAGCAAAGAAACTCTTATGTGCTACCATATGAAGCTTTCATTTTTAAAAATTTCTTACTGTGAATTTTTGAATTAAATTCCAACTTCCAATCATGAGATTAATCCTTCACTAAGTAAATGCTCCCTGAAGTTTTTTTCATTAGCCTACCACTAATGCCGAAGTAGGTAAGAGCTTGTCTCAGAGCTGGGGGCTACAGTAGAGGTGTTGCTATGTCTCTGAAAATGTGCGCATTTTGTATTCTATTCCATAGCATAACTATATGTATGTTTGATATAAAAATAATGATTTCCCCTAGGAGATCTTTTGAGTAAATCGACCATCCTCCAGAAAAATGTGACTATCCAATTCTTGTCTGTACCCAAGACCCAAAGACCTAGAATTGTCATAAAGGTTTGAGCCTTGCTCAGCAGCTGGGAAATTGGAGGATCAGTATGCAAGGAGTCTCTTACAGGACTTAAAGCAGGAACTTCTAGACCTTCTGTCTTCCAAAAGACGAAAGAAGTAACACATGAATTTGAAGACTAGTACCTGACGTTACAGAAAGAATAAAGAAATTCTAGAACAAGAACAGAGATGGCCGCTGACTAGCAAAGATAAATATGGGGCAGAAATTAAAACTGCGAGTGCCAAAACGAGAAAGGCATTTGAGAACTCAATATATTCAAAAGTGAGATGCACAAACATTCAAAGGTGAAGAGGGATTTTTGCCAAGGGTGGTGGATTTTTAAGAATATAAAAATATTATAAGTGTAAGTACCTGGGCATTCTGTCTAAATCTCATGCCTTAGTTGATTTTTGGCTTTTTGTCAGATTTATACTTAGATTGATTTTATTGGGCTTCAGCTACTTAGGTCTTCTTGTCTCAGTGTTCTACATTTGCAACTTTTCCTCCGACCCCTTCTTATACTAGATAGAGGCTGTGAGAAACACAGGAGTATGAAAGCAAGCAATGTATCATTTCTTGATTTTCACAGGTATAGAAAAGAGAGAAGATCCTTTAAAAAGCACAGAGAAGGAAAGAGAACATCAGAGCGATGTTCTTCAGAAAATAGAAAAACTCACAGTTGCTACACTCATTCCTCGCTTTAATGATCAACCCAGTTTAAATTGATTTATACCCAATGTCCAACTTTCTGGTGAGGTTCAAATGAGGAAATGTGAGGTTCTGAGAGTGTCAGGGTGGTGTGCATCGAGGAAAGAAGATAGAAGTTGCTGTTAGCTGCCTGATGGGCATCCATGTGCTGAATCCTCCTCTAGCATACTGAGAGTCCTCTTCAGTCTTCCTTATGGAATGTCCAACTTCCACAAGCACAGAAAGCAATGGAAAATAGTAGGCCTTGTGCCATGTGCTCCTCAGTGCTCAAAGTACTGCTTGTTTGCCAACACTTTAAAGAGGTCATGTCTAGCAGATTTGCCCAATGCAATCTGCCCTTTGATCTCTTGACTGCTGTTTTCATGAGCATTAATTGTGGATCCAAGCAGGACACAATCGTTGACAACTTCCACCTTTTCTATTTATCATGATGTTACCTGTTGGTCTAGTCGTGAGGATTTGGATTTTCTTTACATTAAATTGTAATCCATATCGAAGGCTACCATTCTTGATTTCCATCAGCAAGTGCTTCCATTTCTCCTCAGTCTCAGCAAGCGAGGTTCTGTCATCTGCATGATGACCCTCACTAACCCATAGTGCTATGGGGGATAACGCTGGAGACACAGTGCAGGAATTGCACCCGATCTGAGGGCATGCAACAGAACAGCAAGGAAGTCCCCAGGGAATATCAAAAGTAGACTTTGGGGCCAGGGTATGGCACCCCATCATACTCAACCGGGAAAACAGTCTTAAAGGTCAACAAGCAGATCTTGAACTATTTATAGCCTCTTTTTTTTTTTTCGGTTGTTGGTTTTGTGTTGGTCTTTTGTTGCTTTGTTTTTCCCTTCTTGTTTTTGTGCATATTATTATCTCTGCAGGTCTATCTAGGTAAGATAAGTGGGATAAACAATCTGGAGGAGAAAACAACAGGTTCAACGGTTCCAGGGGGACATAGGAGAGAGGAAGGAGAGGGAAAGGAAGTGGGTATTTTCAAACCCATGGACAAGGGTACAACAAGTGATTTAAAAATTGATGGTGAGGAGGGTGTAGAGAGGCCTGGCAGGGCTTGATCAAGGTCAATGTAACTGAATCACTGAAACTCAAATGAAGGCTGAGCATGATAGTGGGACAAGAGGAAAGTAAAAGGAAATAGAGGAAAGAACTAGGAGGCAAAGGGCATTTATAGAGGTCTAAATGCAGGCATGTACATATGTAAATATATTTATATGTGATGGGGAAATAGATCTATGTACATATATTTATAGGTTTAGTATTAAGGTAGCAGCTGGACATTGGGTATCTACTAGAGTACCCCCTCAATACTAGAACACTTTGTTCTCTTAACCTGACATTCCATGATGCTCACCTTCCAGACATGATTGCTGAAGACAAAGTGGGTGCATAAGTAAATGTGGTGAAGAAAGCCGATGGTGTCCAGCTATCAAAAGATATGGCATCTGGGGTCTTAAAGGCTTGAAGATAAACAAGTGGCCATCTACTGAGAATCAACAAAGCCTGCATGGAAGAAGCATACCAGCCTGTGTGATCACAAGGTGTTGATAGGATTAGGTATCAGACATCAAAGACCCCAAACAAAATACCATATCATTGTGAATGAGGGGAAGTACAGAATGCAGACCCAAAGCCCATCTGTAGGCAATTGGACATCTCCTTACAGAAGGGTCACAAGGACGAAATGAGCCAGTCAGGGTGCAGTATAGCACCGATGAAACATACAACTTTCCTCTACTTCTTTAATGCTTCCTTCCCCCTGCCACTACCATGACCCCAATTTTACCTCACAAATCTGGCTAGACCAGAGCATGTACATAGGTACAGATAAGAGCTGGAAACACAGGGTATCAAGGACAGACCAACCCTCCAGGACCAATATTGAGAGTAGCCATACCAGGAGGGTAAGGGGAAAGTGGGTGGAGAAAGGGGAACTGATCACAATGATCTATATATAAACCCTTCCCAGGGGGATGGACAACAGAAAAGTGGGTGAAGGGAAGCATCGGTCAGTGTAAGACATGAAAAAATAATGTATAAATTATCAAGGATTCATGAGGGAGGGAGAGTGGGGGAGGGAGGGGAAAAATGAGACGCTGATACCAAGGAATCAAATAGAAAGAAATGTTTTGAAAATGATGATGGCAACAAATGTACAAATGTGTTTGACATGATGAATGTGTCGATTGTGATAAGAGTTGTACGAGCCCCAATCAAATGATTTTTTAAAAAGCCTTTCTTTAATCCTGATTCAGTTTGCTTCTTCATATAGTGCAGCTTCCATGATTCTTTGCTCAGCACGCAGATTGAGTCAGTGTGGTGATAGGACAGATGCTGACTCACCTCTTTCCTAATTGTAACCCATGCAGTCCTCTCCTGTTCTAGTTCCATAACGACCTCTTGATCCAGGTTCAGGTTTCCTGTGAGCACAGTGACGTGTTCTGGAATCCCCATTCTTCTCAAGCCCATCCATGATTTCGATTGTGAATGTTAGTTATGATCCACACTGTCAAAACCTTTGTGTCGGCAATAAAACAAAAGTAAACATCTTTCTGCTTTAAGCCAAGAACCATCTAACATCAGCAATGATAGTCCTTACTCCATTGTTCTCTTCTGAATCTGGTCTTAATTCCTGACAGCTCCCTGTCAATGTACTGCTGCAACCATTGCTGGGTGATCTTCAGCACAATTTTGCTTGCACATGTTATCAACTATTTTTCTATAATTTATGCATTCCATTGAGTCATCTTTCCTCAGAATCGGGACAAATATTGATCTCTTCCAGTCAGTTGTCCAGGTAGCAATCTTACAAATTTCTTGGCAGAGGCAAGCTGGTGATTCCAGTGCTTCATCATCTTGCTGTAACATTTTAATTGGCATTCCTTCACACCGTGGCTCCTTGTTTTGTGACTAATCCGTTCGGTACAGCCTCATGTGCATGTGGAAAGTGGCCATTGAATAAGGAAGATCCAAGAATTGGTTTGGCAAAGAATATTGAAAGTGACATGGACTGTCAGAGAACAATCTGTCCTGGAAGAAGTGTAGCCAGAATGCTCCTTTGAAGAAACGATGGCAAGACTCCATCCCACATACTTTGGATATGTTATCAAGAGAAACCAGCCCATGGAAAAAGGCATTATGCTTGGTAAAGTGGAGAGGCAGTGAACAAGAAAGGGAGACCCTTGACAAGATGGGTCGACACAGTCGCTACAACAAAGGACTCAAACAGAGTAGCGACGGTGAGGATGGGCAGGACCAGGCCGTGTTTCTTCTGTTGTGCACAGGGTCTCGATGAGTCAGAGCCGACTCCATGGCATCTAACAACAACGTATTGGAAAGTCAATTGAAATGTCTTAAAATACAAAGCAAGAACTAGTTTAAGAAAATGGAGGTAAGTCGCAAAAGAAATCAAAATGCATTTTAAAAGGGTTGCTTCCAAGGAGTTAGACACCCGGGTGCTCATTTTTGCTATTTGTCTTGTAACATGACCATGACAATCAGGCAATGGCTTAATTTAATTTTTTAATAAAGCACTCTGAAGGTAGTTATTTTTTCCTCTCTCTTTTTTACAGCGCAAAAGAATGATGAGAATTTATTAAGTAATAATATTTCTCAGTTAACAAGAGATTTTTCAAGATACATTCGCCAAATGGTAATCAGTCAATGCATTCTTGTTCTTTCTTTGCTTAGAATACTGGCACCTCCAGATAGTGATATTCTAGTTACCTGGCGCTATTGGAGTTCTTAGGAAACTCACATCTACTTTACCCTTTTAACACTAATGTTTTAAATTTTAAGTCATATAGAAATGCAAATATGCACGTGCATACATGTAGAGGGGTACACATGGCAGGTGTGTAGACGTAGACTCTAGAACTGACCAACTGTAACCATGGAAATTCCTTAGTTTTTGGGGTGCTCAGTTTCTGTTTTCATAAGGCAAAGAGATTGGATTATGCTTTCTATGACTCCTCTCAGATCTTTGGTTCTGTGAAACTCCTAAGAGACAGAGATAACTAGTGGCTAATCCAAAGTGGCACCATCCTATTGCTGGAGAGACATTAATATCAAAGATCACCTTTAACACGTTGTTGGGAGAAATAGGAGAAATTTATGAGTTTAATTCATATACAGTTCTGTTGTCTTAATATGAGATTACTAGTGTATAATATATGGTAAATAAAGAGCATGGTTTATAACATATGATAACGGAGGATTGAATAGCTTGCTAGAGAATTCTGATACCTTCTTCCATCTTCTTCCTCCTTTAATGAATGTTAAAATTTTCTGTGACAAAAATCACAATACACTGACCGCTTTCTTCCTGATTTGGCCAGTTGTTTGTATATCAAAGTATAGTCTATTTCCTTAATTGCCTCAGTCCCTGGAGTCGTTTACTCTGTGTTCACGGATCCCTTTCCAAGACTCCATGATCAGTCTCTAGGAACCAGCCTGGGGAATGAATGAGAAGATATTCTGGGGAGAAGATGTCCATAGCCTCTATCAGACACTTCTGGAATGAGTTAGAAATCCTCTCTGAATGTGGCCCAGACGATGTAGACCTGCTCATTCACGTTCTGTTTGTTGACCTCTGTGAGTTCACTGTGGATCTTATGTTTGAACAGGATATGGTGAAGAGAGATGTACAATATTTACGAGAGCAAGAAAGCACTAAACTCAAGGAACACTTTGAATTTCTAAAGAACTTAGAGAATGAAATCTATGCCCACGACTTTATAACGGAACTCTTGCTCACAGAAAATGAAAAATTAAAAGCAGTAAGTTCAAGGGCATGTCACTTTGCGAATGGGTTCTGGTTGATCACCTAGGCCTACAGTACTTATGAGAGCAGAGGAGAGAATAGCTCTTCAGGGAAATTGTTTTTGATGGATCGAGCATAAATTACGTTCAAAAAGTAGCCAAATCCTAAATGTTAAGAATTGGGCATCCAGTGGCGTCGACTAGCAAGCACACAGCTTTCATGCCCGGGGGCTGGGGGGAGCGCACTTAGGTTGTTTTATTATTAGGACCTATGGAGTTCATTCAGTTCTGAGCTTATTTTTCCCCAAGAGGTGAGAGTCCAGACCTTTTTCTGTAGAATCAAATTTGAAAGAATACACATTACTGCTAACCATACAGATATTAAAATGATATTGAAGAAATACAGATATGTGCCACATAACATTTATTTGCTTAATAACAGTCTGACTTTCCACATTCAGGTCCAATTGCATATATGCCTGTGGTTCCACATTGCTGGTGTTAGGAGCCGGGTAGTTGGTTCCTACTCATAGCCGCCTCATATACAACAGAGCAAAACACTGCCCAATCCTATCCCATCCTCACAAATGTTCTTATTGTGAATCCGTTGTTGCAGCCACTGGGTCAATCCATCTTGCCTGGGGTCGCCTTCTTTTTCACTGCCCCTCTGCTTTACCAAGCATCATGTCTTTCTCCAGGTACTGATCTCTCCTGACAACTTGCCCAAAGTACGTGAGATCAAGTCTCGCCATCCTTGCCTCTACGGAGCATTCTGGCTGTACTTTTCCAAGACAGACTTGTTGGTTCTTTTGGCGGTCCATACTACTGTCAATATTCATGACCAGCACCATAATTCAAATACATTGATTCTTCTTTGGTTTTCCTTATTCAATTTCCAATGTCTACATCCATATGAGGCCATTGAAAATACCATGGCTTGGGTTAGAGGCGCCTGGGTCCTCTAAGTAACAGCCTTGCTTGTCCACATTTTAAAGAGGACTTGTCCAGCACATTTGCCTGATGCAATGTGTTCTTTGATGTCTTGACTGCCACTTCCATGCGCATTAATTGTGGATCAAAGATAGATGAAATCCTTAACAACTTCGATCTTTTCTCCATTTATCATGATATCACCTATTGGCCTGAATTGTGAGGATTTGGGTTTTCTTTCAGGAAAGTGTAATCCACACTGAAGGCTTTAATCCTTGATCTTCAATAGCAGTTCTTCAGGTCCTCACTTTCAGCGAGCAAGTTTGTGTCATCTGCACGTTGCCGCTTGTTAGTAAGCCTTCTTCCAATTCTGATGACAAATTTTTCTTCATATACTCCAATTTATCCAATTATTTGCTGAGCATCCATATTGAATGAGTGTGGTGAGAGGATGGGACCCTGATAGAACCTCTCTTGGCTTTAAAACATGTGGCATCAGTATTCTACTGTTCTGTTCAGATAACTGCTGCTTGATTTAGGTGCAAATTCCAAATGAGTACAAACTCTCATCCTTCTCAAGACTATCTGTAGTTTGTTATGATCCACACAGTTGAATGACTTGGCATCGTCAATAAAACACAAGTAAACATCTTTCTGGTGTTCTCTTTCAGCCAAGACCCGTCTGACATAAAAAAATGCATCCTTTATTCCACGTCCTCTTCTCAATCTGGACTGGAACCACTGGCAGCACCGACAAGGCACTGCAACAACCGTTGTTGGATGACCTTCAGCAAAATTTTACTTGCATGTGATATTACTCACATTGTTCTATAATTCGTACATGCTGTTGGGTCACCTTTCTTTGGAATGAGTACAAACATAGATCTCTTCCAGTCAGTTGGCTAAGTAACTGTCTTCAAAATTTCCTGGCAGAGACGAGTGAGTGCTTCCAGTGCTTAATAAGCTCGCTGACACGTTTCAATTGGTGTTCCAGCAACTCCCGAGGTCCTCTGATTGGCTAATGCTCTTAGTGCAGCTTGAACATCTCCCTTCAGAACCACTGGCTCTTGCTTATATGCTACCTCCTGAGATGGTAGAACTACTGTCGACTAGTTCTTTTGGGTACCATGACTTTTTGTATTCTCTCCATCTTCTTTGGACTCTCCGTGCATCACTCAATATTTTGCCCATATACTCATTCAATATGACAACTCCAGGCTTGAGTTTTTTTCTTGAGTTCTTTCAATTTAAGATATGCTGAGAATGTTCTTCTTTTGGGAAGAAGAAAATTAAACAATAAAAAGGGCAGAAGACTTTAAAATTATTTTTTTCAGTAGAAAATTATGTCCAAAATGTCCTGGGGGGTTGTGTTGGGCTACTGACTGCAAGGGAGGCAGGTCGCCCCCTCCTTGTGCTCCAAGGGAGAAAGATGAGGCCGGCTATTCCCTTAACGAGTTACAGTCTCAGAAGCCTGCGGCGGGTCTCTAGGACTTGGAGGCAACTCAATGGCACCGGGGCCTTTGCTTTGTGGTAAGCAGTATCCTGGGTCACACCAACATTAAATGAAAGAGAGAAACTTACACAAAGTCTGTCTTGTGTATGGACCTTCTGTGAAACCAGACTAATGTGCAGACATTTCCCTACACATAGGTAAGAACTACTCCCCTCTGCTACAAGTTGAGATGTGAGCGCTTCAAAATGACAACACCATTCCCTCCAACTTGTGAATATCGAAAGCAAAGTGAATTTTTTAGAAGATAATTTTAATGGGCAGTCTTTGCATTTCTGATGATTAAAAAACCTTTTTGTTGAAAATAATGATACAAGCAGAGGGATTCCTTGTACTTTTCACCCAGTCCCCTGTAGTGGTAGCATCTTATGTAACTAGAGTGCAATATCAAAACCAGGAACTTGGCATTGGTGCGATCCACAGGTTCACTAAGATTTCAGATTTCATGTGCATCCATGTGTGTTAGATAATGTTTTGTTGTGTAACTTTGCAAAGTTTTAAAGGCAAATGAAGAACAGAACAGCTTGATTTTCAACTGAACACAGCTTTATGGATTCTGTGTTTCTGAAGTCAGTAATACTAGTTTTAAAATCATAGGCAAATCTCAAACTGACCATGAGTAATGAGGGCATTTGCAGGAAGTTGCATCTATTAAATATTTACTAAAAAGCAAAAAGACTCTCCCACCCATGTTATAGTGGGCTCAGGCCATGGAGTCTATCAGAAACATTGTCAGGTTGAAACACAAAGCCACGCCCTTTAGACTGAAAACACCACTCTCATCAAAGCCACTGCTAACACATCATCTAACCCAGTGATGCATCTGACTCAAGTGAACGAATCCATGGAATCTCTTGATCCTGTAACTCATCTATCTCTCTGAGGTCGTAAGACTGACCTCCACTCCGGCCATAGTACTACTTTGTGGCAGTGACTACACACACATTTTGCACAAGACACATTTTTGTTGCTGAAACAATAAAAAAGGGCAGAAGACTTTAAAATGATTTTTTTCCCAGTGGAAAATTAGGTCTAAAATGTTCTCTTCTTTCTTGGGATGGTAAAATGTTTCGTAGGGAGTAGAATCTTCCATCTCACTCACTCAAATGTAAGCCGAAGGAGGGTGTATTTTGCTCACTGTTGTAATCCCTGCAACTCAAACAGTAGCTGCCCAGAATAGACTCCAGAAATGTTTGCTGAATGATGACAGGAATAATTATAGTAGTTGATCTCTGAAGGCAATCCAATATCTTTAATTTCCAGTATATTTCATGCCTGAAGAAAAAGACCGAGGGATACAAAGCACGAGGAGAAGGACTCGCCCGTGCGTCAGGTGACCAGTCTTGGACCATGATAGTTCAGCACAGTAAGTAACGTGGCACGGGAGAGCTTCACATAGAAGAGTAAAAGGTTTATTTATTTGTTTCTTTTCATCGATTTTACCTATTTGCATAGAGTAAAACAAACCAACTTTAAGTACATAGTTCAATGTTTTGACAAATGTGCTGTAACCATAGTTACCATAAACAAGATACAGAACATTTTCATCACCTGAGAATTACTTTTGAGTCCCTTTGCAGTTGATCTCCACCCCACCTTCAATTCCTGGAAACCATCTGTTTGCATTTGGTCCTTATAGATTTACCTGCAGTGGTAGAGGAAGCATCCCTTGTTACCTGGCTTCTTTCATAAGAGTCTCCTGTGCTGTTGTAGGTTGAGGTAGTTAGTTTATTGTACGAACCTGGCCGATAAACACAGGTGGGGTTAATTGAAAGGCGGAGGGATAAATGGCTCGGTGAGCCTCATGTTTCCAGTACTCAGGTCTCTTGCTTTCTTATGGTCGGACCAGGGTGCAGTTCCCTTAGCCAGTGCCCTGCTTTAGCTGGCATGGCTCACTCCCCGCAAGACATTCCTGAGGAGAAGCCACATGGACCTACCCCGATGCAGGCCTGGGTGCTGGAATAGCCATATGGAGACCCCTGCCAGCGCTGAGATGCTTACACATTCACTGACTTGGCTTTCCTCCAGCATCATTGCGTCAGTTTTGTGAGATGGAGGAAGACTTTGTGGATTGGTGTTGGATGTATGGGTTAATGGGTGAATGTTGGACTTGTGGGCTTGGGCAGCACTGGTTGGGATGTTTTCTTGATGTGCACTTAACCTTTATATAAAACTCTCTTTTATACATGAGTTTCTGTGGATTTGTTTCTATAAGCACCCAGACTAACATATAGGTTATCATTAGTTTGTTCCTTCTTGCAGCTGTATTCTACACATTCACTACTGCAGGACATTTGGATTGTTTCCAGTTTGTAAGTAGTATGAACGAAGCTGCTATCAACTTTGGTTTGCAAGTATTTTTCATTTCCGAGGTGTTTTATTTGGGGATGGGGGAAGGGGGCATAGTTAATGACCTGATTAATTTCATCTTTTATTATGGTTCTGTTCAGATTTTCTAGTTCATTCCATTAGTTTAGGCTGGCAGTGCTGGGACATTTCCAGAAATTTCTCCATTTCTTCTAATTTGTTGGAGTAGTCCGTTATTATCTTTTTTTATTTCTGTTGCTTCTGTTGTGACATGTCCCGTTTCAATGCTCATCTGTGTTAATTGCGTCGTCTCCTTATTTTCCTGTTAGATTTGCGGGGGTGCATATTTTGTAAATCCTTTCAAAGAACCATCTTTGTTTGGCTGATTTTCTATTGTTTTTCTGTTTCACTTATTTCTGCTCTAATCTTTAATTTTTCCTTTCTTCTGGTGATTGCAGACTTATTTTGCGGTCTTGTCTTATTAGAGATATTGGGTTAAGTGGTTGGCAATGGTTATTTGGGGAGGGGCGTTTATTGCTATAAATTGCCTCCTGAGCACTGTGCTTGCTTGTTACCAATGGTTTCGGTATATTGTGTTTTTGTTTTCATTTCACTCAAGGAAGTTTTACTTCATATTTTAATTTCCCCTATGACCTAGAACTTTTAAGCAGGTCTTAGTACATTGCTATGTATTTTATTTTTTCCTTTGCGCTTCCTATTAATTTCTACTTCTATTTTGCTGTGTGTGGTCTGAGAAAATGCTTAATAATATTTCAATGTTTTAAATTATATTGAGGTTTACCCTGTGGCCTAGCTTATAGTCTATTCTGGAGAGAAGGTGCTACGTACACTACAGTAGAATACACTGCATTGCTATTGGTTGTTCTATGTCTGTCCATGAGGTCAAGTTGGCTAATTGTGCTGTTTAGTTTTTCTGTCTTTGTTGCATTTTGCTACTTTCTAGTTCTGTTCTTTATCAGAAGTAGTTTATTAAAGTCTCCTACTATTATTATAAAGTCATCTGTTTCTCTCTTCGCTTCTGTCAGAGTTTATGTACTTCTCTTACAGTTTATGTAATTACATTGGGTCGTGAACAAATCTATTATGACTCTGTCATCTTACTCAGCGGACCCTTTAATCATTATATAATGGCTTTCTTTGCCATTTATGCTGGAGTTTGCCTTAAAGTCTATTTTATTAGAAATTAATATTGCTACTCTTGCTCTTTTTTGATTGGTAAAAATGAAAAGAGGAGAAAGAATGCACATAGCTAAGAGAAACTGAAGGAAGAAGGAAGGATGAAAACAAGGGAAGAGGAAAAGAAAAGGGCTGACAAACAAACAAAAGAGAACAGCAGGGCAGGGCCTCGACGGAGAAACCTGGGTGAGGCAGGACACCCTGAATGGGTTTGCACTCTCTGCTAGCCAAAGAATTCATGAGTAAGAGGGGAAGGGGGTGAGAGGGTGGAATACCCAATTCTAGATGGAATTCCTGCCAACCTAGATGTTGGCTGGCGTCAGGACACCTGATCAGTAAGTAATTTGTGCAGGCTCAGAGGGCGGCTAAGATCAGGGTGCTTGTTCCTGGAAGGGAGGTTTTGGGGACCAGAGGGAAGGGACTGTGCAGGATACGTGTTACTGGCCACTGGGTGGAAGAGGCGAGGGGCTGGCCATGCTTCTCATCACCAGGAGGGTGCAAGGAGCAGAGGAGGAGCCCACCTTGCTCACAGTTGCCAGCCATGAGAGTGTGCTTGTGCTGAGGTTGCTGCCCCAGTTGAGTGCTGAGACAGTGCCCTATCAGGCCAGTGAACAATTTACCCATCTCTTTCCTCTCTTATCACTTTTGTTCAGCTTCTCCAATTCAGTATTCAATCTTTTTTTTAACCCTGTTTTCTGAAGTTCAGGATTCCAGGATCATCATTCACATCTGTTTCAATTAGTCTCTGATGGTTTTGATAGAGAGGGTCTGTGTAGCCTGTCTGCCTATCAGACGTCTGTTTGTTCTGTTTGTTTATTTCTGGTTGTCCATGGAGATAATGTTTCCAATTCTCTTGGAGGAATACCTGGAAATGGGATTGTTGGGTTCTATGATTAGTATGTTTAATTTTGTAAGAACTGCCAGTTTGCCCAAGTGGTTGTACAAATTTATCATCCCATTAAACAATGTACTCAGATGAGAATTCCCATTACTCCACGCTTTCAGTAACATGTAATATTGTCCATTCTTTCCTTTCAATCTTAGCCACTTCATTAGATAGATAGTGGTATTCCATAGTGGCTTTAATTTGCATTATCATGATGATTAATATCAAGCACCTTTTTGTATGCACTTTAGTCTTTTACAAAGTGTCTTGAATCAATCATTTATAGCAGGATTAGAAATGTCACAAATCAAAAGTCTTCAGACAGGTCATTTATTTTACTCAGGAGTTGTCAATTTGGACAGAAATTGCATGAATTCAAAGTTCATGTATGTTCTCTGTGGCCTTAGTTGGGGCAACCTGAAGGCTGGAGGTAATTCAACAACTGGAGGCCGAAATCAGCAAGTGACTCACTTATTCACATATCTGATGTGGATGCTGACACTCAGTTGGATTCAGGAAGGACCACTGGCCTCTCTATGTATCTGCTTGGGCTGCAGGGTCCCAACAGCAAACTTCCCAAAGGAACAAATTGGAAGTTCAAGGGTTTGGGGGTTTTTTTGTTTGGTTTGGTTTGGTTTGTCTTGCCTTGAAAGTCAGAACGCTGCTTGCACCATTTTCTAATGGCAGAGGTAGTCACCAGGTGCAAGGGGACTGGACACAGAGCCTCCACTCAGTGGAAGGAATGTCAGCACCATGTTAGGAGAGGAATATGTGACATACACTTTTGGGGGGCTCTCTTTAGAAAACAGAATCGTTCAAGTGTCTGGTCATGTGTTTTGTTCATGATTCTTTCTTGTGATGTTATCGTCGTGGTAGAGGTGTTGTTTCTAGCCTCTAGAAACAAGGCATCTGCTAATCTGTAATTGCACTTTTATTTTTCTAATGATGACATTTTTTCCATCCAGATGAAGACTTTTGGGTGAAGTCCCTTTTGTCTTTTTTTTTAAATGTTTTATTAGGGACTCATACAACTCTTATCACAATCCATACATATACATACATCAATTGTATAAAGCACATCTGTACATTCTTTGCCCTAATAATTTTCTTTTCTTTTCTTTTTAAATCTTTTTATTGGGGCTCATAAGGCTCTTATCACAATCTGTACATACATCAATTGAGCAAAGGACCCTTATATATTCATTGCACTCGTCACTCTCATAATTCACCTTCCACTTGGGTTCCTGGAATCAGCTCGGTTTCCCTTTTTTTCCCCCCATCCCCCTTCCTCCCCGATCCCACCCCTGGTCCCTTGATAGTTTATAAATAATTATTATATCTTATCTTACACTCCCCGGCGTCTCCCCTCACCCGCCTCCCCATTGCCCATCTCCCAGAGAGGAGGTTACACATAGATCTCCGAGATCAGTTCTCCCTTTCTACATGCCCTTCCCTCCTGGTGTCGCCACTCCCACCGCTGGTGTTGAGGGGTTTGTCCGTCCTAGATTCCCTGTGCCTCCAGATCCCCACTGCACCGCTGTACATCCTCTGGTATAACCAGGTCCGCCAGGTAGAATTGGGGTCATGATGATTGGGAGGGGAGGAAGCGTTCAGGAACCAGAGGAAGGTTTTGAGTTTCATTGTTGCTACACTGAACCCTGAGTGGCCCATCTCCTCCCCACTACCCCTCTGGAAGGGGTGTCCAGCTGTAAGTCCCTTTTGCCGACCACAAGGGCTTGAAGATTTTCTCATCTGCTTTCCATTTTGGGTGGGGGTGAGGGTGGGGAGGCTTCTGGTTCAAGTCAACTTTTTGTGTTGACTGGATTGGATTTAAAGGACAGATCTTTCATCCTTAGATTATGCCAAAGAGTATTTCAAAAATAAAATTGTGTTAGACTGGGTGGACAAGAGAAACAAGTCCAGAGACACTCGTGTGTAAGAGAGAGTTTTATAATCGAGTAATTGTATATTAAGAAAACATACCAGGCCAATCCAGATCAGGTCATTAGTCTGATATTAGTCCATATGTCCAATACTAGTCCATAGCGTCTTCTACAGACTCATGTGGCACATGCAACGATGCCCAAAGCAGGAGGATCACAGGTCAGTCCATGGAAAGTCTGGTGGAAGCATCTAAGCGCTGGTGTGGCTTTCCATGTGGCTCCTTCAGCTCCAGGGCTCGGGCTGCCATCAGCATGGCTCCATGTGGCTTTTCAACAAGAATGCATAGCAGAGAGAGTGTGTGTCCCGCCTCCAGGGTAGAAGACAGGAGTTCCTAGAATCCTCAGGAGAAGGCCATACCCACACAGAGGCATCACAGGCTGTGACCTGATTGACAGGATTGACTCCAACCCTTCACTCAAGTTGACGGGAGATTATGTAAGTGCCACAAAAATGTGTGAGTTTATTTCTTTATGTTGGAGCTCTTTGGTGGTGTAATGAACAAGCACTTGTCTGCTAACTCTGAAGGCTCTTGGTCTGAACCCACACCGTGACTCTATGGGAGAAAGACCTGGCTGTCTCTTCCATAAAGATCAGAGCTTAAAAATCCCTGTGGGGGAAGATATACCATAATCTTTCACATACAACACATCACATTAACAACACATGCACTACCACAACCCCACCACCAACACATAATATTTATAGCTCAAATAGAAAATCAACTTGTGAAGGGGTTGTATTGTTTGCAGAGAACCATATAATATTCTCATTGTTTTAATAAAAATATGATACTTAGTCACTTGGGCCACTATGAGTCACAAATTGATCCAGCATCAGCTGACAGCATTTCTTTGTTCTAAAGGACTACCTTTACATCAATACCACACTCTCCTGAGCACTGTGGCTTCCTAATAAGTCTGGAAATGTGTAGGCTCAGTCCTTCGTTTTGTGCTTCTCCTTTTTAATTATTTTGACTACTTTAGGTCCTATGGTTTCCATATAATATTCAGGATTGGACTTTAATCTCTACCAAAAAAACAAAGGCTGTTGAAATCTTTGAGTTTTTCCTTGTCCTTGGCAGGATAGAGGGTTCTCGGGCTAGCATTTTTTTCTTTCCGCTTTCGGAAGATGTTACTCTACTCTAGCCTTCCTCTTCATGGTATCTACTGTTAGGTCTGGGCATATTCTTACCTGAACACCATTGTATGTGACCACCTCTTTTTATTCTTGTTGCTCTTAAATTTTCTTTGAAGTTGGATATTTTAAATATTATTTGCCTTGGTGAGTTCTTTCTGGGGTTTAGTCTAATTGGTGTGCTCTCTGCTTTCTGTATGAATGTCTGATTCTCATTCATTACAATGGGGAAGTTTGCTTCCAGAAATTCCCTTGATACTTTAACTGCTGGCTTCTTCCTGGGGTCTTGTTCTGGTTGAACAATCATTCAAATATTGTTCCTCTTTGTAGCATCTGTCATTGACCTCAGGTTTTATTCCACCTCTGGTTATTTTGTGTGACCATCTTTCCCATTTGTTGAAGTCTGCCTGAATGTCCTCAAGGTAGCTGTTAAGATTTTCCGCCTCTTCTAGTCTTCTAGTTGGTGAGGTCCATGAGCTTGTGTTTTGCTTCTGTTACCTTATCCATTCGTTCTTTTAATCCTTGTAGTGCATGGATTTCATCCCTTCTATTGTGGCTTTATCCCGTCTATCATGGATTTCATCTCCTCTATCATTGCATCCTTATTCTGTGTTGCTTCCCTCATATCCTCTATAATTCCAAACAGCATTCTGAAGATTTCTTTCTGTGACAGATCAGTGTCTGATTCTACTACGAGTGTTGTTAGGTTCAAGACTTCCCTGCTGCTGCGTTTTGTTTTTCTTGTTTTCTTGAGGAGGATGTTGAAGTATGTTGCTGTTTGTGTGTCATTTTGGAACTGGACACCATGTTTCTGGACACCCAGGGACCCTGAGCTCTCTTGCTTTGTGACTGGAGAGAGTGTTTTTGAGGACTACCTGTGGTGCGCTATGGTGGAGGTGCTATGTAGGCAGGGTACCATGGTGACTCAGTGGCCACGGGCTGAGGCAGGTGACTGGGCTGGGCTGAGGCAGGTGACTGTAGGTTTGCCACTGGCCAGGTTGAGGTAGGACTGCAGCATGGGCACGGACCTGGTCTGGACTGTCTTGCCACAATTTACAGCCTTTTAAAGACTCTCTGTGGAGCCTAGGATTGATAGAGGCAGGTTTTGTCTTGGGTGTTAGTTATCAGAACCTGTTTGATTTCCCCATTTTGTTATGCTAAAGTCCTAGGCTGTGCCCTGGAGATTAGATTTAACCTTGTCCTAAGGCAGCGTTCTGGCTGCTTACATTCAAAGTTCCATAAAGGACCACAGCCTGGATTTGAGAGCAGTTTTTGGTTTCAAATTTTTTTTCCCCTTTTTATAATGGGCTTGTGGGGTACCCTGGAATCATGGCTGTGTGCTGCACGGTCCCTCAGGGAAGGGGATTGGATTAGCGGGGTGGGTTTGGGGCTGACAGGAACTGAATTCTCCCCCGGCTGCACTCCTGCGTCTCTCCTGTCACTATCCTGCACCGCCTGCCAGTTATGCTCTGGGGAACCGTGTTCTGTCACAGGTAAACATCCAGCTGTTCTTCAGTCGATGTACATTATTATCTAATTATCTATCATTACCCACTCTGGCAGATGTGGGGCTGGAGAGACAGGGAAGGGGATGGCTCATCTAGTCATTCTGTTCCTGAACTACAGGCGTAGGGTGAATAGCAGAGAGAGGGACTCAGTGTGCGGTCTGGTGGTTAGTTCTCAGAGGCTCTCTGTGAGCCTGGGATCAGGGCCATTTTAGACAGCAGCCTGGGAAAATCACTGCTTGCTGCAGGTCATGTATTTTGGGTGCAGGAAGGGGTGGCAGGTGCTGTTCTGTTGGACCTAGCAAGGGTTTAGTGGAGCCTGCAGACAGACCTAGCGAGCTTAGAGCGTTTCAGTGTGTTCTTGAGTTGCTTGCTGGGTGGAAATCACAGGGGCACGTCTGAACCACACCTAATCTATTTTTAGCACCCAATCTCCCAGAATTGGCTCCTTGCCTCTTAATTTTCTGGTCTAGCAACAGGAGCACTGGGCAGGTGATTCCACCTGGACACCATCTTGCTTCTGACCTATCTGTCTTCCATTCTTAAACTCAAGACCATTGGAATCTTAATTGAGTTTGTGTTGAATGTATTAGTCATCTTGGAATAACTGACATCTTAATAGTATTAAGTCGTCTAATCCAAGAACATGGTCTCTACTAATATTTATTTAGATCGTCTTTCATTTCCCTCAGCAATGTGCTTCAGTTTGTAATATTGTCTCAGGACCCTCCAAGACTATACTTTAGTTCTGTGATTCACTAGAAGGATTCTAGAACTTACAAGTTGTTATGCTCCTGGTTATGGTATATTGTGGTGAAGGACACATGTAAGTAAAATCACCGAAAGGAAAACTGGCCTCGGGTAAAGGCCAGAGGAAGCCAGGCTCAATCTCCCAGCTGTCCTTTCCCAGTGGAGCCACACAGGTGTGCTTAATTCTCCTAGCAACATGCAAAGTGTTGCCAACCAAGGATGCCCACCTGGGTTTGGACATCCACAGTGTATATTGGGGCCAGTTGCATAGGCAGACGTCGCTGGTGTTGAGTAACCACCGTTGCTAAAGCTCCAAGCCCCAGAAAAAGTAGACATTTGCTGTAAATCACGTTATCAGCAAAAATTATCTGGACATTTGCTAATACAACATGGCTCAAGGTCTCGGGCCTGTGAAAGCACTCTCCTCAGAGAGAACATTCCAACAACTCAGTTCTTTTGAGGCAGCAAAGCGCCAGCCCCGGAGCAGGGCATGAGCGAGCCAGGCTGCCAGGTTAACTCTTTCCTATATAACAAGTGACAGGTATTACATATATTTGGTTAATTTATCTCCAAGTGTTTGATATTTTTTACTATTGCCAGTTACATTATTTTCCCCCTTTAATTCCCTTTTTCAAATTGACCTAGCGTCTTGTGATTCGCTTATCTAATCACTTTATTATTTTTATGGGGGGGGGGTACATTTCTAAGGACTCACTTGCCAAGGACTTATCAGGTTTGTGTATTGCTGGATTCAGTTTGCTAATGTTTGATACCTACTTCTGTGGCTGAGTGTCAGTCTGCCATGCTCTGGCTGAGAGTGTGCGCCATTCACTCTGGTCGGCAATGCCTCCTCCAGAGGGCAAGGGTGGTTGGAAGAGTCACTTCTTCTGTTTCCCTTCCCTCAGGTATCAAGTCCTCTGCTACCCACTCTCCAGCATCCAGACACATTTATTACTATATGTTGTCCCATTTTCTACTTGATTACAGTGACCCAGTCACCCTGCCATTTCAGGAAGTGGATTTTTTACATAAGAATCTCTCTCTCTCTGAAAGACAAATGCAATGTTCAGATTGTCTCAGTAATCTTTGCATTTCTCAAATCTTTATTTTAGAAAAATATATGAAATTGTGGGCTGAATTTAAGGCTGCAACTAAGGTGAGTTTTAAAAAATATTAATTCCATAAGTATCAAAATTGTTTCTTAACAGGGTGAGGATCAGGGTTGGGGGTGGTGAGAGCATTGGTGTGTCCACCATCTATTAAAATACTTCCGGATCTGTCTTCCTCCTGTTGCACCACTTCAGCTAAAGCGAGCATGTCCATTTCCCCCTCAGTGTTCAAAAGGAGCACTTTATGTTTTAAAACATAACTGCCAATTCCAAACTCCATTTTCATCCAAGTTCTATCAGTCATGAAAGCCACTGCCATGCCTTTAGAGTTAGGTCGACTGGGATTAAAGTCCTGACTCTGCTACTTTATAAACACTTTCCGGTTGGTTGATATGGAATATGGAAGATTTTAGCAATGCCTTTTTTTTCCAGAGGAAGCTACTGAGATTCACAGAGTTAAGTAAGTTGCCGAAGACCCAAACAGTTGATGAACTTACATAGATTTACGAATCAGATCCAGACCCATTCCAAAGTTATTTGTCTTCCTCTGTAAATCAGGCTGACCCACCTCTGCAGTTCTGGGCTGCTTGGAGAGTGAGCTGGCCACCACCCCCACCTGCCCAGGGGGCTTTTGAGTTCTGTGCGCTGTCCATGAAATCTGCTCACTGGATAATTCCTTTGCTTGAGTTTTTCATAGAACGTTAGTATTTTGTTGTGTATACACATCCATTGTGCAGCTCTGGTGGTGCTGGTGGGTAAGCATTGGACTGCTTACCACAAATTGGCAATTTAAACCCACCAGATGCTCCAGGAAAGGGGGGTAGGGGGAGGGATGAAGCTGTCTACTTCTGTGAAGATGTGCAGCCTCAGACACCCGAGGCAGGATCTCTATGAGTTGGAATTAGGCCAGCAGCAATGAGTTGATTCTAATATGGCATATATATAATATTCTTGTTTTGAACAGGAGCTATTACTAAGTCAGAATGATTTTATTTTGTTATAATATATTCATATGTTAAAATTGTCTACCCCCACCCCACCCCAGGTGTTTATGGATAGTGGTAAACAGATGATGCAAGAAATAAATGATCTAATAGAAAAGCTGTCTGAAAGAGATGAAAAAATTGAACGAATTGGTAGTTGGCTGCAAGGGAATCTTAGCAAGCTGAGTGGACTTCGAGAATGGAAGTCGTCTGAGGAACTAGGTAAAGAACTTCTCAGAATCCTTGGTAACATAAAACCTCCCACTATCTACAGTAGCTGGTGACCCCAGGAAAAAAGAAATGCAACTAAATAGTCTGCAAATCTATCCACATAACATCAAAAATATACATCCGAACCCTGAGCCCATTTACAGGGTTG
The DNA here is from genome assembly GCF_050624435.1 of Tenrec ecaudatus. Classification (NCBI taxonomy): domain Eukaryota; kingdom Metazoa; phylum Chordata; class Mammalia; order Afrosoricida; family Tenrecidae; genus Tenrec; species Tenrec ecaudatus. Next base: position 45,533,374 of record NC_134543.1, read on the forward strand.
ACTGCTTTGGGTGGCCTGTTCCTTCCACACAGGTAACTGGGTTTTCTTGATAGCTACATTTTAACTCTTTTATGAGTGTGTTTTCTTTTTTTTTTTTTGCCTCTCATTTTAAACGTTTTTCCAGATAAATGTTCTTTTTAAAAAAATGGTTTATTAGGGACTCATACAACTCTTATCACAATCCATACATACATCAGTTGTGTAAAGCACATCTGTACATTCTTTGCTCCAGGTAAGTGTTCTTAAAATTCTCCTACACATGGTTTTCCTCTCTGTCACGAACTCTCTACCAAGTATAATGTTCTTCATCCAGGGACCGGTCCCTCTGACAACATGTCCAAAGTACGTGAGATGAAGTCTCACCATCCTCACTTCTTTTTTTTTTCATCCTCACTTCTAAGAAGCATTCTGGTTGTGCGTCTTCTAAAGCAGAGGGATTATCCTTATGGTAGTTGGTGGTAGACTCAATCCTCTTCGCCACCACAATTCAAGGCATCAATTACCCTCGGGTCTTCCCTATTCTATTGAGCATTCATTGGCTCCCTGAAATCCACCGTCACCCTAGTGGAGAGGCTAATAAACATGAGCATTTCGAATTATTCAACTTTTTTTGAGCCACCTGCCATCTACTAGTGTTTGAAGTTCCTTATTGAATTTATTTACCCATGAAAGGACATTTCCCTATAGAGTAAAAGGCTTCCAGTGCTCTGACTGCCCTCTTCTGCCCTCCTGTGGGTAAAAGGGGTCACTGCATCCCCTGTAGGACCTGACAATGATTTTTGCAGTAGCTTCCAGAATATTGAGCATTTCCGTGCCTTGCACAGGGCAGATGCTGTGGTTACAAAGCTGGATAAGATCCAGTCTCTGAACCTCGAAGTGCACACACTGAGAAATAGACAAGCGACATTCCTCACACAGTGGATTCCTTCTAATAAGCAAACATTTGTGGCTACCAGAGGCTAAAGTCTAATTGGGTGTTGGGAATATATAAAGATAGAGCTGGGCAGAAGCTTCAAGTTGCCTGACTGAGAGTCCGATGTGCTGAGAGCACGCCACCTTGCAAGGGTGTGAAACAGACATGATGGAACACGAAAACAAAGACAATTACTTCTAAGAAAGCAATTTTTTAATCATTTCACCAACATACAAAAAACATTTCATGTATTTTAATAATTCAATCCCATCACCACAATTAATCTCAGACCATTTTCTCTTCCTTTTACTTGTTGGCTCCCCATTTTCCACCAACTTCCCCTGCTGTGTCCTTTATAACTATTAATCCCGTTGCTGTCTCTATAGTGTTAGCTATCCTGGGTTTCATATACAGAAAAATGTATGATCAAAACAAAACACACATGACAGAATGAAACATAGAAAACTTTAATAGAAAACAAAGAAATTATTTTAAAATTGGAATAATTACACATGGGATCGAGAGGTCGGTGACAAGGTGTCACATTTGGACCTGCCTACAGCTGCAGTTAGCCCCTACAATGTACTGTCTGATAATGCGGCTTTTTCCATCGCTGGGCCACAGGCCGAGGGGATTCACTGGTGGCTAATCTGCACGGAGTACCATTTAATAGGTTTGGGACTTTCACTGTCATTCAAAGCCTTCTAAACACTGGGGTTCAGAATTTAAGCTCATGGTTTGGATTTTATCATTACAATTCCTGGGATATAGAGGCCGGTGTGCTTTTTCCGTGTGGACCTAGCTGATGCCCCACGTAGATGGCTGGCTGCTTTAAGACAAGCCTGCAAGATCCCAGATACTATTCTTTTTGCTAGCTGAGCACCATCTGGCTGCCTCACCACACTGCATACAATAGCACCCACATCTTCAGTGCGCACTTCATGGTATTGAGGTATTGAGCAGGGCCATGGAAGATGGTTATTTGGGGCCTTATTTTCTTGAGAACGATGCATTATTTGTGTGTACCTAAGCCATATAGCAATCTAATATAGATTTAAGTATTAAAAGGAATTTCGTTTTGAAATTTCAAGGCTTTGATATTATGCCATACAATTATAAATATGTATTAACCGAATCCCTTTACTTGATATGGCGTCTACAGATCTTTATTTTTTTAAAACCCTCTATGATAAGTAGCTGGTTTACAGAGATTAACTTTACTGTCAATAATCCATACATATTGCTTCATCTCATGCATTGCCACCTCCTCGATGTAGCATCCCTTATTCTATTTCCTCCTGGGTCTGATGGCTCCATTCCTGATTTCTTCTTAGCCCTCCCAGACTTTGCCTTTGAGTCAATGATGCACTTTTGATCCAAAGGATGGACTATTCTGAATGGGTGTGCTTCACTAGTATTAGTGTTCTGATTACGGATGTGTGTATTGTTTGGCTGAAAATTAAGCCATGGAGATGACTTCATTTCCAGACCTGAATGGTGACTGAAGGCCAGTCTTGGGTTTCCACTAGCCTCCATCTGACCAATAAGCCTGGTCCCTTTCATGATTTTGTTTTGTTCCACTTTTTGCCTCCCACTCTATCCAGGAACTGCTACTGTGATCCCTTTCAGAGCAGTTGGCAGTGGTAGCTGGGCACCATCTAGTTCTCTGGTCTCGGGGTTGTAGAAACTGATGTCCGTCATCCTGCTCCATTGGGTTGTTTCCATGTCTCTTCAATGTCCACCGTTCTTTTCTCCAGACAGGGAGAGACCCATAGTGGCCACTTAGCCACTTTGACAACCCTGCTTGTGATTCACCAAAGTGGATGTAGAACATTGTCTTTGTGGAGAATTGGCTTTGATGTCCTCAAGGACTGTGTTTCTGAGACCAGACCAGATTCCTTCAAGTGGTTTGGTTATGTCCACAAAATTCTCAGTTTTGCCTCTTATATGTGAAAATCTCTTCTTGACTTTTTACAACAGTGATTTTATATAGTTTTTGTCTTTTTTGCAATGACTGATTCCACTCAACAAAAAGCCCCAATGTTGTAGTGGCTACACATTTGGCTGCTAACCACAAGGTTATCAGTTCGAAACCACCAGCTGCTCTGTGGGACAAAGATGAGGTTTTCTACTCCTGCAAGGAGTCATTCCCAGAAACCCACAGCAGTTCAGCTCTGTCCTATAGGCTTTCAATGAGTCAAAATTGACTTGATAGCAAGTTACAATACCTGCAGGTTCCTCCATGTGATAAGGTATTTCCCAGATTCAGTGTTATTCCTGATGGATACACAGCATCCCACAGTGGGTCCACACTAGTATCCCCATTTCCTTTTTTGCTCTTGTGAATAGTATTTTGAACATGGGTGTGCATTTATCTACTTGTTCCGTCTGTGGCTCTATTCTTGAGGGCATGTACTAAGTGGAGGGACTGCTGAACCCCAAACCTTGGAGAAGGCAGCGCACCGCCTCCCACTGCAATTGTACATTTCACAGCCCCACCGGCCAGGGCGAGGGTTCCTTTCAGAAGCCCATGTAGATCCAGAGACATGTTAAACTTAAGGTCAACTCTTCATTTCATTTGTTGTAGCTTGGTTATTGATTGAAAAGGACTTGATACAGCTATTCGTATTTTTATTCGGGGTGTGTGGGGGGGTGTGGGGGAGAGGAAACCAACCAACCAGAGTCTAAGTTATACAACCTAAGTGAGGAGACCTTGCGGTAGAGTGATTAAGTGCTTGGCTACTGGCCCAAAGGGTGGCAGTTCAAACCCACTAACTACTCTGCTGGAAAAAATGTGTCAGGTCTCCTTCCACAAAGACTACAGCTTTGGAGAGCCTACACGGCTGTTCTCCTGTGCCCTATAAAGCTGCCAACTCGGGGGCAATTCTGTGGCAATATTTTGTTTTTGTATAATTAAAGCAGAATGAAAATTTATTTTTAAAGTATTGACCCAGACATGAAATTTATCTTCTGGAATAATTAAGAGCTGAACTTGGAAGAGTTTAGAACAGTAGTTCTCAATCATGGCTGCTCAGTAGAATCACCTGGAGGTTTTTCACCCACCAGTGCTCAGGATGGAGTCCTATCAGGAACATAAACAAATCTCGATGTGTCCTAGGTGTGTTTGCAAAACTCTCCACAGGTGGCCCCCAAGTGCAAGTAAATCTGTAAACCAATGGCTTTAGATAAACATGTTACAACACAGTTGCTAAATTTATCATTTGACTCAAAGTATATGTTTTGACTTTCAAATTACCAGCCAGCACTGGTCAGCAAAATAACTATTACAATATAGCAGGAATAGGTGAAAATGCTACGAGGACCTAAGTCACAACTTAACAAATCTGCCCTGAGAAGTTTGTTACTGTTTTAGTGACGTTTTGTATTCTATCTGAACAACTGCAGTTGTTATGAATTGTTCTCGTCTTAGAATGTAAGTTTAAAATGAAGCTATAAATTTAGTCCTGATGTTCTTTGCTTCCAAGGGTTTGTAATCCCAATTATTTGCACATTTTCTCTTTTTGCATATTTCTGCTAGGTGAGGACATCAGAGAAGATAATTGTTAAGATGGTTCCCAATGAATATTTGGGCCAAAAGATGAGTCCTGACATCCTCTTACTTTTCTTCCTCAAATTATGCGATTGTCCAATTAATGATTCTCTAGGCAACACAGAATTTTAACAGGCACTACTAACCACCTAAACCCGTGTAGACTACAAATAGATCTTTGACGTTTTCTTTTTATCCTGGTAGAAAGGAAGAGAGAGCGTCCCTCTAAAAGACTGCATTTCCAAATGCAGTGCAGTGTGGAAGAGACAAACTGATCAGCACGCCATCTTCTAGGCTGCAGCTGCTGGGAAGTCAAACAGCGCGAACAAAACCACAGACAGTAAGTGCACTTTCCTTCACGCGGAGGACTTGTTAACGGAAGTCATGGAAGTTTGAAACTGAATGCTCTCCCCGTCCCACCCAAAATAACAGTAAATCACCTATGAGACAATAGAATTGGATAAGCATCCTTGTCTTATTACTACTCTCAATGGTTAGAACCATGAAGCGCTTCAAACTGTGAGAGGATCAAACACTGCTGACACTCATCGACACCAACTAGAAGACGCCTGTATTCACTGTGTCGATTCTGTAGTTCAAACTCTCAGACGTCATCATCGCATCTTGAAATGTAAGATGCAGCCGAAGTCACAGATAACACAATGTGAAAGAAACAGTATGCTGGGATCAGTAAACAGGGCGTGTATCTCTATTTTTCCAAAATGAGACATATGAGGAAGGGAAGGGGACTTCAAAAAGTTCCAAGAAAAACAGAATGGAAAGTTATGGATTTCCCCATGAACTTTTAAAGCCCTTCCGTATGTGAGGCATTCATCATACGAAGTATTTCAACTTTTTTTCCAGCAAAAACCCACACAAACAAATGTCAGAATCTTGAGATTTTTATATAATGAAGGCTTCTTGTTTTTTTTCTTTTCAGGTACAACAATCTGAACACTTCTCCAACCACATTATCGGAACAAAAGGCCTGTCACGTAGAAACTATGTTCTATTTTTATATGATATCAAAATACTGCATTGGTGAAAATAAATAAAAAATAAAGCCCAACATATAGTTTATTTCCATGTTTGCTATCAGTCCCTGCATGGATGCTGATGATTCATCGCGGTGCGCAACGGGCACGTGCAATCACGGCGCGCTGACTGCAGGTCTGTCCTCATTTTAAAGCACAGACAGAGCTACGCTGTCGATGCACAGAAATACGACTCTGCTCTAAAACTGAGTGGTTGAGAAAGGCTCCTTGGGCGGCTTCTAGTGTGAAAGAGCACATGGAACAGAGTATTATGGGATTTTATGTTGCAAATCTAACCATACATAGTCTGTAAAGTCAAAAACAGTAAGATATACTGACGATCTTATTCCCATGTGTGGCAGAGAGTACTGATGCTTTTTTTAAAAAAAATTCTTTACGTTTCCACTAAGAATACTTCTTAATTTTTTTTTTTTTTGGCATTTTACATTCAATGACCATTGGCTCCTTCTGAGAGTATCCGGGAAGGCTCGGTAAATTTGGCGGTGAACAGGTAAAAGAGCGCTGGTGTCGGTACCAAGGCTAAAAGAGGTAAGTCTTGCTCCAGCTTGTCCACTCTGGAAATGGAGATTATCCCATAGGCATGGAGCAGCCAGTGGCTGAAGAGAACAATGAGCCTCTTCTTTCTCACCAGAAGATCATAGCAGTTCTAGAGGATTTTGTAAGAGAAAGAAATGAGAAAATTACCATATATTATATCGTAATTTAAAATATGTCACTTGTTTTCACACAAGACCAAAGCCTGAGACCCATGTATGTTTGAGCTAAAAGGGACTTCAGAAAACTGTCTGGACATCACCCTTCACAGATGAGAAAACTGAGGCACCCCCCTCCCCCTAGTAACATCTGTTGTACATAGGTAACGCAGCCCTAGGGGCAGCAGTGCCAAGACAAACTCATGTCTCTACGCCTGGGTTGATGTTCTTTCTGAATCACCTGTACCTCCGGAATCACTACTTTCTTCTGAAATATATGAACTAGAAGGGGAACTTTGCATCCTGAACTGGGCCATGGAGCCATGTGTCTGTAAGTGGGAAGCCCAATTTCCTGGACCCTTAACCTTCCTGAAATGCTGCTGCTTGAATCATTGGACTGGAGAAGAATGGACATGTGACTACTCTGAGGTCCTTTCTTTAAGAAGAGGGGGCTTTTGAGACAGTTTGAGGCATAATGGAATTAAGAGAATAGAATGTCTCTATGAACCCTTTGAAACCTCCTCATACGTCACTGAAGATTCAATTATAGGAAAGACCAAACCATTATAAAAGTAATATTTAAATGAGTTAAGAAACATATGAAAATGTGGCTTGAATAGGTTATAGCCTTTCTCTTATCATGCACTGTCTTATTAACTCTCCTACAGGAAGATACTTCCTGATTCAGCTCCCTGTTTCTGATTCAAGTGGGCAATGGTAGCTGAAACACATCATCAGTTTCTACAGAAGAGATTCACAGGGGACAGGGAAACGTAAGTTGCATATGAATTTGGCAATGGGAAAAACCCAGCTCAGAGAGGCAATAGGGGCAGAGCAGAACTGCCCAGAGGGTTTCCAAGGCTGCCAATCTAGAAAGCAGGCGCCACATCGCTCTCTGCGGAGGGGCTGAGGACTTCCAGCTGCTGACTCTGGTTAGCAGGCGACCACTTTAACCACTGCACCACTGCATCACCAGGAGTTCTTCGGAAATCTTAACTACCAAAAGGAGTTTTGAATCCCAGAGACCAGACACTGCTATCTGTGCATCTCCAAGTCTATAACTCTTCCCTTATGGGTATAGAAAGCCTCATCTTTCTGCATTTTCTTCAAATATCTAATAATTTCTCCCCTCAAATCTTTCCCTTGAATTACTGAAGGTATAAAAGCCAGTTGATCTTGAGCTCTTCATTAAATTAGTATTAATTATGCAATATTAACTATAAATATTATAGATTATATACTATTAATTAAAGATTATGAAGGAGAATTAGGGTAGTCTGTAACTGATATCTGAATAATCACAATACGAATATTCTGGGCAGTTCCTCTATGATTATTTGACCTAAAGTCACTATGATCTTGCGATTGGTTTTCTCTCTCTCACTAATATAAGGGGCTTTTAAAAAGTTCATAGGAAAATGGAGTTACAAGTGAATGGATTTTTTCCATGAACTTTTTGAAGTCCTTTGCACACAATATGAATAGTGGCATTAACAGCAACCAATCCGAAATATCTACAGCTCGTTTTCTGTGGGCTGAGGTGTTTCATTGGCAAGAGTTGTGAGACAGCACTTAGAAACCAAAGTGAGCAATTTAAAGTGGTGATAGGTACTAGGTTAGCAAGCATAGTGGTGTGAAGAATTTAGTCTCAAAATGAAAGGTCCTAACAGTGGCCTTCCACTGAAATACTAAAAAGTTAGAGGCAAAGAGAACAGTGACAGAAGTAATGTGTACTAAGGCCATCTCCAAATCATCAAAGTATTAGAGCTATTAGAAGTAAGTATCCGTAGTCAAGAAAAGTAAGTTGGCGACAAACTACAGAAGGGTATGGGCACAATAAAATAGAAGATTGTTAACAGTGCAATTGTAAAATAAAATGAAAACTTAGACTGCTCTACTGGGCATAAAACTATTTCCCTCAAAACAATGATGATAAAGTTTCAGTATTTCAATAACTAAGTATTTGCTATGAATTATGTAAAATGCTTTTTTCCTACCATACCAGATGAACTTAATTCTCTATTTCTGTAATCTTCCATGCAAAATATATGACCATTACGTATTTCATAAGCCAATGAGCTAAAAGGTATCAACTGGCTTATCAATTAGCCAAGTACTACTAAAACTATCAGCTGTCACATATCATGCATACTGTTCTTATTCAATTGTTTAAAAAAAACTTTAAAAATCTTAACGGAAATAAAAATATCTCCTACCTCTATTTCAGAAGCTGACATGTACACTGCCAGAGTAACCAGAGATAACACTAATATAATGTATGGAAAGGCATAATCTGAAAGACAAATATTGGCATTATGTTGTAAATTAAAACACATTTTCTGAACAAACCATTGAAAACCCCAAACAATATATGTAACTTCCCCCTAGATTAAAGTCTTTCTCAAACAATCTGACACACGCTTGCCCTGATGACCTAGGTCAGCAGATGCTCCTTTAAAGGGCAGAGTGGAAGTGTTTGGGGCTTTGTCACAAGTGGGAAAGAAGTGATAAATGCTTGGTGCTGTGTTCTAATAAAACTAAGGACACTAACATTTGGATTTCACATGTCCAAAATTATTCTTCCTGTGATTTTTTTTCAATTGCTAATAAAGGTCAAAACTGTCTTTAGTTCATGGCCAGCTCTGCAGACCCCTGCCCAAAGACATCCATTGTACAAAAAGAATGACCTTATTTTTGTGATAAAGTAGTAATTCTATACCAATCTCCTTTCTTCTAAAGAGACTCTAGGTGGACTGGAATCGCCAAACTCAGGTTAACAGCTGAGCTCGTTCGCTGTTTGCACCACTGAGGAATGCCCTTTAAGTGAATTCCAAATCAGACATTCTAGGGCTGAGTAGTATGGACCCAAAGGGTTTCTTAGATTGTAGTATTTACGACAGCTCAAGTTACAAGCATAGATCTTCAAATACCACGCAAGCCCTTTGAAACAGCCCATCTGCATACGAAGGACAACAGACCTCTGCCTAGTCTCTAATCTCTTCCCTAGGACTTACTCTCAGTTCCTAGCTAAGTCAGATCCAAATTACATTACCAAACTACATAGATGCATAAGGGTGCCCTCATTATCTGTAGGCAAAAGCTCTGACAACCTCACAATGTTCCATGTCACATGTTCACTTAAGACCATACCAAGCCTCCTCCAGCCAGCTATGTCTTTCCTGATTTTATCTCCGCGTAGTCTGTAAGCTTTTAAAAACGACTTTTTTTATTCTGCTGAGTCATGATTCAGTCTGATTGGTTACTGAATAAATAGGCCTGTTAAAGGCCATATTAAGAATTTTTCACTGTATCAAAAATGATTTCCTAGAAGAACTTAGAAATCTGCTTAACCTAATGCTAAAAATCATATATTGCTGAGAGTACTTTCCACAGATCACATGCAAAAAACAGCTTTTACTTTTCAATTTATCAGGTTCTTTTAAGCCTGTGTTTCATTTGATACCTGTTTCAGTTATGACTCAAACTGCAAGATACTTTCTAAATCAAGTTGGACTAGCTGTCAGAGATGTCTAGAAAACTTCTGAATCAATTCAAGAAATCCAATATTTTTTATAAGTCTGACATGTTTTAGCAAAAATATAAGATATTTTTTCAAACATATTTTTTAAATCTCCAAAATCAAATTCAGAGGAAATACTGTTTTTCACATATAATAATACATACACTTGATTCACTGTAGTATTCACACTTACATAAAAGGCCTCCTCCAACTGCCTGAAGCACAGTTAAAATTGGGAAGAAGTAAAGTGCAGCATAAATACTTTTAAATCGATCGGACTTCCCTAACCCACACGCAATCTTCTTTACCAGAAGAGGCCGGAGCAGCATCATTAACACCAAGCAGAACGCGTAATAGATAAATACAATTGTGTAGCTGTAAAATAAACCAGGAAAATTTAAACATGAAATATATAGTTTTGAAACATACAAAAATACTAAATACTTTTGTTCTTGAATCCTCTTTAATAAAAGGTCTTAAAACAGATCTAAAAAGTGTACTGCAAGCCTACTCATTAGATGTTCGGCTGAGTAAAGTGTTGGCCAATCAGATGCTCATGCACTACACTGCTGGCGAAAATGTACTAAAGTTCCTCCCTAGTGAGTATCTTGGAAATACGTGTGAATAATACTGAGAATGCTTGTGCCATTGAACCAGTGATTTTACTAGTGGAAATTTATCAAAGGGATCAAGAGCACATAAAATTCTAGAAACAGAAATTTTTATTGTTTTATTACTAATAAAGAAAAACTGGGGAAAATAGTCAACGAGAGGCAAATGGGTAAATTTTATAGTATAATCATGCAGGAATACTCTACAGCTATTAAAATCCCATTATGGAAGAAATGCTAATGATCAAAGTGTGTATATTAACCTAGTATTTTCATCAGGTTACAAAATGATGTGTACAATTAACCCTCATATTATTTCAAAATTACACATACAGATATATAGTAATGAAACTGGAAAAACAAAATAATTAGCAGTCGCTATCTTGACTGGTAGGACAGAGCTGACATCCTGAATCCCGAGGTTTCGAGGCAGGAAAAGATTAAATGTAGCCTCAGAAACATCACAACTTTACTGTTTGGAAAATCATTTTCTACCTAGTCACGATCTCTGAATTTTTGAGTTGTCGAGAATAATGTGCTCCTAATGACTGGAAGACCTGGGATTTAAGCCCAAGTCTACTTCTGGCTACAAAGTCCACAATCTTGTCTATGTGATAGATAGCGCATCTCTGCTCTATGTTGAAAGCATTTTCCCTTCTAAGCTTTTTTAAAAAAAAACCTCTAAGACACATATACTGTGCCTTACATTTTAGAAGTGTTTATACACATTCAACATCAACACAAAAATAGTTTCCCATCCATGATAGGGTGCATTCCTATTTTCCCTTTTAGACTACATTAGGTAGGACTTAAGAAAATCACTTCCCCCGTGCCTATGATTTGGAATGTGCACAAATAAAATCTAAAATTAGCTTCCCAGACTTTCAACAGTGATCTGAAGTCTAAATACTCACAGCGGGTACACAGCTTCATGAGTACAGTGCACTGTGGTGACATAATCTGGACTTGGGTTGTACAGCATCGTGTACCAATCAGAAAGCATCAGTACCCGGCACGAGCGGATGCGGAGAACGCCGACGGGGTCACTCACGAGCAGCGCGGTGAGAGCTGCCGTGCCGCATTCCAACAACGCCGTGATATGCTGGAAAAGGGCGCTGGAACTGGCGGGAAAAGAAAGACGGAACTAACAACAAGTTCCCGCATTTAAATAGTTTCTCCGAAAACCTTTGTTTCTAAAATTATTTTTTTAACATGTGAAATCCTAAAACCAAAAAATCTTCTAAATAGGTTAAGAAAAGCCAACATGTGAAAACTACTTTAGAAGAGTTTAAAAACTTGTTTGCTACAAAGGAGTAGACTGTCTATATTATCTAAATGTGTAACAGAAGAGCAGAAATCAGACCTATTTTCTCAGTATCTTGACAAACTATGGATATTAAAAATTTCCTAATGTTACCTATCACCTGCATTATCTGAACATACAAAATACATGACTGTTATGTGTTTTAAAGTACAAGAAATCTTGAGTCACTATCTCACCCATTAACTAGCATCTTGTCAATTAATATATCTACCTCTGAGTTCCCTCCACCCCATATCCATCTTTCCCCAAAAGGTAATCATTATACTAAATCATTTAATTGTTGTGGTTTTTTTAAAATCATTTTATTGGTGGCTCGTACAACTCTTATCACAATCCATTCATCCATCCATCCATTGTGTCAAGCACATTTGTACATTTGTTGCCCTCATCATTCTCCAAACATTTGCTTTGTACTTGAGCCCTTGGTATCACCTCCTCATTTTTTCTCCATTTCATTGTTTTTATTAAAGTTTTCAATCCAAATAAAGTTGTTTCAAATGCACTATTTAGTTTTTGTGACTTCTGAACTTTGTACAACGATATCACACTAATGTAAATCTTCTGGGATCTTTTTCCCTATTCCAAATTACATTTCCAAGACGTATCCATGGTCAGTGTAGTAGTCACTGCTGAATAATCTCTCCCAGTGTGACATATCGTGATTAGTTCTTCCATTGTTTAGTTCAATATGTTTCAAATGTCTTCCTCTCAGTCTGTGTGTGAAATTTCATTGTGATGTCTGTTGAATTAAGTGTTAAGGTATTACAATTCATCTCTGCATCTTTAATTCACGTGGAATGCACTTACATATGGAATGTACGGTAGAATCTAACCTTAGAATGTCCAGCTGGGAACCCATCATCTCAGCCCCACGTTATGGGCTAGCACTCGGGTCTCCATTGCATTGACCATGCAACTCCTGCCATGCAAAGTTTCATAGGGAGTTGGGTCTATTTTTCGGCTATTTTGTTCTTGAGATCCATTTATCTAACCCTGAGATAAATGAATATGATAATTCTTGAAATTATCTTTTAGTTTTTTGCTCTTCAATATAAATGTATATCATCTTGATATGCTATAATTATATTATTCATATTAAGTGATAACATGTTTGTTCTAGAATGATAAATTTTGTAATAATACATGCTGTTTTGTTGTTACTGAGAAAACCAGTAAGGGACATAATTGATAAATAGAAAAATATTCCTTGAATGTTATTTAAAGTAAAGCTAACATAGGGTAGCTAGCTTTCTTATTAATTTTAATTATGGAGGCATGTTGAACATTAAGTTTTCTTATCAGAATCAAAAGTAATCTGAATCAAAGGAAAAATAGGCTTACTACACTTAAAACCAAAAAAACAGAATTACTTGATAAGGTCTTCTAGATGATGATTATTTTAACATCAGTCCATCCAGACACATACACAGGCAGTGCTAACCTTTTCTTCCCCGAGTACCACTCAATGAAGAACCAATGCAAAACCAGGGGCAGCATCGCCATAAACCCAAGGTAGAGCCAATCATAAAGTTCTGGAGACTCTGTACAAGGCTGGCAATATTTCTGTGCATTTGTTCTCTGTCCTCTTGGGCACACCTATAATGCATGAAAACAACACTGTAGATACTATCTCACAACATTAATGCCTCCAAAAATTGTCTCCTTTATCTGTGTGGCCTTTAGGACTAGAAGAGGCAGGATTAAAAAAACTAAAACAAAAAGCCATTGTATTTAATATAACAAGTTTCTTTTTAAATCATTTTATTGGGGGCTCGCACAACTGTAACAAGTGCTCCTTTAACTAAGTTAATAAAACATTGACTAATGAATGCTTATTTTTATTAAATGGAAAGCCTTATTAACACTGTATAAAAATAACTGTAAATATTCTGTATTTATAAAGCTAACTTACTGTTCAAGTCAATGTGCTAAATTATTAATAAAAATTAGAAATTCCTGTGAAATCACAAAATCTTTTTAAAAATACTAGTAACCGTGACTGTAAAAATAGATATTGTACTACCGACAATCAGGAAAACACAAAGAAGAATCTTACTAATGTCTCCCTATTTATCCTTTTATGGAAGTAGTGAAAATATTTTTAATATTACGCATATGAAAACATTTCAAAATCAAACAGATTTTAAGATAAAGTAACATATAAGACTTACCCCACATTCTCCATATACTTCCACTGAGCCATTTTTAAATAATAGGGTCTTCCCACAATAAAGTCCGAGGCATGCTGGTTGAATATCGACAGCTTTTTAAAAACAAATGTCAGTATAGTAACATCTCTTGTAATTATAAAAACAAAATAAAAGTGTAATAACAGCTTGGCAGGAATAATAGCACTTGGCAGGAATCTCAAAAGTTTCAATTTTACCAATGATGTATCAGACAAAAGTCCTGATGCATTCACTTTTAAATTTATATTTCTGGTTTTATAACTCTGGCACTGCAATCATAAGATTTTTTTAAAAAGGTGTTTTAATTGAAGAACTGATAAAAGAGCACTTCCTTTTGCCTACACACACCAAACACCAAACCTGTCGTCATGGTCCTTCATAAAAACCACATTTTAGTGTCAAGAAAGTAGACAGACATGATCTCAGAAGAAAAAACATGTTTGAGGTAAATAAAACCACTTAAAAAATTAATATCGTTTATTGCTAGATTTTCTTTTGAGCCAACAAACATGATTTTGCACATTTGTCCTAAAGGGCTAAGGCAGAATTTTGTTTCCCTGTAATGAGACTTGGTTGGCTGAGCCTTTACGATTTCTCCATATAAAAATAGATGCCCCAAATGGGCAGGTTTCTCTCCTGGTCATTGGCGTGGCACGGGGCGCTCTGTTCAGACCACCCGTGCCATCTTGAGTCAAAACCTGCGTCTACTCAGGGCTCACCGATTGGTGCCAGGGTCCCTGAAAGGCTTGCCCCCACTAGGAGCCCAGCGTCTTCCGACCCCCGTTCACCTGGCCCTGTTGTAATCGATACGGTGATGGCCCAGGTCTAAGCTGCCAGTAGACCCAGGTATAAAACCACTTTTATGACAAGTTTCCTGCACTGTCCTTTTATTTGGGGGGCCAGCAGGTGACAATCACATCAATGGCTGTCAATGGGCCTCGAACCAGCATGCCAGCCACTTGAATCAACCCCCTGATCTCAAGGCACATAGAAAATAAAAAGCAGCTTTACTTTACACAAACTAAAAATTAAGATATTGTCTTTGACGTCATCAACAGGGAACTACTGAAGGGGTTTTCGGCAAAGAGAGCTGAATTCCCTCACTGACTGATGTCAAGACACGTTCTGAGTGCCTGAGTCCACTGGCTGGGACGCAGCTGGGAGCAAGACGGAGGCGTCTCTCCCCGGGGAACCTACAGCACCGTGTGGGACAAATGCAAAATCACTGCGGCCGGCCAAGAGGCGAATGAGCCTGGAAAATCACGACTCGTTTTAGGGCTCTCTGGATACTCCTGCATTCAGTCTAGCGAGGCAGCCCTTTCTCCTGTCATTTCTTGCTCCTCGCGCCTCGGAGAGTGAGAAACAGCCCGGATGAAAGTGTCTGCAGCTCGACTAATTTCACTTTCATCAAATATTCACGTCTTTGCCTTGCTTGACACTAGTTCAAAAAGCAGAAGGTAAGGCCCTGGTGACAACCGCGGTTCGGATTTTCTGAGAAGGCGGGAGAGACTGCAGACTCGCGAGCTGCGGTCACACGGGCTTTGGCCCCCAGGATGTCTAAGAAACTCACCGGCGTTCCATGTAATATAGTCAATAAAGCATCAATACAATCAACTGACAGCGCCAGCCCCTCATCGTCCCATCAGAGCCCGGGGTCCCCGCGCCCGCTGCATTCCCCTGGCGGGCCCTCCAGAGAAGGGCGGCACCAGGTAAGCCCTTCCTTCTGGTCCCTGCGCGAACGGCCCAGACAGGACCCCGGACTCCGCGGTCGCTCCGCACCGTCCCCGGCACACTTCTGAAGCCAACCCTCGCGGGGGGGCTTCCTCCACGCGCCACAAAGGAACGCAAGCCGACCGTTCCAACGAGACAACCACAAAGCAGTGGCCTCTCCCCCGGCCCCACGAGGCCCGTCCAGGGCAGAGACCCCCCACCCCCGGGGGGAGGAGGCGGCCCGGGGCTCAGCGGAGGGCGGGCTGCGAGCACGGGGCGAGGACGCGCCGGACCCAAAGGCCACCGCAAACGGGAGCCCAGCGGAGGAAGGAAAGCAGCAGGAACTCGAGCAGCGCTATCCGGCACCTCAGCGACCACTCACCCATTGGCCGCTCGAAGGCTTCCCTCCCGAACCCGGAAGCTCCGAGATCAGCCGAGCCTGCTGCCGCGTCGGAACATCCGGGCCAACGGGGCCTCGAAGCCCCGCCTCCTGTAACCAAGGCAACGGCGCTAGAGCCCCGCCCGTGCGGCCCCTCGCTTCCTGGGTCTGCGTTCCGAGGCCCCGCCCCTCAGGCTGTCCTTCGTCCGGCCTGGCTGCAGGTATTTGGGTGATTGGGCTTGAGCGGCGTACGGCGGGGGCCGAGGTCGAGCGGCCAAACCAGCCAATGGAGCCCGCGCCGGCTGTGCCCTGGGTGCCCCCGCACGACCCGAAGACTCCGACGCTGTCGGTGGTGGATATGCACACGGGCGGGGAACCCCTGCGCATTGTGCTAGCCGGCTGTCCGGAGGTGGCCGGCGCCACCCTGCTGGCCAAGAGGCGCTACATGCGCCAGCACCTCGACCACGTGCGACGGCGACTCATGTTCGAGCCCCGGGGTCACCGGGACATGTACGGGGCCGTCCTGGTGCCCAGCGAGTTCCCGGATGCCCACGTAGGCGTCCTGTTCCTGCACAACGAAGGCTACAGCGCCATGTGTGGCCACGCCGTCCTGGCCTTGGGCCGCTTCGCCCTTGATTTCGGGCTGGTGCCTGCGCCCCCTGCTGGTGCCCTCGAGGCCCGGGTCAATATCCACTGCCCTTGCGGGCTGGTGGCTGCCTTCGTGGCGTGCGAGGGGGGCCGCAGCAGTGGCCCAGTGCGCTTCCACAGCGTCCCAGCCTTTGTGCTGGTCACAGGTAACTGGTGGGACCCTCTCAGCCCCTGGCGGTGCTGCTACCACAACCTGGACGCAACTAACAACACTAACAGTCTAGCGCGAGCTGGAATCACCTGCGCAACTAACCACAGTGCTTGTTATTAATACAATAGTAATTACAAGTCACTGCAAATGTGTAACACCATGCTAGCACTGCAGAGTGGTCCAGTGCATGCAGTTCAATTATCTTGCAGATACTTACCTGCTGCCTTGGGGAGAATCGTGCAATACAGACTAACTTGCTCGCCACTGGGAAAAGCAAAGTAAATAAGGTCAAGGACATCAATGAACAGCCAACATCCTAAAGTTTCAAACAAAGTTGAGTATCCCTCTTTAGATACATTATTTTCAAAACAAACAAAACCTCTCACTTCCATTGAGGCGATTCCACTCATAGCCACCCGATAGGACTGGGTAGAATTGCCCCTCTGTGCCTCTGAGATTATGATTCTACCAGATGAGAAACCTATTACACCCCCAGCCCTGTCTCCTTTTCTACCTCTGCAAAAAGTGTCTTCCCTACTTCTTTGGAAGATAATTAAGTCAGATTGAATGAAATAGGCACTTTTGATAAGAGATGCTACCGTTCTTATTTATGAACAGGGGCTGACTTATTGTCTAGGTTCAAGTCCTCCTCCACCCCTTAAAACAAATACAATCTTAACTATTACTTGGCCTTAAATTACTTAACCTCTCTATGTCACTGTTTCTCATATTATTGTCTCATAGAGTTGTGAGAATGAAATAAAATGTCCTTGAAAAAACTAAGATAAAATACATTCTTCAAGGTGGGAAGGCTGCAAGATATAAAGAATTATGTCGGTGTACACAGCCTGTAAAGGAGCATGGGTAGCCCTATGGGTTAGGCATTAGGATGCAAAGTTCAAGGTTAGAGGTTCAAACATACCACCAATTCTACTGGGGAAAGATGAGCTTATCTGTTCCCATAAAGACTCATAGTAGGAAAACTCCTTTATAGGAAAAGAACGACTCAAGTGGACGTTGGAAGAAACCCTAGCACTTGCTCTTAAGCGTGCACACATACCCACCCACTGCCATCAAGAGGGTTCTGGGTTGCCAAAGCAAACGGAAGAAGTGGCACAAGAGCGGAACAGAACATGCCAGAGGGCAATGTATTCGTCTGAATACTTTAGAGAAACAAATGCATAGAAACTCATGTGTAAGAGAAAGTTTGATATAAAGGTTAAATGCACATCAAGAAAACATCCCAACCCAGTGCTGCCCAAGCCCACAAGTCCAACATTAACCCATATGTCCAACACCAATCCACAGAGGCCTCTATCTAACAAAACAGACACAACGGTGCTGACTGCAGGAGGAAAGCTGAGTCAATGAATGTAAGCATCTCAGCACTGGCAGGGGGTCTCCACATGGCTGCTCCAGAACCCAGGGGTGCATCGGGGTAGGTCCATGTGGCTTCTCCTCGGGGATGTCTTACAGGAAATGAGCCGTGCCAGCTAAAGCAGGGAACTGGCTAAGGCAGCTGCACCCTGGTCTGACCATCACAAAGCAAGGGACTCTAGAACTAGAATGGCAAGGCTCACTGAGCCATTTATCCCTGCGTCCTTCAATCTCACATGTGTTTATTGACCAGGTTGGCACAATAAACTAACTCAGGCAGCTTGAGAAGATGAGCATTATAATGAAATATGCAAAGACCTGGAGTAAAGAAACCAAGAAGGAAGAACATGCTCAGTTCATCTCAAACTGAACCAATTGAAGAAAAATTCAAGTCTCAATTTGTAATATTTAAGGATTCTATGGGCAAAATATTAAATGATACAGGAAGCATCAGAAGAAGATAGAAGGAATACACAGAACTACTGTATCAAAAAGAACTCAACCCACAACAATTTTCAAGGGGTAGGATAGCATATGACCTAGAACCAAAGGTAATGAATAAAGAAGTCTAAGATAAACTGTAGACATGAGGGAAAAACAAGGCGTCAGGAATTAACAGAATACCATTTGAAATGTTTTAAACTGATGAAGCACACAGTCACGTAAGTCAAAATTGAAAGACAGCAACCTGGCCAACCAACTGTAAAAGCTCCTTAATTGTACTCATTCCAAAGAAAGGTGACCAAATAGAATGCAGAAATCATCAAATAATATCATTAATATCACATGCAAATAAGATTTTGCTGATGGCATTTCAGAATCAATTGCAGCAGTACATTGACAGAGGTTCAGAGGAGGACACAGAGTGGGGCTAGCATTGCTAATGCCAGATGGGTCGTCATTGAAAGCAGAGAATACAGAATGTTGACTCGTGTTTTACACATTATGTAAATGCATCTGATTGTGTGCATCATAACACACTGGATAACAGTACAAGGGAATACTGCATGGTTTAAAATCATGGTTTATTCAATTTGTATAGTAAGCAAATATCAGAGAAACTGAACAATATGCAAAAGAATACAGCTTCAAGACTGAAGGAAGGCTCATTAATAAACTGATACACTGAAGAGACAACGTTACTTGAAGAAGGCAAAAGGAAGGAAACACTTGCTGGTCAAGATCATGGATTATGGCCAATGTAAAGAAAACCAAAATCCTCACAACTGGACCAATGTGCAACAACATGACAAAGGAAGAAAGATCCCGGTTGTCAGGGATTTCCTTGTGAGTGCATCTACATCAATTCTCATGGAAGCAGAAATCAAACAACGTACTTCCTTCGGCACATCTTCACAAGCCCTCCTGAAGGTGTTGAAGAGCAATGGCAGACTTTGAGGACTAAGGTAGGCCGGATCCAAGGCGTGGTTATTTTCCATCGTCTCATCCTGGTGAAGGCTGGATAATGAATAAGGAAGACTAGAGAAAAATTGAGGAGCTCTGATGGTATAGTGGTCACATCTTGGGCTGCAGTTGCCTGGTTGGCAGTTCAAAACTACCAGAAGCTCCAAAGAGAAAGACTGGCTTTTTACTCCTGTAAGTGTTTAGTCTCAGAAACCCACAGGGTTGCTCTGCGTCAGCACTGACTCGATGGCAGTGAGAGAGAAGACTTGATGCATTTGAATCATGGTGTTGGAGAAGCATTTTGAAAGGACCACTACCTTCCAGAAGAACAATCAAATCTGCCTCAGAAGAAGTCCAGCCAGAAGGTTCCTTAGAAGCAAGACTTGGCGAAACTTCATCTCCTGTATTTTGGACATGTTATCAGAAGAGACCAGTGTATGAAAAGGACTTGGTAATCATGCTTGGTAAAGTATAGGATCAGCCAAAATAAAAATCCATCTTTGATGAGATGGATTGACACAGTTGCTGCAATAATGAGCTCAGATATCAAAATGATTGTATGGACGGCACTGGACAGGGTAGTGTCTCATTCTGTTGTGCATAGGGTCACTATGACTCAAATCCAATTTGATATACCTAACAGCAGCGTGAGTTGGAATGGCTGTGGAGGTAGAACCGTTAGGAGCCCTGGAGCACAGTGACTAAAGTGCTTCTCCCTGGTTCAAGGGCGTGGCTGCTATCCAAAGGTTGAGGTTTAAGCCTGCTAGTCACTCAGCAGGAACAAGATGCGGTGGGCTGCTTCCAGATTTTGATAGCCAGTTCTACTGTGTCTGATAAGATCACCATGATTCTGAAACAACTCAGTGGTAGTGAGTTTGGCTTGGTTTTAAGGCATAGCCTTTGGAAACCCTTGAATGTTACAAGTGATCAATATGCTGGGCTGCTAAACAAAAGGTCGGAAGTTTAGATCCACCCAGCGCCTCCTGAGAAGACAGATTCAGCAGTCTACTTGCAAAAATATTCAGCATGAAAACCCCTGGAGGACATGTTAATGTGACACACTTGGTCCTTCCCTGAGTTGGAGTCGGCTGCTTTGGCAAGCTCTTGGTGGCTCGTCAAGAGCACCGTGGTTGTCAGGTAGACTCTCACACCAAACCATTACCGAGAGGGAGAGCTGTCATGGGGGTGGCGTGGCAAGCTAACCTCGGGTCTCTGTCATTTAAGCAACTGACTCCCCTCTGTAGGATGCTTAACTATTCAGGATGCAACTGACTTAGTCATCCAGGGATAGAGTCATCACCTCTTTTCCTCCAAGCATTCGAGCCCTACAAATCATTCTGCTCCAAAATGTTCCAGCTTGATCTTCCCAGAGGAATGGGACTCCAGCTGCACCTGATTACGACAGATACACTCCTACCCCAGGCATTTGTCAGTCTCGCAGCAAGCTAATGAAGAATGCCTTTGGGGAAATGGCACTTTCTCCATTAGGAGAGAATGACGTGACACTTGGTTTGGGGCGGGCACATAAAAAAAGGGGTGTTTCTAGTTCAGGCTGCATCAAAAAACCCTAATGGTTACCTAGCTTGGCTACCGCTTCCCCTAGGCAACCTCAGCAGCAGTTGGGGGCACTCCCTTGACTGGGACGGGACAGCTGGCCAAGGATTGCCCACGGCATCATAGCTGGGAGCGGGTTAGCCCATACACACAGAAATTCTTGCAAACGTCACTGTGAGGCAGCATAATCCTTAGCGGGCATGAGCAGTCACATTACATTGTTTAAACAAAATCCAAACTTCTCTACTTTAAAAAATGCATAAAAGTCAGACTAAAACACACACACGCATACAAATAAAGAAAATAGATGAGTAAATGTTTACATATAATTTACATAGTCCTTTTTCCTTTTGGACATTATTGCTGAGGGGAAGAAATGAACACGATCCAGTCTTCTTGCTATTGTAAGCATCCTTGTAGATTGGTGGGGGCCAGGAGCTACAGAGGAGCCCTGCTGGCACAGTGGGCTTTTCACTGGGCTGCTGCTAACCGAAAGGTAAAGCATTTCAAAACCACCAGCTGCTCCTCAGGAGAAAGACAAGACTTTCTACTGTAAAGAGTTACAGTCTTGGAAACCTACAGAGGCAGTTCAGTGCTGTCCTGCATGTCAGAATTGACTGGATGGCAGTGAGTTGGTTTGGTTTGAGGAATTACACTAAGGAGCCCTGGTGGCTCAGTGCATTAAGCATGAGGCTGCTACCTGCAAGGTTAGTGGTTCAAATGCATCAGCTTGATCCAGGGCAGAAAGATGGAACTGTCTGCTTCCTTAAACATTCAAAGCTTAGAAACCCCGCAGAGAAGTTCTACCCTACCCCAGTGGGTTGCTATAAGTCCAAATTTGGTTTGGTTGGGGCTGTGTTTTCCTTCACAGTTGTCATAAGTTGCTGTCTCAGGTTTCCCATCTCTCTAGCTCTGATGTTTCCTAGAAAGCGTCTCAGAGTAGTTAGCAAATATTTATGCATGATTGGAAAAGTAAGGGCATTCAGACACTCCATAACTTATGCGAGCCTCATTAAGTCAACAATAAAAATAGGTACCTTGCTAAAGATCTATTATATTTCCTGATGCTTATTTACTTAATTTGTTTTATTCACTTCATGATGAGTATAAAGATACCAAATTCCACTTTTCTGACCCCAAATGTGTATATGAATCAAATAAACCTATGATCAATTCCATTTCAGCACTTCTAGAGCTGGGTCACATCTCACCCAGCAGAGGGCACGGTCCTAGACTGCCTGAAGCTTCAGAAAGCAGCGGCATTCAGCTCAGTGGTAGTGAGGTCATGCTCCCTCAGTAGTATTAAACTCAAGGGTCTCGCCTCACTTTTAACCTGCGAGCTCCAATTTCAGGGATTCCCTCTACACCTTCAATACTAGCCATATGTTCAGAGGCCCTTTGGACCCTCTCACTCTTGATTTGCTGGGCCCATTAATCTCTTGGATTTGATCGTTTACTGAAACACAGACTTCAGGAAAGAACTATACTTATGACAGTTTTATTATAGCAAAAAAACCCAAACAAATGTAGAGTCCCATAGAGCAAAAAGGTGTTAAGCAGGGTTCTCTAGAGAAACAAAACTAGGACACTTATGATTTATATATATATATATATATATATATATATATATATATAAATAGATACACACACATATATATATATACATATATGTGGATAGGTTTATACAGCACAAAAGAATATAACAGCTGATTTGTCCACACAGCAGTACAGAGGGCTCAATTCAACTCATTTCCATGGAACAGTCCTGAGTCCAAAGTCAAGGAAGCAAACAGCTGGGTCTTCCCTCAGGCAATGCAGGCAGAGTCCACCCACAGGCAGCAGCCCAGGAGCTTAGTGAAGCAAGCCTGGATGGGATAGTGAACTCAAGCAATGCAAGGCGACAGGATCCAACAGCCTCAAGCTCAAGCAATGAACATACCAGCAGTGTGGTGAAGCAGGTCTCAAAGGAGCCTCAAGCTCTAGTGACATGATCAATGGGTTGGCTTGTCCCACAGTAGTGTAGCTCACAAGCTGAAGCAGAGAACTAGCTAAAGCAGCCACAAACTGGTCTGATCACGAGAGCAAGAGGAGGGGCAGGCCATGCTCTCCAATCAAACTGCAACCTGATTAGTCCTATATGTTCCTATTGGCCAGGTTGGCACAATAAGCCTACCTATCACAGTCCCCAAAATGCACATCTACACACCCATGTATGTTAATGCATTTCACCAACCAGGAAGCCCACAGAGTTTTCATGTCCAGAGCTTTGACTGGGGTCTCATTCTGAGGCATTATTGACTCAGGTTGGCTGATAAGAAGTGGGTCTTTCTGACCTAGCCAACCTGAGTTACCTCATTAGTATAAACTCTCAGGTGGAGTCTGGGTCCTCATCAAAGACACTAGGTTGAATTCCAAGGTTTTAGAGATTCTCTCTCAGGAGACAGAGATTTAAGTCGACGTGAAGTTAAAATATTTACTCAATAATGTGAAAAGAACCATCCCCGTCAAGCCACAGGGGTGGGAGGGGGGGTTAAATGCTGTGCTTTGGGGCTAAAAAATTGAAAACAAACTTTAAAAAAAAATTTATTTAAAACAAACTTCTTTTCAAACATTTTTAGATCTCACAGTTGATGTTCCTGGTCACGGGAAGGTGGTGGTGGACATTGCATATGGTGGCACATTTTATGCCTTTGTCAGTGCTGAAAAGTTTGGACTGAACCTTTGTTCTGCCAAGACGAGGGACCTTGTCGATGCTGCAAGTGCAGTGACGGCAGCAGTCAAAACTCAGGTCAGTAGACTTGCAAATCGAAATCGTTGCACTTACAGAGAAGATGAATGATTTACATAGTTAAATTACTAGCTGCACTAAGAAGAGGGTAGTGGCTACATTCTGTAGGCATTAGAGCCAGATTATAGGGGGGCTCTAGCTTTGTCTCTTGTACTATTTGCAATCTTTAGAACTTTGGACATCACCTCTGTGCCTGTTTCCTGTTGGTACAATGTCAGTCATAGCATAGCTGCTTCATAAGAATTGGCTCAGCTGTACCAGATTAAAGACTTAGCCTAGTGCCTGACTGGGAACAGGTGTTCAATCAAGGAAGACTATTGTTGATACATGCACCCTGGAAATGCTTGTGATCATTTAAGCGTACAGTAGAATATTCAACTAATTTTAAATTCATGAGCTTTGATCACTCTCTCTGTAAAACTTGAAAATACTTAATGAAGACTTGAAAATATAGGGTATCGCCTTATTAAGTCAGAAAAATTGTTCTCTTGCTTCGTGAAGAACATTAAGTCCTACAGAGAATTTTTTCTATATTGCTTAGAAGTCGCTTCAATTACTACTTATGTAAGTCTAACTTTATCTTGGGAAAATATTCTGATAAAGTCAATACAGATAACAAATAAGTCTAGAATGTGCTTTCATTTCTGCCACAAATATGTGATTTCACCTTGAAATGGGAACTACATGTAGAATGAAATATACAGTTTTTCCATGGCTGGGCATATAAAAATTGTTATTCTAAGTGAACAATCTCTTATGATTGTATCAAAGATACTAATTATGGAATTTTATTCCTTAATACTCATGAATCTTTAACATAATTTTAATAGGAAAATGAACATTTACACCATAGTACAGTTCTAAATTATTCTTTCCCAAAGTCCAATGATACACTTTCATTTGTTGAATTATTTCATCATCATAAGTTCTGAAGTTCCAAATTTACATCGATTTTGTTATCTCATTAAACAGGCAGGTAATAGTTTTAGAGTACACTATTTGGCATAAAATAAATTCACTTGGCTTTTCATTAACTCAATACAAAAAAAGCAGAAGCAGAGTTTTCTTAATAAAGCGAGTCATTTTGAATTTCTCACCAAGCTGTGCAAGGGGGGATGACATTCGGGAGGAGGGATTCTGAGATACGGTTTTGATTAATGATATATCAAAACCAAACCAAACTCACTGCCATCGAGTCAGTGCCGACTCACAGCGAGCCTAGAGGACAGGGTAGAACTGCCCCTGTAAGTTTCTGATACTGTAACTGTTTGCGGGAGTAGAAAGCCCAGTGTGTGGCCCACGGAGCAGTGGGTGGCTGTAAACTGCCAGCCATGCAGTTAGCGACCCACTGCATAACCACTACGGCACCTGAGCTCCTAATGATATATCCTGACCATTCATACTGCTGAGGTAGACTGAGAGAAAGCTAATTGAGAGGATGAGGTAGGGTGGGGGTGGGGCGATAATATAAATTCATCTTCGTCCATTCAGTCTCTGAACAAACATTGACCAGGCAC
This sequence comes from Tenrec ecaudatus, assembly GCF_050624435.1. Classification (NCBI taxonomy): domain Eukaryota; kingdom Metazoa; phylum Chordata; class Mammalia; order Afrosoricida; family Tenrecidae; genus Tenrec; species Tenrec ecaudatus. Next base: position 45,558,756 of record NC_134543.1, read on the forward strand.
TGCTAAATACCTGTGATCCAAAGGAAAAACCAGCCTCCCCTTCCAGGAGCTCAGTCTACTGAGGGAAGCATGGGAAGCAAACCTCTGGGTGTGGATTGAATTGCACCCGTTTTCACGGCACAGGGCGTGCATACAACCTCCTCCACCCACCAAAGCTGATCACCACCGCAGAGGTCAGACACGCCCCTCCCTCCAGCCTTCCTGTCAATTCCCACACCAGCTGCCCCTCCCACAGCTGTCTCTAACTTTCTTGCTGTCTTCCACAGCTCTCGCCTTTAAGCTAGATTGGAGAACTCGGTGCACCGGCCACATTGAGCTCATTTTCAGAACTCATCATTATGAGGTTTCTTAGGGTAGTAAAAAGGTTACAATTCACATGAGAAATGCTCAGGATACAGTTGTTCCATCCAGACACGCTCTTCTGTACTCTGCCTGCAGGCAGGCCGCTCTCTGACCCTCAGCTTCTTGGCCTGGCCTCTTCCCGGCTCAGGCAATTTCACTAAGCTCTTTACAGACTACCAATGAATGCCCAAAGGGCATGCCCCATCCACTGTAGGCCTCAACCTGAAGACATTCAGCTCCACCTCCTTGACTCAGCAAAACCCAACTCCCCCAATTGTGTGCCCAGCTTCTGCCCCCAAACACTCCACTTTACTTGCTCTACTGGCTAGGAAGTCCATTGCTCTGCCTCATGCACTGGCTCCGGGTTCTGCTGCTGCTGCTCTTCTGCCACTTCCCTGATGTCACAGCTGTCTTCTGGATTGAGGGGATCCAAGGAATAGCTCCACTCCTGGCTCTTCTCTTTTGCTGGAAATAAAACTTCCCTACTTCCTGCTTCTGAGCTAGCTCATTGTATACTTAGGAGGATGGCAATCACAATTACTCTTGTTAACAATCACTCACAGGTGAACCACAATCCAATTAGTATCTTCTCCCACTTTCTTACTCAGACCCATCACGAAAATGAAGGTCCTTTGGTAGAACTAACACAGGCTCTGGCTAGATAAGCCATATTAAATAATTCACTGCATTACAGACCCCCTAATGATACATTGAAGTCCTTACCTCCAGTACCTGTGAGGGTGGTACTGTTTGGAAAGAGGGTTGTTGAGAGTTTACCGGTTAAGTTAACCTTAAATGACACTAGAGTAGTAAATCAATCTTCATTTCCCCCCTTTTTATAAGAATATTATTATAGTCCCCCTTTTTATAAGAATATTATTATATTCCTGTATCATGATATTCTTACAAAAAGAGGGGAAGACAGCCATTTGAAGATGGAGGCAGATTGGGACGATGCAGCATAATCTAGGAAATGCCAGACTACCAGAAGCCACCGGAAGCAGGAATTCACTGTGAGTCAGGGTTGAGTTGGCGGCACCTAACAACAAAAGTAGATCCTTGAAACTGTGAGATAATAAATTGATGTCACTTCAAGGCACTCATTTCCTCCGCTTGCCCACCAGTATGTCCTACTCTGGTGGTTTGCATGCTGCTGTGGTGCTAGAAGCTTGCCACCAGTATTTCAAATACAGCAGACTCCGTCTTGTGAGCAAACGCAGTTCAGTGGAGCTTCCAGACGGGTTAGCCACAGAGAACCCCATGAAGAACTGCACTGCCGCATAGAGTGCCGGAGGATGAGCTCCTCAGGTCGGAAGACACCAGAGTATGACTGGGAAGAGCTGCTCCTGAAAGTAGTTGACTTTAGTGATCTGAATGGGGGAACGCCTTGGGGAACTTCATTTACTGATAAGAGTATGGCTCAAAATTATAACAAACAGCTGAAAACAGCTGTTAATAATTAGAATGTGCAATGTATAAATTATAAATCTAAGAAATTAGAAAAGAAAAATGAAATGGAGCAGCTGAAAATTGATATCCTAGGCACTTGTGAGCTGAAACGGACTGGTATTGGCCATTGTGATTCAGACAATCATATGATTTACTATGCCAGTAATGACCTATTCAAGAGGAGTAGCATCCCATTTGTCATAAAAATAAAGAATATTTCAAGATCTCTTTTGGAGTACAATGATGCGTGTGATAGGATTGTATCTACATGCCTACAAGAAAATTCAGTTAATAAAACTGTTATTCAAATGTACGTTCTGATCATTAAAGCTACTGGTGAAGACCTTCTACCACCTTTTTCAGTCTGAAATTGATGAAACATGCAATCAAAATGTATTGATAATTAATTGGCCATTGGAATGCAAAGGATGGTGAGAAAGAGGAAGGATCAGTAGTTGGGTAATGTGGCCTTGGTGACAGAAACAAAGCTAGAGATCACATGATAGAAGTTTGCAAAACCAGCAACTTTGTAAATACCCTTTTCATAGTAACTACATATGTAGCCCTCCCCAGATTCAAATGGAGTGCATCTTGGGAAGAGACTATGGAGAAGCTCAATGGCATCAGCCAAAACAAGAGCATCTGAATTTAGAGACTGTTTTAAGAACAAATTTGAGACATTGACACTAATGACTTGAAGCCTGTGAAGTTGTGAGATGACATCACGAACATCGTACTTGCAGAGAAACTCTGGTGCATATGCACGGAGTACTACCCGTTCCTAAAGACACGGTGATGAAACCATGCAATGCCTCGTGACATGGATGGGCCTGGGAGCCATGATGCTGGGTGAATTTAAGTCAGTCTCAAAAAAGCAAACACTATATATGTCCACTATAAGGATAAACACCCAGACGAAGGCAGGCTTCTGCTTTCAGGATATGTAATCTGTTAATCCAGTCTCCCAAGCCAGCCCATAGTCTGTGAACCATATCCCACCTCTTCATTTGTTCATCGTGAAAATGGCTTTGAAAGAGGATGCCTCATCTCAGCTGGGGTCAGTTTCCTGTGGGGAGAGAGAGAAAATCAATAAGATCCTGCTATACAACATTGTTCTTCAGTCATCCCAAATCAGCGGACACTCCCAAAAGAGTGACCACGGAACCCCACTGGAAATTCAAGTCAAGAGGTTGGGGTGAATGCTTGATTCCGAGAAGGCCATTGTACTTCTGTTGTGGGTAACCCGGGTGGGGCAACCTGCCATGGAGAAAAACGCTTAGCATGAAAACGACACAAGTGATGCACGATGAACCTGATCTGGTTTTCAGCATTTTCTGGATTTTTGTTTTGTTTCCTTTTGCTTTTTGTTTGTTCATATTAGGGTTTATCTCAGAAGTGTTATGTCATTGGGGTCACCCTCTTGGAGTTGTGTTATATGTTTTTCTGATTTTCGGTATATGAAATCTAGGATTCATGAACCTATAGGGACAGCAAGTAGAATAAGGGTTTGGGGGTGTGGGGTACAGTGGGGATGATGGTAAAAGGGAGATGTCAAGGAGTCCAGGAAGGAAAATAATGTTTAGAAACTGATTGTGGTAGCAATTTTACAATACTGCTTGATGTGAGTGAACTATGGAATGATATATGTATTAACTCCCAATTAATAATAGTTTTTTTTAAAAGACCCAAGCAGATGTCAGAAGAGACTCTGAAACTTGCTCTTGATCATAGAATAATTAGAGTGAATGGAAGAAATGATTAAATAAAAGAACTCAACAGAAAATTTCAGGAAGTTCCGGAATACAGAGTAAAGTATTGTACTATCACAGGCAAAGGCATATGGAGTTAGAAAGACAAAGGAAGAACACTCTCAGCATTTCTCAAATTGAAGAAAACCTGAAGCGAAAAATCAAACCTCAGCTTGACATATTGAAGGATTTTATGGGCAAAATATTGAATGATGTTTTGGTATAGATGGAAGGAATACACAGTCATGGTACTAAAAAGAATTGGTCAATGTTCAACCATCTCAAGAAATAGCATATGATCAAGAACCAATGGTATTGAAGGAAGAAATCCAAGCTACACTGAAGGCATTAGCATAAAACAAGGTTCCAGATATTGGTGGAATAACCATCAAAACATTTCAATAAATTGATACAACTCTGGAAGCATTCACTTGCCTACCCCAAGAAATGTACCAGACAGCTGCCTGGCCCACAGACTGGAAGCGATCCATCTTTGTGCTCATTCCAAAGAAAGGTGAGTCAACACCGTGTGGAAATTATTGAACAAGATCATTAATACCACATGCAAGTTCAATTTTACTGAAGATAATTCCAAAATGGTTGCAGCAGTAGACAGGGAGCCTCAATCAATGCAAGTCGTTTTCAGAAGAGAATGTGTTTCTAGGATCCCTAGTGGCATAGTAGGCTATATGTACTGGGCTGCTAGGCACAAGGTTAGCAGTTCGAAACCACCAGTCACTCAGCAGGATAAACATGAGAATGTTTCATTATGTTGTACACGGGGCCCCTGTGCATAAGAATGGACTTTCTGGCACCTCACAAGTCACTCACTTTGTGATACTTTGTTATGACACCCTAGGAAACTAGGACACTTCTGAAGAGTGTATCATAGAGGTGGAGACCCAGACTGGAAAATGGAAAACAAACCTTCAATATAAAGTCCTCTTGGGTCTGGTTTTAGATGGGCTTATGGATTGTAAGAACACAAACCTAGTCAATTGCTTTAAAATACTGCCATCATCTTAGTCATACTCTAAAACATTACAGAAATTCTGCAAGCATCAAACCACCAGATGGCCCAAGAAGCTCAAGAAGTGCTACACGTTTGGGCGGAGCCTATTTGACCATCCACATCACTTGGCTTCTACTCCATGAAGAGTTCCGGTCTCAGAGACTCTCAGGGGCAGTGATTGCGCATTGTTTTTTCCATATCCCCTTCTAGCTCCTGAGAATGAGACTACTTTATGCCTTGGTTCGTTGTGTTTGAGCCGCCAGGCCATCCTGGGAACAGTGCCTTCACAAAGTTTGTGGGAAAATTCCATTTTAAACCAATTTTTCCATGAACTGTGTGAAGCCCCTTGTTTTATAAAGAGCGTGTGTTCAGGATAGGAAGGAGGGTATAAAATGTGGCTATTCCTGTAGTAGAAGCTTTATGAAGAACAACTTTGAAAAGAGGTTCAAGGGATGATAAGAATTGTGAGGTGACTCTTTTTCCCCAATGGGTTTGCCACCAGAATATAGGTGTCAGTGAAAACCATCACAAAAACCTGAGCCAAAATGGGAAAGGAAAAAAGATCCACATCAATGTCATCATCATTGGACATTTCAGTTCTAGCAAGTCCACCACAACTGGTCACCCGATCTACAAATGGGGTGCAATTGACAAAAGAACCATCCAGAAACTCGAGAAGGAAGCTGCTGAGATGGGGAAGGGCTCCTTCAACTCTGCCTGGGTCTTGGATAGACCAAAAGCTGTGTAAACCTGGCTTCACCATTGATACTTCCCCATGGAAATTTGAGGCCAGCTAGTGCTATGTGACCATCATCGATGCCCGCGGACACAGAGACTTCATTAAAAACATGATCACAGGGATATCTCAGGCTGACTGTGCTGTCCTCATGGTTGCTGCTGGTGTGGGTGAATTTGAAGCTGGTCTCTCCAAGAATGAGCAGACCTGTGAGCATGCCCTTCTGGCTTACACACTGGGTGTGAAACAGCTCATTGTTGGTGTTAACAAAATGGATTCTACTGAGCCAGCCTACAGCCCCAGAGATAGGAGGAAATTGTTAAGTAGCCAGCACCTACATTAAGAAAATTGGCTACAACCCTGACACAGTAGCATCTGTGCCAATTTCTAGTTGGAATGGTGACAACATGCTGGAACTAAATGCTAATATGCCTTGGTTCAGGGGGTGGAAGGTTACCCGTTAAGCATGGCAATGCCAGTGGAACTCCACTGCTTGAAGCACTGGATTGCATGTGCCACCAGCTCACCCAGCTGACAAGCCCCTGCGCCTGCCTCTCCAGAACATCACCAAGATTGGTGGTCTCGGCCCGGTCCCTGTGGGCAGAGTGGAATTGTGGTTCTGAAACCCGGTATGGTGGTCACCTTTGCTCCTGTCAATGTTACCACTGAAGTGAAGCACTATTGAAATGCACCATGAAGCTTTGAGTGAAGCTCTGCCTGGGGACACTGGAGGCTTCCATGTCAGGAACAGCTCTGTCAAAGATGCTCGCCGTGGCAGCGTGGCTGGTGACAGCAAAAATGGCCCACCGATGGAAGCAGCTGGCTGCACTGCTCGGGCGGTCATCCTGAGCCGTCCAGGCCAGACCTGTGCTGCATTGCCACACTGCCCGCATCGCTTGCAAGTTTGCTGAGCTCAAAGAGAAGAAGGGTCGCTGTTCTGGCAAGAACTTGGAAGACGGCCCCAGATTCTTGCAGTCTGGCGATGCTGCCACTGTTGCCCTGGTACCCGGCGAGCCCATGCGGGTGGATAGCTGCTCTGGCTCTCCTACAGGTCGTTTTGCTGTGTGAGACACGAGACCGACAGGTGCTCTGGGTGCCGTCAAGGCAGTGGACAAAAAGGCTGCTGGAGCTGGCAAGGTCACCAAATCTGCCCAGAAGGCTCAGAAGGCTAAATGCATATAATCCATCACACCTGCCACCCCAGTCTCCATTGTTGGTGGAAGATCGGTCTCAGACCAGTTTGTCTCTATTGGTCATCAAAGTTAAACAGTCAAAGACTGACTGGTTGATGACGACAGTGCATCGTAAAACTTTCTGAAAGAAAGGAATGTCTGTGGACCACCTGTTTCTTTTTTGGGCGGCAGCATTAAGTTATTAGTTTTTAAAATCAGTACTTTATAAGGAGAAAACTTGCCAAAACATTTGTCACAGAATTTTGAGACTCATTAAAACAATTTAATGGGGAAAAAAAGAATTGTGATGTGTTAGTTGCCATCCATTGGCTCTGACTCATAGTGGTTCAATTGAACAAGTGCCCAGTGCTGTAGCTTCTTCAGAACGGTCTCTGTGTTTGAGCCAGTGTTGCAGCTACTGGCTCCATCTAGCTCATCGAGGAGCTTCCTCTTTTTCACGGGCTTTTTTGTTACTCTTTCTTTACCAAGCGTAAGATCCTTCTCTAGGGGCTGTCCCCTTATGCTAAAATATATGAGATGCAGTTTTCTCTTCCTTATAAGGAACAGCCTGACTGTAGTTCTTTCAAGAGTTTGTTCATTCGTCCACCAATCTGATATATTTCATATTCTTCTCCAATACCATTACTCAATTGTATGAGGTCCTCTTCATGTGTCCCCATTGTCTAGTTTTCACATGCTTAGGAGGCAAATGAAAATATCTTGGTATGGGTCAGGTGCAACTTAGTCCTCAAAATAACATCTTTGCTTTTTAAGACGTTGTTTATTCACCTAGAGTCTATATTCTAGACAAAGATGCCTTTCTGGAAAAAAAAGTATTGTACAAATTATAAAGATTAACACATGGAAGAAGCACACCAGCCGGTGCGATCACGAGGTGCCAAAGGGACCAGGTATAAGGCATCATGGAAAAAAAAGAATATATATATAGGTGTGTATATATATATATATATATATATATATATATATATATATATATACCATAGTGAATGAAGGGGGAAGTGCAGAGTGGAGACCCGAGGCCCAAGTGTCGAACAGTGGAGATCCCCACATAGAGGGGTTTAGGAGAGGAGATGGGTCAGTCAGGGTGCGATGTAGTACCAATGAAGAACACAGCTTTCCCCCAGATCCTGGATGCTTCCTCTCCCCAACTACCATGATCCGAATTCTACCCTGCAGGACTGGATAGGGCAGAGGTTGTACACTGGTGCATATGGGAGCTGGAGGCACAGGGAATCCAGGGTGGGTGATACCTTCAGGACCAGGGGTGTGAGGGGCGATGCTGGGAGAGTGGAGGGTGAGTGGGTTGAAAAGGGGAACTGATTATAAGGATCCACATGTGACCTCCTCCTTGGGAGATGGACGGCAGAGAAGGGGGGGGGAAGGGAGACTCCAGATAGGGCAAGAAATGACAAAATAACAATCTGGATTATCGAGGGCTCATGAGGGAGGGGGGAGCGGGGAGGGAGGGAAAAATAAAGAGGACCTGATGCAGAGGGCTTAAGTGGAAAGCAAATGCTTTGAGAGTGATTGGGGCAGGGAATGTATGGATGTGCTTTATACAATTGATGTATGTATATGTGTGGATTGTGATAAAGAGTTGTATGAGCCCCTAATAAAATGTTTTTAAAAAGATTAAAAAGGATAGAGGACAGCACTGAAGCTACAGCTCAGGGAGAGGGACATGTCTGATCAGAGCACACAGGAGCAAATGAAGGGGGAGGATAAGAGAGTGGAGCACATCCTGGCTCACCAAGCCTTGAGGATGATATCCCTGCTCAGAACAACCAATGCACAGAGAGAACCATATGGCCAGCCCCACTATGAGACACAACATCCCTCGCTCCGTAGCCCTACAGGGGACAACACTGGAGACAGTGCGGGAATTGCACCTGATCTGACCCAACCACACCACGACAAAACACTAAGGGCATGGAACAGAACAGCCAGGGGAGCAGAGCAACGAAGTCTCCAAGGAATATAGACTTCTGGGCCAGGATGTGGCACCCCTTCAGATTCAGGAAAATATTCCTAAAGGTCAACAGACCTTGAACTATTGAAAAAATAGGCTTAAGAGGTCATCTAAATTATTTGTAGGTAAGTTTGGATGAAAATGTTTTACATGTGGTGTTTGTTATTGTTGCTTTCAGTTTAAAATTAGTCATCCCGAAAGTGAAGATCTTGCCTTTCTGTATGGAACCATATTAACAGATGGGAAAGACACTTATAGTGAAGAACCAACTACCAACATCTGTGTGTTTGCAGACAACCAGGTTGGGCTTTTTTCCTTTGTTGTGAATTGTGTGAAGGTATGCAGTGCAGGTCAGTTTTCCAGTAAACAATTCATACACATATTGTTTCATGTCATTGATTGCAATTCCTACAATGTACATTGCTTATCCCACTTCCTACCTGTTTCCATTTCTATGCCTCCTTCTTTCCTAACCCTTCTGAACTGTACCTTGGGCGAATTCTTCTTTGAAAAAGAAAACAAACCCTCAAGTTATTCTAAGATATCTGTGCCTCCCTCGTGTTATTGTATCACTTTATACTCCTGTTAATTTTTTGGATGAAAGTTGGGGCATGGGGGTAAGTTCCTTGCCTAGCTGGCCACCCCACTTTTCTATGGCCCAATTTTTTCAGCTCAACCAAACAAGGTGAATGTTTACCCTGTCTCTTACAGGGGGTTGTGCTGCAGATAATGTGAGCTAATAGGCAAATTCCCAGTACTCAGTTCTTCCATTATGTGAACTGAGCTTCTCTTCACATGCTGTAAGGCATCTTCCCTTGACCTTTACGGCCAGGATACATATCTGATGATGGCTCCTCTCAGGTTCTCATGAACTAGATGGTGGTTTTGTTGAGAGAAGTGAATCTTAAATGTACCTTACAAGTAGACTTTCTGCTTTCCCCGGGGAACTTCCCTATGTGACCAGTATAAAGAGAGAGACGGTTCAGCTATCACCTGACCAGGAATGTTGGACTCTACTAATCTGTCCTATGACAACTGTAGTTCTTTCTCTTTAGAACAAAGTCATCTTGAAATAGTTTACTTCCCTCAGAGACCCAGCTGTGCATTTGGTATGTTGTCTAATGCACCATGCATTTGAAACGGTGTCAGTCTAATGGGGGAAATGCTGATTCTCCATTCCTAGTATTCCCTGCCCTGTGAAGGGAACTCCCCTGTCCCTAGTGAAGCCCTCCTGGCCTCTCCACCGAGGGGAGCAGGATTGGCTTGAACTGGTTGGGGGGGGGGGACAGGAATGGAGGGGAGTTGAGGGAGAAAATTCTGCTTGGCAGAGGGTTGCAGAATATTCTGCATCTCCAGGGGCTCTGAGGGTGAAGTATTCTGCTTCATCTTGGGGCATGGCGCTAAGAAGCTTCCCTATGGTGTCACCCTCATATAATGTCCCTTCTGAATAATCTAGGTGATATTTTGGTCTCTACTTAGATCTAAAAACATTTAAAAACGTCTTCTGTAGCAATTATATTCTCCAGCTTGTAGAAATTACCTTCTATATCAACCACACCACCCAGAAATATTTTAAATTTCGACACCATATTTGTACCCCGAGAGAGTACATTTTAAGACATGAAGGATTGTGCAAAGACATTGTGTGACACTGAGTATGTTATCGCCCATATTTATTTTTAAATTTATGCACTTGTAAGTAAGACACGTGAGCGCGCATTTTCTTTTGTTCTCAAACAGGTTGACAGAAGCCCAACCGGCTCGGGAGTGACAGCCCGGATTGCTTTGCAGTATCACAAAGGGCTCCTAGGACTGAACCAGACCAGAGCCTTTAAAAGCAGTGTAACTGGCTCTGTATTCACAGGGAAGGCTGTGACAGTGAGTGGGCTCCTTAACGTCTTATTTGTAAATGTGTTTGTGAGGCTGAAGAGGCCGGAATGAGATGTCCAGAGGTTTCTTCACTTAGCCCGAGAAGAGAACTTGAAAACAGGCCGGTAAAAACCTCTGTCAATGCCTTCTCAGAGGGGGTCGGGAGGCCACTGGTGGTCCCCAGGTCTCTCCCAGGAGGCCAACAAAGTCCAACTTAATTCTACAATAATATTAAGACCTTATCTGCATTCACTCTCTTTCTCTCACAAGTGCACAGCGGTTTTCCCAAGGCTGCATGAGCTGAGAAACCCCAGCTGCGTACAACGACTAACTGCTTTCTAGTAAATCATACAGTAAAGATGTTTGCAAAGTGAAAAGCAATTCCACATTCTTAATTTCTTTATTGGCCTGGAATTTTTCCCCACAAAAATGTTACCATGTAATAATGGGTTTATTATATTTTAAATGCATTGATAAATATTTTAAATTATGCCTGTTTAAATTGCCAATACAGTCAACATTGATATATAAGCTAAATAAGTAAGACCTCTTTGAGAACCTCCCCAGGGTCCTAACACCAAAAAGTTAGGAAACAGCTAAATGAGTGGCTGGTTTTGTTTTGTTTTGATATTCTCAAGAATTCTTTGATTTTATGTCATAGGATGTGAATCTTAACAAATGCAACTTTTGTAATGAAATCGAGTTTTAAAAGTGCTGGAAAAGCTAATGAATGAGATCTGTTAGTGAATGAGAAGTTGACTGATTTTTTCCTGTTGCTATTGGACCCTGCCACTTTGCTAAATCTTTCCTTTAGTTTGTTATTTCTCTCTTTTTCTTTTTTGCCCCTCAGTTATTTCTTGCTGAATCTTTGGAATGTCCTGTATATAAGATATCATCTCTAAGTAGAGATTAGTTTGCTTCTTCTTTACCAATTCGGATGCCTCTGTCTCTCTTACCTTACTGTTCTGGCTAAGACTTCTAGTGCAATATTGTATAGAAGTCGTGACAAAGGGCATCCTTGTTTGGTTTCCATTCACAAAAAGCTTTTAGTCTCTCGCCACTGAGACTAATACTGCCTGTTGGTTTAGTATATATGCCCTTAGGAATTTCCTATTTTATTGGAATTTTTATCAGGAATGGCTGTTGGATTCTGTGAAATTCCTTTTTGCATCAATTGATATGATCATGTGGTTCTTTTCCTTTGTCTTATTTATGTGGTGAATTAAAATGATTGCTTTTCTAATGTTGAGCCATCCTGGCATGTCTGTCATGTATCTCAATCGGTGATGATATGCTGCTGTTTCATATTTTACTGAACTTGACTGACTAGGATTTTATTGAGAATTCTTGCTTATATGCTCATGACGGGTATTAGACTATCGTTTCCTTTTTTTAGTGATATCTTTGCCTCATTTGGGTATCATTATATTCACTTCATAAATGAATTTGGGGGTATTCCATATTTTTTTTAAATTCTGGGAGAGTTTGAGTAGACTTGTTGTGAGCTCTTCTCTGAATGTTTGCTAGAATTTTCCAGAGAAGCTACCTGGGTAACACTCGTTGATTTCTTATTAATAAATGTAGAATGCATTGTCCTGAGCATTTGAGGTCAGTGATACAATAATAATCTATGTCTATTAAGTTGCTCTCTGAGCCAAGTATTGTATACTTAATTCCTACAAGAGTTTTGAAGTCGTTTATATTACAGTTATTATTCATACTTGCCCAAATATCTTCACTTTTACCATGCTCCCTTTTTAGGTCCTGTTATTATCGTTGCATCAGGAGATAACATGTGCATCAGGAGATAACATGGAGCAATAGGGAAGATAGGTAGCTGCCAGATGCCCAACAGTTATTGTCTGACGAGCCAGCGTGTGAGTCCTGGCGTCTGAGCTCAGACCCAATGCTATTCAGCATGACATTACACTATTAGACAAAAATGTTCAGTGAGGCTTTACATTATAGCATCTTTATAAAATGTTACAGTGAAACCATTGCACCTTAATCTAATATTTGACATTTTAACTTAGATCCTTGGTTATCCATATTTAAACATCAGAAAACAGTCATCTGTAGATAAGTTTTGAAGTCATCAATGTTATAGTTATTAATCATACTTGCCCAGATATCTTCACTTGCACCATGAGCCTTCCTTCTCTAGCTGAGCCCTTCAAGGCTCTCGCATTGTACCTCTCCGTCTCTTTCCATGCCCTGGCTTCCTTTTCTTGTCCTGCCACTTAGGTGTCCCCAACATTTACCCTTAGCCTCCTTCGCATCCCTCTTATCTTCAATTTGATGACTAAGTTTATTGTGCCAACCTGGCCGATAAACACATGTGGGTTAACTGAAGGGCGGAGGGATAAATGGCTCGGTGAGCCTTGCTTTTCGAGTTCTCGGGTCTCTTGCTTTGTGATGGTCGCACCAGGGTGCAGCTGCCTTTAGCCAGTTGCCTGCTTCAGCTGGCAAGGCTCACTTCCTGCAGGACATCCCTGAGGAGAATCCACATGGACTTATCCCGATGCAGTCCTGGGTGCTGGTGCAGCTGTGTGGAGACCCCTGCCAGCGCTGAGATGCTTACACATTCACTGACTTCGCTTCCCTCCTGCAGTTGGCATCATAGTGTGTGTTTTGTGAGATGGAGGAGGACTTTGTGGATTGGTGTCGGACATATGGGTTAATGTTGGACTTGTGGGCTTGGGCAGCACTGGGTTGGGATGTTTTCTTGATGTGCACTTACCCTTTATATAAAACTCTCTCTTATACATGAGTTTCTGTGGATTTGTCTCTCTAATATACCCAGACTAACACAATGACCTTGAGCAATATCCACCTCTTTCTGGGGCTTTTAACTCCAACCATCCATCACTGATGACTTCCAGACCTTAATTCCCCATGTCCTTCTGTCCTACTTCTAGACTCCCAAATGTCCCTATGCTTAACACTAATTGATTGTCCCAGAGATATCTCAATTTCAACTTCTTCAAAAAAAAGTTTTTCTTCTTCAAATGGGCTCTTCCTCTCATTCCTGTCTTGGTTAATGGCACCATCAAACTTTGAGCATGATCAGCGCATTCCTCATTAGTCACCAGGTGTGATCTCCAAAGTGTCTCTTATTAGGCTCCCTTCCTCCATCCTCAAGAAACACTGCCCTAGTAATTGGATTTGACCAATGAACTAACAGGCTTCTGGCTTTCTAGTCTTTTTCCTCTCCAATCCGCACCCCTCCCCCCCCCCATTTTATCACTACACTTATCACTACACATTTCAATGTGTCTCTCTCCTGAAGACCTGCCCTTGCTTATAGGAATAAGCCTTAGATTTTCTTAAAAATGAGGGAAAAAATCATGAGTGTAACTTTTAGGGAAGATATGTGCGCAGACTTCTGATATTATGCTTTCTCTTCTTCAGGAAGCAAAATGTGGTGATTTTAAAGCTGTCGTAGTGGAAGTGGCGGGGCAAGCCCATTACACGGGGACGGCAAACTTCACAGTTGAAGACGATGACCCACTGAGGGACGGGTTTCTTCTCCAGTGACTTCTTCCATGACTTTTAAGAGCCTTTATCTCTTTAAGCAATTATTCTAGATTAGTGATTTTCTTTAACTCACATGAAAAACAGTATCTGATGTTTATACATGTAAACGACCTTCAACTCATTCTAAAACAGGACCTGAGATAGTCACTAGGCTTCATATTGTCCCTGATGAAGTGGGTAAGGAGCTCTCTGGGAGGTCAGCAGCAGCCACTCCACAGAAGACAGGTGCAGCTGCTGCTCCCATAAAGAGGGACAGCATTGGAATCCCTGTACCATTGGTGTCACTCAGGGAGTTGAGTGTCATCACAGGGTGACAGTGTCAGAGGGAGTGACACCACAATGACTGACTAGAAATTTCTGTCCCATGTTTCAGCATAAATATCTTATTTTTTAATTAAAATATCCCTGTAGTCAGTGATAGCGACAGAAACATCGTGCTTACATGTATTAACATACCCACAAGGCTAAAACTCTGCAAGTTTACTTTTTGAACCTTCAGATGTGCTCCTGTCAGAGCTGTCATTAAATGTCATCCAAAGTCGGCGACATTTTGAATTTTGTGGTTTCCTCTGCATACACGGTTTTCATTATTGCCGTGCTTTTATAGTAACTCATTTTGTTAAATCTTCTGGTGTTTTAGCTACAATATTGTCATAATAGGTATTCATGAGCTCATATCAATAATGGTTTTGAGAAATAATAAAGGAAAAGGAGAAAAATGTAAAGGCTTGTGCTCCGTTCCTAATAATGTAACTAATAATGTATATAATGAGGGAAATCTCTGGGAAGTTCTACTCTGCCCTGTAGGGTCCCTGTGAGTCAGAATCAACTGGATGGCAAGGAGTTTCCTTTTTTCTAATATTTGCAAATATATACAAGAACCTTGGTTGCACAGTGGTTAGGGACGTCACTACTGATCAAAAGGTCAGTGGTTCCCACCAGCCACTCCACGAGAAAGGTCAGGCTATTTGCTCCCATGAAAATGGACCTCCCTGGAAAACCTACAGAGAATTCGTAGGCGTTGGAATGAACTTGATGGCAGTAGGTGTCCGTGGGGGCTTCCATGAGTGTTGATTGTGGAGCCCACTGAAATGAAATCAATGACAACTTCTTTTCTCTTTTTATGATGTTGTTTATCGATCCAGACGTGAGGGTTCTTGTTCTCCTTATGTGAAGGTAAAATCCACACTGAACTCTGTAGTAGTTGATCTTCATCAGTCAGCACTACAGGTCCACTTCACTTTCTGCAAACAAGGCTGTGCCCCCTGCGTGCCACAGGCTGTTAAATCCTGTGCTAGCCAATCCAGTCCTGATGCCGTGCTCTCCCTCTGGTAGCCCAGCTTCTCTAGTTGTGGATGCCTAAACAACAGCACCTTGTTCTGTTTAAACTCCCTCTGGGTCTATGTGCAGGTTCGTCTCACCACAGTGAAGCGTCCTGGCCTTCCCATTCTTCTGTGGTACCCATCAGATGAGGACATTTATTGTTCCTTTTTTTCCAAAGTAAATATAGAACTACTATTTTCTCTCCAAATCTTATGAGTGCTTTAATTTTGGGAGGAAAGTGCATAAGTTACATTTCATATCACTGTGTCGCACGCTGCCACATATGTCTAATAAAGGACACTATAAAATGGGCGTTACCCTCTGCTCCACTCGAAGCATGTGCTGATTAAGATCAATGACAGATTGCAACACAAGGTTAAAAACAAACAAAAAACCCCACCAAAACTCTCACAACGACCAATGCGGAACATCATGATCAATGGAGAAAACATTTTGAAATGGTCAAGGATTTCATCTTGCTAGGATCTACAATCAATTCTCATTGAAACAGCAGTCAAGAATTTAAACAATACATTGCACTGGGTGAATCAGCTATACAAAACTTCTTTAAGTGGGGTTGGCACTTTGAGGACTAAGGTGCATTTGACCCAATCCCTGGTATTTTCAAGCACCTCATCTGCAGGGGAAAGTTGGCCATTGACTAAGGAGGACTATAGAAGAATCGATGCTTTTGAATTATGGTCCTGCTGAAGAATATTGAAACTAGCATGGACTTCCAGAAGAAGAAACGCATTTGCCTTGGAAGTACAGCCAGCACAGTCCTAGGAAGCAAGGATAGTGAGACTGCCTCTCACACATTTCGGAAATGTTGCCATGAGAGATCAGTGCCTGTAGAAGGATATCATGCTTGGTGAAGCGGAAAGGCAGTGAAAAAGAGGAAGGCTCTTAATGATGTGGATTGACACAAGGGCTGCAACAATGGATTCAAACATAACAGCAATGTAAGGATGGTGCAGGACCAGACAGTGTTTTGTTCTGCAAACTTGTTTTAAATATTTAAAACAATGCACTTGTTGCCACCTAGTCAATTCTGACTTGTAGCAACCCTACAGGATAGGGTAGAATTGTACCATAGCAGGCTGCTGCCTCGTTCTCCCTTACTGTGGTTGGTGGGTCCACACAGCTGACCTTTGGTTAGCAGCCAACTGCTTGACCATTGCATCAGCAGGGTTCCTGAAGGTTTTATTAGAGACTGTGAACTTAGGAATGTTGATCTCAAATCCAGTGTGTTCCCACAACACTGCCTCCATTTCTCAAACAGGACAGTCAGGACTTGTTCTAGGATATCTTCATATTACTGCAATTGAAAATGTTTTTCTTGAGTATTGACTTACACATTAAACTAGATGTTGCCAAAATCTTTTAAAAGTTAATCCAAAGCTGAATCCTTGGAATAATTTTCATTCTCCCTGAACCCTTCCCTGTCTCCTCTGGATTTAAAACCTCTAGGGAAAATGAACTCTTCTTCTCACCTGTGTCTAGTAATGGTTACAAAGATCTTTCAGATCTACCAAATGCTGGCCACTCTTACCCTTTCCCATTTTCTAGATTCTCTTCCTCAACTCACTCAATATATCTACCTATCTATAGATATTATATATATATTACTGTGAATTACCAGAAGAACAAATAGAACTGTCTTAAAAGAAATATTGACAAAATACTCCTTAGAAATGAGGCTGGTGATCGCTTCTCGGCCTTTTGGCTAAGATCAAGTGTAGAAATGAGGATGGTGAGATTTTGTCTCATGTACTTTGGATATATTATCCCAAAAGACCAGTCCCTGGAAAAGGACATCATGCTTGGTAAAATAGAAGGGGAGCCCAAAAGAGGAGGTCTCTAAATGAGATGGGCTGACACACAGCTGCAAGAATGGGTTCAAACAACAATTGTGAGGATGGTGCAGGAGCGGGCAGTGTTTTGCTCGACTATAGGATGTGTTAACCATAAGTGGCTTAACTTCACCCCCAGATTTTTAGATTTTAAAAGGTTATGGATTTGTGTCCCCTCAAAAGATATATTAAACACACACACACACACACACACACACACACACATCCCCGTACTTGTCAATTTGACCTTGTTAGGAAACAAGGTCTGGTATTCTCTTTTACTATGGGGTCTTACTGGATTGGTGGGCCCTAATCCAGTATGGAGGTGGTCTAAGGCACAGTGGTTGTACATAGAGCTGCTAACCTCAAGGTCAGCAGTTCAGAACCACCAGCTTCTCTTAGGGAGAAAGATGGTGCTTTCTACTCCATAAGCGTTACAGCCTTGGAAACCCACAGGGGCAGTTCTAATCTCCTAGAGGGTCACTATGATTCAGAATCGACTCAATGGCAGTGAGTTGAGTTGAATCTAATCAGAGTATCATAGTGAAGAGACAGACACAGACGGAGGAGGGAAGGAAGCCACGTCAAGAATGAGGCAGAGAATGGAAGGAAGCATTTATAAGCCAATGCTTACCAGAGACCACCAGACGCTAGGGGAAGATCTTCTTAGAGACTTCAGAGAGAGCTTGGCCCTTGCCAATGTCTTAGTTTTGTACTTCCGGAACTCAGATACTTATTTTTGTTTTAGCCCCTCCCCACTCCTAGTTTGTGGTCCTTTGTTTAGGCAGTCCTCGAAAAGAACATCATGCTTGGTAAAGTCGAAGATGATTCAAACAGGAAGACCCTCAAGAGATGGATTGGCACCGTGGCTGCAACAATGGACTCAAACATAACAATTGTGAAGATGACACAGAACTGGGAAACTTTGTTGTTTTTTTCTTTTTCTATTATACATAGAGTCACTATAAGTGGAACTGACTGACTGGCAACTGAGAGAGAGAGAGAGAAGAGGAGAGGAGAGTACAGTAGGCCCGGCACGGGGCCCAGGACTCTGCATTTCTAACAAAGCTCCAGATGATTCACATGGTGGTCGAGGACCCAGGGTGCTTTAAAGAAGGATCCAGGGTGACCACACTTCTCTGCAACATCAGCAGTCCTGTCCAGAGACTTGAGATGCTGCTCTCCTGGGCAGTCAAGCCTCTCCTGTTCCGGAATCCCCTCTTCCCAGCCAGAGACTTGGAGCTACACCTGTGCCAATAGACTGGCTGGCACCTTAAACTCCAGATCCACATCATGGAGAGAAGAGGAAGGCTGCCACCGCCCGCCTACACATGTCACCAGGAATCCAGGTGACATCCTTGCTCCAAGGTCCAAAGGCTAGCTCTTAGATCACCTGCCTCAGAATCAACTAGGACATTTGGATTGATGGGCCCACCCTTAGTAATGGTAGGAGTCAAGGCAGGGAATCTACATTTTTAAAAAGTCATTGATCAGGGCCTTGCAACTTCATCACCATCTGGAACTTGTTAGCACTTCACAGTCTCAGGCTCCACTGAATCTGAAACTCTGGGCGGCTTAGAGCCTAGTCCTCTGAGTGATACTGGTCCAGATCAAATTTGAGAGCCACTGGTTGAAATGATTCTGCCCCCTGGCCCCCAATTTCAGAACTCCGAGTTTGGATTGTCCCTCCGCGACACACACACACACACACACACACACACACACACACACACACACACACACACACACACTGGTTTGGATTGTCACACACACGCACTGGGTTCTAGGTTCTTCGGCCCAACTCTGCCAAATCAGTGACCCCTTGTACCTGCGGGCCACTGGTACCCAACAAAAGGGGACCTGGTGTCGTTGGCTGCGAGCAGGCCAGTTCGGCTTCCTCCCGGACCAGAGGCCCTCTTCGCTCAGGGGTGGAGCCACCGGCCGGCTCTTTGGAGGGCACTGGACTCCGGCGTCCCGCCCCGCGCGGCTGCGTAAACAGGCGGTTCCCTCGGCAACGCCTGGAGCGCACGTCAAAGGCTCCGCCGGTCCGAGCCGGCCGACAACACCTCTCCGGGCAGCGGCCGCCTGCCCCCGGCCCTGAGCCACCTGCCGGTGCGGGATGAACGGACCCGCGGCCGCCCCGGGGCCCCATGGAGCCGCCGGCCCGCCCGCCAGTGAGCTTGGCCTTGCTGGGCAGCCCCCAGCCCGGCGCCCCCTCCGCGGCCGGCGGGCCTGGCGGGGCGTCCTCGGTGGCGGCGGCCGTGCGCTCCTTCAGCACCCTAGCCACCGCGGCGGCCGCGGCGCTGGGGAACCGGAGCGACGGGAGCGCGGGCGGCAGCGCTGTCGCCTCGGCTGGCGGCGGCTCCGGCTGGCTCCGGGGGGCGGCGGCGGCGGCGGGGAGGCCGCCGCGGGGCCCGGAGGCGGCGCAGCTGCTGTCGCACGGGGCCGTGGTGGCGGCCCAGGCGCTCGTCCTCCTGCTCATCTTCCTGCTGTCTAGCCTGGGCAACTGCGCGGTCATGGGGGTGATCGTGAAGCACCGGCAGCTGCGCACGGTCACCAACGCCTTCATCCTCTCCCTGTCCCTGTCGGACCTGCTCACGGCGCTGCTCTGCCTGCCGGCCGCCTTCCTGGACCTCTTCACGCCGCCGGGGGGCTCGGTGCCCGCCGCCGCCGCTGCCGCCGCCGCCGGGCCCTGGCGCGGCCTCTGCGCCGCCAGCCGCTTCTTCAGCTCGTGCTTCGGCATCGTGTCCACGCTCAGCGTGGCCCTCATCTCGCTGGACCGCTACTGCGCCATCGTGCGGCCGCCGCGGGAGAAGCTGGGCCGCCGCCGCGCGCTGCAGCTGCTGGCCGGCGCCTGGCTGGCGGCGCTGGGCTTCTCGCTGCCCTGGGAGCTGCTGCGGCCGCCCCGGGAGCCGCCGGCGGCGCAGAGCTTCCACGGCTGCCTGTACCGGACCTCCCCGGACCCCGCGCGCCTGGGCGCGGCCTACAGCGTGGGGCTGGTGGTGGCCTGCTACCTGCTGCCCTTCCTGCTCATGTGCTTCTGCCACTACCACATCTGCAAGACCGTGCGCCTGTCCGACCTGCGCGTGCGGCCGCTCACCACCTACGCGCGCGTGGTGCGCTTTTTCAGCGAGGTGCGCACCGCCACCACCGTGCTCATCATGATCGTCTTTGTGGCGGGCTGCTGGGGCCCCTACTGCTGCCTGGTGCTGCTGGCTGCCGCCAGGGAGGCCCCAGCCGCCCAGGCCCCCTCGCTGCTCAACGTGGTCGCTGTCTGGCTGACTTGGGCCAATGGCGCCATCAACCCGGTCATCTATGCTGTCCGGAACCCCAACATCTCGATGCTCCTGGGGCGCAACCGGGAAGAAGGCTACCGGACTAGGAATGGGGATCTTTACCTGCCGACCCAGCGCCCGGGTTTCCGGGCGCGTAGCCGCAATCGCCTCCGCAACCGCTATGCCAATCGGCTGGGGCCGTGCAGCAGGTGGTCCTCGGCCACCCAGGCCAGCGGGGCGGGAGGGGACGTGGCCATGTGGGCCTGCAAAAATCCAGCTGTGCTTTTCTGCCGGGAGGGGCCACCAGAGCCTGTGGTACCGGCAGGCAAACCGCCCAAAGCCGGAGATACGAGCCTTTAAGCAGGCTTGTGCCTCACGGCTTGTGGAAGCACATGCCCACGTCTTTCGCTTAGCGTCCAGAGGCAAATCGTGGGATTTCATAAAACCAGACGTTTAAAAGAGACAGGGGGAGGGGGATCGACCACTTCTCCCAGAGGACCCCTTTAAAGAAAATGTTCCCTTCTTCAAAGTGCCAAAAGGAATGTAAAAATGCGAAAATTAAAACACTCTTAAGCTACCCAACCAAACATTGTGAACTGTTAAGTGCCGCAAGTGACAAAATCAAATTGACAATTACCGGACAGCTTCTGTAATAGGAATCTCACTGTGCGACCGACCCACCCGCCGTCATTGAAAGCCATCCGTTTTGCTCAAATAGTTTCAGGAATGAAAGGAGAGCCTCAGAGCTACTGGAAGGTCATTCTAAGTCACCAGCAGCCAACAAAACTCGGGGTTTCTAGAACTTACACCTCTGACAAATGCTTTGAGCACTTGGGTCAGAGGAGGTCGATTTTTTTTTTTAATCCTTAAACACGTTGGTGCGCTTTCCTCATCTATAACCCTTCTGGGAAATTAAAAATGCACGCCCATTTAAAACAATGTTAACATTCGAAAAGGTGGCATTCCACTAGACAGCAGTCAACGTTTTCTGAAGGACAAATGGAAGAATGAACAGAGAAATGTGACTGCTTTTAAAGCATCGCCCCACTGTGCATCATGCCCCTCTCTGGGTCCTAGACCCCAAACACCCTGCCTGGCGATGCTGTGCGGGCTCCCTCATTCTAACCTGTACTTTCATTCCTGGTAAGTTTGGGGATGCTACTTTTAGAATGCCTCACAGTTGAAAAGAAAATGTATCTTTCATAATAATAAATTAATTAGTCTTTTGAGGGAAATTTTATTTTTGGATACAGCCAAAGATGTAAGTTAAGGTCACGCTTTAAATAAGGTGAGTGATGTATGTATGTATACACATATATATGCCTAATACACATACACAAATGTATATACTCCATTCTTGGAGTATGCATGGAGCTTTTTAAGAGGATCATACTCTCTTAACTTGGAAATTTGAGTATGTTAAATAAAAATGCATCATTGCATGATAGACATGGCTCGTCGACAGTGGTCCTCGTTAGAAAGAATAGTAGGGGGTTCTACGTAATAGAGTATTACCAACATAGGCAGGAAGTTACCGAGGGACTTCAGTTTAGCTGAAAATTATATCTTTTTCAGAAATTTGCAAAACAATGATGGTTGTTCAAATAATCCTAAAGCCCAATTCTGGATGAGTGTGTGTGAAGTTTCTCACAGTAAATGTGACTCTACAGAATCACATGCTCAGATCTTTTGTCCTCCCTCTTGTCTCTATCCTAAGCCCCCCCCTTTTTTTAAACATTTCATAACTTAATTGAATAAGTACTTTAGATATGAAATAACTTCAGTTATCATCTAAAAATCCCAAGGTGAAAGAGCCAGCAATTTTTTTCCTTGTAAAATATTGAGTATGTTTAATAGACTTTAATCATCGGTGTGACCGGGTGTGTGTCGTTATTTTGTAATCAAAGATGGAGGTCCATGGTTCATGTCAAAGCTAAGGGTACTTTAACTCTCTCTCTCTTCCTCGAGACGTCATCACAAATACATCCATCATCTGTGTGGGTGTCTTGTCAGACTGCATGTGGTGCAACGCACATTTCATGGCGCTACGAGAAGATGGACGTCTCGTGGTACTCAGGAACAAAGATCAGTCAGCCAGTCTGAAAGACCTCAGGATAGAAGTTCAGCAACCATGACTAAGGGGCAGAAAGACTTATTGATCTTAGGGGGATAGGGTGAGAATGCTGCTATTGCCTAGGAAGAATAATTGGAGGCAAGTATATGAAAGTTGGTCATATTTACCATCAAGTTGATGATCATCACATGGTCTTTGAATGGGCCCCCAAGGGGCCCATGACCATTAAGTTGATTACAACTCCTGGTGACTCGTGTTCTGCAGTGGAAAGCTGCTTCACAGGTGTTTCTTGGCTATGATCTCTGAGAAGCAGAGCCCACTTTTCTTCCATGGTCCCCAGGAACCACTAAAGGTAAATCTGGCATGGAATAAATTCGCCCGGTGGATGAAGGGGATGAAGGATCAGAAGTGACAAAGCGGGGGCATGAAGGACTTTAAGGAAGAAAAGCAAGTTCCACCCTGTCTCTTCAGTGGGAGGAAGTTTTAGGAAAGAAAAGAGTGGCTTGTAGATGGGATCATTTGGTTAGTGGCGCTCAGAATCGTGGTTGGCCATTTTGGAAGGGAAAGGAAAGCCAGCAATAAGTTACTGAAAAGCTTGCAGTACTTTTTGTTTGCTTGAAGCAGTCTAACTAATCGGTGATAGAACTAGGATCAGAACTGCAGTCTGTTAGGTCACAAAGCCTATAGGCCCTCAGCTGTCCACGGCTGTCCCCACAAAGATTGGTGGTTTGGGAAATCAGCTATGGGAAGAAGCACTATGATCATCGCTATAAACACCAACTACTCTCTTTCTCCTACTTGATGTAAGGCAACGTCTTACGTGCGGATGCTCCTCAAAGGAAGAAACCACTGTTGCTGCTTTAAGGGTTAAGGTTGAGACTAATTGGGGAGCTTGGGTTTTATCAGAATTAATCATAACTAGGAATTGGGACGCATTTGTCAATTTGTCATACGTGGTGTCTTGTGTGTTACTGTAATGCTGGAAACCACACCACCTAGTTTTTCAAATACCAACAGGATCATCCATGGTAAACAGTTTTCAGCAGAACTTTTAGACTAAGTACAGGAAGAAGTGGCCGGACTACTTCTGAAAAACGACCCACTGAGAATGTGCAGAGCAGCAGAACACGTCTAATGTGGTGCCAGAAGACGAGTCCTTCAGCCTGGAAGGCACCGCAGCTCTGAATGAGGATGAGCAGCCTCCTCAAAGTAGAGCGGACCTTCATGATGCGGTTGGAGCAAAGCTTTCAGGGCCTTCATTTGAATAAGGAGAAACAGCTGCAAACATTTATTAATAATTGAACCATGGAATGAATGAAGTATAGAGCTAGGAAAATGGAAAGTTGTAAAGAAATTAAATGGAACACATCAAGACCAAGATCCTAGACATTAGTGATCTGAAACAGGCTAGTCTTCGTCATATTGAGCCACAATCATATTGTTTACTATGCTGGGAATGAAAAACTCCAGAGAAATGACACCACATTCATCAAAAAGAACATTTTGAGATCTAGCTTGATGGACCGTACTGCCTGGTACAGATGGGAACTGGAAACACAGAATCCAGGACAGATGAACCCCTCAGGACCAGTGGTGAGAGTGGTGATACCGGGAGGGTGGACAGAAGGTGGGGTAGAAAGGAGGAATTGATTACAAGGATCTACATATAACCCCCTCCCTGGTGGATGGACAGCAGAGAAGTGGGTGAAAGGCGACATTGGACAGTGTAAGATATGAAAAAAAAAATTATCAAGGGTTCATGGGGGAGGGGGAAGCAGGGAGGGAAGGGAAAATGATATCAAGGGCTCAAGTAGAAAGCAAATGTTTTGAGAATGATGAGGGAAACAAATGTACAAAAGTGCTTGACATGATGGATGGGTGGATGGATGGATGGATGGATTGTGATAAGAGTTATACGAGCCCCCAATAAAATGTTTTTTTAAAAAAAAGAAAGGAAAGAAAAAAGACCAAAGTGACCGCCAGAAGAGACTCTGGCTCTGGCTCTTGAATGTAGAGTAGTTACGGCAATGGAAGAAGCGATGAAATAAAAGAGTGGAACAGGAAATGAAAAGGCTAAGTATGGTCATTAAATGTGCAAAGCCCAAAGAGGAAGCACACGCTCAGCATTTCTCAGGCGGAAAGAACTAAGACAACACTTTTCAAATCTCAAGGTCCAATAATGAAGAATACTTTGGGCAAAATATTGACTGATGCAGGAAGCATCCAAAGAAGGTAGAAGGTATAACAGAGTAACTCCCAAAAGAGCGGGTCAACAGTCAACCATCGCAAGAAGTAGCATATGATTAGGAACCAGTGGTATTTAAGGAAATCCAAACTACAGTGAAGGCAATGGTATAAAACAAGGCGCAGTAACTGACAAGAATACCAACTGAAATATTTCAACAAGCTGATGAACCACTGGGAGCACTGGTCTATGCCAACACAGTTGGAACACAGCTAACCAAGTGACTGGCAGACATCTTTATTTGTGTTCATTTAAAATGAAGGTGACCCAATAGAATGTGGAAAGTATTGAACAATGCCATTAAGTCACATACAGTATTTTACAGGGAGCTGCTAGAAAATGATGCTGATCTCACAAGAGGATGTGGCATGAGGACTATCATTGCTGATTTCAGACGGCTCTTGGATGAAATCAGAGAATACCAAAAAGATGTTTACTTAGGCATTTGGCCATGTGAGTCGTAACAAACTATGGATAACACTGTGAAGAATGAGAATTTCAAAACTCTTCATTAGATGCTTGTGTGGAACCTGTACACGGACCAAGAGGCAGTTGTTTTCACGGGACATCATGCTTAGTAAGGAACCAACAAAACAGAGAAAGGTCTTTATTGAGATGATTGATGTGGGGGCTGCAATAATGGGCTCAAATGGAACAGCAGTTATGAGACTGGTGTAAGACTGGGTAATATCTCATGCCATTGTACATATCAGTCACAACTGATATGTCGTTATCAGTCACAACTATTTCATGGCTCCTAATAACAGGACTTTGTAGTTGTGGAGGGGGGAAAGTGCAGCATCTTCAGAAGTGTTCATTTTTAAAAGGAGATGAGTTTGGAAGTAGAAGATACATATAGATACAGATAGCTGGGTAAAATATCTAGAAAGCTGTATCTGGGAGATATATATTAAAGGCCAAAAAGCACTCCTGACTAAGCTGTAAATGCTTAGAGCCCACAAAACAATGACTTTAATAGATGACAGACAAAGAAGGACTCCAATAAATCTAGTACTGAGAACTTTCTCCGCGTGGATGATGAGTGCACAATTATGTGTGTGTGGGAAGGAGAGCTATGAAACATGGGGACACAGTCAATTAAATATTATATAATATGTAAATCCCAGAATAAAAAGCTTCATGTCTCATCCTGCTCCTGATTTACTTAATTTAGATCACAATTACAGCCATTAGAGTAATCTAGTACATTCATAATGCAGTAATATAGCACATTCAATTATTAGACGCCCTGGCGACATGAATACTATGACTATCATGCCCCACATTTTACAGACAGGAAAACTGACATACACACACGCCATTTGTCTGTGGTCGCACAACAGTTAAATGCCAGACTTGGGCTTTGTGACAGACAAATTGGTTCCAGAAGTCCTTTCGTAAGTGCCACACTGTATTCTATTGGCAACAGGGAAGTTGGGGGGGAAAGCTGGGGAAAATAAAGAAAGTTATCAAATTGATGGGAAAATAGCAGTTGAAATGAAGTATTGAAAGCACTGAGTCACCTATCCCAAGATATCTGGAAGACATATATCTGGCCAACTGAATGGAAGAAGTCTGTATTTATGCTCATTCCAAAGAAAGGTGACATAGGAAAACGCAATTTTTGAGCAATATCATTAATGCCATGCAAGTAAGATTTTGCTGAAGATAATTAAAAAACCTTTGAGCTGCCAGAAATTCCAGCTGAAATCAGAAAAGGACATGAGATGCTGATATCAGAAGGACCTTGGCTGAAAGCAGAGGATACCATATATCCTCGAGTATAAGCTGCCCCACATATCAGCTGAGGCA
Organism: Tenrec ecaudatus; assembly: GCF_050624435.1. Taxonomy (NCBI): domain Eukaryota; kingdom Metazoa; phylum Chordata; class Mammalia; order Afrosoricida; family Tenrecidae; genus Tenrec; species Tenrec ecaudatus. The sequence goes on from NC_134543.1 coordinate 45,585,193, forward strand.
CCTAACTGCACCACAAAAACTGCATTAAAAATGTTCTGGAAAACTCGGCTTATACACGAGTATATAAGGTACTAGAAAAATGTTTTATTGACTATGCAAAGGCATTTGACTGTGTAGATCGTAACAAAGCATTGGGAGGAATGAGAATTCTGTCACAATTGTGCTCATATGGAATCTGTACATAGTCCAAGAGAGAGTCACTCGAACAGAGATAAAGAATACTTCATGGTTTCAACTCAGGAAACAATATCAGGGTTGTATCATCTCACCATACTTATTCAATCAATATGCTGAGCAAAATAATCCTAAAATTTGGACTGTGAAGAAGGATGTGGCTTCAGGACTGGAGGAAGACGCATTAACAACCTACAATATACAGATAGCACAACGTTGCCTGTGGAAAGCGAGAAGGAAATGAAACATGGATGAAGAAAATCAAAGGCCTTTAGTATAGATCACCACTCAATATCAAATAAAATAAAACAAAAACCCTTACAATTGGACCAATAGACATCATCATAACACATGGAGAAAAGATGGAAGCTGTCAAGGGTTTCATTTTACTTAGAATCAATGTCTATGAAAGCAGCAAGTCAAGAAATCAAATGATGAATCATATTTTGAAAAATGCTGCAAAAAACCCACAACTTTTTAAACTCTTAAAAAGATGTAACTTTGAGGGTTAAGGTGCACCTGGTTCAAGACAAGCCCAGAATTGCTGCATTTGGATTCTCGGGGTGTTGAAGAACATTGACTATACTGTGGACTGCCAGTAGAACAACAGAAATCCATCTTGGAAGAAGTAGTACAGCCAGAATGCTCCTTAGAGGTGAGAATGCTGAAACTTTGTCACGTATACTTTTTGTTTGTTTTTTGGGGTTTTTTTTTAGAGATCATTTTATTGGGGACGCTTACAACTCTTATAGCAATCCATACATCAATTGTATCAAGCATATTAGTACATATGTTGCCATCATCATTTTCTAAACATTTCCTTTCTATTTGAGCCATTGGTATCAGCTCCTCTTTTTATCTTCCCTCACCCCTTCCCACCCTTGGGACCACTTGATAATTATAAATTATTTTCATATCTTACACCAACTGCTGTCTCCCTTCCCCCACGGTTTCTGTTGCTCACACTCCTGGAGGGTGGCGGTGGTCCTGTGTGGATCATTGCAATTGGTTCCCCCTTCCTCCCCTCCCCTCCCCACCTGTCCCTCTCCTCCTGGTGTTGTTACTCCCAATTTTGGTCCTGAGGGGGTTATCTGACCTGGATTCCATATGTACCAGTGTACATGCTCTGGTCTAGTGAGAACTGAAAGGCAGGACTGGGGTCATGATAGTGGAGTGAGTAAGCTTCAAGGAACCAGAGGAATAGTGTTTGTTTCATCCGTACTATACTATGCCCTATTTACTCATCCTTCTTTGTGACCCTTCTATGAGGAGATATCCCATTGTCTACAGATGGGTTTTGGTTATCTGCTCTGACCCCCTCCCCTTATTCTCAACAATATGGGTTTTGTCTGTTTGTTTAGGGTCTTTTGATGTCTGTGACCTGATCCTGACACCTCATGATCACACACTGGTGTACTTCTTCCATGTGGGTTTTGTTGCTTCTCTGCTAGATCACCGTTTGTTTAACTTCAAGCCTTTAAGACCCCAGATGCCATATCTTTCGATAGCTTGGTATTATCAGTTTTCTTCACCACATTTGCCTGTGCACCCATTTTGTCTTCAGTAATTGTGCTGGAGGATGAGCATCATAGAATGCCAGGTTGGTAGAACAAAGTGTTCTTGCGTTGAGGGAGTGCTTGAACAGAGGCCCAAAGTCTGTCCACTACCTCAATGTACTGCCATATAAATATATGTACATAGACCAAGTACCTCTCTTTATGAATTAAAATATTTACCTAAGTGCATAACTATATTTATACCTCTATCCATAACTTTGCTTCCTCGAACTTTCCTCTGTTTCCTTTTACCTTCCTCTTGCTCCACCATCACACTCACCCTTCTTCTGACAGAGTAATTCCTCTCAGCTATGTTCCTGTTGCTCCAACACCCCCAGTATCTCTACATCCTCCTCATTGTTGATATAATTCCTTAGTTGTTCCCCTGTCTATGGCATTGTTTGTTCACCACTCCTTTCCCCCGCCTCCTCCTCCCCTCGGAATCCTTCCCCCAAAACCCTTCCTCCATAACCATTGGTCTTTTGTTTTGTCCTCGGGCTTGCTTCCCATGCCTATCTTATATGGGTTGGCAAACCAACAAAAATGGAGACAAAACAAACAGAAAACAAAAGATGTATTAAGAAGGGAAAAACAACAACAACAAGAATGAAGACGCATACATAATTCCAGGTCTGTCTGCTGACCTTTATGACAAGGGAATATAGCAGATCAGCAACGGGAGCAAATTCAAGCCACAAAGCCCCGGAGGAGCCCACAAAATAGAGTTCAGCCTATGAGGGGCAGTTCCAGGAAGGCCTCCGGACCGGTGGGGCGGTTGTCCTTTGAATGGATTATCAGGAGCGTCCTGTGTTTGGAGAAGGACATCGTACTTGGTAACGTGGAGGGTCAATCCCTTCAATGAGATGGACTGGCACAGTGGTGCTTGCAATGGACCCAGGCGTAACACCACTGTGAGGAGGGCCCAAGACCGGGCAGCGTTTCCTTCCGTCGTCCATAAGAATGGGAACCACTCTATGGCACCTAAAAACAACAGCTCTGTTTTTCACACAGGACTTAGCACACACATGCTGCCCTGCCCCTGGGCTCATTTAGCAATGTCTGTCGGGCATTTGTCTAGATAGTACATTGCAAAAGCAGCCCTGGGGGCACTGTGGGGTAAACACTGGACTGCTGGCCCCAAGGAGAGCAATCAAACCCTCTAGCACTCTGATGGAGAAAGAGGAGGCTCCCTACTTCTGAAAGACGGATGGCCTCGGAAACGCTACAGAGGGTTTGAGACAGAATTGAATATTGAGTCAACTGACAAGATGACCATCGGAGTTGTTTTTTTTTTTGTTTTTGTTGTTGTTGAATAGTACATTAAAAACCTTCATGTATCGAGTATCAAAAAAACTTGGATTTTTAAAGATCTGTATAAATTTTTTTAAAAAACACAACAACCTTATCACCTGCAAAGTACTCTCCATGACACTGAATACACTTGTCAAATCTGCCATCCCATTCTTGGAAACAGTTTTCAAACTCATCTGTCTGGATGGCTGATAGCGCCTCCCTCATTTTTTTCTTCACCTCTTCTAATGTCAAATCACTGCCCTTTCATGTCCCTCTGCACTTGAGGAAACAAAAAAAGTCACACGGAACAAGGTCAGGTGAGTCAGGTGCAGGGAGCAAAAGAGAGTCATGCTATTTTTTGCCCGAAACTGGTGCACTGAGATGCCTGTATGAGCAGGTGCATTGTCGGGGTGGCAAAATCAGTCCCCCTCTGCTACAAATCTGGCCTTTTTTGGTTATATACTGTTACGAAATCTTTTCGGAACTGCTAAATAAGCAGTTCTCAACCTGTGGGCCGTGACCCCTTTGGGGGGTCTAACGATTTTCACAAGGGCCACTTAATACAAAAACACAAATTCCTGATGGTTTTAGGAACCAAGACAATGCTCCTCTATCGTCTCCAGGGGGGTCCACCCACCTGCAGATGTGCCCACATGAGTGCCCGACCTGAAGACTGTTACCCATGCTACACCATGCTTCAAGACAAAATTTCATTTATTTGTAATTAGAAATAAATATTTCATAATATATAATTACATATTGTTTTGTGATGAATCACTATACTTTATGTTCAATTTGTAGCAATAAGTACATCCTGTATACCAGATATTTACATTACGATTCATAACGGTAGCAAAATGATAGTTATAAAGTAGCAACGAAAATAGTTTGATGGTTGGGGTCACCACAACATGAGGAACTGTATTAAAGGGTCGCGGCATGAGGAAGGTTGAGAATGCTTGTTTCACAGTCTTGACCTGGTGGAACAAACTCCAAATGCACTATCCCCTTTACATCAAGAAAACCCAAATGAGCATCGTTTTGCCCTGGATTTCACTTAACAAGCTTTTACTGGGCAAGGTGATGATGGTGTTTCCTACTGGCTGATTGATGTTTCTTTTCAGGGTCCTAAGAATAGCACCATGTCTCATCACCAGTAATGACCTTGGAAAAAAAGTCTGGGTTGCTTTGGGGCTGTTTTTTGAAAGCACGGCATGTTTCCACTCAACGCTCTTTTTCCTGGTCAGTCAGAACCCGGGGCACACATTTCACAGTGACCATTCTCATTCCCAAATCTTCAGTTAAAATTTGCTGAACCGAACTCCAAGATAGTCCAGATAACTTCCCCATCTCTTCACTGGTCCATTGTCGGTCTTTAAGCACAAGTGCACAGATTTTGTCAACATTTTGGTCTGATTGGGAAGTTGATAGATGTCCAGAATGAGTTTTGTCATCAATTGACATTTCAGCTTTTTTGAAATGAGAAAACTACTCATACACTTGAGTTTTTCCCATAACACTGTCCTTTTAAGCTGTGTTCAACGTCACAACAGTTTCTGCAGCATTTTTCCCAATCAGGAAACAAAATTTCACACCCACAAGCAGTGCTTTTTTATGTTTGTTTTGTTTTTTTTGGATACTCCCTCATATATACCTCAAAGTTCCTGGAAAAAACAGAATTGAGAAATAATGGAATTTTCCCATGAACTTTCATATATATATATATATATATATATACACATATATCTTTTATTGGAAGTTGCATGGAAAATAATTGCATTTTAATTTTTTTCATTTTTCCATAAACTTTTTTTAAGCTCCTGCATTAGTAAATGATGCTGCAGTAAATAACCTTATATGTAAGTCTTTTTGTGTAAGGTATTTTTATAGGGTAGCTTACCATATAGAGGAGGGTGATTCGATTAGCAAATACATCTATATTTTTCTAGAGAAAGTCAAAGTACCTTTTGTATGCGTGCTTCCATTTTCACTCCCACCTGTCTGCGGTGAGGATTACTGTTTGCCCACTATCAAGAGCGTCAATAGAGTATTTTTGGATTCTGCATTTTTGGGCTATGACTCACAACATATTGGTAGGTCAGGAAATTAGTTGAATGACTTGTAACTAACATTTGAAATAAAATTAAATTGTATGGAGTAGAATAGCGAATTTAAGGCTGGATCACATATTGTTTGGTGGCTTTCAAATAGGCTCACTGTTTGATAGCTTCCCTTCAAGCCGTAGAGCCTGCGGTTCCCTCCTTGGGTCAAGGCTGGGAGCACTGGTAAACAAGACCCCTCAGAAAACGAGTCAGGGTTTCGTGAACTTTGGATTTCAGAAGTACATGATTACATAGATTAGCTCTCAATGTAAAAACGGACTCTTTCCTATGGGTTGCAGTCAAAACATTTTTTAGAAAGATGTCAGTCTGGTCAAACCAATTTATCTTCTGAGACCTTGCTGTTGCCTTCCTGATCTCTCCATGGAAAATGAGACACTGGTCCTTTCAGCTTTGAGCCTCAACCCAATGATGAGTTGGTCAGACGACTCCTCCCTCTCCATTTCACCACCAGGTCAACCCATGAGGACATATGGGGGAGACGGGACATAGGCCATTTCTCAGAATTGTACCTACAACTTAAAACCTCTCGGTTTTCTCTCATTCAAACTGAAGACATTATCTGGACTCTGGGACGGTCATTGGACTTTGAAAGCATCATAGTTTCTCTCAGGCACATTATCTTTGCTAAAGTCTTCCTGTTCCCTATAGGATATAGCTCATAAACTTAACCTATAAACCAGATAAAAATCTGTCTCGAAAGCCCTAGCAGACTCCTTTTAGGACAGGCCTGGATGAAAAGGAAATATAAGGATGTAGGGGCAAGGGGAGAAGGGGGAATCTCTCAAATAATGTTTGAAAATATGGTTCTATCACATTTCCTGTGTCTGTTTCGGCTCACATTTCTTTCTCGTCCTACTTCCACTTGCCCCTGACACTCCTCACTCCACAGAATTGGTCACCCATGACTTAAATCCAATGGGCACTTGTCAGCCCCGTGCTTAGCCTTTCGGAGCATGAAGGCTTAGCTGGCGCTCTGTGCACCCTTGAGATGGTCTTCTGTCGGCATGTATGAACTCTCTCCTGCGGTTTCTCATATCCCGGAGCAGACTGTCTGCAGCTGCTTTTTCTAGGGCCTCTGTACCATTCTTTCACAACTTTATTTCTTTTTAAGTACTTTACTTTTAAGTAGACAATATATGCACATAGTGCAACATGAAAAAGGTAAAAGGGATGCACACTGAACAATAAGTAGTTCCTTTGGCCCTTGTTTTCTTTGTTTTTCTGTCGTCGCTAATAAAAATATTTATGTGGCATCTTATACAGAACAACCTGAAGTCTGCAACAGGACAGTTACCCAGGGGTTGACAGACAGCATGTCCATCTCAATTGCAAGAATTGCAAGGCTCACTGAGCTATTTATCCCTCCACCCTTCAATTAACCCACATGTGTTTATCAGCCAAGTTGGCACAATAAACTGCCTCAGGCAGGAACAAGGATCTTGATAGATGAGATGGTAAGTTCTTGTGGCAGGGGATGAGGAAGGAGGCTTATTATTTTTTGTTGTCTTAGGTCCAAGAGCTGCCATCCAAAGGGCCATGTCCAACTGTGAATAATTTAATTTCCCTGCTCAAAATGAGGTGACAGAGTCACAGGGGCTAGATCATGAAGAATATTGAAGGCATCATCGATGACTGAAAGGATAAACCAATTGGTCTTGGAAGAAGAACAACCAGAATTCTCCTGAGAGGCAAGGATGGTAAGACTTCCTCTCGCGTGCATTGGACTTGTTGGTAGAAGAGACCCATCCCTGGAGAAGGACATGAAGTGGAGGGGCAGTGAACGAGAGGGATTGACACCGTGGCTGCAACAATGGGCAAGAACAAGCGTGAGGCTGGCGCAGGGCCGGGCAGGATATCATTCTGGCATACACAGGGTCGATATGAGTCAGAACTGACATGATGGTACCTGGTAACAGCACCAACAGCTGCCGTGATTTAAGCAGTATCTTCTCTATGCCAAACTTGTATCTACACCGCAGATGCTAATTACGTTACTTCCATAAATAAGAACCTTCAATAATTTCCCACTGCAGCATAAAGTAACAGTTAAGAGCACAGGAACTGTGGTTAGATTCTGGTTGGTCTATTCCCCTGATGGACTACTATTTCCCCTTCAAGTCTCAGCTTAATCCAGTTAATCTCCAATAGACCCATCCCAGTTTACCTAAGTAATTGTGGACTACTTCCTGCGCCCCGTCATTGATTTGTCCCCTTCTCTTTCCCAAAATAACTTCAGGGAAATTCAAAATGGCTACGCCTTAAGAAAACATTGGGTCCTCTTTGTAAATACGTCTCTCCTCTAGTTATTACCTACATCAGGCACTTGCCTTGGGTTCCCCATGAGCGACTCCCTTTAGATCCATCGCAAAGGGTGCCTAGGTTCCCGGGTACTCTTTCACATGTCCTTAGAAGAATATCACTATGGTATATGATTCCGTGGCCGGGAGCATGATCTCTGTGTGAGCATGTCAGGCACCTGTTAATCCAGGGACTCGGCCAAGAAGAGATGATAGGCAGGAAGCAGAGAATGGACTGGTCCTGGTCACACGCTTCTACGGTGGCATCCTTTGAACGTTTCTACAGTCTCAAAACCCGCCTGTAGAGCCACTCTGAGTCTGGGTCAGTTAAGGGTGTTCTTTACCATCCTTTATGTTGCTTAGTCGTACACATGGGCAGCCTACCCCTTCCGAGGGTCTAATGGAACCCCTAGGTGGGCTTCTTCAGAATCTAGTTTCCCTTCCTCTGGTATCCTAGGTCACAAATTCCAGCCACTTCCACTGCCTTGGACACCGACCGCTACTTTCTCAGCATAGTGAGACCACCATTCCGTATTGGACTCCATTCCTCTAGTTCAAGGTCTGAAAAATGGCCCCATGAGAAAAAAAAGAATAATTTATATAATGCACTTGAAGCACTTAGCATGATGGTAGCACAAAGCCAATGATCAATAAGTGCCGATTTTCATGATGAAATCTATATTTATTTAATTGAAATGATAGCGATAATATTTTACTAAAGAAAAAATATGTTATAGAATAGTGTATTTGGAACCATCTCCTCTTTATAAAATAAATTGGCATAGGAAAAAATCTGGGAAGGATAATACCATGGCTGTATTATTATCAAGTGATATTCTGACCAAAACCAAAACCGAAATCACTGCCAACCAGTTGAACTGCCCCTGTGTGTTTCCGAGACTGTCGCTCTTGACGGGAGTCGAGAGCTCATCTTCTGCCATGGAGCAGCCTCACTCATCATCACCATGCCACCAGTCTCTACATAGCCTTACCAGACAGTTACGGATGCTCGTAGATGTCATCATTTACGCCATTCTTTTTCCATAATAAGTACTTTAAAGATGAACGATGAAAAAAGGACAGAAACTTTCTGACTCTCTTTTGAAGGAGGAGCAAAGCCTTCCACGAGGCCTCAGAGGAGTGAGATCATTTGTCCATTTATCACATACAATGATTCTGAGCTTTCTCCGGCCTACTGGCTGGAGATAATTGCCTTTCCGATCAGTAAAAGGACTGTGAGTGAGACCTGGGTTACTGGCCAGAGTCCTTGAAAATGTACCTGGCCACAAGAACACATCTAAGTTGTGTATTTAACTGTTGTTCTTGTTGTTAGATGCTGTCCAGATGGCCCTACGTACAATAGAAGGTATCGCTAGCCCAGGCCCCGCCGGCCTCGCGATTGTCTTCTGCCTGAGCCTATTGTTAGCCACTGTGCCAATCCGTCTTGTCGAGGACCTGCTTGTTTGTTGCTGCCCTGCTACTTCACCAAACATCATGTTTTTCTCCAGGGACTAGTCTCTCCTGAAAACATGTTCAAAGCATGTCAGACGAAGTCTCACCATCCTTGGCTGTAAGAAGCATTCTGGATGCATTTCTTCCCTGGAGAGAATACTGTTAATCTGTAAACCAGTTTTATATTATATCCTAGATTCAGATCATTTTTACATCCAGGGTCCTGTTTTATCCTTTAGACTCATGAGTGGAAAAGCAGTCGGCGATCCGATCGTATCATCGCTCCCTAGCTCCTGATTGTTGTTCCTGCAGTGGGGCTCTCCCTGGATCGTTGGGTCAGAAAGCACAAGCCCCCAGATTCTAACATTTGTCATGCTGTTCACGCACAGAGTGAAGCTTGCCTAGCTGGACGGCTAGCATCTCCTCTCAAAGCACTGGGGTTTTTTTTTTTTTTTTGGAGGGTTGTTGCTATGTGCTATGGAAGCCACTTTATTCAAGGAGAAAATGTTCTCTTGTCAAAAGCGGAGATGTCACTCCACTGGTTTAAGGCAAAACCTCTATCTGCCTGAATTAGCATGTACAAACAGCCCCAATACAGAGGCCAGTTAGGAGGCAAGCAATTAACCATTGACCTGCTGTTCTCCATCCAAAGAACATAAAAAATACATTTTACTGAAGACACAAACCAATTCCATGTTGCTTTGGTGGCAGTGTGGGTTAGGCATTGGGATGTTAACTGCAAGTTGGCGGTTCAAATCCACCCGCTGCTCCCTGGGAGAAAAATAAAGCTGTGTGTTCCTGTCCCACTTCACAGTCTCTGACACGCTACACGAGGTCACTATGAGTTGGAATGACTGTAGGGCATGTTTGCCTTTAGCTACGCAGGCAGCGTGCTGTTCAAAGGCGCAGCACGTGACTCAGGGCTTCCTGGTTGTTATTAAGGACAGCAGACTTCTGGGACCCCCCAGGCAAGTGGACTCCCATTGAGATGGGGCTGAGGGTGGGGGGTGAGGGAAGAGTAACAGCATTTATTGTGGTTTAAAACCTGAAGTACCACTAATGCCCCACAAGGAGGCTCCATTGCCAAGTAAAATTTTCAAAGAAGGAAAAATCTAACCATTTTTAAAAGCAGCCTACCCTGGGACACTTACTTACATGATTGTTCCAAACCAAAACCAAAGCCACTACCATCGAGTGACTCACAATGAGGCTGTGATCCTTAGACACTTTAAAAATTCTTATTGATTACAGCTTGGCTCTCATAAAATATGTATTTTTAAAGTACTGTATCATAGTGCTATGCAAAGCTAAGGCAAATGTATCACGTTACATCCATAACATAAATTAAGCTGAGTGTAACAGAACAAAGAAGCCCTGAGCTCACTGAAGGTCAAGCGTTGGGCTTGAAACCACAAGGTTGGCGGTTACAAACCTACTAGCGAAAAGATGAAGCTGTCTGCTTCCTAATGATTTATGGCCTCTAAAACCCCATATCGATAGGGTGTCATGACTCAGAATCTACTCAATGACAGTGGGTTTGTTTCTGTTTGTTACGCGGAGCAGGGAAGAGTTCTTTGGCAGGGAGGGAAGAAAGTGGAAGTTTGGTAATTATAATAAAATGAAATTTCTTTATGACTCAGCTATACATTTGATCCAAGAGTTGTCACACAGATCAACTTTGGCTTTGAAATTTGACTAAAAGGATTCAACTTCGACTAAACTGCGTTAGTAATATAAGGCAGAAATTATTACCTAAGTAGCTCTTTGAGTAGTCAAGACCACTTATAACAATAGCATTACTATAATAACACCTTTAAAAATGAAATCACTGAATACTTACTGAATGTTGCAAAATCTTAAAATATTAGTAACACCATTTCTAAATGGGCATGGATTTGATTGAGTTTACACTGTACATATAGACCAGATGTACACATAAATTGTTGCAATTAGGTCTCTTTCTATGATACTAACATTAGTGTTTCTTTGTGCCAGTTCAATTCATTGAGAAAAGAACATAGAATAAGTCACATTAGTACAGCCGTTCTCAACCCGTGGTCGAGACGGCTTTGGAGGTCGAACAACTTTCTCATAACAGTAGCAAAAATGAAGTAGCAACAAAAATAATGTTATGGTTTTGGGGTGACCACCACATGAGGAACTGTATGAAGGTGAACCGCTGCCTTCGTGCGATCATTGTTCACTTCGTTTCTCCCGCAGACTCGCTGCCGCCAACTTGTTTCAACTCATCGCGGACCCCACAGACCAAGCAGATCTACCCCCGAAGGTTTCCAAGACTACAAACCTCTACGGGCGTAAAATGCCTCCTCTTTCTCCCGTGGAGTAGCTCATGGTTTTGAATTGCTGACTTTGTGTTTATCAGCCCAAATGCGTCACCCACGATGCCACCGGGGCTACGTTCGCTTAATTTAGTGTTAACTAGATGGCGTGTGGCTAGAACATGCTGGGTAGCTGAGACATAAGGTACATTTCTTACATGAGAAAATAGAGTTAGGTCTGTGACGTCGATGTCGTCATTCTGGGGCACCCTGGGTCGCTGTGAATTGGAACCGACTAGGCAGCACCTGACGACATCAGCGGCCCGACGCTCATTCCTGTTCTTTCTCTTTCAGAGAAGGGGCTTTGGGATGTAGCGAGCATTTCTCAAGCACCTATGTATGTTGGGTCCTTTGAGTCTAGTGTTCATGTCTGTGATCTAGATCCTCACTCCACTGTCAGCTTGTCATACTGTTGTCGTTTACAATTCGCCGCGCTGCTAGAAGCAATGTTCCTGGTGGTTCAAAGGCCAGCAAGGTCACGGTGATGAACAGGTGTCAGGAGAGCATCCAGACCGAGAGCAGATTAGGAAGAAGCATGAGGCTTTCCACTTCTGAAAAATTAGCCACTGAAAACCTTAAGAGTAGCAGGGGAATATTGTCTAACATGCTTTCAGAAGATGAGCCCCCTCAGGTTGGAAGGCACAGATAATTGCTCACATGCAAGCTCACGTTCAAGTTCAAGGAAATGGAAACAATTCCATTAGAGCCAAAAATACCACCTTAAGTTTGTCCTGCCTTAATTTAGAGACCATCTCAGGAATTGATTTGGCGAATTGAACACTGATTACCAAAGACCCGACAAGTTGTTGGATACTATCAAGAACATCATAGAGGAAGAAGCAAAATGCCATTAGAACGACAGAAAAGAAAGAAAATGCCAAAGTAGATGTCATAAAAGACTCTGAAATTTGCTGTTGAACTTAAAGTGCCTGAATGGGATGTAAGAAAATATGAAATAAAAGAGATGAACAGAAAATGTGGAAGGGCAGTTTGAGAAGACAAAGTCTTAAAGTATTATAATGAAAAGTGTGAAAAGCTGAAATTAGAGAAGCAAAAGGAAGAACATTCTCAGCATATCTCAGGCTGAAAGAACTGATGAAAATTCAAGTCTCAAATTGAAGTATTGAAGGATTCTATGGACAAGATAGTGCACGCTACGGGAAGCACTCAGAGAAGTGGAAGGAATACATAGAGTCATTGTGCGAAAAGAGAATCAGTTGACATTCAACCATTTCAAGAGAGAGCATATGATCAAGAATCCAATTTGAAGGAAGGTGGCTAAGTCACAACGAAGGCTTTCATGAAGAAAAGCCTCCAAGAATAGAAGGAATACCAATGGAAATGTTTCAAAACTCTGGTGTGGCGCTGGAAGCACCACTCATCCGTGGCGAGACATTTATAAGACAGATCATTCTGTAGACAGACCAAGAGGCAGTTGTCTGAATAGAAGGAGGGGATACTGCGTGGTTTAAACTCAGGAAAGGTTTGTATTCTTTTACTATAGTTATTCAGTCTGTATCCAGAGCAAGGAATCTGAGAAACTGCATTATATGAAGAATAAAATCGCATTAGAATTGGAAGAAGACTCATTAACAAACTTGAAATGCACACGTCACAATCTTGTTTGCTGAAAGCCAAGAAAACTAGAAGCGCTTACTGATGGAGATCAAAGACTACAGCTTTTAGTATGGATTGCAAATTGACAGAAACTAAAACTAAAAAATTCACACCTGGACCAATAGACACCATCTTGGTAAACAAAGGATTGACTTTGCCAAGGACTTCATTGTACTTGAACCCACAATCATCACTTGTAGGAGCAGCGGTCAGGAAAACGAATGATAGAGTGCATTGGCGAAATCTGCCACACAAGACCCCTTTAAAGTATTAAACACAAAAAATGCCTCTTTGGGAACTCAAGTGTGTCTTCCACAGCCGTGGTATTCTCAATCTCCCGATGTTCATGTGCAAACTGGGTAATGGATCAGGACGACGGGCGAAGAATTGATGCGTTGGAATTTGGAAGTCAGCAAAGAACATTGAAACAATCATGAATTTCCAGAAGAGCCAAGAAAGCTCCCTTGGATGAAATACAGCCAAAATACTCCTTAGAAGCATAGATATTGAGTCTCAGTCTCATGTACGTTGGACATCACGTGTGGTAAGGTAGAAGGTCAGCAAAAAAGAGTTCATTCCCCAACAAGATGGGTCACACAATGACTGCGACAATGGGCTTAAGCACGACAATTTGAGGACACTTTCTTGTGTTGTACACGGGGTCACTAATGAATCCGGATAGACTTGATGGCACCTAGCAACAACAACATGGGATAGATATTCTTATTCCCATTCCACAGATGGAGAAACTGAGATTCAGAGATGTGAAGTCACTTGACCAAACTCAGATGGCCAGCTGCACGGCAGCAGAACTGATCATAGAACTCAAATCCCTGGGGGATGTGGAAGAAGTGGGTGGGGATGGAGATGCATAAGCCTGAGAGTAAGGAGCTAGGAGGAGTGAAAGGGGACTAGAGCCTTGTTTGGGACCTCATAAACAGAATTACACAGATCTGTTAGCATAGCTCCCTCATCAGCACCTGTCCTGCAGGATGAATCTTTACCTTTTCCCAGTCAATTAGAACTATAGTATCAATATTCCGTTGGAAACATGAGTGAAGTGACCTATTTTGAAATACTTACTGTGTACCTAAGCAGCCAGTCCCTAAATATCCATAGTTATTCTTGGGAATGGAAAGAAGCGTGCCTACTGGAGCTCCAGGTATACAGGCCCTGGACACCATCTCTCTAGGCAGCCTGAGACCATGCGGTCCCTGCATCTCACCAATCTCCCGTGGACTAGGAAGAACCTGGTCCTTGGATTCCTACCCCAGAGCACATCACCTACCTCTTTCTCTGTCAACGCACCACTTCTTGTCTGCAGTGGTGAAAACCTGTAATCTTTTACCCATCACAGCTTGGGAGCCTTCTTTTTCTTTCCAGAGTAATGACAGCAGATAACATTACAGCTAGCTTTGATAACTCTTCACTTGCTAAGGACCTTTAGAGAAAAAGGGAAAGTTCTCCACTTCTGTCTTTGGTAATGGGAAGTTCGTCTTTATTAAGACTAACACATATAAATCATCAACCACAAAGACTGACTCTGGGGGCTAGGAATAGCCTGTTTCTCTTAGAAATTGTGCACAGTAAGATAAGGGTGGGATGAAAAGGATTTCCAGTTTGGGAGCCCTGGTCTTAATTATATGTGGCATACATGAAAATTCCCCTTAGCAACGATGCCCTCTCTAAGCATCAAATAAAGTTTATGCCTAACTGTTAACCTAAACATTGGAAGAAAGGCCTGCCAGGATACTTCCATCCAGATAGCAGCCAAGATAATCCCACAGAGTAAGAATGCACTCACTCCTCCATAAATCCGACCTATAAACCCAACTAAACCAAGATAAACAGCCATAGACCATTACAATAAACCATTGTCTCAAAGGGATTTTCTGATGTAGCCTTATTTCCCTTTTTTTCTTAGTTGGGATAATGTTGTTTTTTTTAATTATTGCATAGTCACATATTTTTAAAAGAGTTGCTAAAATATATTCATTTTTATTATATAATCTACTTGATTTGCCTAGCTATAAAAAATTCCTTAGAAGGGAAAAAGCCAGCGACAAATGAAGATTTTGTTTTAAAGCAATGATTGGGATACATGTAAGATAGAACCAATCTGAAATTAAACTTGATATGATGAATTTAGCAGGAAGCTGCTACTCTAATACCCAATGGGGTGGGGGTGAGAGGGGGGTAGTGTAGGGAGAGAGAGAGAGGAATCAATATGTTTGTGCACCAAAGCATTTAAGCCATCAACAGAGGTGAACTTGAGGCAATATCGTCAAATAAATCCTAAATAGCTTCCAGGTTGGTGCTTTGTTTTTGGTGCCAAGAAGGCTAATCGACTTGGTACACCTATAGTTTACCTTAAAATGGTTACACTGCAGATGTGAACGTCAAACACCAGTCCCACTTCACGGACCTAACAACCCTAACAGGCCCGGACACAGACCCTGGCTCTGATCCTTCCAATGTGTTGTTTAGCTGCATCCTGAAAAAATACTCACTTTAGTTATGGAGAAACTGGTACAGTCTTCATGAAAAGAAGCTTTCCTCTCAAAATGAAATTACTCCTTTGGAGAAGGGTTATTATGAATCACTTTATCCTCAAGTAGCACAGCTAATGTGCCAAAGGGAATGTGGACATTGCTCCTGATCATATTTCCCCAAAGCAACAACTTCTCAACATTTCTAAAGTAATGTGTCAGCATCCTGGTTGGTAGTGCTACTCGGAAAAGGTAGCCGGGATGTGTTTGGGAGTAAATGTGTCTGTTTAGCATGCATTGAAGCATCAATAGTCATTATAGGAGACACACACAGAGAGAGGGCAAAGACTAGAGATGCTTAAATTGTAAGATGTAAGAACTTAGATGTTAAAACCTAGCTATGCTTTTGGATCACATTTCAAATAACTACAAGTTTTTGGCAGGTGAGACTCCTGTTACACAAAGAGGCAGGAAATCATGGGTTTGGCAGCTCCGTGGGCCACTCATTCTTTTTCTGATGGTAAACCAACAAGGACAATATCAAGGCCCCGAGGACAGCATAATGACCAGGAGTTCAGCCCTCCCGGCAGTGAGAGTGTGGGTCACACCATCAAATACGCCGCTTAGACTGTCAAAGATTGTAGCCAAGGGTGAAGATCATTTAGAAAGTTCCTGGGTAGTGCAGGTGGTCAAAATCTCTACTACTCTGGGAGGTAGGAGGCTCAAGTCCACTCAGCGATTTCTTGGAAGAAAGGCTTAGAGATCTATTCCCCCCAAAATTAGTCACCAAGTGCCCCGTGAAGCACAGTCCTACTTTGACACCCACGGGGCGGTCGTGAGTCATACTAGACTCGGTGGCAACAGGTTTCTGGGGTTTTGTTCACTTAGAAAAGAAGGGAGATGTCGAGTATTAGTTGCAGTCCCAGCAACGGCTCGGTAATGGGAGTTGTTCATCCCACTGTTCTCTCATGCATTTTGTCATCCGTTAAATGATTTATAGAAAAATCACACCAACCCAAGTCTCAGAGAAGTGGCTGCTCAGATTGTTTGAAATGAATCGAAGTGTTTGAAGGGGTGGACTGTGGTGGATGCTGCTATGTCCCATTCAGTCACCTGCTTCAGGCTCAAGGCATTCATTGCCCAGTTGATGACCATGAGGCATTTTTCTCAGAAGAAAGGAATTGCTTTGCCCAAAGTTATTCCCACTGCCCAGGGGTGGCCCACATACAATTACTCAGCCCGGGGAGGGTCCAAAAGCTAGCCCTCTTGCCTCAGTTTGAAACAACCTGAAGGGTCATCCCGGTTCAGAGCTCTCATGGGAGGAGCTGAAATTGTTCTTGTAATTTTATCAAGTTCCACTTCTCCTTTTGCCCAATCCTACTTCCTTTACTCTCTCACAATTTTTATTCCTGAGATCACCAGACATGAACTTCCTGCACACAAACCTCTGGTTTGGTATCTATTTTTCCTGGGGAAACCAACCGTAGAGAACTTCTTATAAACTCTTTTTAAAATAAGTGGAAATGAATATGTTTGTGACACACTTATCAAAACTATGCTAGAAATGTGCTAAGCTTGGGTTTATGTTCACCAGTTTAGCAAACTTGGTAAAGAAATGCAAAGAGATTGACAATGGAATAACACTTAGGCAGTTAGTTGCAAATCAATGGCAGACATTCTAAACATGCTGTTTTTAAGGCTAGGCTTCATTTTTAAGTAATTTGTGTATGTTTCATCAAATAAAATAAGCCAATTTAGTTCTTTTCAAAACATTTGAGGTACTTATATAAATACCAATGATGGTATTGCTTTCATGTTTTTAATTTATCAAAATTTTTCTTTTAACTGAGCTTTGTAGTCACAAAATGCTTGTTAAGTCCAAGATTTATTATTTCTCAGCCTCAATCTTTCAATACTTTGTTCTACTTTGAAAAGCTCTAGAAATCATTCACAATTATTTTGCTGAAGTTTTATTTTTCTACAAGGGGGGTTGTGCATCAGAACTCACCAGATTTCCATATTGGTGTTAACTTGGAGGTACTAAATAATAAAGTAAAAGTATAATTTAATTTTAAAAATCTAGGCAACAACTTCTCCAGAACTCAGTTTGTTTCCTTTTTTCCTATAAATCACATATCAGATCACAAAATTGAAGGGAGAAGAGTTACTGTTTCCATTGTCATTAAGTATACATGTAGGATCGATATTGCTGGGATGTGATGGCTTACAATTAACATTTTGAGAAGCTGCTAGGTTGTTTTCCAAAACTGGTGCGTTCCGACCAGCAATGGATGTAGGATCCTGTTGGCTGTAATATTAATGGGTGCAGAGGCCAGGCCTTTCTTCCATACCACTGATTAGTGGGCTTGAACTGCCAACCCTTAAGTAACCTGTTTGTACCACCAAGGAACCTTCAAGGTCATTAAGAGTCTGGGGCCCAAGAGAAAGGTTTGGGCTAAAGAAGCAGGTTGTGAATCGTCAGGAGGCCCGTGAGGCTGTAAGTGTGCCCGTCCTTCTTTCCCTCTCCACACACCCTTTCTTTGTGTGCGTGATGATGCTCAAGCCGGGACTCTGCAGACCGAATGTCTGCTCTGCTACCTAACTGGCTCCTTTTGAGGCTTTACCAATGTCAGGGGACTGGGCAACTGGAGAAAAGTACAGGGCAACCAGCCTCAGGAAGCCTTGGTTCCAGCAGTTCATTCCGGTAGCATTTGAAGGGACAAGTATGCAGCTTTTCTAACCCGTCTGAACTGCTTCCTCACACTGGCCCTCAGAAACACAGGTGGGTGGTGTTGTTAGGTGCTGTTAGATCTCTCGTGGGAGAGAGAGATCTCCGTCCTGGGCTTCCAGTGAGAAAGAATTCACTCTGAAAACCGGATTGTGATCCAAGTGAGTTTTATGAAAAGAAGAAGAAATTTCAGGTTTACACAGGCACCGCCATGGTCCTTCACCCCCTTACAGCCTGCCTGGAAACTGCTGGAGAGAGGAAGTCACTCGGTGGGCTCCGGATCCTGCCTTTTCAATTCCTCCGCTGGGAGGCGTGGTTGACAATTCTGGTCCACCCCACTGGCTGAATTGAATTCACCTGGATGGGCCAATCCAGGAGTAATGCCCACCTAGGTGTGCCACCCCTTCCTGGCCATAAGCTTGAGCCTCTGAGCATACACATTGGATGCCCCAGTCCCTATGCTAAGCTCCCTAACAGTACCACTGAATTCGTTCTGACACATAGAACCCTGTGCACAAAAGAACAAAGCACTGCGCAGTCCTGCACCATCCTCACAATTGTTATGCCTGAACCCAGTGATGCAGCCCCTGTGTCAATCTGTCTCACTGAGGGCTGTCCTCTTCCACTGCCCTTCTACTTTACCAAGCATGGTGTTTTTTTCCAGGGACGGGCTCTCCTGATAACATGGTCAAAGAATATAAGATGAAGTCTCATCATCCTTGCCTCTATGAAGCAGTCTGGCTGTACTTCTTCCAAGACAGATCTATCTGTCCTTTTGGCAGGCCAGCCCCACAATTCCAATGCATCAATTCATCGATGGTCTTCTTTCTTCACTGTCCAACTTTCACATGCATGCGAAGCAATTGAAAATACTATGGTTTAGGTCAGGTGCATCTTAGTTCCCAAAGTAACATCCTGGCTTTTCAATACTCTAAAGAAATCTTGTGCAGAAGATGTACCCAGTGCATTGCCTTGTTTAAGCTTTTGACCGGTGCTTCCATGAGCACTGATTGTGGATCCCAGCAAGACAAAATCCTTGACAACTTCAATCTATTCTCCATTGAGATAGTTAGTTTATTGTGCCAGCCTGGCTGATAAACACATGTGGGGTTAATTGAAGGGTGGAGAGATAAATGGCTTGCCAAGCCTCACCTTTGTTTCTTGTTCTTCGATCATCGGACCAGTGTGCAGCTGCCTTGCTTGTTCTGTGCCTCAATTTGCAAGCTACACTACCTGTGGGACACCTAACCTATGGACTGTGTTGCTGTAATTTGAGGTCCCTTTAAGACTTGCCTCACCAGAGAATTGGAATGTACATCTCTGGAGTTGGGGACTGACTGTTGGTGACCTGCCTTGCTGTTTGCTGCCTGTGCCGGGATAGCCTGGATTTCTCTACAGAGGACGACCTGGCAGCTCTCAAGACTTGAAGGACTGCCAGTGTCTCACAACTCTCTTGGGAGTGAGTTGCACTGAGCCATTTGTACTGCTTTATAATTTAAGTGTTCATTTCTTGTATTATATATCTATCTGCATATAATTTAACAGTTCGTTTCTTGTGTTATATATATATTAGCAATCTGGTTTTGTCTCTCTAGAGAACACTGTCTAACACAGACATTTATTATGATGCTCCCCACGGTTCATTTGTGAGGGTTTCGGTCTTCTTGACATTGAGTTGTAATCTACACTGCAGGCTGCGAGCCCTCATCTTCATCAGCAAGTGATGCAAGTCCTCCTCACTTCCAGCAAGCAAGGTGCATCCTCTGTACACCCCAGGTTATTAATAAGCCCTCCTCCTATCCCGATGCCATGCTCCTCTTCATGTAATTCAGCATCTTTCCCTCAGTAAAGCGATCACTTAAAACTAATAAATTATTATTATTATTATTCAGGAACCTGATGATTTGCACATGGTGAAAGATACAACCCTGTCATACATCTTTCCTGATTTTAAACATGTAGTATGTCCTTCTTCTGTTTGCACAAGTAACTCTTGATCCATCTACAAGTTCCACATGGGCACAAGGAAGTGTTCTGGGTTCTCATTCATCTCAGGCCTGTCCATAGATTGTTATGAACCGCACAGTTGAATGGCTTTGCAGTCAATAAAGCACAAGTGAATCTCTGCTTTGAGCCAAGATTCATCTGACGTCAGCAATGACATCCTCTTCTGAAGTCAGCCTGCATCTCTAGCAGCTTCCTGTCAATGCACTAGTGCAACCGCTGTTGGATGATCTTCAGCAAAATTTTACCAGCATGTGTTTTGGGATCTCTGTGTTTATTTGCTGAAACATGAATAGCAGCCAGCCTTATTCCTCTCTGAAGTGCCTTCCTCCAGCCCCCCCCGCCCCCCCCCACACACACCAAAGCATCTTCTCTAAGTTCCAATTTTAATATCCAAACTTTGCCCTCTGCTCCTTCAACCCAAGGGGTGGAAAAGACTTACCCAAGGCATGGCTTCTGCCATGCTTTAGTGTGCTCTCCGCCATTGTACTAACCCAGTTAATTGCTGTGTACCGAGTTACCAAGTCTGTATAGTAATTTCTCTTGGTTTCAATAACTGGTGCTGTCCCGAGTCCTAACTGACTATTACAGAATTAACGTGAGAGGCCTTAGAGCAAGTACAGAGGGGGAAGGAAGGAGAGGGGTTACGAAGAATCGTGGGACCACCAACCCTGTAGACCACAGAGGTGGTGAGAAATCCCAAAACGTCTGCACTGGCTCAAGCAGGAAAGGTGGGGTGTTCAGGCCAGGGAGACCATCATGAATGGAGGACTAGCCTTGGCCCCTGAAATAGCAGGAAAAGACTGAAGGTACTGAGGAAAACATAAGCAGACATGTGGGGGTAAGCCATCCTCCGAGAGTAACGGATGAGACGCGAGGAAGGTGGAGGAGGTTTGCCGGGCCCCAGAGGAGGATAGAAGAGAAACAAGACAGAAGGCCAGAGAATTCAATTTAAAGTGACTTCTATTTATATGACTGTGTTTTATTTGTTTTGTTTTGTTTTGAACAATTAGGGCTTAGCAGACATTTGTAGGGCATGGAAAATGCAGATAATGAGATTAATCTAGGGATGGAATTTGCCAGGTGACCAAAACAGAAGCGAGTGTTGGCCAGAAAAAGATAAACCTGAGGGACCTTTTGACATAGGTTGATTCAAAAATAGGATGGCGCTTATGGGGGATGGTGTGGCTGGGGGAGACATGCATACAAAAGCACACAGCTAGCGTTTCTAAGGGTGTGTGTGTGTGTGTGTGTGTGTGTGTGTGTGTGTGTGTGTGTGTAACCATTGAATTCTTTCCAAGAAGCTGGAGAAGAGTCAGTTTTCAAATGTGCTCAGACTGGAGAGAAGACAATCCCCCACAGAGACAAATACTAGATTTAATTTTCTCAAGAAAATGAGTGTTTCAACCTTAGGTCCAACCTAATTTACACACTGCCCTAATCAAGTGGCATCTGCTGCTGTTCTTGTGAGCCAGTTATTGTGACTTACAGAAACCTGCATGCACCATATGGTGTCCTAGATTTTACTCTCTAAAAGTGGGGATGACACGGCCTTTCCTCCCATGGCGCTGCTGGTGGGTTCAGACCATCAACCTCCCGGTTAGCAAGTAACTGCCTGACCCTTGTGCGGCTAAGACCCCTTAAAAAGAAGACATAAATCTGTAGATTTCAATTCCTTATTTATTCTAGATAAGGGACCCGACATGATTCGCTGTGTAATACTCGCTACATAAATGTGACTGTCGTTATTAGCCAACGATGATCCATGGTGACCATATGTACAATGGAAGAAAAGGTTGCCCGATCCTTCACCATCCTTAGAAGGACCAGCGGGTTCAAGCTCATCGTGACAGCACTCTGGCCCATCCATCTCCCTGTTGGCTCTTCCTCACCCTTGTGGACCCTCTACTTCACCGAACACGAGGTCCCCCTTTAGTAATTGATTCCTCCCCGCTGCTGAGTGTGCAGAGCAAGCAAGCTGGACAGCGTCCTGTTGTGAGCGATAGGTTTTCATTGACTGGGTTTTACAAACAGAGTGCTAGGCCCGTCTTTCCAGCCTGTCTTGGTCTGGAAGCTCCATTGAAACCTCCAGTTTGGGGACCCTGCTGGTATTAGAAATACTGGTGACACCCCCACAGAATCATAGCAACACAATAGCCACCGCAGAACAACAGAAGAACAGCGGGAGGCTGGTAGAAACCCATGATGGTTGTGACCGCTATCAGGACTGTTGAGTCGGTCCGGCCCTAGTGACCGTGCGTGCCTGGGCCTCGGCCGTCCTCACGATCGTTGCCTTGCTTGAGCTGGTGGCAGACACTGTGCCCATGCCCCTCACTGAGGGCCTTTCCTGTTCTCTGACTCTCTCTTTTACCAAACATGAAGTCCTTTGTCCGGGAACTGGTCTCTCCTGATAACATATCCAAAGTAGGAAGTCTCCCCATCCTTGCTTCTAGCTAGTATCCTGACTGTCCTTTGTCCGGGATAACAAAAAACAAAACAGATACAAACTCACGGCCATCAAGTTCATTCTGACTCATGGCCACGCTGTAGGCCAGATAGAACTGCTCCTGGGACTGACTCTCCCTGGGAGAAGGAAGCCTCATCAGCACAGCAGGAGTGAGTGCCTGATGTTTTCAAACTGCTGACCTCGCGGGCAGCAGCCCGACACGTGCTTCACCCGCCCCCAGCTCCTCGTGTCTGAAACCACCACGGCGGCGTCATTGTGCGGATGTGGGTCTGCACGGCCTGTTTCACCACTCTACATTTTCTTTGGATTGACATTAAGTCTGATAAGGACGTTAACTTAGGCAAATGGTGATGGTAATAAAGTATTCTGCCACTGCAAAATAGATGCCCGGGCTACGGAACGTTTCCAGCTGTTCGCGTGTAACTGCATTTGCACGGGGTCACTTTCCCCTAGGACAGACCCTAACTTTGAAAACTTCATTCGCCACAGTCCTGTAAATCACCATTTCCCTCTTATGTTGGCAAGGAGTCACTTATTTTAGTAAAATTGCAAACCTCACTAGGCAGGCTTTGCTGTGGATGTGCTTTCCTAGTGCAAATGGAATTGCTTCAGCATATTGTTAGGAGGCATGAAAGTTATTAAATTAGTAAACAGTTACTCATATGTTTACTATATGTTTATGGCAACATATATTTTGCACAAGATATATTCATATGACAGACACATAAGCAACTAAATAAACAGTCATTGATAATTCCTACACTGTAAAAATAGAGCTTTTAGTTGCTGGGTATTTTAAAATTTACTTTTTGGTAATACTGATGATTGGCTACTTGTCTGTCAGTTGGTCACAGTGTGCTGGCTTGGGTGTTGCTGTGATGCGGGAGCTCTGTCGCTGGGATTTCAAATGCCAGCGGGGTTACGTAAGCCTGCTGCACAGACCTCTTTAGAGGACTGAAAAGCAGCGATGGTACTTTGAGGACTAAGGTGAGTCTGATCCAAGCCGTGCTATTTTCAATTGCTCCACGTGACGATGGAAGCCGGACACTGATATGGAAGACTGAAGAGGAATCCGTGCATTTGAACGGCGGAGCTGGAGAAGAATGGGGAAGGTACCATGGACTGCCGCCCAAGGGACAAATCAATCTTTCGGGAGGAAGTACGGCCAGAGGGCTTCTTGGAGGCAAGGACGGCCAGATTTCATTTGACAGACTTTGGGCATGTTGTCAGGAGAGACCCGTCCCTGGGGAAGGACACCATGCTCAGCAAAGTGGAGGGACAACGAAAAAGAGGAAGGCCCTCAACAAAATGGGCGGACACAGTGGCTGCGCCAATGGGCTCAAGCACAGGAACCATTGTGAGGATGCTCTCAACCAGGCAGTGTCTTGTTCTGTTGTGCATAAGGTCGCTATGGGTCCGAACCAACTCAATGGCACCTAACAACGTGAACAGCAGCAATACCAGTCATAACAAGCCTTTATATGGTAGGCTGGATCAGAGACCCAGAAGTGATTCCTGGCTAGAGCGATTCATACACAGCTACCACCCAACTGTCAGGGGAGACTTGAGTGTTGCAGTGATACTGAACTGGCTTCATCAGAGCTTTCAGACCAAACCAGAATAGGAAGACAGGTCTGGTGAGCTACTTCCCAAAGCCAGGCAGTGAAAACTCTATGGATCACCACAGTCTGATCCAGGATCCATCATGGAGCCAGTACACGATCACGATGCACCTCCCTCTGTCATGTGTGGAGTCCTCATGAGCCGGGAAACTCAATGTCAGCTAACAGAAGCATTTCAAATTAATACCCCCCTTTTTTTTCATTTACATGATATTTATTTTAATCTTTCTTTAGAAGCGGAAGGTTTTCTGGTCTAAGAAGTTTGTAGGAAAGATTAACCAGAGTAGATGCATTTAAAAAAATCAATCACAGAAGCAGTAGAAATGTTACATTTATCCAGAAAAAAACAAGATAAGATAGTGAATTTTTCATTAAACGATAAAGTGCTAAGTTATTTAAGAAAAAAACCCAAAGTTCTAGTGCTGTGAATTGTAGTTCTACATCACCTGCAGGACCCGCGCGTGCCTCTGTGGGTGGGAAACCTCTGCAGCATCCTTCACAAAGTCTGTAGCAAGAAGTTATTTAGTGGGGAAACCATTGCAGTCAACCAAATATAGATTCACTTCCTCACTCAGCCATTTACTATCAACTTGAGCTTGGTCAACTTAACTTTTCTTAGTTACAACAACATTCTGTTCTTAGTCACAATGCCCTTGTTGGATAATTGGCGACCCTGGTAGAGTAAAATCCGTGAAAGCTGGAGCCCTGGTAAAGCAGGAAGCTGTTGGAGAAGGGAGCTCGGATCTTTCCCATGAGGAGGAACATGAGAAAAGTCACATACTTTGAATATGTTATCAGGAGAGACCAGTCTCTGGCGAAAGACATCATGCTTAGTAAAGTAGGGAGTCAGTGAATAAGAAGGCCCGCAATGAAATGGATTGATACAGTGACTATAATAACATACTCAAACATAGGAGAGATATATAATTGATCAAGGATTTGCAAGGGCTCAAGTAGGAAGAAAATGTTTTGGAAATCATGATGGCAACATATGTACAAATGTGCTTGATACAATTGAATTATGAATTGTTAAAAGATCTGTAAGAGCCCCTAAATAAAATGATTAATGAAACAATTATGGCCCTTATTTGTTTTGTCCTCTATATCTGTATATATATATATATATATGTATATATATATATATATATATATATGCATACACACATTTTTACTGTTCTGAATAGCGCAGCTGTGAGCATTCGTGGCCAAGTTCATTTACCTTGGAGATATGTCTAGGGGTAGAACTGCCCCTAATTTGGACTGCCTTCTGGTGTTCCACAGATGCCATGGTGGTGTAGTATCTACATGTTGGGTTATGATCCACAAGGTCTGCAGTTCGAAATCACCAGCAGCTTCTCAGGAGAAAGACAGGACGTTCTACTTTCACAAAGAGTTACAGTCTCGGAAACTCACAGGGGCAGTTCTACCCTGCCCTAGAGGGTTGTTCGGAGTTGGCATTGACTTAATGACAGTGAGGTTGTTTGTTGTTGTTGTTCTATGAGGAGATCTCCAGGTCTCATAACTAATGAACACGGAAGAATGTGATAGTTAACGTTGCTCTCGTACACTTAAAAAGAAGTCCATTTTGTTGCCATTTTCAGACTATAACCCTTTTGTACAAGAACTGGGTCATAACTTACCTTGACTTAGAGCAGAATAAAGGTCGAGCAACCAAATCTACCGATAATCTAATGAAACGCCTACTTAATTAAATGTACAAATACACAAACTAGGTATTTAATGTCAAATCATTTCAGCGAGACTCCTCCTCCTTTGTGCCATATTTTCCACTGCAAAATAGGACTCCATACTTTCCAGGGAAGGCAGGAAGGCTAGGGAGTCTTGGAGATGATTTTGATGACACCGATGTTGCATATTACCTGTTGACTTGTCGAACTATTCAATATTGAGAACCTAGAATATCCCAGGTGCTGTGCCCATGCTCAATGCAGAGTCTAAAAGCTTTACTAAGACATGGCTGCTCTCTTCAAAAATCCCACAGCCCAGTCTGAGGAAAGCTCACAGACAAGGACAGAGCCCGAGCAGTACAGTGACATTGACATATACACTGGAAGATAAGTCAGATTCAGGTAAGCAAATACATTTGGAAGAGACATTGCTGAATTACACACCAAGAAAACATGTGACTGAAGCTGGCTATGGAAGCAAACAGAGTCTATGCTGAGAGTTCACATTTAAATTCTCAGACTCTTACTTTATTGAGTAGTACTTTGGGAAAGTCACTTGAAGTCTCCAAGTCTTAGGTTTTAATTTTAATATGTAAAGTGTGTGAAATAATATCTGGTATATTAAAGACATTCATCTCACTCTCCAAAATGTGGCATTGTTCAGTAACAAGTTGTTTCCAAAGGCTTTGGGGGGAATATAGGGAGTCAGAAGAGATCATCACACAGTGGAGGGGCATCAGAGAAGAGGAAGGCTCTCAACGAGATGGATTGACACATGGCTGCAACAATGGGCTCAAGCCTAGGAACACTTGTGAGGATGGTGCCGGACCAGGCAGTGTTTCCTTCTGTTGTGCATGGGGTTGGAACTGACTCTATGGCATCCAACAACAGCCAGGGAGTCCAGAGTAGACTAACTGCGTCCTGCAGACAGCCTTGATGTGAGAAGGAATCACAAAGATTTGGGAGTAGGGACCCACATCACAGAGCTTTGATTAGCCTGGTGTGTGTGTGTGTGATGGGATGGAATTCTGTTCCTTTTCAAAACAGCACGGCAGTTGACCTGGACAATGGTAATGAGGAGCTAAAATAAAGTGAGGAGCATAGAATTAAGATTAGGGATCAAACGGAGGAGCTTTATAAAGGCCCAGTCAAACACTTGCAGCCATTGAGTCAATTCTGACTCCTAGTACCCCTATAAGACAAGGTAGAGCTGTCCTTGTGGGTTTCTGAGACTGTAACTCTTTGCATGACTATAAAGCCTCATCTTTCTCCCATGGAGCACTTGGTTTCAAACTTCAGACCTGGAGGTTAGCAGATCAATGCACAACTTAAAAAAATTACTGTCAAGTCAGCTTTGACTCACAGCCATCCCATGTGTGTCCGATAAGAACTGTCCCCCCATAGAGTTTCTAACTTCTGATTTTCCAAAACCAGATTGCCAGGCATATCTTCTGAGGCATTTCTGAGTGGACTCGAACCACCGTCCATTTGGTTATCAACTAGATTGTAATCACCTCACAACTCAGGTACTCAATGCAGAACACATATTATTGTTGCTCAGTGCCATGAAGTCCATTCTAACTCATAATAACCTCATTTACTATAGAAAAACTTTGCCTGGCCTTGAGCTATGCATCTCTCCTATGTTTGAGTACATTATTATAGTCACCGTATCAATCCATCTCATTGAGGGTCTTCTTATCACTGACTCCCTACTTTACCAAGCATGATATCTTTCACCAGGGACTGGTCTCTCCTGATAACATATCCGAAGTACTTGAGACAAAGTCTCACCATTCTTGCTTCAAAAGACTATATGGCTTCTATTAGAAAAGGAGAAATATGGAACATAAAATCTAAACTTACTGGACCAGTTGAGATTGAAGGAATTCCCAAGACTGTTGAGATACTCTTTAAACCTTGACAAAACTATCCTCTGAAGCATTGATTCTCAACCCTATTTTGCCTACCACCCCCTTTTCAGAAAACTAAAATTTCTTGGCATATTACTCCACCCCGTGATAATGAAAAAAAACATGTCTACTAGTCTAGGATAAAGTGTAGGCATCTGCTTCTGCAGCCCTTGTGGATTGGTCCATCAGTCCCCAGGGGGTGGTATTGTCCACTTTGGGAAGGATCGTTCAGCTAATAACCACGGAATTCCTAAGATGAAGAATATCGCCTATGAACTGTGCTTCTGTCAAAAATCGTTCACATGAGGCCCATTGGTGAACGAGTACTCTAAAGCAAAGTTGAGAAGACAGGAGGTGAGGGAGACTGGGTTATTGGAAACATAACAACGGTAACAAGTAATAATAAAGATAATGTTGGCACAATGTAAATAATGTAATGAACGGCACTGAACTAATGTTCAGACATTGCTGAATGGGAACCTATTTTGCCGTGTTACAATAAAGTATTATTTAAAAAATAGTAAAAAGGTAGAAGCAACCTAAATATTGTACATCCATAGAGTATTTTCTGTCAGTAAAAAGTAGATGGAGTACTAATGTATGCTCTTACCTAGATGAAACTTTACAATGTTATGCTAAGTGGTCATAAAGGACCACATGTTGTATGGTTTCTTATGGAAAATGCAGAAAGTAGATTAGTGGTTGCTTAAGGACAGGGTAGGTGTAGACCAGGGAGAATTCAGAGTGGCTGCTGCTGAGCACGGGGCTTTTTTTAAGGTGATAAAATAATCTAAACGGATTTGCTGTAAACAGCTTGATGGTTATGCTAGCAACATTGCTTGTACGCTTTAAGTGAGTGAATTGAATGGTTTCTGAATTCTACCTTGATAATGCTGTTTTTAAAGATCAGTCAGTCATTATTAGGAGAGCAGGAGCTATGGGTCCATAAGCCACTGAAGATTCTCTTCAAAAGAAAAAGTAAATATTTGAATGGGAAACTAGCAAAATCTCCCCTTCTCAAAGCAGCTTTTACGAAAGCAACAAGGCACTTGACTTTTGCTCATTTCCATGGGACATGTTACTTCTAGTCAAGATACGGTAGTTACATCATCTGGTGTCAATGTCAGCCGACTAAGAGCGAAGGGGTGGAGTTTAGCCTGTCAATCAGGTCGCCGCTTGATGACCTCATGTGGAGGTGCTACAGTGATAAATGGCTCACTGGAGGCCAGACCCACACTCTCTGCTTCGTCTTCCTGCTGACAAGACACATGGAATTATGCTGATGGAGCTAGAACCCTGTCAGTGCTGGGATGCACTACCACTGGATCCACAAGACTTCCCACCCACTGGCCTGTGATCTTCCTGTATTCAGCATCATTGCATGTGTTTCGTGAGTCTGAAGAGGGATTACATATTGGTGTCAGACACATGGCCTAATACTGGGTTTATGGACTTGATCCGGACTGGGCTGGGATGTTTTCTCGACATACAATTGCTCTTTTATATAAAGCTCTTTCTTATGCACATATGAGTGTCTCTAGATTTGTTTCTCTAGTTAACCCGGAATAACACGCAAGATTATACTTAGATGTAGATTAGTCAGTAAATAGCATTATTATTTCACTCTTCTGTATCTTGAAAAAGCAAAGATGAATGTTTTACCATTTGGGTAATGGGGAACTTTTATTTTCAGCTTCACGATACTTATTTTGAAAGGCACTTAACCAAAACGAGGATCCCTCCATCCGCCCCTCCCCCCCCGGCTGACTAGATACGAGTATTTTAACACAAACACTTTAAAACTTATCTAAGAACTTTTAGCGACTGGGCTGTGCACAGGGCCTCTAAAGCAAGGCAGCCGTGCCGTTCATCACCATGACGCACTCCAGGCCAGCTGGGACTTGACAGCGCATTGGGTCACAGACACCCTGCAGTGAATAGCCTGGGAAGACAGTGTCTGGTTGGGCAATCAATGATTTGCCAAAGCACACGCGGACTGTGGTGTGACCACACAGAGAGGGGCAGAAACACCGATAGGATTTCTGACAAACCGAAGGCACCTTGGACACAAAGACGGCAATCAGATCATCTGTTCTCCTGAACAGATGTCAGGGACTGGCTGAAGAGCCTCCTGTCTTCATTGGGCCGCTTTCCAAATCTCCAGGAAGAGGAAAGGAGCGCCTGGGAATGCCGGCTGCCTGATAGCAAGAGCCGGAACTTGGTGCCAGCTGCCCTGTGCACTCTGACAAGTCACTGGGAGGGATGAGAGGTGGCGGGTTCCAGGTGGCCAGCCTGGTCCCGGGGCCCAGAGATGCTGGAAGAGTCAGGAGAACCGGAGAGCCTTCCTGAGCCGTGGCATCCAAATGGGGTGGTGTTGCTGCCCTGTCGCAAGTCCTCGTAGTTTCCAGATAGAGTTTGCTCGATGTTTCCCTGTTTTGGCACCAACTATGCCTTTTATCAGAGTCTCTGGCTTCTTGTCTGGTCACCTCCTACTCAGCCTGTCCAGCTCACCTCCGCAATTCCCTCAGGCCAAACCAGTCGCCCCTCCACTCCACTCTGACAGCTCCGTCCATCACAGCCCTCCGCCGCACCCTCACCAGACCGGGGGAGCTTCCCACACAAGGAGTATAGCTTCTATCTTCAAATCTCGATCACTTTGCTTATCTGGCATATAATAAGAACGTAATGCATGTTTTGTTATATTGCACTAGATTGAGAGATGAGTCTGTGGCCTGAAAGTACGTCGATGAACAGAGCCAGCTGCTCAGCCCCAGAGAAGCAACAAGAGCATCAAGGGTATGTACGTGAGCAATTAATTAAGAGAATATTAAACTGAACTAAAGCCAGGGCCCAAAAGACGTACTCTCTCTAACAGCAGTGTTCCAGGGGCAAGGAGAGAGAGATGGATTCAAGAGCTGCTGTAAGGTCACTGCCCATTTTGCTTGAGGCTAAGGCTTGCCTTGGGCATCAGTCCTGCCTTGGGCATCAGTCCTGCCATCGCTTATCTTCTTCGAGCTTGCCTTCTCATCTATGTTCAGTGCATGGCCATCAGAACTGCTAACACCGACTGGTGCTTTTCTCAGGACTTGACCAGGGCAGATGGGCTGGGAGGCTCTGGCCTGAGGGGCCCTTCACTCCTGGTACCCTTATGAGCCAGACTCATCCTGTCCCCACGTCTGGACTCAACTCAAGGCTGGCGCCTGCAATAAATAAATAAATAGATCAATGGCTTTCCTCTTTGAGTACTGAACTGCATTTCCAAACAGAAAAGAGTTTTAAAGAGAGACGGTCATAATAAAATTTCAGAGCTGCTCAGAGGGGACACTTCATGGGAAGAGTCAGAAGCAGAAACAAAAAAACCAACCCAAACCACTGTCATTGGGTCACTGATTCCCATTTCACTGCCACCCTAGACAGGGCTTCCTGGACTGTACATCTTTATGGCAGCAGGCAGCCTCATCTTTCTCCCAAGGATCATTTGGATTTGAACCCTCAAACTTGAGGTTGGCAGCCTTATGCTTATCCCACAGTGCTACCAGATTTCTGCATGGAAACAGCAACACTGGAGCAATTTCCTGGGATAAAACAAGTGAATTTCTACAACTGTCACCCTAGAGATGTTCTTCCACTCTTTCCGTTTAGATTTCTCCACTTGAAGTCTCAGCCATCTCCAATGGACTCGCATGGGATTCTTATTTAAAATGTCCATTCCTGTGCCCCCCCCGAATCAGAATCTCTGCGTGAAGTTAGGAGACTGAGTTTTAACTCCCGTCTTGGATAACTCTTATCCACACTAGCAGGTGAGAACCACTCTGTCTGCCTGAAATGTTGGTGAGGCGAGAGAGACCAGGTGCATAGTCTGATCCACGGAGCCTGGAGCACTGAGAGATGAAAACAGCCACCTAGCTCATGCCTAAGTGGTAGGCACTGCCAACCCAGCCCCGATGCAGAGTCTGCGGCTCTGCCCACACAACTTCCTTTTGTCTCTTTCCCTTTGTTCTTCAAAGTCACCGTTTGATCGGTTCTTAGTTTTAAAAATGCCTGAAAGTGTTTTAATCCCGTACTCCTCAGTGGTGCTGATGATGTACGTGGTTAGTAGAGAGAAGCTCTCACATCCAGCTGCTGAGAAGGGAAATGGGTAGATACCTGCCAGAGGGCATTCTGGTGATCTGTAATGAGAAACGATGAATTCTATTTCTAGAAATGACCTTCAAGGGAAAGAAGAGAGTCTCTGAAAGATTTATATTCTAACGTTCTCATCTGGACCTGATTTACAATGGTGGCACATGTCCGTCATGGATAGAATTGTGTCCTACCCCAAATATGTGTCAACTTGGCTGGGCCATGAGGTCAATGGTTTGGCAGTTATGTAATGATGTTATCACCTGCCTCCCCCTGATGTGAGGGGGTGCGGGTGGAATGCAACAAACACCCTTAATTGGGTCACAGCCCGGATTCATGGAAAGGGAATTTGCCTGCATCGCTTTGTATCTGATCAGAGGAAAACAAGGAGAGAGAGAAGCATGTAGCGCTGGACGGGCCTGGCTCCCACCGAGAAAGAAGGGTTGGGAGCAGAGCATGCCCTTTGCACCCACCGTGTCTGCCCTGAGAACTCTGAGACCCAGGAGAGGATGGATGGGAGCACACATGTCACTTCCCAAGGAAGGTCTAGCCCAAAGACATTAAAAGGAGACAAGGGCCTTCTTCTGTAGAGCCGCCAGACGAGAGTCTTCCCGAGAGCTGGCACTCAGAGCTTGGACTTCTAGCTCCAACCATGAAGGAATAACTGTCTGTTTGCTAACGCCACTCACTGGGGTATATCTGTCCCAGCAGCACTAAACAGCCAAGACAATATGGTATAGAGAAGGG
The DNA here is from genome assembly GCF_050624435.1 of Tenrec ecaudatus. Lineage (NCBI taxonomy): Eukaryota > Metazoa > Chordata > Mammalia > Afrosoricida > Tenrecidae > Tenrec > Tenrec ecaudatus. The sequence continues at coordinate 45,617,824 of NC_134543.1, forward strand.
ATTGGTTAAATACATAATATAAAAATATCAGGTACCCAACACCTAAACCTACAGCTACGGACTTACTTCCCACTCACAGCTACCCTACGTGGGGTTTCCAAGGTGGTAAATCTTTATGGGAACAGGTAACCTCATCTTCTTGTGGGCAGAGTGGCTGGTGGGTTTGAACTACCGACCTTGTGGTTAGCAGTCCAAGGCTTACCCAACAGCATCACCAGGGTTTCTGAAAATATTAGGCCTCAAACCAAACTCATTGCCATTGAGGTGACTATGGTTCATAGTGGCCCTATAGGGTAGGATGGAACTACCTCATATGGGTTTCTGAGGCTGTACCTCTTTTTTTTATTTCTATTTTATTGGGAGCTCCTACAGATATATGACAAAAATCCATACTTCAGCTAGATCAAGCATGATTGTACAATTGTTGCCACCATCATTTTCAAAGCATTTTCTTTTAATAAATCATTTTAATGGGGGCTCTTATAAAAATCCATACATCAATTGTATCAAGCACATTTGTACATAGGTTGCCATCATTATTTGCAAAACATTTTCTCTCTACTTGAGCCCTTGGTATCAGATCTTCTTCCCCCACCCCATCCCACCCTTGTGAACCCTTCATAATTTATAAATTATTTCTATTTTCATATTTTACACCATCCACTGTCTCCCTTTACCCATGTTTCTGTTGTTCATCTCCCCCCCCCCCCCCACCGAGGCTGTAACTCTTTACAGGAGTAGAAAAACCTCATCTTTGACCCACTGAGCGGCTGGTGTGTTTGAACTGCTGACCTTGGGGTTAGCAGCCCAGTGAGTAACCACTACTATGTCTACTTGTTAGAAATGGTCCAGGGTTTCACAGGGAAAGAAAAAGGCCATCATCTCAATCTTCAATAAATGCAAGTTAATCCATTGCTTTCTTCTTCACTACAGCCAACTTGAATTTGGAAGTGGGAAATTAGATACTAAAACACTTAGGGCAGTAGCTAAAAAAAATTTAAGTGTGTATAAGAATCATCTGGGGAAAATACAAATTCCTTGGCTCCACTTCTAGAAATTTCAGAGCGGTCCGGGTGGAGCTTAGTAATCCTGATTTTTAAAAGCATCTGAGGTAATTTTGCTACAAATGACTTAAGGATCACCCCTGAGGGAAGTTCAAGTCTGACAAAAGCCCAGGGGAAACCCAGAGAAGCAAAGAGTCATGGGAAGCTGGGGTAAAGGACAGCGAAGTGATGCCAAATTTTAAAATCTTCCCTTTCTTTCCCATTAAAACCTTTACAAGGAGTGCTAGAACAGGGCTGTCTGGGATACTTGTGGAGGGTAAACTTGAGGACACAATCATCATGTTAACATGATCTCAGTGGAAATATGCTCGAAGTTTTAACCAACCAACTCCCATCTGAACGTTCATCATTTGACTCATTCCTGTGTGTTAGCCCGGATGGACGAGAGAAACAAATTCATAGGGACACATACGTGTATAAGAAAGAGCTTTATGTAAAAGGGTAATCATATATTAAGAAAACATCCCAACCCAGTCCAGAGCAATCCATATGTCTGGTATTAGCCCATATGTCCGATACCAATCTATAAGTTCCTCTTCAGACTCACACAAAACATGCAATCACGCCAAATGCAGCAAGATCACAGACCAGTTGGTGGAAAGTCCTGTGGATCCAGTTGGCGGTGGAAACATCTCAGCGCTGGCAGGGGTCTCCACGTGGCTCCTCCAGCTCCAGAGCTCTAGTGTAGCTCCATGTGTCTCATCGGCAGGAAGACGAAATAGAGAGAGTTTATCTGGCCTCCAGTGAGCTATTATCTCCTTCACGCCTCCCTGTTTGACAGGTGGATTCCACCCCTTTGCAAGTTGACAGGAGATTATGTAACTGCCACGCCGATAGCGGTTACTATTAGCTTTGGCCCCCCCTAACATCACCACCATGTGTCTGTCTCGGTGTGTTCTGCTGTGGGGATTTGCATGTTGCGTGATGCTGGAAGTATTTCAAATGACAGCAGGGCCACCCACGGCGACAGCTTTCAGCAGCGCTTCCCGAGGAACAACATGCACACGACTCCCCCACTGGTAACCTCTTGCATTAGTGTATGGTACATTCGCTACAGTCGAGGACGTCATCATGGATACATTGCTGTTAGCGAGTATCTGTGGTTTATATATTTTTACAAACAATCTTAACCCAGAGCTGTGCCGCGTGTGTCAAAGTTGAATTGTCGAGGGCTGGCTTTGTGGAAGCAGATCACCAGGCCTTCCTTCGTGGAACCACTGGGCGGGCTCGAACCCTCAACCTTTAGGTGAGCAATTGGGTGAAGACTTTGTACTATTTTAATCCACGTCCTGATTGCTATCCAGGTAAAAGACCTCACCTGAGGAGAGGAATCGCAGAAAGTTAAATGGCCGTATTTCAGCAAGTTCATGTCCACAAAGTCATCGAAGCTTGACAACATGCTCAAGATATTCTTGGAGTCTCTACGGCCAAGCCCAGCAGGAGAAGGCACAAGGTTAAGGATCCACCCAACAAGGGATCGCAATTCACTGGGGCTGCAGGACTGTGTTCCTTCAACCCAAAGACGTTGTGCAGGATTGTGGCCAAGCCGTACACCGGACAGCCCCAGGAGCAGCACGATAGAAACGACAGCATGATGACTCATGACATGGAAGAGTCACCCCGGCTTTTCCTGAGCCTCTCCCCAGTGCAGTTCGTGGCCTGGCTGGGGTGCTGTGCTTCTGTGCACATGCCATTCCATCCCGTGGCAGACCAGAGCGGTTGCAGTGACCCTGGTCTACATGCGCTTCAGGCCGACACTGGGAACAGGCATTACGAAACCACAGGCTTCCGGCAGCACCTCACGAACCAGGGCTTGCAAACCAACAAAGCCTCTGAAGTCTGGGGAGAGCTTTCCACACACGTACTTCATCACAAGCACCTTGTGGGGCAGGGGAAGTGGGGAGAGGGGCTGTTCTAATGCATATTTACAAATTGTCCTGGTGTGACCAGAGTTATGTCTGAGAGGAACAGACTCCTGCCGCACCCCCCTCCCCCGCCCTTGACCCCAGGCACTGCCTGGACATACATCCTTCCTGTGGAGGCTGCGACATGGAAACTGCCTTCCCTCCCAGAGATGGACGCACGTATTCCAAATCTCAGTGTCAACCCTCTGGAAGCCACACATCTCGTTTTTTTAAAAATCCCATGACCTTGGTGCCTCGTTCACCACCTGTCTACTCCTAATTCACCCCTCACATCAGTAGGGAATGAAAACCCCTATTTGTGAGTCACCAGCTCCAGAGGGTCCCACAGCTTTCCCAACTTGACCTTGAGCTCAGTCAAACCCTTTCTCGGCTGGAGGAGATTTCAGCACCTCAGGGAACAGGGTCCACATCGGTGACCAGGCGGCCATGTTCAAAGGAACAGGCAATTTATTGAAGTCATTTCGGATGCAGGAAATCCTGTGTTTACTACCTAGGAAATTCTACCTAAGGATTTGGACTTTTTTCGACACCCCTTCTCCCCCACCCACTCACCCTGTGTAATGCTTTTTTGAATTGGAATTTGGCAACAAAGCCACGGCTAATAAGTACTTCATAGGAAATGACAACACGGGCAATAACAGATCATACAGAATGGGCTCTACTTTTTTTGTTGTTGTTCCCAACATTAGTTCTCTGGTTCTCAAAGGCCATTGAGACAATTGTCTTCCTCAGGGGGCCCATTCATTCACAGTTTTTTCCCAGGCCCATGTCTCAAGGACTAGCATTCGCATTAGAGGCACCTTGAAAATACTGAACACCCTTGAGCAGGAACAGGAGAGCGGCAGTGAGCCTCCCTTCGTGGTGTTGTGGTTGTGTGTTGTGAATCAGCTCCAACTCCCAGCGGCCTCCTGCACCACAGAAGGAAACACCGCCTGGGCCCCGGTTGCCTCGCAATTGTTGTTTGCAGCCACTGTCAGTCCATCTCACTGAGAGCCCGCCTCTTTCCCCTGCCCCTCTACTTTACCAAGCATGATGTCCTTCTCCAGGGACTGGTTCCTCCTGATGAAATGCCCGAAGCAGATGAGCTTCCCAGCTTCGAAGAAGCACTCTGGATGTATTTCTTCCAAGACAACTTTGCTTCTGCGGCAGTCCGCGGTATGCAGAGTCAGCGGGCTTCCTTGACACCATACTTTAGGTGCATCAAGTCTTCACCGGCTTTCATCAGCCACTGCGCGGCTTCTGTTAGCTTCTCCGGTGGGGAACACCTCGGCTCTGGGCATCACACCATGAAACAATTCATGCGGAGCTGGAGCCAAGTGTAATCCAAGTGGGCTTTTATGAAGGGCAGGACAAGTTCCAGGTTTTACAGTCCCAACGGGGTCCACAGCTGGCAAGAGCAACCTCGTGGAAATGAACACCTACGTGTGTGGAACTGGTGGGGAGGGGAGATCCCAGGGCCCGAGGGGTGGAGGGAGCAAGGGGCAAGAGCATGGGGACAAGACAGCAAGGGGCCAGAGTGGGGGCAAGAGAGGCCGTGGGCGCCAGGCAGGCCCTGAAGGGGTATGCCCAGGTGGCGCATGTGCACCCCCACTCTCCGACCAGCCACTGACCAGGAGCTGGGGTAAAAAGGGGAGAGTCAGAGAGGCTGTGGGCCCTGAGGAGGCCCGGAGCATGCGCATGTCCCGGTGAGGGTCTCCCTCCCCTGCGGCTAGGAGGCGGTAAGAGAGACAGCGGTTCTCCCACAGCCAGGATATTTCAAGCCTCTGGATGGGGTGGCGTGGTTGATGGTACTGGTTGACCCCATGGGCTGGGTTGAGTCCACCTGAGTGATTTCATGGGCCTGGGCCTAGTTTGGACCACCCAGGTGTGCCTCCCACCTGGCTCGGGTGGGAGCATGCTTGGTTTGGGGTCTTCCTAGGCATTAAACAGTTGTCTGATTTCTTTCCAACCTCCTTGAGGGGGGCCTTTGCAGGCACGGGAGACAACCCCGTTCTGTACATTTGAGACAAAGAATACCCTATTTCAATACATTCTGCACATACAATCCAGCGACATTGTTTATAGTCTACATGACATGAGGTGTATCATTTTAAAATTTTATTAGTATTAAAAAGTTGAACGTACACTGATAAAGATAGGAACTGGAAACACAGGGAATCCAGGACAGATGAACCCGTCAGGACCAGTGGTGAGAGTGGTGATACAGGGAGGGTGGAGGGAAGGTGGGGTAGAAAGGGAGAACCGATTACAAGGATCTACATATAACCCCCTCCCTGGGGGACGGACAGCAGAAAAGTGGGTGCAGGGAGATGTCAGACAGTGTAAGACATGACATAATAATTTGTAAATTATCAAGGGTTCTTGAGGGAGGGAGGAAATGAGGAGCTGATACCAAGGGCTCAAGTAGAAAGCAAATGCTTTGAGAGTGATGAGGGTAACAAATGTGCAAATGTGCTTGACACAATGGATGGATGGATTGTGATAAGAGTTGAACGAGCCCCAATAAAATGATTTAAAAATGTTTAAAATCTTTGCGCTAGTACCTTCCTAATATTGAAAATAAAAAATGAAAGTATATCCCCCCCCCCACATATGCCTCTGGGAAGATTAGGCTTAATCATTTAGTTTCATTTGATTTGGCTCTTCAAAAATGCTAATTACTTGGAAGATGGATTTCCATTTTTAGTCACCCATTCACATCTCTATTTCTGAAAACTCTGTGAGGGCCTGGGATGGATCTCATTTTCTCTGGCTTCCCTATTGCTACAAGGCAGAGGTCAGATAGGCCTCCTTCCTATCTCTCTACCTATTGTGGCACCAACCCTTCCTCCCACAGCACTCTACTGCTGTGCAGTGGCCACACAGACTCAACAATTGTCTAATGCTCACAATTAAGGGGGTTGTGCTGGCTTAATTAATATCCACTATTTTATCTCTCTAGTTTCTCTCATCCATTGCAATGGCTACACAGAACTCCCAGACAACATCCATTATTAAAGAGTTCATTAAGGACGTTAGCAAGTTGTAATGTCCGTGAGAAAGGCTCAGGGTTGAGTGATTTATCAGGAAATGTCACAAAATTCTTTCAGGTCTGCTAATAAATGCCCAAAAGGACAGATCACTGTACCGTAAGCCTCAACTGGAAGGCATTGAGTTCAAGCTCTGTGGGTCAGCAAATCCAACTCCCCCAATTAAATGCCCAGGGACACCCCACTCTGCAAGCAGCATCCTGCACAAAAGCACTCATTTTTTCTTGTTCCATGGGTCGGAGGTTCATCTTTCTGTTCCATGCTCTGGCTTCTGGCTCTGCTGCTGCTCCCCTGATGTTATAGCTGTCTTCTGGATCCAGGAGGTTCACTACACAGGGATCTTGAATCCAGAGGACATGCTACACACACACACACACACACACACACACACACACACACACACACACACACCGCCACCCAATTCTCAGAGCATTCATTTTATTCAAAGCAGGATGGCATCTCACAATTACTCACAGGCAAATCCTATCTATCAGTATCTTCCCCACCTTCTTACCAGATCTACTCAGGAAATGGTGGTTTGATGGGAGTTAATTCACTGCCCTTTATTAGGGAATTTAACAGATTACCCCAAATCAGGATTAGTAAAGATTCAGTCATTGGCCAAAACAACACTTCTCCTCAACCAGTAGTTAAATCTCTCTGGTCCTCAGCCTTTCAGCCACATGGTCCTTGAGTCTCTGCCTCCATGGGACAGGAAGCCCACCCACCCACTGCTCACCTTTGTACAGACTCACAGTCTTAGCAGGGGCTCCTGTGCTTGCCCAGGCTTTGGTCTCTGCCTGGATCCTCTGCTCTATTGCATGGTCTCCATGGGAGTCTATGGTGCCTCTAGACTTGGCCCCTACTCCTTCAGAAAGAGATTCTGAATATGCTAGCCTGGTGGCTCTTCTTCCAATGGCCCTGCGATTTTTCTCTGTGCATACAAGAGCATTGCCAAATGCAGAGGAATGTCTTTGATGGACCCTTTCAGCAGGTCATTCATACCTCACAGCAGCAAAGGGTGGTGACTTAGTGCACAGCCTCCACTAAGGCCAAGACGTCATCTGAGCGTGATCCTGACTATTAGCACAGCAATGAGATAACTCCCTCCAAGTAGGGATTGTAGGCACAGGCATGGATTCCAGAACTGACAACACATCAGATTAGAAATTATGGCTAGAAGGGTCATACGCAATGGGCTATATTTTGAAGTGTACCCTTTCTTAACATTTTTACCTACTCATCTCCTCCCTAAGAATTATTTCAAATTAATCTGTCCTTTCCATATATATTGATTTAGTTGAGTTGAGTTTTCAAAGTTCAGTTTAATTTTGTTGTTTGGATTCTTAACTTTCTCATGAAAATAAATTTTTTTTTTACCAGTTTCCTTTTGTTTCTAGAAACCTCACACTCCATCTTATTTTCATTCATCTGCTATCTTGCTTCCTCTAATGTGATAGCGCCTGCGTTCCTGTAATTTCAGAACGAATGTAAAGTAGGAGCTTTCTAACAAGGACTTGTTTCTTGGAAGGGCCCTCTCAAAGGGCTTTTTTCCTTTTTTATCTCACTTCTGATTCACCAGGACTTCAAGGTACACACATTTTCTAGGTTGTAATACTTAGAGATGAATTCTCTCCAATTACCATTGAAAATGGTATTTTCAATCATCTCCTATGCATCTGAAAGCGGGTCTTTGAATACGGAAGCCGTAATAAGAATTGATGCATTTGGATTAGGGTCCTGGCGAGGAATTTTGAAACTCCCAAGGACTGCCAAAAGGACAAATACGTCTCTCTTGGAAGAAGTGCCACCAGCATGCTCTCTAGAGACAGGCACGCTGACACTTCAGCTCGCACATTTTGGAGAAGGACGTCATGCTTTGTAAATTAGAGGGGAAATAAAAAAAGAGGCCGCATTCCGCCAGATGGGCTGGCATGTTGACTGCAGGAATGGGCTCAAGCACAGGAATAATTGTGAGGATGGTGCAGGACTGGGGGGTGTTTTGTTCTGTTGTGCACAGGGTCGCTATGGGCTTGTGTTAGTCTGGATACATTAGAGAAACAAATCCACAGAAACTCATATGTATAAGAGAGAATTTTATATAAAGGGTAGTGCATATCAAGAAATCATCCCAACCTAGTGCTGCCCAAGCTCACAAGTCCAATATTAATCCATTAACCTATATGTCCGACAACAATCCACCAAGTCCTCCTCCATCTCACAAAACACACACTATGATGCCAACTACAGGAGGAAAGCTGAATCAGTGAATGTGTAAGCATCTCAGCACTGACAGGGGTCTCCACACAGCTACTCCAGCACCCAGGGCTGCATTGGGGTAGGTCCGTGTGGCTTCTCCTTAGGGATGTATTGCAGGAAGTGAGCCTTGCCAGCTGAAGCAGGAAACTGGCTAAGGCAGCTTGCACCCTGGTCCGACCATCAGAAAGCAAGAGACCCAAGAACTAGAAAGGCGAGGCTCATGGAGCCATGTATCCCTCTACCCTTCAATTAACCCACATGTGTTTATCGGCCAGGTTGGCACAATAAACTTTAACTGTCTCAGGGCTGGAACTAACTTGATGCCACCTACCAGCAACAGCAACATCTAGAGGAGCTGCGCACTGGGTAAGTGCTCAGCTGCTAAGCGGAAAGTTAGTGGTTTGAACCTAGCAGTAACTATGGAGAAAGATGCGGCATAACGATGTAAAGCCTCGCCAACCTTATGAGGTGGTTCTACTCTGTCCCACGGGGTCACGATGAGTTCGAATTGACTCAATAACAATGGGTTTGGTTTGGGTTAACTTCATGTTAAGGAAATAAAACATGGGGGCCAAGTAAAATTATGACAGGAATGCAAGGATGGTTGTGTTTTAGGATCTATCTTAATATAACTCACTTGACTAATAGATCTTCGGGAAACTGCCCTGCGATTAGCTCCATAGACACTGAAAAAACCTTTGACAACACCACTCAGATTCACACATTTTTGTGAAAATAGAAATGGATGATTATTTCCTCAGTGCGATAACACACATGCTTCGGTTCTAAGTTTTACCTATTGGCGCAGATCTATTGGGGTTCCCTAATGGTCAGAAGCAAGACATGATTCAGACTGTCTCCACTACGACTGAACACTGTTGAGTAGCAATTAAACTACAAAAGGATAATTAAAGCTTAAAAATAGGAAAAGTAACAGAACCTATTTCTATTTGTAGATGGCATGAGAGTATCCCTGGGAAACTCTAGAGCAAGGGCAGTGAATGCAGAGGGCAGGTCAAATCCAGTTTGGTGCCTGTTTTTTCAAGCAGAGTTTAATTGGAACACAGCCCACACCCACTAGATGTTGTCGATGGCTGCCTTTGCACCACAGGAGCAGAGGTGAACTGCCGTGACAAGACTGGATCGCCTCTAAAGCCTAAGATAGTTAACTATCTGGCCTTTCACAGAAGAAAATGCCAACCCCTGCTCTAGAAATTAATGATAACATTAATGCAAATAACAAACCCATGGATCAAAGTAACAGAATACAAAATTAATATATAAAGAATCACATTAATATGCAATAATAATGGTCGCCAGAAATTAGAAGAAATGAGGAAAATCCATGCATGCGAGCAACAACAAAGGTAATGTTGGAAGGGGCACATTTAACAAGGAATGCTCAAAGTCTACATCAAAGAAAACTACATAACACTCCTGAAAGGCAGACCAGACCTGAAAAATGCAGACACATTTTGTTTTGGGCTAGGATATTTCAATATCAATTTGCAATTTAACATCCAACCCTAATGAGATCCCAATAAAAATGCCAATGAGCATTTTATGGAGCTAGACAAGTTGATCATATGGAAAACTAAACATACAAAAATATCTGGGAAAACAGTAAAAAGCAAAATCTCATCTGGTATTAAAACACACTATAAACTCTCCATAATTACAACAATATGGTACTGGAACACATATAGGTAGAACAGAAAAATCCCCAAATAGAGTCTACTAAATACTGGGAGCTTTTTTCTGTTTCTTTCTTTTTTTTGGGGGGGGGGTAATCTCCTTGTATGCATTTATGAGTTAATTCAGAAAATATGTAACAATTGCCGTATACATATGAAAATATGTCAAATTCACTCATAAAGTAGAGAAATGCAAAATTAAAGTATACTGAGATATGTCTCACACGTCAGACTGATAAACATTCAAAAGCTTGACAAGGTGTTGAGGAAATAGGTGCACTTACATGGTACTGACAGGAACACAAAACGGTAAAACTCTTATGGGGGAATTGGAAATATTTACCAAAACAACATGTGTTTACTCTTTGACCTAGCAATCTCACTTCAAGGAATTCATTCTGGAGCTACCCCTCTTTCTTAGGCTGGGCTCTCTAGAGAAGCAAGACCAGTTCGCTTAAATGTGTATCTACAGGATGCTTATCTAAGGAAATTACTCACACTGTTGTAGAGGCAGGTAAGTTCCATGTCTGTGGGTCAGGTGTCAGACTGAGGAACCCAAGGCCAGCAGGCTAGCTGGCAGGTTTCTGGCAACTCTTAGGATGGGCAGGCAATACATTTCAAGGCAGGCTGCTGGCTCAAGTCCAAAGAACTGGAGGCCAGATGAAGGATACCGGCCCCACAAAGACAAGCAAGCTTTGCGGAAGCATCCTCCTATATTGGAAGCAGGCCACACCTCCAAGGAAACTCCTTTTCAATGGATGGATTGCTCCTAGCAGATCTCATCATGCAAATGTTACATTGTATTGGATCTCGTTGTGGGAAATGATTACATCTTAAATGTCAAAACGCTGAGAATGCTGGCCCAGCCAAGATAACCGTAACTGTCACAACCCCAACAATTTAAGGTACATACGCATCACAAGGCTGCGTGTAAAGTGAAATGTAGGTTACTGCTTAAATAAAAAGAAGACTGAATTAGTTTATTGTGCCAACCTGGCTGATAACCACATGTGGGGTTAATTGAAGAGCGGAGGGATAAATGACTCAGGGAGCCTTGTGTTTCTAGTTCTCAGATCTCTTGCTTTGTGATGGTCGCTCCAGGGTGCAGCTGCCTTAGCCAGTTCCCTGCTTCAGCTTGCAAGGCTGACTTCCTGCAAGACATCCCCAAGGAGAAGCCACATGGACCTACCCCAATACAGTGTTGGGTACTGGAGCAGCCATGTGGAGACCCTTGTCAGCGCTGAGATGCTTAAACTGACTAGACTTTCTTCCTGCAGTCGGCGTCATTGCCTCTGTTTTGTGAGGTGGAGGAGGACTTTGTGGATTGGTGTCAGACATGTGGGTGAATGGATTAATGTTGGACTTGTGAGCTTGGGCAGCACTGGGTTGGGATGTTTTCTTGATGTGCACTTAACCTTTATATAAAACTCTCTCTTACACATGAGTTTCTGTGGATTTGTTTCTCTAAAGTACCCAGACTATTACAAAAATTTAAAACCAATAGAGTACTATACAGTTATGAAAAAGACTGAGTATGAACATAGCTGTGAATTGATATTGAGCAATTACAACAGATATTATTCATTTTAAAAGGCACATTGCAAAACAACACATATTAGATGTCTTAAAATTTTATGGAAATGCATATTATGAAAAATACTATGTGGAGATTTTAGGGTTTTGCACAAAAATAAGCTTTTCTTAAATTATAACATAGCTGACCAGAATTTCGTTTAAGCCACTAATAAAGTTAAGACATCAGTTTGAAAAGAGCCCTTATCAAACCAACATGAATTAAAGCAAGAATAAGCATCAAATCACTAATGAAATCATTGGTGTTTTATGGAAAAAATGGGGGGAGTATTTTCCAAAGAGCCAAGAGCCCTGGTGGCATAATGAGTTATGTCTTGGGTTGCCAACTATAAGACCAGCAGTTCTAATCCACCGGCCGCTCTGTGGGAGACAGATGAGGCTTTCCACTCTTGTGAACAGTGACAATCTCAGGAAACCCACAGGGGTACTTTCCTGTCCTATAAGGTTGCTGTGAGTCGGAACAGACTCAATGGCACTGAGTGTTTGCCCAAAGAAAGCAGCAGTGAACGGATGGATCTCATTCGGAGAAGGGGTCGGAGGGTGTTGAAGATGAAGCCTGCCGCAGCAGATCATTCACATCAGTTTGCACGGTGACACATAATATGGTTCAAGGCCTAATGTACGGGGACCAGCAAGTCACTGCAGGACCAGTAGCCACGACCAGAGGCATGCCGATCAGTCTGGCTCACACAGTCTGACTGGGCATTCACGCTGAGCAAACCATCGCGGTACAGGTGCCAACCGTGCTGCGCTCAGATCAGCCGCAGGCACTTGTTTCAGATTCCATGGGATCAAGATCCCGGAGCAGTTCTTCAAGGAACTGCAGTAGGAGATGAAATGAGATGTTACCAATATAATCCTTGAGACAAAGCACAAAGTAATGATTGCCAGGAGGTGAAATGCTCCAGCCAAAGCAAATGTGGGCAGGTCAATAGGCAAGGTCACGGCAACAGGTTTTTGGGGATGCTCAAGGGACTTTGTGTTGACTTTCTGAAGGTCCAAATAAGAATAACGTCTACCTGTGATGAGCGTGCTTAGAGGTTTGCCAAAGCTTTCACAGAAAAATGCCCAGAAAAGCTTCACCCGAGAGTCCTTCGCCACCTTGACAACAGTCCGTGCAAGCCTCTCACGGGACGAGCAATTTTGTGACAGTTTCACAGGGAAATCTTTAGGCATCCACTTTACAGCCTTGATTTGGCTTCTTCTGATTTCCTTTTCCTTCCTAATCTTAAAAACTCATTAAAGAGCACCCATTTCTCTTCAGTTAACAATTTTTTAAAAAAGACTGTACTGCACTGTTAAATTTCTCAACATAAGTTCCATACAGTCAAAGACATTTATTTCTTATTTAATATTTTTAATAGTTTTATTAGGTGCTCATACAAGTCTTATCACAATCCATACATACATCAATTGTGTAAAGCACATTTGTACATTCATTGCTCTCATCAGTCTCAAAACACTTGCTCTCCACCTAAACCCTTGGCATCAGCTCCTAATTTTCCCCCTCCCTTCCTCCTCCCCACTCCCTCATGAACCCTGATAATTCATAAATTATTATTTTGTCATATCTTGCTCTGTTCAACGTCTCCCTTCACCCACTTTTCTGTTGTCCGTCCCCCAGGGAGGAGGTCACATGTAGATCCTTGTAATCAGTTCCCCCTTTCCAACCCACCCGCCCTCTACCCTCCCAGTATCGCCACTCACCACTGGCCCTGAAGGGATCATCCGCCCTGGATTCCCTGTGTCTCCAGTTGCTATCTGTACCAGTGTACATCCTCTGGTATAGCCAGACTTGTAAGGTAGAATTGGGATCATGATAGTGGGGGGGGGGGAGCATTTAGGAACCAGAGGAAAGTTGTATTTTTCATCGCACCCTGACTAGCTCGTCTCCTCCCCTAGACCCTTCTGTAAGAGGATGTCCAGTGGCCTACAAATGGGCTTTGGGTCTCCACTCCACACTCCTCCACTCATTAACAATGATAAGATTTTTTTGTTCTGATGATGCCTTATACCTGATCCCTTCGACACCTCATGATCACACAGTGGTGTGCTTCTTCCATGTGGGCTTTGTTGCTTCTGAGCTAGATGTCCACTTATTTACCTTCACGCCTTTAAGACGCCAGACTCTATATCTTTTGATAGCCGGGCACCATCAGCTTTCTTCACCACATTTACTTATTCACCCATTTGTCTTCAGCGATCGTGTTGGGAAGGTGAGCATCATAGAATGTCAATCTAATAGAACAAAGTGTTCTTGCATTAAGGGAGTACTTGAGTGGAGGCCCAATGTCCATCTGCTACCTTAATACTGAACCTATAAATATATGCACATAGATCTATTTCCCCATCCTCATATATAATATATTTGCATATGTACATGTCTTTAGACCTCTATAAATGCCCTTTGCCTCTATTTCCCTTGACTTTCCTCTTGTCCCACTATCACGCTCAGTTCCCACCAGGGTTTCAGCAATTCCTCTTTGTTACATTACCCTTGATCATGCCCTACCAGGTCTCCCACACCCACCTCACCACCAATATGGATCACACCCGGAGAAGGGTGCGCCTCCTCTGCAGGCCGGTAGCCCTGAATGTTAGTGAGAGGAAGCCTCAGGCAAGCGTGAGATGAAGACTACAACGCTAAGTCAAAGGCGTTGCAGACCCATAGAATTGTCACCACTGCCATCGAACCCATTCCCGTCACAGCAACAGTTCACAGAGTCTCTGAGGTGGTACATCTTTACCACAGCACAAAGCTTCATCGTTCTCGACCATAGAAATCTGTGTTAAACAAAAACATCAAAATGTGAAGCTATTCTTGCTCAGCACATCCTCCACGTAGGGTACACACTTCTGTAGGCAGAGCTTTCCCCTCTGGAACTTTTCCCAAAGACAGCTGTGCGGTCTCGGCATCCTCCAGGGACTCAGGCATGTTCCCTTGAGATGTCCTTTGAGTTTGGGGGGACAGGAACAATCTGAAGGGGCAAGATGAGGGCTGAAGGGTAGATGGGGTGCAGGTTCTCATCAAGATTCCCCGAGGACAGCCCTTACTTCCCTCTAAGAATGAGAAGGTCCATTGTTGTTGTAGAAGAAAAACAAAACAACCAAAAAACTTCTTTGGCTCAAATTTCCTGGAAACTTTTCTCACCAACACTGTTTCCAACTTTCTTAAAACATCGTCATAATAAGACCCTGCGTCCTAGAAGGACACAAGTTATTCTGCGTCCTTCTAGAAAATCTGTCCCCGAGAATAGTCACCATAAGTTGAGCCGACCTCTCTGTCCGAATGCATCTTTGAACCTTCCCAGCATCCCCACCAGCTCGAGCCACCTGAACATGGCGTTCCAGGAGATGTCACAACGCTTCAGTGATTTGGGGAGACGGCTGTTTGAATGTGCAGTGTCACATCAGTACGATTGGCTGAAATTGATGAATGTACTGAAATCATGGAAGGGCATAGACACGCACACTGGAATCTTCAGCAGTCAGGGCCATGGTGCTTATCAATTATTCTCAAATGGTTAGAACAACAGTGAAACAACACGTATGAAGAGAGCAGAGGGAAAATGCGAAAGTCAACGGGCTACGATCACACTGAGTGAAGTTAGAGAAAGGGCACTGGGTTTTCTGTATACACAGTTGACCTTTGAAGGGCAAAGGCTTGAACTGCTCGCATCCACGTACATCTGGTATGTTGGTGTGTTGGTGAGCTCACGGGGATGAGTGTTCTAATCCTCTCCTCGGGAGCATTTGGTCTTCTCACTGTGAGAAGGGGAGTGTCACGCAGGATGTAAGAGGATACTCACACACTTGAGGCCACAACTGGAGCACAGGAAAAACAGCCTGTGTATAGGTGGGCCCGTGCAGCTCAACGGCATGCTCTTTGAGGTTCAGCTGTATTTTTACTTTCCCTGCTTTTTTCTAACTTTGAAGCTACTTCCAAGGAGGAAGTTAACAATATCATCTCTCCAGCCTGCCCCTTAGTACAGAATCTCTAACAGCATCCCCTGTGATGGACGGACCCAGTCTAGAGGCTTGGGGGCACCCGTCTGTGAGGCAGCCTATTCAATGGCTGCTTGGTTATAGAAGTTTGCGAGTTCACTCAGTTAAGAAAAAGGAGATCAGTTTGTTGGTGACTTTTGCCCATTGGCTGTAGCCCTGCCTTCTGGCAAAATGCAGGACAAACCTTCTCCCTCTTCACGCATTTGAGGACAGCTACCAGATTTTCTGAATAATTGGCTTCCCAGACTCAAGGTCGCTTGGACACTTCTTCACTGGCTAGACCACCGTCTTCAGGACAAGCTTTCGTCAGCCAGTGGGGCTGCTAAAAGGCAGGGTGTGGCAGAACACTGTGGGATGTAGAAGGGCTTTCTCCAAGTTATCGCCCAAATACATGCCAAACCTAAGACGCTGCATGCAACCCATATGCAATGACTGTACCCTCTGAGGTCAGCTCCCTGAGGGTTATCAGCCACCTGGAGCAATCTCTCTCTAGTCTGTCCCACTCCCTTCTGTTATGGATCCTGGGTTGTTTCCCTGAAGGAGAGCCCAGAAACAAGGTCAAGGAGGACCAAGGTTAGGCTGCTATCTTGAATCTAGGGTCCGCCCATCTTGTCACATGCTGCCGATTATATAATCCCTTCTCGTTATGATGTAATCATGGGGGGCTTGCATGTCCCCCAAAGTGTATATATGCCGTGATTAGAAATATATTCTCTCTGCACCTGGCTGCTGAGATCATGGCCATCGGGAGGTGAGCAACTACATGCCTTATATTGTCTGATGTCTAATTTTACCCCTGTTACACAACCGCCCCTGGGACCCGTTCGAATGTGGGGGCTGGTACCCCATAGAACAAAATGCCCCACCGTGACCCCTCCAGTGCAGACAATCGCGCTCTTCCTAGGTTCCCCCCGCCCCGCCCCGGGGAAAGCCATGTGAATGATAAACATCAGGTTTATGGCTAGATCACTCACTGCATGCGCTCTTGTGTGACCAGATGAGTCCCCCCCAAGGATCAGTGTTAGCACGGTCCCCTGATAAAATAAAAGGAAGGCCTGGCGCAGGTCTGCTTACTGCTAACATGCCTGAGAACAGTGCTCCAGGTGATTACCCTTCCGCCTCGACCCTTCCCAAACAGGCGGGGCAAGGGTCCTGGTCTCTGGGTTGGACTGACAATCATTTAATTCTAGTGTGTAAGTTGGCTGTGGTGAATTCCCGTCACCCAGGGACCGGGAGCCTGGGAGACGGGACTGCAGCCTCCTGCAATGGAAAGTTTCAGAGTCACTCTGCTCAGCTCCCATAAAAGGAAGCAAAGCCAGGGAGGAGACTGACCTAGGATGTTATCTCATGCTTGCTGGCAATCGAGACAATCTGCAAACTTGGAGGCCTTAGGCTCCAACGGCTGTTTAGAAATCGGTGCCGCAAGGGACAGAATAGATAGATGCCAAGTCAGGTGGAGCAGACTTTGATGACCGGAAGTAGCAGGACGGGTCAGGGCCACTTTGCCAAGTTCTGGTGTGGGAAAGTCAGTGCCAACTGCACACGTCCTTTACAGAGACCCGGGTTAGGCGGGATCCCCACGGTCCCACTCCCCACGGTGCCTCTAATCCTTGCATCCTAGCAGACATCGGAAGGTCATTCCATTAGCGTGCATTCACCAGCCACAAAACCATCAGGTCACCAAACAGCTGCTGCTTTCCAGGGTCAAGTATATCACATTCAAGGCTGTAGACGACCGATGCAAAAGGCTCGTTCAGAGCGTTCCTCATTCTGAGGCCCTTCTAATGGAGGCTTACCGACGGAGCTGCTTGAGAGAGGGAGGAAAGGGGCCTCCTAGGGAGGGTGAACTTGGTCTCCAAATCTGATTCGACTCACTGACAGCAGATGTGAGGCCACAGAAATGGCTGCAGTGTCCGACCGGCTCAACAGCAGAGATCACCCTTCGAGGGCCAGGCTTCTGGTTGCTGTCCCTTCTCCCAGGGACAGGACCTGGAGTGGAGAACACGTACTTTATTCAGATCAAGAGGGAAATGTATACCCACACACCACGTAGGAATCCCTCTTGCCCATGCAAAGCAAAAACACACCCAAGGTTTAAAAAAATAATAAAATAAAGATCTCTTTTGCCTGAAAACCCTGCTGTGTGGTTCTGTGGGAATGTTTGTTTGATACCATGGACACACGGTTTATTGGTGTCGACAAAAGCATGCCAGGGAGAGACCAAAGGGCAGGTCTGATGTTTCCCCCACAAGCCGGATGACAAATCAGTCTGATTGGTCTCAGCTCGGCAAAACAATAAAACTATAAACATGAAGCCTCCTTCCTCCAGGTGCGCCCAACTTCCTCCAGGAGAGAGTCTGAATCCTGCTTTCTCTCTTAATTATGAACCTGTAGGTTTCTAGAGGAGAAAGGTGGATGTCAGGCACCCCCCCCCCCTGGGGGTACAGTTAATGCTTCCAGCTGTTAACCCACAGGTTGGAGGTTCAAATCCATCTAGAGCAGTGGTTCTCAACCTTCCTACTGCCGCGACCCTTTAATACAATTCCTCATGTTGTGGTGACCTCCAACCATAATTTTCATTGCTGCTTCATCACTCTCATTTTGCTACTGTTATGAACTAGGCGACCCCATGTGAAAGGGTTGTTTGACCCCCAAAGGGCTTGCGACCCACAGGCTGAGAACCGCTGATCTAGAGGCACTTTAGAAGGCAGGCCTCATGATCCACTTCCTCCAAAAATCAGCCTACTCTGTCACACATGAGCTGGGATGGACCCAATGGCAACTGATTTTTTAGTTCATGGTCATGGGGTAACAGGAGATAGTCTTAAAACAGTGTATGCATCGCAGAGAGAAAACAAGCACCTAGCTCATGGTAATCGCACATTATAAAATACCACGATGCAGGCAGCCCTAGAGCCCTCACTAAACTCAGAAGAGCCCAGTGCCATCGAGGTGCTGTCGACTCCTATCAACCCTATTGGACAGTCGAACTGTCCCTCTGGATATCCGGGCTGTACATCTTTCCGGGAGCAGCCAGCTCTCTCCCACGGCGTGACAGGTGGTTTCACATTGTTTATCGTCACTGTGCCTTCAGGGATGCTGAGAACACACAGCCCACAGATCAGTGATGCTTGGGCTTGTGGAACATCGAATAGCTGCCAAACCTTGGAAAGTTCGTAAAGCCTTGGAGAAACTTCTCCAGAAGTCGGCCATTTGAGAACATTCTTGACACATCTGCTTTGCCATACCCACCCTCTTTGCCTTGCGTTTACACACGTTCCCACCACCCACTGCCATCCCATCACGTCCAACTCTCAGCAACCCACCCCGCCGGGCAGTACTTCCCTAGGGTTGACAGGAGCAGAAAGCCTCGTCATTCTCTCATGCAGCAACGGGTGGATTTGAACCACCGACCTTGTGGTAAGCAGCCCGGTGTGCCACCCACAATACCACCTTTACACACAGAAATATGTTCACGTCCCTGACAAAAGCACAACTCCTCCCATGATGATTTCTTGGGGGAAACAGAAGGCATAAAGGCAAGTGTAATCAGCTTTGCCTGCCCATTTCTGCCAGTACTCTCGAGCACAGCCCGGAAGAAAGGTGGCTCTGCCCATAGTTCCACACTCAAATGTAAAATGGGCAATGTCACTGTTGGCATTTCGGATGGAATAGAAAATTCGTCTAGAATGGTCTCTCCCTCCGAGTGGTGGGATCCAAGAACAATGCTGCCTTGGGGCCACAGGCCGTATCCAATGACGAAACGGAAAACGAGAGGGCCCGCAGCCACAAGCTCTGCCCCGTTACCAAGTGCATTCTACCCCGAGTCTTTGCTCCCCAGATTAGAAAGACGGTCACTTGGTGTGCTTGGAGACTCCTCTCCTGGGACAGTTTATTTTGACCCTGGCTCCAAATTGGGTTGTAGGCAGGCAGGCAGAGGGTGTGGGGCCAACTCTCAAGAGGATGTTTATAAAACACACCCTTTGTTGTGCAAGGTGGCACTGCCCACACTGATCTAGATGATTAATTTATTTACGATGAATTTATTTTTGAGAGAAAAGTTTCAAAATAAAAAAGGGTTCTGATTCCAGAGATGAGAGATTTTCTATACCGTCAATTGAATTATTTTACCAGTAGCCCACCACACATAACATAAAACCATGTAACTTGACATAAGTGAATATAGAAATTGGGAGCAAATGCTACCCTGTGCACATACTGAATAACGCTGTAACAGAAAGTTGGCAGCTTCTAAGTCTCTGTAAAGTGAAACACACACGTATTTCTGATTTAGTGAATAATCTGCAGTACTTAACCTCAGTGGGGAGGAGTACAAAGAAGGTTAATGGTATTGTTTTAATAACAGAAATCATATATATACACCCAATGAATTCAACACTTTATTGCATATTGCTATTAAAAATGTACAGTCTCATAACACATACAACATCTTTTCTTCTAGGAACTGTAACGACAGGTCTTGTGCCCGAAGACTAAGTGGATCCAACGACTAAGCTAAGATACAAGACATATCATTAAGATACAAATTATAATGCTGCTGCTTTTTGGCATTAATTTAAAAAAATGAAAACTTTAAAATATACACCCGAGAGAGAAAAGTGGCTGCTTACACCAGCACCGATCTAAAAAGTAGGATTTTCTTTGTTTTGTTTTCTTCAGCAATGGCACATGGGATCACCTGCGCACAGCCTTTGGGGGGAAGGGAACCACCTAAATGGAAGTGGCACAGGAGGCCGGCCAGGATGGGCGTGCCAAAATGAGGACGACGAACAAGGGCAGGAGGGGCGTGTGCTTAACAAACTAGCTCCTTTGTGTGTCTCTCCCTGCACTTGACCATTCCTTAGACTGTGAAACACAGGCATTCCCCAAATACACTTCTCAAATGGAGCTGGACCCATTTTTTTCCTGCTATAAATAGAAAAAAAAAAGAGGCACTTTAAGTTAAGGAATAGATGAAACCTTCCATATATCCCACTCCATCTTGTCTCCAAGCCTTTTTGAGCAAAGTCTGTGCCTGTAACAGAGTGTATTTGCAGACCTTGGGGAAAATAGCAGTCGGAGCGCTTGGCCTCTACCTTATCGTTGTATTTGCTAGAGTCTTTTTACTTTGATAGAATGTGAGAAAGTCGCTAAGTTTGCAATGGGCGGGGGGTGGGGGGGCGTAGAACCACAGCTCTTGACGACTCTTAGAGTGTTATTTCACAGCTTTCGGGTGGCACAGAGACCATGCCGTCTGTGCTGAGCACTAGTTTATGCGCATTACTTACACATAGCAGGACTCCTGCACAGCCAGCACACTGGCATTCTGGTCACCCCTTAGGCTCCCTGCTGGAATCTAAGCTCCTGGGGGCAGGGACTCCGTCTTGTCTACTATTGTAGCCGATGACCGGCACATAGTAGGTGTTCAATAAATATTTAACTGACTGAAAGACTCCATTGAGTGAGTAAATAATGTTCTAGTGCAACAGACACACCACTCTTTCCACAGGAAACCCAACCATATACAACAGGATGGACGGAAAGAAAAGAGAGACCGTCGCCCCCACTGACCACAAATAAATAAAACCAAGCCAAACCAAAGGAAAGTAACAGTCCTCTTTATAGATCTTATAACTTAAGCATATTAAGAGTTTGTAGGTTAATGGTAAGCATCTATATTTTATTTTCTAATGTCTATTGTTTTTATTCATTTCTCCCTGAGAACTTTTTTTTTTTGGACTGAAATATCACAGGTAGCTTTATCGACACACAATTTCAAATGACCACATCTAAACAGCAAACCAGTTCACATGTACAGACAGACAGTCGATGTCAGCATCGCGGCGACTGCCGGGGGCTTGGCACGCACGCACTCCCAACGGGCCCTGTTCCAGGCGTGTATTTACAGAAGATGCAGTTTGTCCTACGGAACAGAAAAGAGGAACCACCCCGCACACCCACCCCCAATATATAATTAAGAAGCACCCCCATTTACAGGGAACCCCCCCCCCCACCTTTTTATAATCATTATCCTTTCAGGGAATTCTTCCTGTTAAGTCGTCGGTGGGAAATTTTGTTTCTAAAGTTGACGCTTCTCTATTGTGAGAACCACAGCACGTTCTAGCAATCGTGTTCTCTTCCCAGGAGCGTGGGCTGTACTGAGACCGCGGCTCTTTCCGAAAGCAATGTAAAGAAACCAGAAGCCCTTGGCAGAGAACTAAAGGAGCTTAGGGAAGGAGGGGCGGGATGGGGGGTGGGTGGGAGATGACGTTCAAGTTTTAAATATATAAACAATCTTGACTGACACTCTACATAATTCAGACTGCGTGTTAAGGTATTCTTAATCCACATTTACAGACGGTATCCCCACACCACCGGCACATAGCCCTAACTGGTCCTGTCACGACCCGTGCGAGATCCCGGCATCACCTTGTCAACAATCAGAAGCCATTTTTAACTCGATTTTTCCAACACCAGTTCCACCAATAATTTCTAAGTATGCCAAGCTTGAAAACCACACGATATTTCACAAGCCGGTTTGCACCTTCTTTTCTTTCTTGCTTTTTTTTTTTTTTGCGTTTGTTTTTTATTTTCTCTAGGAAATGTCTCTGTCATCTCTTTCAGGAGACAGTGTTGTGCTTCTGAACAGTCAATGGTGTTCAGGGAAAGAAAAAGAGTCACACTCAATTCTGAGCACATACATTAACAGAGTTGTTCTTATTAAAACACACATAGAGGCCTCCAGACGACACTCAGACTCTTATATACAAGGTGTGCACGGCGCGTGCGCACGCACACACACACGCACACACACACACAAGAAGGAATTGCCACTGTTTGGATTTCAAGGCAGCGTAATGAAACATTCTAGTCAATTCATAGGGCTGCTAGTGAGCTTTCTAAAAAAGTGTTCCAGGAAAATTAGAAGTTCAGTTTCGTGATGGGCCTCTCCCGGCTGCTGTCTGTCATCTGGTTGGTAATGCGCTTCCGATTCCGTTTCAGCTTCGAAAGGTCCTTGTCAAAGACTTCGCCTGAGCGCAGAGCGGAAACAAGGTCATCGAACTCGCCACCCTCTTCGCTATTCTCCTTTGCTTTCCTCGTCTTGCGCTCCCGTTCCCGTTGCTCTTTGAGCTGCAAGAGATGGAAGGCGCAGAGTGAGCTCAGAGAAGCGTCCAAACGCTTTGCGTCAAGTGGAGGTGATGCGGCTGAGGCGTGGCAACGCCATCGACCACACCAAGGTGTGTTCATCTGCAATCGCTAACGCTCTCAGTTGTCACAGGAGGAAACCCCCCTCCCCCCGCCGGCCCCACAACAACAAATTGTCAGCCTAACAATAGATCGGTCTATAAGGTGACCAATAGCACTAGGGAGGCCCAAACTCCTTAAAAGAATCCATCATTTTGTTATCAAAAAGGTAGCATTTGTCCAGCAACAGAGCTTAGGAGGCAGGAAAGGCTAGAAAACAGACAAGGCTGGACACCAATTCCGATGGTTTATGAAATATTGGTATGGATAGGTCTGCTTTTTTCCTCATGACAATACTGAAGCTGCGGTTTGAGAAGAATATCAGAGTTGATATTTCCTTCTCCTCACATCATGCTAGAAGATACGTGATATCACATGGTTTCTTACTTGTAACGTTGGCCTTGATCACACGTGTCAAGTCTTCCCTTTGGAAATAACAAAGAGTTTCCAAATCCACCGTATTTGTTCAACACCGAGTAGGTGTCCAAAGTTCTGACGGTCAGATCCTTTCCCGCCCACCCCACCTCGTCAATGAGGTTATGTTACATATTTGTCATACAATTTGTCACAGCTGACGTCATATCCTGGGGTCTTCACCATTAAAAAAATATATATTCATGAGAAAAAAAAGAAGGAAGCAAACAAGGAAGGAGGAATAAAAAGCTGCAATTGATTACAAGAAACAAAGTGCATCTAAACTGTTGGGTGGAAAACTGATTACACCTTCCGGGAGGGTGCAAATGGGCCAATTCACTGGTCTTTTACCTGCGCCTCCATGCGGGCTCGCCGCTCTTCCTCTTCCTTCCTCTTCCTCAGGTTCTCATTCTCTTGTTTGGCTTCTGACACTGCTTGAAGAAACTGATCAAAAATGCCAAAGAACTCATCTGGCTGCATTTTGCCGGCCTCTTCTCCAAAGTGCTTCACTGCTTTTGTAAACTAGAAAAAGAAGGGGGTTGGAAGTTCAGAGACGGCAAGGGAATTCCGCGATCGACGCGCTCTCCATCGAGAAGGACCAAGGGTCAGATAGTCTGGTATCAGCTTTCAATGGATTTCAGTGAGCCTGTTCCGTACCGCGGGCTGCTGAACAGATCTAACAAGCATTTTAAAAGTCGACTCTTAATGCTCCTCATCTTTAGGACCAATTCATCGCTGCCCACCTCGTTTCAGTTCAACGTCTACCATTGCCCTGAGATATTTATATATATTTTAATGAACTGACCAGTAGTAAAAAGGAGGAAGTCGGATGCTGTAGGGCAGAGTACCCAGGCCATAAAATTAATGGCAGACTCGGCAGGAGAAGGGAACCATGTACTTTTAACTTTCCTTTGAAGTTGTTTAAGATCCTGCCTCGGTGTCATCTGGCCAATATTGAAAGCAAATGGGTCCAGGGCTTTCTAACAGCGTGTTCTCGACGTAATGATGCTGCTGGCGTCTATGATAGCTCATCGGCTTTGATGAGAAAACAACAACGGATTTTGCCATCATTCATGTCACCGTTTTGGTTTTTAACCGAAGGAAGCCTAGTGGTGTGGTGAGGCTGCCAAATGCAAGGTCAGGGGTTCAGCTCTACCAGCTGCTCTGCAGGAGAAAGGAGAGGCGCTGTACTCCTGAAAAAAACATGCAGCCTTGGAAACTCACAGGCGCAGCTCTACCCTGTCCTACAGGTTTTGAAATCTACTCAATGATAGCGGTTTGTGTGTGTGCGCACACACGTGCACGCATGTGTGTTTGATTTGGGGATAATTATTTCCTACCATGAAATTTATAATATACTGTTCTTTTTACTATGGCCTCTTCACAGAGTTGTTCCTAGTGTTTTACTTATTTGGAAATATTCCACTAGAAAAGAGGTCTTAAGGGAAAAACATTTGTCACATACCAAACAAATGCGGGAGCTTCATCCACTGATTTTACAAGCTAAGTTTTAAACATTTTGGCAAAAACAAAGTATCCAAAAACATTCTGGCTACGACCAAGTTTCTGAGACACACAGCCTGTGCACTGTAGCCATCCTGAATGATCTGTTTATCCAGGCATTCTAGTGATGATGAAGTCATGCACATGTTACTTTTAGAAGTCTAAAGAAAGCTAGGCTCAAACTAAAGTTCTCACACTTGAAAAGAAAAAAGTAGACCTTGGGATTTATTTTACTTAAAAATTAATTATCTAGTTGATTCTTACAAAAGTATTTGATAAAGTAGGTACTTTATTCCCTTACAAAGTACATAACACAAATACCAAAAAAAGAGCACTGCCATCGAATTGATTCCAAGTCACAGCAGCCTTACAGGAGCAGACGGTCTTATCTTTCCTCCAAGGAACTGCTGGTGGGTTCAAACCAGCAACATCATGGTTAGCAGCAATGCTTCCCCTATGGCATCACCAGAACGTATACTGTAAAGTCATACACAGACATGGGTGGGACCCACAAAACATAGCTCACAGTGAAGGCTTGAACCATGGTTGGTGACAAGACTAAAAAATATAATAAAGACCTCTCCGCTCATGAATTGCTCCATGTGCCTACCAAGAACAGAATTGGGAGTAGCAATACCAGGAGGGTAGGAAGGTGGGGGGAGGAAGGGGAAACCGATCACAATGGTTTAATAATTGCCCCCCACCCCAGGGAGATGAACAACAGAAAGGAAAAGGGAGACAGCGGTCAATGTAAGATATGAAAATAATAATTTATCATTTATCAAGGGGTCATGAGGGTGGGGAGGAGGGAGGTTAAAAAAGAGAAGTTGATACCAAGGGCACAAATAGAAAGTAAATGTTTAGAAAATGAGGATGGCAACATATGTACAAATCTGCTTGATACAATTAATGTGTGGAATGTTATAAGAGCTCCCAATAAAATTATTGAAAAAAATATATACATATAATAAATAAAGACATTAGTAGAATGCTTTCAATCATGGAAAATTCTACTGAGATCACCAAACCAAAAGCAAACTCACAGTAACTGTTGACGAGAGCAGAAAGCCAGTGGCTGGTGGCTTCAAACTGCCGACTACGCAGGTCGCAGCTCACCTCATAACCATTACACCACCAGGGACCGCCATTAAACACCCTACTATTCATGAAAGGGTAAAATTCATAACTTCTCAAGTTTGTTTTTAGAATCTATGAATATGGAGCCTTCTCATTAATGTTGCCCTTTAGTGACTGGTAGGACATTCAGTGCCACCTTTACTTCCCACTTTCAGGTTTATGCTGCAGGCAGGGGGCCTGTATAATCATTTAAAATGGAAGAAATTGGCATGTGTAATAAATTACTGTTTAAAAATCACTGTCACCACAGGGCATGACATAAGGGGTCGCATCTTGGAGGTGTGATTGTAGCAAAGGGTTTGTCTCTTTGGGTTTTTGCGCAGCGAGAAGAGCCTTGAGCTGGATTTCTGGGTTCTTGTATGGCATTTGGAGTGCGTTTCTTGAGAAGACTCCGTGTTCGTGTGAGCATGGAATCCTTAGGAGTTGTGGGTTTTGTTGGCACCTGTGGTGGCATCTAGCGGTGATGTCATGTAAAGAGGGACATATGTGTCTCTTATAATATGAGGAGGCTTCAAAAAGTTCACGGAAAAAATATATTATCTTTTGATTTCACTGTTCCATGAAATTGCAGAAGCTCCTTCATAGCTAGTAAAACCCACAATCCTTATGAAAATTCACACACATTCAATGATTCAGCATGCCTTTCACTAGTGAAAAATATTTCACAAACAAAATGTTATTTTAAAATTTGTATTCATCCATGAAAGAGTTAATAATGTTTGAGGGAGGGGGAAGCCAACAAACGCAGGGACAAGGGAACAAAAAGGGATCTAAAATGAAGGCAAGGAGGGCATAGGATTCTTGGTGGGTTTGCTCAAGTGCAGCCGAGAGGAATTACTGAGAACCGAATGAAGGTTGAATATGACAGCGGGACAGTGGGAAAGTAAAGGACTAGAGGAAAGAACTAGGAGGCAAAGGACATTTATAGTGGTATATAAATACAGGCATGTTTATGTAAATACATTAATATATAATGATAGGGATGTAGGTCTATGTACATATAATTATATGTTAAGTATTTAGGGAGCAAACAGACCGTGGGCTTCTACTCAAGTACTCCCTCAACACAAGAACACTTTGTTCTAACCTGGTATTCTGTGATGCTCACCTGACCGACATAATTGCTGAAGACAAAATGAGTGCATAAACAAAGGTGGTAAAGAAAGCTGATGGTGCCTAACTAATAAAAGATCTAGCATCTGGGGTCTTACAAGTTTGAAGTTAAACGAGTGGCCATCTAGCAGGAAAGCAACAAAACCCATATGGAAGAAGCACATCAGCTTGTGTGATCAAAAAGTATCAACAGTATCAGGCATCAGAAGATTCAAAGAAAACAATCAATGCAAACGAGGGGGATTGGAGTGGAGACCCAAAGCCCATCTGTAGACAAGTGGACATCCCACATAGAAGGACCACAGGAAAGGACGAGTCAGCCAGGGTGCAGTATAGCACCAATGAAACACACAACATTCCTCTAGTTCTTTAATGCTCCCCTTCCCCAACTATCATGATCCAGTCTCACCTTACAAATCCAGCTAGCCTGGAACATGAACACTGGTACAGATATGAGCTCTCAACACACAGAATCCAGGGCAGATAAACCACCCAGGAATAGTAAGGGGAGTAGCTATACCAAGAGCTTAGGGGGAAAGTGGTGGCGGGGGGAGGGGAGAGAAAGGAGGAACAGATCACAATGATGGACGTACTAACTGTCTTTCTTACAGAAACATGGGTGAAGGGAGACAGCAGATGGTGTAAGATATGAAAATAATAATAATTTATAATTTATCAAGAGTTCACGAGGAGCGGAGGGGAAGAGAGGGAGGGGGGAAAGAACTGATACCAAGGGCCCAAGTAGAAAGAAAATGTTTTGAAAATGACAATGGGAACATATGTACAAATGTGCTTGATTCAACTGATGTGTGGATTGTTATAAGAGCTGTAGGAGCCCCATCCCATGATTTAAATTAAAAAAATGTTTGCGGGAGAAGGCTGATATTGGGATTAGCTGATATAGCTGAGCATAGTCCACTCCTGAACGTCCCCCACTGTGTACTCTTACATCAGCGGTTCTCATCCTTCCTAATGCTGCGACTCTTTAACACAGTTCCTCATGTATGGTGACCCCCCCAACCGTAACATTATCTTCGTTGCTACTTTATAACTGTAATTTTGGTACTGTTATGAATTAGGCGACCCCTGTGAAAGGGTCGACCCCCCAAAATCATTTTTATAACTGGACAGTTAACCACCGCGCAGTGTCATCTAGTGCTTCCGTCTCTAGGGAGGAATCAGATTAAAAGCAAAATAAAGTTTTGGCAGGACAAGCAGGAACACTAGAGCACCCCCGTCAGGGTGGAGAGAGGGCTTGAGAAACAGCACTCACACAGTAGAAGACGGAGTGAGTGTTTTCCTGTGTGTGTAGATAGGTGTGTGATGTGATGCATTTCAAACAGACAGCAGGTGCTGAGAGCCAGCAATAGAGAAAGCGTAAGAATTTGAGAAACTGAAAAGAATTTAAGGGCCTTGGAATGTTGTTTTTCCCACCCAAAAATAAAATTTTCAAGCAATCTTAAAAATAAATGTTATCGGTGAGGTGTGGGGATGTGGGGAAGACTCTTCTAACAAGGCTGTGGGTTGTAGGACAGGCCATTTAACAAGTTCTCCCAGAGACAGACGGAGACACAAGGAAGACAGAAGAGTACCTCATCTTCTGTGGACTTCTCTAAGGTGAGCATGCTACCTGGAGGCACTGGGCACACTGCTTTGTCTCACCTGACTTCCCATTTCAGCCTGCTCTTGGTTTTCAGAATCTATCCTGACTCCTGGAGCTAAGCACCCAACTGCAGTGTCAACCCAGTAAAAATAGGCTTGACACCATATAGATCTTTGCTGTCTTGCTAATCTAAAGGCAACAGGCCAACAAGATAAGAAGAGTCTCTTTCAATTGCTCAGGGACCTGGGAATGAAAATACACCTGTCATATACCAAACAACGATCTGCACTTTATTTCTTATACTGTGATGCTTGGATCCTACTCTGGAGGTCGCCTGGATGCTCAGAAATCAGGAAGTATCCATTCAAGTCCAACCCTGTCAAACAAGACTCAGCAGGCAGTGGGGAAAAAACTTACCAAATCTTTCGATTCTGCTAGAAGATCTTCAACATCCGAGAAGCTGAAGCTGGCTACTGTGATGAACTGGCTGACCACAGACACAAACTTGTCTCCGGGCTGCAGAGGCTGCAATTTCTGATATTCCAGCTCCTTCAACACAGAAAAGGGGTCATGTCACCAGAGGCTTTGATCCGGGCACACCACGTCACCTATTCCACATGCCTCAAGTCTAATGAATCAGGATGGCCAAGGCATGGAGACTTGCTCTAAGACATCCTGTGGTAGACTAGCCCCCCGTCCTTCCTCTCACCATGCCAGGGCCATGCCCCCACATACATATTTGCCAACAGCACGTCTGCCAGTCTTATGGGTACTTGATCCCTGTGCTGTCTCTTACTGACTGGCTTTAGAAGGCAAGTGGATGAACATTTGGCTAGACCAGAGCATGTACACTGGTACAGATAGGAACGGGAAACACAGGGAATCCAGGGCGGAGGATCCCTTCAGACCAGTGGTGAGAGTGGGGATACCCGGGAGGCTGGAGGGAGGGTGGGGTGGAAAGAAGGAACCAATTACAAGGATCTACATATAACCTCCTCCCTGGGGAACAGACAACAGAAGAGTGGGTAAAGGGAGATGCTGGACAGTGTAAGATATGATGAAATAATAATTAATAAATTATCAAGGGCTCATGAGGGAGGGGGAGCAGGGAGGGAGGGGGAAAATGAGCAGCTGATGTCAGGGGCTTAAGTGGAGAGCAAATGTTTTGAGAATGATTAGGGCAATGAATGTACAGATGTGCTTTACACAATTGATGTATGTATGGATTGTGATAGGAATTGTATGTGCCCCTAATAAAATAATTTGAAAAAAATTTGGGGGGGATCAAATTAAGAGATGAAGAAGTTGAACAAATAATGGGCTAGAGGTGGAAGGGGCAAATTGAACAGGAAGGGTCTGAGAGTGAAGGCGAGAGTTTGATGGTCGCTGCTCTGTGCTGGGAATTCTGCTGCTTTTATTTTCTTCTTCTCTTTTGCCCATGACAAGTCTACTTCCTCCCTTATCCCCGGGCTCAGGGCCAGTGGACTGCCAGCTGTGGGATTTGGCACCTTCATAACCACCGTTTCCTTCTTGCCCATGCTATTCCTTTTTGGTGACTAAGTGGGTGCATGACCCTAATACCCACTGCCGTTGGGCCATTTCTGACTCAGGTCAACTCTGTACAGGGTTTCTGAGGTGGTAAACCTTTACTGAGAGCAGCAGCCTCACCCGTGCAGTTGGTAATCCAACAATCCCCCGACAGCCCCACCAAGACTCCATGGTAGGGGCAAAAGGCTCTTGGTAATTATCCATAGTCTCATTACCACAAGTGATGAAAACACAGATGATTCAAATCTGTCAGCAATGAACTTCAACTGTCTCTGACCGTATTCTTTATGTAATTCCCACAGAAAGACCAGAGGCATCACTGTTCCTATTCGGTAGACCCATCAACTGAAGTTGAAAGCCACTGCTGTTGAGCTGATTCCGACTCACTGTGACCCTACGGGACAGAGCAGACCTGCTGCACAGGGCGACGGAGACGCCAGGCAGCTTCAAGGGTCTCTTGCAGAGGCACGAGCAAACTTGAATGGCTGACCTTGTGGGTGGGTTAGCAGCCCAAGGCTGACTCCACTCTCACCAGGTCTCTTTTAGCTGAACTTTAGAATGATTGCATTCTTTGCCCCAAAGTCAAGTAGCTGGCAAGTGAAAGCGTCAGCATCTGAACGCAGGCCTGCTTGACTTCAGAGCAGCAATAAGAGCTGCTGTATGCTGTGGACTCCCTGATCTTCTGAACCCCGAGACGGACCAGCACTAGGAAGTACAGGGCCCACAGCCTAGGGGTTCTGACACACTCTAGCACTAATTAGGTTCCTAAGCAAGTTGCTCTGGGTCAGTTTCTTCCCTTGGAAACGGAGGGCGAGGTCGGTTTTACTGAGCGAATCCAGTGGAATTAGACAAGTGGAACCTCTCCTAAGTTACCGAGTCAGAGCTCCCAAGGTTCGGACTTTGGCCTGGAGGAGGGAGGGAGGGAGGGAGGGAGTGGCGGTGGTGGAAGGGGTCGGGGAGAGGGAGGATGTGAAGCACAACTCACAGTGTACCACTGATGTATCATTTCATAAGAATTCCTTCAAATAATATTTCAATTTGTGTGGCACATAATTAGACGACATGAATGCCTGGACAGGCCAAAGCCTGCCTCCCAGAGTTGTCTCCCAAGGCCACCTCGTGACATCTAAGCCACCGAAGGTGCTCCTGCAGCAACTACTCCACAGACGGGGACAGGCCCCGGGGCTGGAGAGCACCCAGCTGCAGTGTTTAATCAACCAGAAACGTAGCACTTGGGCAGCTCCCTCTTGGGGCATGCTCTCCGCCAGCTGCTCAGAGCTCACTCTCAAGAGGCTTCCACCGGGCGGAAATGGCAACAGGGTAAAGGTCATCAAAGGAGGGGGGCCTGACCTGTTTCCGGCTGTCCTTATCTAGCCTAGCCTCGGAAAGCCCTGGAGGACGGGCCCTAGGAACTCACATCTCCGACTCTGGGCCCACTGGGGCTGGAGAGAAACCCGTCCACACCATCAGTTCATCTCAGTTCGTTTCTTAAGTAGCCAAAAAAGGAAATAAAACTCACATGCACCTAATTCTAGGAAGACACCACAGATTCTCCCTTATGTTAGCGGTATATCTTTCATGAGTGCTTCCCGAAGGTTGCCTCTGTGAGTAAAAAGGGTGTGTGTGTGGCCTCGTGACCCAACTGAGAAATAAATAGGAACGGTGAAAGATACTTCAGGGAGGGCCCTTTCCCAAGCTGCCTGCTCCTTCACCAGGAGCCAGAGCAGAGCGACTGCACACTCTCCTGACCAGGGTCCCCGGTGATCCATTTGGCCACCTGTCCTCTTCACTGGTGGCACTGTGTGCCCCACAAATGGTCACATTCAGCTTTCCACACCGGACCCCTCTCTGCCTTCAGTAGTCTTACTGGCTTTCTCTTTGTGGAGGCTTGGGCACAGACCTGACCAAACCAGACCAGACTCACTGACATCAAGTCGGTGCCGACGAATAGCGAACCTCAGAGCCAGGGTAGACCTGCCCCTGTGGTGTGAGACCATACCTCTTTTTCAGATGTGAAAGGCTGTCTCATTTACGGGCAACTCTCTCACACCCACACACACCTTAGTGATAGTCCTGTAGGCCAGTGAAAGAAACAAAACCAGACTCGGCCATCGAGCCCATGCTGACCCACAGGCACCATATCTAGGGCTGGGAGAACTGCCTAACTCTTTCTCTCCCGGAGCGGCTGGTGGTTTCAAACTGTTGACTTCGTGGATCTCAGCCCATCGCCTAACCACTGTGCCAACCACGGCTCAGTTCAGAGTGGATTTCTTCCAGAAAGAACCCTGCTTTCTCCAATACACGCCCATCACACCGTAATGCTCTTTCTCACAGGCTTCTTCCTCAAGGCAGTTTTGAAATCACTCTGCTTCTCTCTCGGCCCTTGCAACACCTCGAGGGCAAGGCCACTGCATCACCACGGCCCTCTGCCTTGAGTCCCTCCCCGAGTCTGCTCGTGCACACGCCGCAGAGGACGGACTTTGAAGAGACGAAACTCATTGCCATGGAGTCATTGCTGACTCACAGTGACACCCTAGAAAGCCGTCTCTCTCACAAGGAGCAACTGGTGGTTTTGAACTGTGGACCACGCAGATTGCAGCCCAAGGCATAATCACCACACTACCAGGGCTCCTTTAGAGACAAGGGAGAGGTCTAACTGATTTCTTGAGAATAAACATCATATGCTAATAGAATGTAAGAACTGAAAGAATTCTTGATAATCTAGCCCAGATCACTTAAAAAAAGAAAGAGCATTGTCTTTGTGTACTTTGTGATGTCACTTGACCCTGACGTCCGCCTTGGACTGTGAGCCCAAACCTTTGGGCGCAGTGACTCGCTCCCCACCAGTGTTTGCTTAAGAAGTTTACACACCTTTGCCCTGTTTGCTCTGTGACAGACGTACAACTATCTTTGCAGAAATTATCTGCCAGAGCTATGTATGGTCCTGAGTGTTCAACCCACTCATTTCCACGACTTCTGGCTCACAGGTGGAAAACTGGTGGAAAGCCTGGGTCCTTTCCCAGCTACTGGCCCGTGGGCCTACCCACAACATCCTGCTGCTGCCCATCCGGTTGCCAGGCCACACAGGCCCGCCCTCTGCTTCTTTGTTGCTCTCGCTCTTTTTAGTCACTGTTTACTCCTGGGCAAAGCACATGCCAAGGCAGCCGGTGGTGACTCACGTGCCAAGAGCCACCAGGGCTGGAGCAGGGGAAGGACCAGGAGTTAAGGGGGGGCAAATACTCACTGTCTCCACTGCTTTCAAGCCGCTTCTCAAGGTACTCATTTCTTTGTCCAGCTCAGTCATGCTGTGGTAAAGGGCAACATTTTAGTGATCAATACCTGACTCGTGGGTAAACAAACATTTCTTCCTGGGCGACTCAGGCAAATTACGGGGTCTCTTGCAAAGTTTTAAACTTCAGACCAGTAATAACTGGGGGAGTGACCCTCGGACCCATGGCCAGCCCAAAATGAAAGCCAGGCGGGGCTTTCAACGGCCAGATTTTCAGCTGTCCATCACCCTTCCTTTCTTCTGAGGCCCTTCTCCTTGGCCTCAAATGTCCAGCCTTCATGTTAGCAGTCAAGAGCTGGCGAGCATGGATGGCCCCACCCAGAACTCCACATCAAACACGGGGACATTTTAGAAGGCTGAAATTGAGGGATGGCGTCGTGCTTATTTTTTTCACAGCCAGCAGATGTATTTTCTTGGCTTAAAACAGGAAACTTTCTCATGCATGCATGCATGCAAAAAATTTACATTTACTCTCATAGATCTTAGGCAATTACTGTAGGTGGGCATACACATTTGGAAATAAATTTCTTGCCATGTTTAGTTCCTTTTGAACAAGTGCAAGAAAATGGCTCATCCGCAGCCATGCTCCCATTGCACGTCTCCATCATCCGTGTATTACTCTGCTCTCGAGCGCCGGGAACCTTCCAAGGTAACCGCTTCAGTTTCGATGAACAGACTCTCCCCCACCCCCTAAATGCTGTCCTGAGCAGCTTTACTTTTCTGTGTGTGTGTGTGTGTGTGTATGTGTTCTCTTTAAACAAGGTGCGTTTCCTGGGCTTTCCCCACCATGTTTTCTACTGGGTGGCTTTTAAATGTTAGAGGGGATCTCATCCTTGCGGATAATTCACGACATGTAAACAAATTTACCAGGCCTCCTTTTCACAAATTCCATGCTTTACCCAGCACACTTTCACCCAGCTCCACACACACACACAGAAGGAAAAACTTAGCCTGCTGGTCATGCTCTTCAAATTCCTTACAAGAAAATGTCGTTTGAATGTACGGTCTGCGTTTTGGAATTTGAAAGCGGGGTGGCGGGGAGGGGACACCGCAAGGAAAACGGCCAGCTCCAGGGCTTGGGACTTGGTGTGAAATTTGCGGTTAGGAAAAAAAGAAAAAAGGTTGGCCACTCTCCATTTTATTTTTAGTGTCTTTATTTGCATAAAGACTGCTTTCCATTAAACGGTTGCCTTGGCTCCAGGGAGCGTGTGCATATGTGAAAATGATTGGCAACACCGTACAGTTAGGGTTTCTGTT
Source organism: Tenrec ecaudatus (assembly GCF_050624435.1). Lineage (NCBI taxonomy): Eukaryota > Metazoa > Chordata > Mammalia > Afrosoricida > Tenrecidae > Tenrec > Tenrec ecaudatus. The sequence goes on from NC_134543.1 coordinate 45,652,502, forward strand.
TGCTTATCCACCTCTCCTTATTTGACTGAAAACGCCACTACCCGTGCTTCAACAGAAAGGCATTTCAACCACTCGGGAAACCAGGGTCCTTTCCTATACTCTTAATAGCTCAGAAAATGAGGCTCGGCGGAAGGTCAAAAACGGCACACAGCACTATTCCAAAGGAGCCAGAACAAAAATCCATTCACAACCTTGACACACACCACATCTGAGTGATTTGTACGTGACTTAAAACTTTCACTTCACCTACAGCTTAGGGGAAAACAAGCCAACGGACCAACCGCCTCTGCGTTAACGCTCGGCCGGCCCAAGTGGCTAAAGCTCCAACAGTTCCCGCAGTACTCACTTCACTTTTGCTGCCGCGGGGATACCCCGCAGTTCTTCATGTAGGCTGAGCACCTTGGGGCATTTCTTTTCCACAATGGTTATGAGATAGTGCAAAAGGGTAATGTTCCTAGAGAGAGAGAGGGAAGAGGATTAACAGTCCGTGCTAAGGTCAGCCTGGGATTTACTTCCACGGGCAAGTGGCTGAACCCACAGTAAGGTCATAGCCCGGCATCAATTTCAAATTTTTGCAAGTCCCTGAAAGGCAGGGCCCTGTGATGAACGACAGGAAGGACTCTGCACTGCTGCTCCCGGGGACCAGCTGAGGCCCACCCTCTGCGTGCAGCCGCCCAAAGGAAGTGTGTCCGCTGCAAGCTCAGAGCAAGCAGTGGGTAGAATGGGCTGGGGCAGGGATTCAAAAATGTCGAATCCTCTCAAGAACGCGGTCGTTTTCTAGCCTTCATGTGCAGAAGAGCATCTCACTGGTGACGACGATTGATCATGCATATTCAAGATTTCTTCCGACTTTTGAAGCTTTGATAACCTCCCCTCACCCCACCCCCACTTGTTTTACTGTTGCAGTCCAGGGTGGTCTGAACGTCAGCATGCCCCTGCCCTTGTAGCTCACGGCTGTGCCTGGAAATACAACATGCGTGTGCAATCATGCGTGTGAGATCCTTGCGGTCGAGAATCCGCTTGCTAATCTTAGCAACTTTTCTTCTCATGACTACATAACCCTCTGTAGTTCTAACAGTTGGCTGTGCCAGCTCCCTCTGCAGTGGAGACAGCGCGGACCCCGGAAACGCCTGGACTGTGAAGGTGGGCATCTGATAACACTATCTATCCAGCAAAGGTGTGAGTCTGGTCCTGTGAGGTGTCCCTGCCACTGCTGAACATAACAAGTACAATCACCTGGCTCCCAGATGCCGGGGCCCACCCCAGGCACCTTTTGAATTGGAAAGAGGTGAGGGCAGGCATGGGGATTTTTCATAACTCCCTGGTGACTCTCACGTACAGCCAGGATCAGGAACCACTAGGCCAGGGGTGGGAACGGCCAGCCCTCAGGCTGTGTAAGGCCCAAGAAACCATCAACACTGGCTAACTCCACACACCTCGCCAGAGAAAAGCAGTCCCAGCCATCACACCGGGGATGCGTTCATGAAATGTGTGACCAAATATAGGCAGCTAATTTTTAAGTTGATCATTTTGTAGGGTTTGAGAATGTTATAAATCCCCCAATGGCCCTTGGCCTTAAACAAACAAACACACAAAGGCCCCCCTCCCACCCCCGCCCTAGTCTATTGGAGTCCCCCAACGAGGCGGCTACAAATGTAGTCTCTAAAAATGCCGCCACGGTTTCCGAGCGTGTGCCATTCTTCAAGGCAGGGCACACTCAGCCACCTACGAATAAACGAGGGGTTTCCAGTTGGCTTAGTTTTTCTGTAACAGTGACCGCCGCAGTGGATCCACACACACAGTGCGGCCCTATTCCTCTCAAGTCTCCCCAGATATGTTTTAGCTCTTTCCCCGCACCCCACTTTGCTGTTCGCAATTAACCACAGCAGCAGCAGAATTGCCCAGTGAAGGAAAACAGTGGCCAATAGTTCTGATCACTTATTGGCAGATGTTCAGGCTGCATCATTCCATTTGTTTTGCCGATCACAGAATGGGAAGGGGCGGAGGGGAGGCCCGGCTACCATGACAAGAAGCACGGGCTGCTTTTCTTCATTATTGAGGGATACTCCGAGGCTGTCAGCTGTCCACGTGCGCCTTCCCTCGGGCAGGGCAGCTTGCTGCCATCAGGCTAGGTCTCTGTACTGGTTTGGCATCCAAACACACCTTGTTTGTCTGAAGGCAAATTCTTGAAGAAGGACTGACAATAACTAGACAGACACACAAATTGGCTTATGCCCTGGTGGCTGCCAGTTACTTAAGGCTTCAACACAGAGTAAATACAAAGGGGTGTCAAAAAGTTCACGGGGGAAAAGTTACATTATCTTTCAACAAGAACTATTGGAGGCCCTGCTTGTAGGTCCTTCATGCCAATTGTCCCACTCTTTGTGTAATTTAATTAGATTCAATTTACCAAACACCTAATGAATGACTGATTATAGCAAGGCACTGTGGGTCTACTATGCTGGTGTCTTTGTAAGACACTGTAGTACTCCTGGGACACTGTAGTACTCCTGGGAACCAGATACCCACCAGTAGGAAGGCTGAACATTTAACGTATTCTTTTAGGCAGCTATTACCCTGGCTAAATTCTGTAGGAACTTCAACAGCAGATCACCATGCAGAACGTTCCAGTGGGAGAGGGAGTTGCTTTCCTGTAACGGCACCGTTGACCTCACTGGTAGTGAGGGTTTCCTTCCTCTCGAGGCTGCACACCCAGTGGAAGAGAATGGCCTTCCGCAGAGAGATGCTGTTTACCTAACAGGCTAACACGACAGGCTCCAAATAACACCCATATGTTGGTCGAGATGTGGGCATACCCACAGAACAGGTGTCACGTCTGCGGGACCCCACGCCTTGCTTGTTGGGACTTGGTTCTTGCTGCTAGGTGCAGGTGGGTCGCTTCCGACACAGAGTGACCCAGGTACCACAGACCCAAAGGTGGCCGGTCCTGCGCTGCCCTCACTGTATCAGCTGCTGTGTCTATGGATCTCATTGAGGTCTTCCTGCTTTTCCCTGACCCTCTACTACTCCAAGCATGGCATCCTTCTCCAGGGACTAGCCTCTCTTCTAGGGACATGTCCAAAGTATGTGCGATGAACTCCTGCCATTCTCACTTTTACGGAGCATTCTGGCTGTACTTCTTCCAAGACAAATTGGCTCTTGAGGCAGTCCATGGTGTATTCATTATTCTTTACCAACACGGTAATTCAAAGTCAGCAACTGTTCTTCACTCTGCCGTATTCGCTGTTCAGCTTTCCCATGCATAGGAGGCAGTTGAAAATACCCCGGGGTTTGGGTTAGACACATCTTATTCCCTGAAGGCACATTTCAAGGGGGTTTTGTGCAGCAGCTTTCCCATGGCAAAAGGAAAGCTAAACTGTGCTGCTTGAGCCTGCCTCGGTTTCATGATCTGACAGCAGGCATCACAGCACTGTCCTGAATACTGTCGGGTGAAAGGGAGGGTGGAAGTGGTCTACAAAGGAGCAAGCGCTTCACGGAAACCCATCGCACGATGCTGCTACCACATAGGGCTGAATGCAGGTGGTTTCAGTCCCAGAGGCACTTAGAACACAAACTCGGCATTCTGCTTCTGCAAGAGCACAGCTCTACTTGCCCCTGTCACGTCCCCAGGACTCGAGCTACATCAATGGCAGCGGCAACAGCAACTGCCAGAAACTGACAGCTGCCCTTCACTCATCTATCGCTACAGGAGGCAAAAGCAGGGTTTGACCTGCACCTTAATAAGCACACGACTGATCTTTTGTCAGATTGATTCAGGTTTCAATCAAAAACCAAGCTCATTGCCATCAAGTCAGTTCTGACTCATAATGACCTTATAGGTCAGGGTAGAGCAGCCCCAGTGGAGGTCTGAGATGGTAACTCTTTATGGGAGTTGAAAGCCTCACGATTGCTATGGGAGTTGGAAGGCCAAAAAAGCCCAGCAATGGGAAACAGTTAGGGTGAATTCAGAAGAATCTCGGTACAGGGAAGCATGCCTTAAGGAAACAATGGTGCAAAGGCCTCTGAAGGCGGTGAGAACTCTGAGAAACAGAGCGCTCAAGGAACTGGCCGAATGGCCTAGCCTGTTATTCACACCAAAGATGCACTTTCACATCGCGGTGAGCAATCTGTTCGTTTTCTAGGGAGCATTTTAATGAGTCTTTGGGTAAGCAACTGAATAGCAACAGCCAAAATGCTTTCATACATCAGATTTCTTTTTTCCGTCACATAGCTGTTTCATACAGGAAAATATAAGATTCCAGCACACACAAGCAGCCCGTTTCTTTCCCCCGGGACCCGGGTCTTGGCTTTGTTTTTAAAGCGCTGCCTGTCAATGGCTTCAGGATGAAGCACGCCCTCCCTGGAGTCCACACACATGGGCCTTCAAACCTCTGTCATACAACATGAGTGGGTAGCGATTGGGGCTGTCCTTGTAGCTAAAGCAAGAGCAGTCCTCACATTAAATAAAACAGCTATCTCAGCAGCTAGAAGGGGAGCCTGGCACTTCTTATGTATAGTCGGAGAGATATAAGTAACTTTTTTTTTGCTTAAATTTTTTAGTTTTATTAGCATATAATCCACATCATACAATTCAAGCATACAATCATGTCAAGAATTGTACAATCATTACCACAATTTCAGAACATTAGCTCCCCTCCCCCTCCCATTACTAAACCACCTATGTCTGTTAGTAGGAATTGGAATATTCAACTTTACAGCTCTAAGCTAGAAAGATGTATATAAAAACACAGTAAGTTGCTGTCAGTGTCTAGCAGGATCTGTATTGAACCTACGTTTGACCCGAGTCTCAGTAACCGGTCACCAACAGGAGATGGCCGCTTAGAAACTGTGGCAAATGGACGCCATCAGCTCCCTGAACACTCACTGCTGCTGCTCAGCGTAAGATTCCTCTCGGAGAATGCTATGAGGATGCAACATACCAGGAGAAACTCATCCCAAACCCAAAGGCACTTGTTTTCCTGAGACAAATTTCCAGGGGGGAGAGAAAATCACGGACTACACGCTCTCCCCCTGTATGACCTGTACCACACCTGTCACGCCCTTGTGGCGGGTTTGCCTTTCTTGGAGCAGTTCGATGCGATGGACACAGGTACACTATTTCCTCTGAACTTCCTCAAAGCCAAAGGTTAGGGCGGCTCTCAGGACTCCAGGACAAACTAACTGCCTCCTGGCTCCCGTCATTTCTGCCACGGCAGAGTTGACTTCTTGCTGTTAGGTAGGTATTGAGTTGAGCACCCCCGTATGGGTTTTCTAGGCTGCAGTCTTTAGAGCCGCAGGTCTCCAAGTCTCTCCTGTGGAGCCACTGGGTGGATTCAAACTGCCAGCCATGAGGCCGGCAACCCAGTGCTTCATTCCCCATGAAAGGCCCTTTCATCACAACCGCCGCAGGGAGGAATCCCAGCCCCACGCCCCTCCCAAGACCAACATTACGCTTAGGAGTAAAGCTCTTCAAGATGCTGAAAGTAAAACGGTCCCCGGATGAGAAAGAATCCCAACAAAACCCAAACTCTCCGTAGCATCAGGACACTGAAGCGGTTGCCCTCAGTTTGGAAAGAATGCACTTACTTGTCAGAACTGGACTTTGTATCTGCGATCTTGTTCAGGCTGGATATCTTGAATCCGTATGCATTGCCTCTTTGGCCTTTATTCATATAATTTCCAAAAGCCAAAACCACTTCGAGCAGCTGCCTCAGGGCACTGCTCCTGAAGATCTCTTCAGAGCCACACCGAATGGCTTCAAAACAAGACAAAAACAGTGACAACCAATACTTCCCAGAGATACCCGTGTTATACCCGCCCACCGCTGCACAGACAGTGAAAGAGGCAAGATTGAGCCACGAGACTACTTGAGAACCCTTTTGATACACCCCAAACTAGAGGCCACAAACAAAGGGGCTGGTGGGACCAGCGACAATTGCTCAAGCTGACCAGAAATGGCCGCAAAAGCCTGCTCTTACTCTGCTGTCGTCTCTGCAGAAGCACCAGACGTGAGCGTTCGGCATCCTACAGTCATGGTTGCCTTTCTGACATTCTTTTGCAAACACTTACTTGCCTGGCTACAGTCAGAGCAACATGATGACAGATCAAGTCCACTGACTAAAACAACACAAAAGGCCACCAGAAGCAAGGTTCCAGCCCCTGTGCTAAGGGTTGTGAGTCAGTTGCTTTGCCCACATTTCGAACCATTACAAATTTAACAGCCTCAAAAGCAAACCATGAAACAGCCTCAAATCTTCCCTTAGGAAAATCTAGTAAGGCAAAGCAACGATGCTAAAGCTAATTATCGGTTTAATAGGCTAAATTCATTCCTTACCACAGGGCAATGTGGTTAAAGGCCCAACAGTGCACAAGAGCCCCAAAGGCGTGTTAGGAGCCCCACAGCCCAGGCCAGAGGAGCACGCCAAGGACTGACCCTCAGTCATTGTTCATCGCAACTTCAAACGCACTCAAGTGACAAGTCACCGAAGGGTTGTGTTTACCATACACACTTGGGTGGCCCTTGTAACTTGGCTTTTCAAACCCACCCCTTCCCCACCTAGGCAGCTTGATTTACCTTCCACTTTAGGTTTGACTTCTGCCACACGCTCTGCAAACTTCTTTTTGAAGTACAGCGATTGCAGCCTCTGCTGATAATGGTTGATTCTGTGAGAGCAAACATGAATGGTAATGATTCATTTCCTACAGATGGAGGGACACAGAGGCACCTTGAAGCACCGCCCCCCCCCACCCCGCGGCAGCTCTTCACCCCACAGGTGCAGATACTCTGAGTGCTGAGCCTACTTTGCCTAGAGAGCCACTTCCACTTAACCAGCAGGCGAACTCAGGTGACTGCAAACACACTTAGCTCCCAAACAAATAACGTGCCTAATGAGAGATTGAGAGCTGGCCACCATTAACTCCCTCGGAATCCTCGTCCCTCTTCCCCCCCACCCAATGAACATGCAACTTGTTTTTCTTTTTAAACAGCTTTATTGGCTGACACTTCACGTATCTGTATTGGCATACAGTTTTAGTCACTCTCTCTGTGGATCACCTATCCTGAATTTCACATACAGAGAATCTCAACCATGGCAACAAAATACAACACAGAAAAACTTCAATCCCAAAGAAAGGAGTATAGAAACGAGAACAAATTAAAAGAGGTCAAAAGGGAAAACAGTACTAAATGTCAATCTCTATATATCTGTAGTGGAGTCCTGGTGGCATAGGCGTTACATGTTGGGCTGTTAACTGCAAGGTCAACAGTTTGAAACCACCAGCCATTCCTTGGGAGAAAGATGAGGCTTTCTGCTTCCGTAAAGAATTACACTTTCAGAAACCCACAGGGGCAGGTCTACTCTGTGCTATCGGTCCTTATGAGTCTGAATCAACACAAAGGCAGTGAGTTTGAGCTGTCTGCAGGAATCTGCGTCCTATTGCACGCTGTAGGAGGGCAAGCTGCTACCTCTTCTGAACACAGATGAAATCAAAGGGGTGAAAACACAAGAGATTCCTCCTCCTGCAGTGTCCTATACACTTCTTCCCGGTTTCCTAACAAGCCCAAGTTTTGTCTTTGGCAGAGGTGTAAAATCAAAATCGTCTCTAGCATCCCGAGTCTACTCACTTTCCTCCCCCATCCTTCTCTCCCTGTTCAGTTCTCTCCTGAGCTTTGGCTTTGAGAGAGCCCCTGGCACTGGCTGCGTCTCCCTCGACCCCCCTCCCCCCGCCCCCGATGACTGCCAAGAGAAGCTGCTCCACGCTGCGGAGGCGGCATGCCCATTCAAGCCTCCAGCACCCATGTCTCCCCTGTCCTGGTCCAGGGAATGAAGAGAACAACTCCTTCCCTAGGCAGGAGGGTCACATGGGATGGATACACTCCAAGATCCCAACAGTCATCAAGTGGCAATGGCAGCGAGTGGCCGCTTATCCGTGCACTCACAGGGCTGGCTGCTTGGGCACGTTTCAAATTTTCACAAAAGTCCTCTGTCCTTTGGTAGCATACACAACTACGAGTCGAGATGTAATAGTAAAAGATGAGACGGGACATGCATGAAGTGAGAGACATGCTCATTCACCTAGGCTTCATGGGAAGGCCAGGCCTTTGGCACGCAGAAGCGGAGCTGTGCCCTGGGGCTGACTGACCGTTTCAGGACCGACCACTGGCCCTTCTCTAATGCAGGCCTAGAATGGCAAACAGACTCCACCTTCACGTCAGACCAAATTACTAAGCAGAGGCTGCCTGGGGGGCATTCTGGAGAAGGGCTCCGAAACCTGCCAAGGTTTGGTGAGGGAGCCTGCCACGATTGATTAATGATGTCTGCAAGTGTCAGGATTTGACATCCTGCCTGAAGCTGCTCAGTAATGTGGGTTCTGAGGTCTGCATCTCTTGAGGCCATCATTCTCCACCCTCTCCCCGCTTTTGTGACAGCCTTGAGATGCCAAGGTGCTAGGAGGTGCAAGAGCATCCCTCGGAGTCCAGGTGGTGAGGGGAGAAACACGGGAGCCAGAAAAAAAAGGCATGTGTTGACTAGGGCAGAGCACATTAGTCTAAGAGGTCCAGAGGTAGAGATGAGAGTGCAGAAACCCTGACCCTGGTCACTCATGGCCAAGGGCTCTGCTGAGTCTGTCTGACAGCCAGTGATCGCACACTGACAGAGCAGAGCGACGTGCCGTAGGGCTTACAGGGGTACGACCTTTCCGAAGCAGCTCTCCAGGCATTACTTCCAAGGCGCCTTGGGGGTGGGGGTGGGGGTTGAACTACCAACTCTTCAATTAATAGTCAGCACTTAATATCGGTGCCACTAGGAAGCACTGGTGGCACATGGCTTAAGCACTTGGCTTGAGCCCACCGGCATTTCTTCGAGAAGTGTGGACATTTGCTTCTCTAAAGCTTTACAACCTTGGCCGCCTTACTGCGGGGAGTGGGGTGTGCTCCTGTCCTAAAGGGGGTCATGCGTTAGAGTCTCCTGACAGCGTTGAGTTTTCAGGGACTCCCGTTAGAATCATAAGAGTTTTCAAAGCCAAGCTAATAGGCCCAAGCCTCGGTTAACTCCTCCTTGAGACAGGGCAGTGGCATTTTTCTTAGAGCGTTCTCAAACTCACCGGCTCATCTCGAAGAGGAATCTGTCAGCCTTGGCCATCCGATCCAGTTCATGCTTGTGCTCCTCCAGCAGGTCAATGTCACTCTTTTCCGGGACAAATTTCAAGAGCTAAAGAGAACGCACACGTATCAAAGGGGAGTCTCTCTGACATTCCTGCGGGAATTTGTCATCCTTGCAGTTCATCTGTCCCAAGATGAAATGTTAACTGTCGTTGGCCTTAGGGGTTCTGCTCACAATATTAAGATACAATCAGAATTATTAAAGGCTTCCGTTTTTTTTTTTTTACCTGAAAATAGTTCAATGGATATGACCCCCTTTCTGGCCACCTTTTCTGCTGGATATTGCCATTCTGATTGGAATGGGGGAAGTTCATGCCCAGGAGAGACACAGACTCCTAGGGAGGTAGGTCTTCAAGACCATTCAATTCTGCTTCTCATTCTAGATGTTGAAACTCAAGTGGGGAGAACCCCACGGCTCCTTTAGGATTACAGAGCACATTCTCACGACGGTCTGTGGGAAAGGGACCTGACTTTGGACTCCTGATGTCAGCTCCACCTTTTTCTGTGACATCATCTTGCAAAAGTCATTCGGTATACATTTTCCCATTTGATCTGCTTATATATCTAGCTTATCTATCTTATTTCTATCTCCCTTTTTAGTTCCATGAAGTGTTAGGGATTTGAACTTTCTGATTCCATCGTTTACTGCACGTGAAATGAAGAAGCAGTGGCAATACTATTTAAAGAGGCAACAGCCCTTGTGTGTGTAGGCTCTCGTGTCTCATGCTGTTCGCTAAATCAGAGACCCCTGGATTTTTCTTTCTCTGTTTCTTCATTTTTTTTTAACACAGTGACCCCCTAAACTCCTGAGATCCCTCCCCATAACGTAATACTGGAAATGGGAAGGAGCCTCAAGAAGTTTGTGGGAAAATGGAATGAAACGATCATGGATTTTTTTCCATAAACATTTCGAAAATCCTCTGTAGAAAATTTGAGGTAGGCAGCCGATCTGGGTGCCACCAGCAGAGAAAGAGATGTAGAATGACAGGGAAGGAGAGAGAGGAAAGAAGTTGGAAATACATCCCAATGAGAAAGCCTTGCTGGGTCCCGGGGGTCTGGTCTACACAGCCTAGCATGTACACAGGGGGCTAATGGTGTCACTGGGGCTGGGGAAGAGCAAGAGGAACAGGGGAGGGGACAGGCCAGGGAGCAGCAAGGAATGAGGAAGAAGATGATAAGGGCCCTATAGGAAGTTTAGACTTTATTTGGGAGACACTGAGATAAAACAGATTTTAAGAAAGGGAACAAGTTTGAATTTTTAAAAGATGACCATACTTACAAAACAGCAATCCGAAAGAATCAAAAGTGCTAAGGGGTATGACTGGGCAACGTGAGCAATCCTAGTGGCCTGGCCTGGGTGAGGGCACTGGAAACATTCTAGAGCCGTTCAGAACCAGCTGTGGTCCAGGTGATTGGGACTCCAGGCAACCCCATGTGCGTCAGGGCAGAACTGTGCTTCGTAGGGCTTGAAAGGTAGTTTTTTAGAAGGAGGTCAACAGGCTTTTCTCCTGAGGCACCTCTGTGTGGATTTGAGCTTGTAGCCTCTTGGTTAACAGCTGAGAGTGTTAACTGTGTGCACCATCTGCTTGTTGCTGTGTCACTCCAGTGGGGAGGCAGTAGTTGAAGCTGAGGTCTGGCCTTCTGCCTTAGGCAACAAAGTGCACTGCAGGTCATAAGGGACTGAGGAAGAGATGGTGGGAAGTGGGGTGGAGTGACAAGAAGATGAGTTTGCTGTGGAAAATCCTAGCAAGGGAAGCAGGTGGTGATTTGTAGCAAAGATAGCCGGATCACTGGGCCTGAAATGTCTGCTGGCCGTGGCATCCAAGAGCCGTGAACGTCCTTCCGGGGAGTGAGGCAGACAGAGTGACGTGGATTGAGGAAGAGGGAATAGCTGGCGAGTGTGGGCAAGCTCCCGAGAGCTTTGGCTGTGTCAGGAAAGAGAGAGGAGGTAGCGATGTGGAGACACTGATTTTGAGGGGTGCTGGCGTGTACTGAAAGGGTGGACAGGGAGGAAAGGCTGATGGAGACGCCGTGGACTGGATTCCTGAGAGAGGTAAAGGAAGGGGGCAGAGGAGAGGCAGCGGACGCCTCCTCTTTCCCTAAAGGGATAGCAGGGTGGTGGAAAACAGAAGTGGCTGCTAGGGAGTCCACAGGTCCGGTGGCAGGAAACTGTGGGTGCTCCAGATGACAGCATCTCCTGTGCATAAAGAATGAGAGAGGACAGGGCGTGTATGTTTTCGGCCCTCTTTGGTGAGGGGAGGAGCAACATAGTAGAGTAAGGACAAGGACAAGGGAGGAGTATGGAAAAAGGAAAAAAGTCTTACCCCCCCCCCACCTTTTGGGGGCTTAGTTTAGATTTCTAGCTACTTAACAGACAAGAAAACCCATTCTGTTCACTGGGATCCTTGCAGTGCTTTACAAACGTCCCCTGGGGCCCTCGTGTCTCCACTCCCGTTAGCTGTGCCCACCCACAGGTGGCAGACCGCATAGCCAGTGGTGTCCTATTGCTGCGTCCACAGGCAGCACAGTAAGAGGCCAGGCCAGAGGCTCATCCTCTCAGAGAAGAGGACAAGGCTGTGCGGATCGTTTTCAGAGGCATGGGGCTTAAGCCAACGCTGGGGCATAGAGAGAAAGGGTTGCATTTGAAATACTAGTGTGTTCATCTCCTCTGAGAGGACCAAACCACAGAAAACGAAACAAATCAAACCCGCTGCCATCAAGTCAGACTGGCCCCTGGGCCCCCCAGGTACAGCAGGAATTGACAGCGGCTGTCATCTTAACAGATCCATCCATCGTCTGTGGGACTGCTGGGTGGATCTGAACTGCCAACCTTTGGATTATAATCAAGGGCCAGTCATTTGCACTACCCAGGCACCTAAAAGTGGGTGGGGCCAACTCCTGCCATCCAAACTCTCTGCCATCAAGTCGAGGCTGATTCACCGCGACCCAAGAGGACAGGGTGGAACTACCCCTGTGCATTTCTGAGACTGATTATGGGAGCAGAAAGCCCGTCATTCTCCCGAGGAGCAGCTGATGGTTTTGAACTGCTGACCTTATAGGTAGCAGCCCAGTGTGTAACCAGTATACCGCCAAGGCTCCCGAGTCGGGGAGGGAGTCAAGAGCGGGCGGAGGGAATGGCACCTCATTCAAGTAGAGAGATGCTGGCTCCTGTGGCCTCGGAGGAGCCAGGACCGGAGGACGAGCAGTCACGATGGAGGGAGGCAGAGCGCAGAGGGAGATGATGAGAGAGAGAGAGAGAGAGAGAGAGAGAGAGAGAGAGAGAGAGAGAGAGAGAGAGAGAGAGAGAGAGCGAAGCACCCAGAACTAGCAGGGGAGACCGGGCCAGAAAGCTCCTTGTTGGCAACAGGCTGCTTTAGTAGGCTACTTTTCCTACGTGTATGTATTTGAAGTCCGTTCTCTTTGCTCTGAAAGCCCTCTTGGCAGGGTCTGGAATCCTTCCCCTCAAGGAGGGATTTTCCTGGATGCAATTTCACAGTAAACAGATTGTGTGGAATTTCAACTCTGGCCTTGTCCACAGAGCCCAGAGGACGAAGCCCGCGAGCAGCTCCACGCACAGTCCTTTACGCTGGCCAGTACCCCCCGCCCCAGTGTCGAGGCCTCGGGTCACCGGCTAGCGCAGGCGGCGGGGGCCCACACTGGCCGCACTCAGGCCTGCTTGGCTGGTCTACAGGGCGGGAGGGGGACGCATGAAGCCCTGGCTTGAATTTCTTTTCATGTTTAGATTTAAGAAGCACTTTGAAACTTCTCACACACAGGGCAAGTGGACTTTAAACAGAGCTATCGGTTATTCTGAAAATGAAGTCAAATTTTGAAAGGACGACATGCGAGCTGTTCCCACGGCTAAGTGTCAGGGGTTGTCTCCCAGCACAGTCGGCCCGGTGACCATGCACCAGCACGTCACCCCTTCTGGCTCAGAGCCCGAGGCCCTGCACGGAGATGCCGTGCACATGCCCACATGCTCCACCCAAGGCGGCCTCACTGCTGAGATCACCCTGACTCTCCCCTGGTGGCGCAGTGGGTAAGGCCAGCAGTGTGTTCCCACCAGCAGCTGCATGGGAGAACGAGGAGGCTTTATACTCCCATGAAGAGTGACAACCTTACAAACCCACAGGGGCAGTTCTCTGCTGTCCTGCAGGGTCGCTCTGAGCTGCACCTCCCGGGGCCAGCGAGTTTTGCCTCTGCTCTGGGAGCTGAGCACCCCGAGGTGCACCAAGCAGGACAAGAAGCTGGAGCACACCTACAGGTGAAGGCCTCAGGGTCAGAAATCAAGCTTGCTTGTGGCCATGGTTGGCCCACAGAGGACCTGGGCCTCCCAAATATAGGCCTCCCGATGCAAGCCGCTCAGAATGTGATTTGGTCCCAAGGAAAGTGGGACTAAACGGCAGGGCCATTATTCTGAGAGGCCTGCCACAAAGCGCCCAGTCTGGGGGACGGTTAGACAGGTGACAATCCCCAGGATACCCGTAAGGTCAACGACACCGTTATCTGAAGGGCAACGAGCAAAGCAGATGACTCTCACATGACACAGCTGGAGTGGCTACAGAGGGCCGGGCGCAGAAACACTGCAGTGAGAGACCAGGCGACCACAGCACACTTGCTACCTGGCCACGGACGGCCATCGCGATGTCCATGTGCCAGGAACAAGCGAGTGCACTGACAGTGGGTGAGACTGCCTACTGGGTAGCCCCGGCATTTGAACCTGTTTGTGTGTATGACACAAGAGGGTGCCACACACCTGAGCCCCAAGAAATGTGCAGCCGGCCTTGCTGTCTTATCTGGAATTTGAGGATCTAGCTGCGGAGGGCAGTGCGGGGCAGTTGGCAGCGGCTTTGTGATTGGGAGGACGGTGAGCCAGGATGCCCTCTCCTGGGTAGAGCAAGAACGTGGAAATAAGTCCATGTACGCAGCACGTACACTGTGAGCTCAGAGCGCTGCTGGGAGTCCAGATATTCCAGTGTTCTGCTTGTGTTTGCAGATTTATACAATGTACCGACCGAGGCAAACGGGAACCCGTTGTCATTGTGGGTTCTCTGTTGTGCTGCCAGCTGCAAGGTTGGTAGGTTAAAACCACCAGCTGCTCTGAGGTCAGACGATGAGGCTCTCTACTCCCATAAAGAGTCATAGGTTCGGAAACCCACAGGGAGGGACCATTCTACTCTGCCGTATAGGGTAGCTGTGAATCAGAATGATCTCTGTGGCAATGAGCATGGTTTTGTTTTTGGGGTTTTTCCCCCATTTTCTCCCGTGTCATCATACCTGGGGCTTGACAGCCAGAATCTGGTAGGGCGGGGCTCATGGGCTCTGTCTGGGAGCTCACCTGTTCCAACATGTCCTTGGGTAGATCTTCCTGCTCATCCATGGTCAGAATTGCCCGTTTGATCTCATCATTGGAGAGTTTTAACCTGGAGAAAGAATATTTTGTTGTTAACCGTGGCTTGAGGACCAACATTTAGCACAAGACCCTTCATCTCACTGCTGCAGCTGCTGGTTTTCACGTAGTTGCCCACCTCGCCCCCCTCAAAATTGTTCAGTGAAAGCTTATTTCCTGACAATATTGCACTGAAAAACAGTGTCCTGAAACAGCTTCCATGTTCTTTCAGGGCTTGGTCAGGTTCTGCTGACACAAGAAGACACAGCTGTTCTGTTCCAACAGTGCATTCTGCAAGGAGAGGAGCCCCGCTCCTTTTTGTTTGACACGAGTGCCAAGAATCGCAGGTGAGATGAATGCTTAACTCCTACCTTGATTATTTTCCAGTAGAGTAGGATTAAGAGAGATTTGAGGCAGTTGAATATGATCGCCGGATAGTTGAGCAATAATCAATGCACAGAATAAAAAGACATCTGCACTTCACATATATTATTCCGCCTGAGCCTCAAACGAATGGTGGTGCTCATGTTTTTAACTGACGAAGAAACTCTGACTCTGAATGGCTCTGTGATTTGTCCCGGTCCAAGCACAACCATCGCTGGACCAACCATGACCTCTGATGGCCAAAACAAAACTCTTTTCACGAATATTGCTTTCCCAATTAATATCTCAGAGGGAAGAATGGAAGCAAAATCGCAAATCAATTGTTCTGTTCTCTGTCCACCCTACGCTTAAAGGATGCATGGATCTATTGAGAGATTTATGTCCTGCCAAGTCAGCACAACAAGGTACAGCAATCTAAGAGTTGTGAACGTGAAAGTCCTTACTGTGCATTTACAATGGGCCACCCGCTGCTTGAGCAGGCAAAGGAATCTTAGTCTAACCATTGGTTGTGAAAAGGGAATCATTTCTTGGTGTTCTTTGGAAGCGGCAGACACAGCATTCTTTTAAAAACCTTACTTCCTTCCAGCCTACTACCACGGATGTGGCATAGTAATGCCACTTGAGCGGCACTTCTACTCTTGGCTCTTCCAGAGGAACCCCACTTAGGATGGAAGATGGAGAAAAACACAGACAGACGTGCAGAGAAAGATGTACACATGTCACATCTGATGCTTGAAAACAAGGGTGTTATCATCAGCCAGGCAGGGCCCCAGTTCTGGCTCTGAAACTTACTGGCCAGCATGACCCTTTGCAAATATTTATGGAGTTTCAGATTTCTTATCTGTAAAATGGGGATCATAACTACATCGGAGGGAAACACAAAAGGAGTTTTTGGTGAGGAGTTGAAGTAATCTGCATAAGATGGCTAGCCATAGAAGGGGCTCTGTAAACGAGTAGGCTGTTAACCAAAACGTTGGTGTTTCCAGTTCACCCAGAAATGCCTGGGTGGAGACGACCCTGGAGAGTTACTTCTAGAACTCAGTCCTCAAGGTCCCACGCGGATCTCAGCTGTACTGACACACATGGGCTCACCACGAGCTAGAATGGACCTAGAATGGACGTGGGCTGGTCTTGGTGGGGTAGGTACAGAGGGAGGGACGGGCAGGAGTACTCTTATAACTTGAATTAAGGTTCGGTCATCTGGTCCTTAAAGAGTGTTATAATATGGTCATGATGAGCATGCCCCAGAGCACGCTTATTCCACTGCATTTCCTTTCTGTACACACTCCTAGGTGGCCCAAGAACTGTTCATGAAATTGGGAAATGTGGTCCTTATTTTAATCTTAGAAGCTCTGGTGGTATCGTGATTACCGCACGGGGCTGCGACCCACAAGGCCAACAGTTCAAAACCACCATGTTCTCCTTGGCAGAAAGACAAGCCTTTCTGCTCCCACAGAGTTAGGTTTTCAGAAACCCACAAGGGCAGTTCTTCTCTGTCCTTACTGGGTTGCCATGAGTTGGATTAGACTTAAGGGCAGTGAGTTTATTTTAATATTTTAAACATTGGGAGAAATCCAACAACAAGCTGAAATACCCTTGATATAAAGTGTTGTACAGTACACACTCACTCACCCATGGTTTCGTGAGAGGATCAAAAGACTGTGTATATGTGTATGGGTGTGTGTGTGTGTGTGTGTGTGTGTATGCACACTGGGCAGGTGATGGCGGAAGTGGGTGCAAACAGTACATGAGGTTCGGTGAAAAGAGGAGTAAAAAGGCCCCGAGGGAGACAAGAACCAGCCAGTGGGGCCAGACAAGCCGTACTCCACTGCAGACAGACCCCTCTGGTTGTCCTTCCCTCCAGATTGGACACGATTTTGTTAAAATCGCCCAGCTGACTACGTAAACTGCCTGCCATTTCCTCTGTCCACAAGTAAGAAAGGACGGAACCAAATTTGGGATCCTGTTGTAAATAGACTATTCCCTTTCTACTTTGTGTTCTTAAATCCAAACATAGAATCCAGCCAAAACGCTGAATGGCCCATGTTAAAGGTAAGGCTGGCCCCATCACCTAACCCTGTCAGACTCCTGTGTGGTATACACCTTCCCTGGGACTGGCCTTGCCTCAGGTGCATGCTCACTAGAACACCTTGGGGGTGAGTGGAAAGGGGGAAGAACCATAGGAAGTTGAGTGGCAGGGCTTTCTCTCACGGAGCAATGGGTGGGCTTGGACCATTGACCTTTCACTTAACCACTGTGCCACCAGGGCCCCCCAGTGAAGGACAACAGGGGAAAAACCAAATCACAGAATCCATCTCTCAGTAGCATGTGCTCTCAGGAGTACTCTTAAAGTCCAGTGCGCTAGCAGGGCAGTGTTTTGTTGTGTCCTACGTCTGTTCGCGGTGAGTCAGACTGATTTGATGGTACCTCACAACAACAGCAAAGACTTATGAGGACTCTAGTGATGCCAAATGGTGCCTAGGTCGGCTGCAAAATGAGAAGTTGTAGGTTCAAGTCTACCCAGAAGCACCTCAGAAGAAAGTCCCGAGAATCTAATTCTAAAGAACTGGCCATTGAGAACCCTATGAAGTATAGTTTTACCCTGAAACACGTGAGCCACTGGGACTCAGAACCAACATAGTGGCCACTGGTTCCTTAGAGGCAATGTAACTACAAACACCATGGTGATCATGAAAGGCGGAGGAAAAACACTACTAGGAAAGGGTTAAACCGCCATTAATGAAAACCAAATAGCTGCGCAGACATCTACAATCACCCTAAGGAACATAAATAGTAAATCAGCTCTGTGTCCTTTTCACACTGGGTTGAAGAAACCATTTTATGGCACCAGTTCTGCTGAGTCCTTCTGTTTTGCATTTAAAAGAAAAGGAGTTGAAGATTGGAGTGAGAACAATACTCCAAGTATCAGATTTGCATTTCATTAGCTCCCCATATGGAGGGCAGAACTCGGAGCTTTTGAAATTGTATATATTTATGCTTCTCGGGCCCCCAGAGGCTGTCTGGACTAAACACTGGCTCTTAATTCATAACAATTTTGGTTTCTCTTAATGTGGTCCACGACGAGACTTGAGACTTTAATGGATGGTACTTAAGGAAATCTACCTGTCAACATGCCGCCTTGCACACGGCCAGTTGGATCAGACAAAGAAATTACCTTCCAGGAAAGTGGAGAAGGATATGCCGCCCTGGGGGTGGGGGTGGGGGTCTGACTTCTATAGGTTGGTGACTTCTTAGTGTCACCTGCCATCCACAGAATGAGTCTCTAATCTCTGTAATTTAAGGACCCTACTAATTCTAACCTCTTAATTGCTTTTAAAGCTTGGCAGCCGTTCTGGTGTGCCGGAGGGCGGGCGGTAACTCCTGAGACTTCACTGGGAAGTTCTTTATGAGGCAGGAAACAAACTAGCCACCTTAAATGGCGTTTAACTCTGCCTTGCTCTACTCAAGTATTGCAAATGTTTGCCAGGAGAATTCGAACATGGAAGCGTAATTGAAAGGTGAATTGCTAGCTCCAGGTTTGGCCTCAGCTTTGCTCTAGTGGACTGAAGCCAAACCTCCCTACTTTAAAGCGGCTTTTTGTGGTTACCGCACTCTAGCTGCTGTGTTAAGTGGGTGTCTGGGAAGAAAACCAACAAGGGCAAGGCATTTTGTAAAATTGTACTTTAAATGAGTTCATCTTGTGGTGCAGCCTGTTTCCAAGTGTCTCTCTAGCTCTTCTTTCTTTCTAAAAGGCGGGCATTTGGAGGGAAGAGAGGACGGTTTTAGAAAACAGAGTAAACTTTAACAGTACTCTCTTCCATCTATGTACGGGCAGAAGGAGCTCAGTATGCCAAGGTCAAGGTCAGTGGGTCTCATTCTAAAGTATGTGTGCCCACTCAACCCCTTGCCCTCTGTGAAAGGCATGGTGCTTTTTCTGTTGCAAATGCTAGCCCTCTGAGCAATCCCGCCCCCCAGCCAGAGCCTTGAGTAACCTTGGCCGTATGCAGGCAGGAGACCTTGACTCTGACATGAGATTCTTTCCCTAGCCTACTCATCTCCTGACCAGGCCATACCAGGTGACCAAAGATGCCACCAACTCTCACATCATGTGGGTAAAGGAGAGCTTCGCAGGACAAGCAGGCACCTAGTGCAAACTGTAGTTACTGACACACACCCTGCAGCAAGGCCTCCAGGGTGGTGGGATTTCAAGTCCTGACTGCATGGCTTGGAAATCAGTTCATAGATAGATAGATAGAGGTTTGTTAGCCTGTGGGGTGAAATAAGCAGGAACGAAAGACAGGGCAGACCCTGGGTAGAAACCTTGATGTCATCTTTGAAACATTCCCATTCATGGCCCTCATGCTGTAAATCCACCACCAAGCCCACTCCAGAGTTCTTCATTCATCCTCCACTCTGTCCCTTACCATGTCTTATCTGGACAACAGGTACAGAGTGCCCTTGCCTCCAGCTTTGTATTCCCCTGGGAGAGTGGCCTTAAAACCCTGTAAAAACAAACACTGTTTTCCTGACCTCATTGCACTGAGTCCATGGAGAGGCCAGTATGGGCTGCCATTGACCCAGCAGCTACTGTGTCCAGGGACCTTCCAAGGTTGTCGGGGCTTATATCCAATATAAACTTATGAGCTCCAGTTTATCGAGCAGAAGGTGCTGACTGGAACCCACCCAGATTTCAGGCTATCCTTCCTACCTAGTCTGATATAACCCACGTGATCTCATGAAACCCAGTAGGCAATTCTCTGCCCCAATCACAGGACTGTCAGCTTTGCCTAGTCCCTTTCCACGGCTTCGCTCCTGAGGCATCCCTTGTCCCCCTCCAGACTCTGCCCTCGCCCCTCAAGGCTGACTCTGGGAAAGCCTGCTGGGCCTCTCTCTGTCTTTGAAATACTCCCTCCCTCTCCTTCTCTTCCGATGACTTGAAGCCCTGCAGGTGGAATCGACCAGCCACTCGTCAGAAGAAAGATGTGGTGGTCTGCGTCTGTCAAGATGTACAGCCTCAGAAACCCTACGGAGCAGCTCCACTCTGACACACTGAGTCAGAACTGAGTCAACAGCCACAGGGAGGGCATCCAACCTAAGGCCAGGCACCGTGCCCCCCCCCAAAAAAAAAGAGAGAGAAAGAGAAGGAAAGAAAAGGAAGCATGCTTCACAGAGGTGGGGATTAGCAAATAAAACCGTTTGGAACATACTTCCATATTAATTCCGGCCTCCTGCACTTCCAGTGAGCACCCAAGCCCCTTCTATGTGCATGAATGCACGATTGCTGAAGAGGGAAATATGTAGTCTAATAAACTGTCTGCTTAAATAAAAACAAATCAAATTCAAAACCGCTGTACTGACGCCACCATTTCCACCACACATGTATCAGTCATGTGCTTTCCTGACAAGACAGTAAGACTAATTAATGGCCACCGACTAGAAAGCCTGGACCCATTGTGAGGGCAGAGGTGGGAGAACCTGATCAATAAGGCTGGATTACTGCAAGGTCAGCTGGGACTCCAGATGATTTATTATGTGCAGTGCATTTATTAATCGTGTTCATTGTGATAGCACTCGCTCATTAAGCTGGATTTTAATTGATACCCTAACAGCTATGAGGCAGTTCTTAACATTGTCTTCCAGGGAGAGTTTAGATACATCCAAGTTCTATGTCCCCTGACACTCTGACACTTTTGAGGTAACGAGGGAATTAGATACCACAAATATGAAACAATTCCTTCTGTAATGGAAGGGGAATTTTCCAGAGAGCGTTGCAAGCTTATCTGCCACCCATGCAATTATCCTGATTGCCCCCTAGCACTGAGAGCGTCTGTCGGTGAGAAACTGGGTCACTCTTTTTACTATTCCGACAGGCGCATAAGTGCTATATTAGGTATAGAGAGATAGATTCCTCTGTTGAGTTGTTTGAATATGTTCTTCTGGACAGCAAAAGCAAACAAAATTAAACAAAACAAAAAAACCCTGTGAGCTGAAAGGTGAGGCACTTTAGAATAAAAAAACTGTGCTTTTATTTATAAATCTGTTACACAGAAGGAAGCAGCATAATCTGCATAAGCAATAGATTAGGGGAAAAAAAGTAGACCTCCATATCATTTGCAGTGGGGCCTTCTTAAGACGGACATTTTGTCTAACCAGACCATGTGCTCATGGGTCTAAAGTGGGAATCATCCCAGGCTCGGCCACGCACACAGCATCCAGCCAGATGCAGAAATGGCCGCTAACAGGACGGTTCATCTTGCCTTACTAGTTGTATCAGAATTCAGTGATCCCACGGCGCTGTGAGTTCTCTTTCGCTAAAAGGAGCACTTGCTTCCTGAAGTCCTATTCATCTGGCTAACAACCAAGCTTCCATTCTGAACACCATGCTGTAGTTCTTCAGGCTCAAAGAAGCGGGCTCAGACCAAGCGGAAAAAGAGAGTGCTGCGGTCCCTCCTCTCTCCTCCCAGCCTCCATGCACATGCGACATTCTTTCTAGACTCTAACTAGTGTGATTTATCTTTAAAGCCCCAAAGCTCCCGGTTCTTTTCATCCACCTCCGCAGCATTAGGTATCTGTGCCCAACGTGAAAGCCCCGTTAGAGGAAAGAAGAAACTGGAGACGGAGCTCCCGGAAGCACTGCACACACGGCCTGGAGCTGCAATCTGACTCCAGGCCCCAGGACTTCCTTTCTTCTTTTCAAGTCCCAAGGCTGTGACGGTTCACTAATTATGAGAAAGGCTTTCAACAGGGCGGAGCTGTATAAATTAGCATTTCATTGAGGTTGAAGATTTACGCATTGTTTTAGTTACAAACCAAGATTCAAAAAGATCATGGAATCCTATAGCCTCTAAGTATCAAAAGGCAATTATCAGAAAGCAAAATAAAGCAGAGAGCCCCCATAACCTTGATGCGGACACTGTTACGAATGGCAAAGAGCTCTCAAGCAGAGAACAGACCAAAGTAAAGTGCTATTATCTGTTTTGTCAATAAAGCCCACTTTACAGGCTCTTGGGGGCAGGGGAATCAATTTGGGACGTTCTGATTTTCAAATTTTAAAATCGGTAGAAATTAAACTCTAAGGTAGTAGCGATTCAGCTATTCTATAGTCCACCGGGAAAACTAAGCACAAGAGTTTCTCCTTGCCACACACAGTAGGAACCCAATTGTACCTCAGTAGAGTACAATTGAAAAAACAACAAACATTACAAACCATGTGGGCATGAGCCAAATAACAGCAAAAAGTTGGTCCAACTACTGAAACGCGTATTCCACAGTAACAGTACCTCGAGAGAAGGATGTTGCAGTTCTGAGCTCTCCGACCATCAATCACCGAAAGCTCCTTGACTTTAAATTTCGAACTCAGTGTGTCATCAATGGCATCTGCTTCTTTCTATAAAGAGCACAAGAGATCCATCAAAGTCAGTGACAGTCGGACTTTAGGCACAGTTTCTTTCCACGTTCTGCTTACACACACACACACACACACACACGAGCGCGCACGCAGAGCTGGTATGATGAGGTGGGGTGTAACAAGGGAGACGGGAATGGAAGGAAACAAAGGCTGAATTCTAGTCGGCAAAGGCAGACAATAAGGAAAGCTGACCACCCACATCTGAGCAGCATTGTTTGGGACTACCAAGTGCTTGGGAGTTGGAGATGTGAAGCGTGCACAAGTTATCAGGCAGTGGTGCCCTCCCTTTGTTCCCCAAGTTCCTCCCCACAGATAGCCAACAAAGCTGTCACTATGAATCAAGCTCAGCAGGGGCTGGGCATCGCTGCTGCAGGCGTTTGCAGGGCGCACTCACCCTAGAACCAGTTGTATCATGAGCACTCACAAAAGCAAAACAAACGCTCCCAAATGTCTTCAAGTACAGCACAAGGCTCCCACGGCCAGGTGGTACCTCTCCTTAAGCTGGGCTTCATAGACCATGAGGGGGTAGGGATAGTTCAAGGCATTCATTCAATTTACCGGAGTTAACAATAAGGCATGAATGGCATCCTCTGCTGCAATCTATACAGAAAGTGATTCGAAAGGATGGCCAGTCATAGTTTCTGGTGTGAAGTAGTATTTAAGTAAAATGAGCATCAGAGGTATTGAGGATCATAATTTTTTAAAATTCAAAGAAAAAATCTACTTTATATTTATCATTGTTTATTGATATATTATCAAGCCTGGTTTTAGTAGAGTTCAGGATCAATGAAAAACCATGAATAGTATTAATAGTTTAGGAAACACACACAATATGGAATTTACCATACAAAGAACCATGGGATCAAATTTCAACTGTCTCTTGCATTGCGATTTCAGGCGTAGCCCCCCCACCACCACCACCCCGCAGATACTCAGTTAAGAGCCAGAAAACCAACATGAACTGACCTATACATTGCGCTCTGCTGTCTAAAACCAAAAGGGATAACCAAGAAATCTCAAGCTTAGGGTGAGCTGAGGTTTACAGTTACCCAAGTGAGGTAGTTAGTTTATTGTGCCAACCTGGCCGATACACACATGTGGGCTTAATTGAAGGGCAAAGAGATAAATGGCTTGGTGAGCCTCGCCTTTCTAGTTCTTGGGTCTCTTGCTTTCTGAATGGTCGGACTAGGGTGCAGCTGCCTTAGCCAGTTCCCTGCTTCAGTTGGCAAGACTCACTTCCATCTCTGAGGAGAAGCCACATGGACCTACCCCGATGCAGCCCTGGGTGCTGGAGCAGCCGTGTGGAGACCCCAGCCAGCATTGAGATGCTTATACGCTCACTGACTGGGCTTTCCCCTACAGTCTGCATCATTGCTTGTGTTTCGTGAGATGGAGGAGGACTTTGTGGATTGGTGTCGGACATATGGGTTGATGTTGAACTTGTGGGCTTGGGCAGCACAGGGTTAGGATATTTTCTTGATGTGCACTTAACCTTAAACTTATACATGAGTTTCTGTCGATTTGTTTCTCTAACGTACACAGACGAATACACCAAGGTTTAGACAGTAGTAGCTCACACTTACCTGCTTGGAGTTACTGTTCACAAAGAAATCCTACAGCCATGGCAGAAGCATGGAAAAGGTAAACCAGACACATGCAGTTCAGAAACGAGAGCCATAACTCCGGGGAACATCCGAGCAGTCAGAGGAATCAGTGCTACTGGGCAAGGGGCGGTTTGTGCCTCTGGGCCCATCTCATGAGAGCTGACGGGGAGAGCCTGAATGAAGATACAGTGACTGGCACTGTATCAGGCATTCAGAGACGTGCAAGAGAAAGGCATTTTGCTCTGCAAGGGGCTCTGTGAGGGCAAAGCAAGGTCAGGAAATGGCTGTAGTTGACCTCGGAAAGACCCAAGCTGAGTAAGGAGCGACACGGGTTCCATTCACTCAACAGGGTGCGTTCCCTGGAAGTAGCACATCAAGCCACGTCACCACCGTGGGGAGACCACTTCCACAGTCATGGATGACCACTGAAACATGCTTTCTTAATTAACAAACAAACATGTTGGTGAGAGTGAGGTGAGGTGGACATGATCTCGTCTTCTCATGTCATAGGAAGGGCGAAGGTACAAAAAGATAATTTCAAGAAGACAGGTCAGTCACACGAAGGGGCTTCAAGGAGTTTGTGGAACAGGAGAATGAAAGAAAAGATCACGGAATCTGTCCACGACCTTTTTTGAAGCCCCTTCATATTAACTCTCTCGAGGGTCAAACAATGTCTTGTGGGCTCTGTGGCACCATCGGTGGGTCCTGGCCCAACAGCCTCGGGAGGGCTCAGGGATGTGCGGGCCACAGCCCCTCCTGAAATCGTTCCTAGGAAAGACATGCAGTGAAGAAAAGGCAAGCGAGACGAGCTGCTGTCCTGTGACAAGGAAGACCCTTTGGTTGCCTGTTTTGGAACGCTGGCATGTGTAAACCGTTAGTGTCTGTGCAAAACACGCCTTGGCTTATGAGCCAAAGGCTTGCACAGGCAGCACGCCGGTCAGCAGATTCCTGGAGTTCTCACTGGTCTTGGCAGCCCAGCCAAGGCCAATTTAACACGGACAAGCCGCTTCACGGAATCCGTCTAGCAGGAAACAAAGCGTGTCTTCCCTTTACTCTGCCTGTCCAAGGGGGGCTGCCTCTCTCAAATGGAACTCTGAGAACACGTGGATCACCAGAAGAAATCTTTCTTCCCTCTGTTGTCCTTTGCCTCAGCTGCAGCTTTCAAGTTTTTACACTCCCAAAGCTCCTTAGAACTTTCCCCTCCAAAAGTGGTTTTCCTTTCACAGGGGAGAAAAGACTTGGTGAAATAAATTCCAGGAAGATTTTTTTTTAAAATCGACTTCTCTTGCTTAGAGAGACAATTGCTTGCTGAATTTAAATCCTGCTCTCACTGGTCTTCAGAGAAGAAACTTGTACAAAATTCTTTGGTAACTCCTATCATTTCAGTTCCCACAGTTAGGAAGTTAAGACTTCTAACCTCTAGTGTGGTGGGTTGTGGAATCAGGCAACTGTCATTACCTGGATGTACGGCCTTGGGCTTGGTCTCTCTGTAAAATGAGGATAGCAACTGATTCTTGTGAGAACTAAATATGGCCATGCAGAAGCACATGAGTTTGTGGGACCCGAGGATTGTAAATAATAACACTCCAATCCAAAGGAGGGAATAGTATCAGAGCTTAAATGGTGAACCTCTGGTTTGCAGAAGCCTATGGATGAAAATAGAAGCCACAAATCCATCAGAAAGGTCCTCCCAAACTCAAGTCTGCAGTGCATCCCCTCCGATCATAGGTGAGAGATAGGAAGAGGCTTGCTATCCTACAGAGAGCATTAGCAAGTCAATGACGGCAGATGTAGTTAGGCTCAAACACCCTACCATTGGATCCCCTTTTGACTCATTTTAAAGATGTTGCAGTGAATTATTTTCTGCTTTCTCTTTGAGGTTTCCTGATGTTTTGTCTGCTCACTGCTATTGGTTTTGTTTGTGTGTTTGCTTTGCATG
Organism: Tenrec ecaudatus; assembly: GCF_050624435.1. Taxonomy (NCBI): domain Eukaryota; kingdom Metazoa; phylum Chordata; class Mammalia; order Afrosoricida; family Tenrecidae; genus Tenrec; species Tenrec ecaudatus. The sequence continues at coordinate 45,678,386 of NC_134543.1, forward strand.
GTTTTCCGTCTATGGAACCCAGGATAAATAGATGTACACATCCAGCAACTATATAGGGGCATGGCAGGGGAGGACAGGTGGTGGTGGGGAAAGGTAAGCTAACAACTAGTACGAGAAGAAAATGCTTCTTAGTATGATTGAAGAGTTAAAACTGTATGATGTGACGTATATGCCAATGAAATCGTTTTAAAAATAAACATCATGCACAAAAACCATGTTGTATCATACCTGACACACACCCATGAGCTCAATACCTGAAAGCTATCAAACAACACAATGACCTCTTCCAGTTCATGATCAAGTCCCTGTCTTCCCCTTTTGTTGTTTTGTGAAGCATTGAGACTAGCAGGGCATGATACCCTCATTTGTAACCAGCAGCAGCCAGAAGCCTGGCATCGTTGTTTCTGTTGTTGTGTGCCTTCGAGTTAATGCACATTCAGAGTCGCCCCGTGGGATACAATGGAACCTTCCCATAGGGCAGCTTTGCCAGACCACAGTATGCGGTCTCTTCTCTTGCGGAACTGCTGGTCCCTTCAAACTGCCAACCTTTCAGCTAGCAGTCCAGTGCTTAAACCACTGTGCCACCAGGGCTCTTTCAATTGTGCCTGTCAACAGCTCAGAAATGTATCCTCTCTGTCCAGAGGTGGGCTGAGAACTTCATGAGTCGGCGTGGCTGTGTGCTGTTTCCTTCTGGTGTCCTTTGATCGACACACTGGGAGCAGAATTACAAAGCCTCTGAGTTTGAGTAGAAGGGATGTACAAAATGATGCTGCATCCAGGACCATGTCCAAAGAGTTCACCTTCTTTTTGAAATATGAAGTTACTCAAAAACCAAGAGGGAAAGAACGCTACTACTAATTGACTTGGGGCCGAATATACAAGAATCACTTCTATTTGGCTCCACCCCACAAGCTCTCTGCCTTTTCCAGATGATGCCTGGCATCGGACCAGGGCTCCTGTGGGCATCAGGGCTTGGAACACAGGCGGAGAGTTGGGGATTGAGTTTTCAGGAACCTGAAGACAGGGTCCTACAACAGAACAAGGACTGAGCGCTTCGAGGATCCGGGCAACTCCTTGTTCAAACGACTCAATTCTTCGGAGGTTGGTGCAGCTTAAGCCTGAGGTCCCACTGCAGATGATGTCTAGACTCATAATTAATATACAACCCTGTCCTCGACTCATTCTGGCCATGGTGCCCAGTTTTAGAAGCCCTAACCTCTAGCTTTAAGGGATTAAAAAAGAATTCTGTGAGGTGGCTTTTAAAAGTTTCTGAGAAAACGCCTTTATTCTTTCATTCTATCTATCTGTGAACTTTGTGAAGGGCTTTCTTTGTAAGCACAGCGGAGATCCCCTCTGCGCCTTTCAGCGCCAAGCCTCGTGGACATAGTCACTGCAACAAAAATCTTAAGTCATAACCACTTTTTCAATCTGAAAATTGGATGGACTAAATCACTTTTTTTTAAAGAGAGACAACACTCACTGATTATTTAATATCAGAGGATGCCAATGAATGAGGCCAACGAATGGTCCCCAATATTTGCAGATGGTGACGTGGTAGTCAGTGGTAGTCAGTGGGGCGGCAATGCTACCTTATGTGCTCACGGAGCCCTTGTGGAAGGGCTATCCTTAGACAAAGAGGAGACGTGGGTGGAGATAGTGAGCTGCTAATTTGTTGCTAAAGTGATATGGACTCTCGGACCTAAAGCACCCTGCCCGCACTCATTCTTCGTAACACCCTACGCATTATTGCTTGGATCAGGAGAAATTAATTGATAACACCTCGGGATGAAGATTCCCCATAAAAGGAGGTAACTATTATCCAAGTGTACCAGAGCTAGTGCTACAATGTGCTGCCTGCATCTTTGAGCGAGTCTTGTGTGGGTGGGAAGAACATACAGTGTAGTTTAAATGGGAAAGGGGCTCTGAGATTCAAGGAATTGACTTTCAAATGAACTTGTGGAATGTGAGCAGGGGAATGACCACACACTATTAAATTCCACTTCACGGGCACACAAGCTTACACAAGGCGCTCCGCACACCTTTGCTATCCATCCCGGAGAAAGACAGACAGAAAAAGTCTGGAAAGGAGAAAGTGGTCTTGTTCTTAAAACCGGAGTTAAAGAAAATCCTCTACAAAGCTTCGCATTCATAACGACTCAAACCAGGCACCAGTCAGAATAAAAGGGAACTGAGACGTGGGCTGCGTGGAACCTGTGGGGAACCAGCTAAGCCATGTTTCTGGCGTTTTCTGGTGTTAAATAAGGATTAAAAAACAAATAAGTACAAGAGGCTCTGCGGGGGCTAGATGTGAGGCTTGAGAGGGGTTTATGAGGGGACATCAAAAAGCGTGTGGAACGATTCCATTACCTTTCAATCCTATTTTCCATAAGCTTTTTGGAGCCCCGCCCCCCATCTTATTCAGCATCAGGAACGTGCTGACTACTTATACTGATTATCAAATTTTAATCCTGCATTTTGGCTATTTGCAGATTTTTCTCCTCTCTGCTATTAGGTTAGACGTGACTTTGGGAGTGTGGGTGACATTTTAGTACATTCACAACCTTTTAAATTCTTCATAGGGAATCTTGAGTACAAAGCAAACAGTATAGGAATAAAAGCCCGTTTTCACCTCAGTACTATACTGTTTCTCAAATCAACCAGATAGCTTGTTTGTGTGCATGTTCCCTAAGCACCACTCCTTAGAGTTCACAAAAATGATACTAATCTAATAGTTGCTGGGAATTTAAAAAATTTTTATTCTTGGTAGTGTTCCTGATGTGTGCCTCTCTGGGAAACTTAGCTGGCAAAACCCTTGGCTGAAGGACACAGTCTGACCAGGTTTCATAACTGGACAGTAGAACGAGGCAGCACATCGTCGGGGGAGGAAAAGAATAGGTTCCCAATATTCATTTGGGAATGGAAACGGGGGGCAGTTCAAGTGTGATAATTACACAATGTTTTGCCAAATCTGAAATCAAAATGCATACGTCTTTGATGCTGCAATTAACCAGAAGGCGTGGGGACAGTTGACGGCAGCTACCTATGTCCCCCGTGTCTTACTAGCATGCTTGCCTTTTTCTATGCTTAACCCTGCAAGATCGAGCAAATTCAATAACATGGCTCAAAGAACTCAATTGGGAAATGTATTTAATGATCAAAAAATTTTTTTTATCTCAAAATTTTTGCTCCAAGAGGGGAGGCCTACTTGAATTACTCACGCTGAAAAGCTGTGTTGAAATTTCTCCTCAAGAAGTATTATTGAAAATACGGTCACAACTGATTTTTACTTCCAAGTCTGCTTCGTGTTAAGTACAAGTGGAAAGGTTCTCGTCTATCCTGACTGGGATGACTACTGATTACTGAAACACTGACTGGTTGCTAGGAGACAATTACCCAATTGCTAGGCTCTGTGCAACCCTTCCTGCCAGAGCGCTAGAGGACTGTCCACATATTTGTCCCAGAGCATTTTTGGCAGCATCTTTCCGCACCTTCTGCTGAAAGCCAGCTAATGACGAGTCTTGTAAACTTGGGCCTTTCATCCACCTGCCTGCATAATAAGCACAGCCCACATGCTCAGACTTGAACGCTAGGAACAGCTGCTGCGTTCCCTTCTCGCTCATTCGCTCGCTAACTTCCCAGACCTCCATCTCGGGCAACCAGCAAGGACCGGTGTTTGTGACTGAAACAGAAGTGGGGAACCAACAGGTTATACAACTCGGACAGAAGGTTCTTTACACCCACCAGGGAATTTGTCAGCATGGCCTAAGACTTTCCTGCCCTGGGACAGTAGGGAGGGAGGAGGTATCCTGTGGCCGATGAGGAGCGGTCTGGTGCTGAGCACCTGCTTCCTGAAGGCGAGAAGTACCCTTTCTCCCCCTGAAAGCAGGTACCTTGCTTCCCACTGGAAAACGGCTTCTCTCCTGTCTGTGCAGCGCTGCACTACTTTGCCTTTGTGGTTCCCAGGTACCCCAGCACCTGCTGGTGTCTATGCCCCGTGGCAGGTTTTCCACTGGTAGCTTTGTTTTTGTGAAAACAGCACTGTAGGCACCGCAGGGAAACTTGGCGGCCTCTCTTGGATGAAAAGAACATCAGGATTCCCTCCCTCCCTCCCCACTCCAGGTAAAGAAAAACCACTATATAATACACTAAACCATACCACCCTTGGCTTTTGCTGCTCCCCAGCCTTGGGCCCATCTTCTGCCTTGGTGCTTCGCACTACTCTTCTACGATGCTCTCCCTTGGGAGACAAGTCAGGCCTAAGGAACATAGGAAATCTGCTCCCCATCTGAGGATGCTCCACCCTGGACGCGATTCACCGGGAGCTGAGCCCGGGGAAATCCCCAGTGCACACGGCCGGCATCTGTGAGCTCCTGTTGGACACACTCAGCTCTTTGCCCACCACTCTCCTTCTGAGGCATCAAGAACCTTTCCTCTCTCACTCCTGGGTTCCACAGCTCCTTCTCCAGGTCTCGGGTTTACCAGAGCCTGCTTTGATCCCAGTTCCACCTTTTCTCTGTCCCTAGCTGTCTACCCAGATGCCCTTCTGAGGAGTGTGGCATACCACACACACTGGCCTTGGCCTCAGCGGGCATGCGCTCCATCCTGTGCTCGTCTCCCTTTATGAAATCTCCACTTGCTTTTCAGGAACCTGGCTCGAGCCTCTCCTCTCCCCGTCACTCCACCTTTCCTCGAAGCCCTACTTCTGAATCTACCTCATGTTCACGACTGGGAGTGAGCATTGCCCTCCACATCCTTTCCAGATGCCAAATTATATTCACGTAGCAAGCCCCATGCATCCAAAGGGTCTTATCTGCTTCTAAACCCTGCCCACCTGCTGAAAAAAATCCCTGAAAAATTATTATTATTTAAAAATAGCCGTGTGCGGGGACCTGACCTCCTCTAACTTTTCGAGGCGTTCTGTCTACTGCTCTGCTGTGCTGGATAATTTGTTGCAGCGGCCACACAGAACTCATAGCTGTGAGGATTCAATAAGGAAGTAACTAGGTGTAATTCAGGATCAGGGCCTGTTCTTCCATCTAGACAGCTCCCTTTTCAGCTGTCCACACACACCAGGGTATGAAGCCCTTAAATACCATACTTATTTCCCAGACTTATTTGGCCTACGGCCTCCTTTTCAGGAGGAAAACCCCCAAACCTTCTCAGCACCCCTTGGCAATTACAATCCCTTAGCCCAGGATAAAGTGTAGGTATTTGCTATTGCAGCAACACCCCCACCCCCACCCCGGCCGCCAGTCATTCTAGCACACCGCCCCCTGGGGGGGCAACTGGGAAATCCCTTCAACTTGGGACATGCAGTGATGGGCACGCAGACACACACCCATCCTGTGTTTTAGGAAGACAGGCAAACAGTCGAGCACTGAGATGTCTAATCGTATCCGAGCAATGACAGATGGCCCAGAGACCATGGGGATGGCAGTGTCTGGAGGGAACGGCTGTTACCTGCTGTCTTTGGTAGGCGGAGAATGTTCTTTCCAGGTCTTCCAGATCTAGAATTTTATAGACTTTCGTGTCATCGATTTCAGTCCATACTGTTCCTTCCAATTTGTTCTGCAAACATCAAGTTTTATAGTTGTACCAACAAAGAAGATATATGGTTCCCAAAAATGAAAATAAAATTGTTGCTGCCCGTCCCAAATGATCTGTTCTTCCAAATGCTCGAAGTGAGCTGGTTTGGGTAAACCATGAGTCACTGTCCCAGAAGCCGTGTCATGTAGGGATCTGAGCGGTGAGGCCCCTGACACGGATGGGAAGACAGAGTCATCCGATGACAAGGACTGTTCTCTACGGCAAGGAACACCATGAGCTGCCTGTGTGCGTGTGTGTGTGTGTGCGTGTGTGTGTGTGTGTCTGTGTGTGTGTGTTCTACTAGGGGAGAAGCTGAATATGCGACTCACCTCTGGCAGCTTAGCCCAGTTGAAGGATTTCAGGGCATTTGCGGGCTGAGGAACATTCTTCTTCTTCAGGGCCAGACCCAGAGGTGCCCCAGGAGGAGGGAGGATCCCCCCTAGAGGAGGGGGCCCTGGGGGAGGCGGCGGGCCCCCTGGAGGGGGCGGTGGTAGAGGAGGAAGCATTCCGCCTGGTAGAGGTGGAGGGGGTGGAGGAGGAAGGGCAGCCCCCGGCACGGATGAAGGAAAGGGTCCCCCTGGGGCTCCAGGCGAGGGTCCACCTGGGGTGGAAGCACAGACGGCCCTCTGCAGAGACAGAAACAGAACAGGAGGAGATTCTGAGAGGCTGTCACTTGGCCTCAAATGTGGGTTACTGAGAAATTCACTTCTGAAAACACGAGTTTCTGGGAAATGCTTCAGGTAAGTGGACCTTGGGGGGTCTTCATGGATGCTATGACATGACGCCCTTTGAATTGGGGGGGTCCAGCATTTATGTTCAAAGCAGCCACGGCTCTCTCACTGCCTTTTCTAGCAGTTTGGTGTGGACGAACCCAGGCCCTGTTGTAAGATGCTCACGTGATTTCTACTGCTCCCGTCAGAAGATCTGTGTGTCAAACGCTCACAGCAAATCCTCTCGGCTGCCTAACCTACAGTCACGAGTCCCGTAACCCTGGTGATCGACCACACGACACGTTTCAGATCCTGCTCCCCCACCCCATGAGCAGCTCTCTCACGGAGAATGAGGGCTTCAGGGCAGCCAGGTGTGGGCGGCTGCTGGCATGGGCAGGCCGTCTTGGGTGGGCCCTGGTGCTCACCCTGCTGAGCTCCTGGAGCTGGGCCGTGAGGTCGGCCACCTGCTGCTTGACCTGCTTGTGCTCCGTGGTCTCCTTTTCAAGCTTCTCTTTCATCTTGTTCAGGGTCTGCATCATCTCCTCCTTCTCCTGGGTCTTGGCATCACACTCCCGCTCCTTCTTCTCCAGCTTCTGCTGCAGCTCATTGTGCTCTGCACGCGGAGGGGAGACGGGGGGCAATTGGACATGAGAACCCTCAATGCCGAAGCACATTCTCAGACGAAGGAAATTGGACTGGGACGGCTGGGGGAGAGGGCGTGGTGGCTCCACACGAGGTGAATGCCATCCCCTTTCTCCAGGAAGGGGTTCGACTTTCTGGCTAAAAGATGATCATGCTTTGGGGGGCTAGGAACTGGGGGTAGGGGGGCGGTGCGGAAGTTTCGGGCAAATCGTTTACTAATTGCATTTTGGAAAGAGTTGAAGAGAGCCACAGTTTAAAACAGAAAAACAGACAGAAAATGAGGACTGGCTTGGGCAACTGCCTGCCCAGGAGCATGGTGCCCGTGTGTAATTTCATTCACAGTCCCGCCATAGACATGGTGGCCCCTTTCACGACACTAGGAGAAAAGGCCTATTGAGAGGACCTTGTTTCACACATTGAAAACGAGGGGCGAGAGAAGTCCAGCTCTTCCTTGCTGCGTTTGCTGGCTCCAGTGGGACTCACAGAAGGTCTGCGGAGCAGGATCCCTCGCTGCTAGGAAGAGCTGCTGCCAGACCCAGTGTTTGTCCCCAGTCATCTCCCCCATCCCGGCCCCACTCCCCAGGGTCACTGTATGGACTTGAAGCATTTTATGTCTCCAGCAAACAACTGTAAAGCTTGTGAGGAGAGGCTGCTATTGCGGTGTTCAGTAGCTGATTTGGGGTTTGGGGTTGTGCAGGGGGTACTGAGGATCGAGGTCAACGGGGTAAAAAATGAACCCTCACTGTCATTTGACCGGCATCCCTGGCCACTGCCCTCAGGGAACGGAGTTCCGATTCAACAGAGCGCATATTCACACTGCCAGTAAATATGTGCTTGCCGATTCCAGTCGGGACAGGGACAGGAAATGCCGAGCTTTGGAAAACAGAACGAGTGAAGTTTAAGCTGCAGATTTTTACTTCAAATACTTGGCCCCAATTCCTATTCTTTTTATATCAATAAACCCACTAGAGACATAGTCCGCTGGGGCAGAGCTATACAAACTGGTCTCCATTACTGAACTTGATCCCACATTTAAGCCCTTTCCTTCTCTGTCTCTTTCTGTTCCCCCTCAAAATCAGAGGGTGTCGAGAGGGGTTCAAACCGCTAAACACCTTGGATCTTATTTCCAACCTGGCTCTTGACTGAGATAGCTACCAACCCACTTTTGTTTACTCAGACTTCTTCAGAGGGACATCTAGAAACCACTTCACTATTTCCCATTTCATTTCGCTTTGACCCTTTTGAAAACAAAGACCTTGCCTTCTGTGGCCAGCATTAGCCTTTGGTAAATCTGGCTGTGCCTCAGAATCACCGGAGGAGTTCAGGTGTTTGGGGGACCCCCAGGTCCCATTCCCTACACCCCACTCCACAGGGCACGGCAGAACTTCTGAGTCTGTGGATGCAAATGCTGCTTGGAAGATTCTGTTGCACTGCCAAGTATGGTGACTTCCGGCCTAAAGAATTGGTCCCACAAGTAACATCCGTTTACCATGCACTTTCTGAGTTCTTGCTCAATAACTATTCACTGGACGGATGCACGGACCCCAGTGCTTATGTTCTAAGAATTAAGACTCAGCCTGCATGGCCGAGTGCTCACGCTCTGCCTGGAAACATACTGCCAAGAGATCCGCTCATCAGCAAGTTCCTCTTTGGTGTAACAACTCTTTGCCTAATTTTGAGCCGGTGCTTTGCCTGGAATTGGTTTGTGCGAAAGCCTGGGAAGACGTCCCTGATGTGGTAGCAATCTGAGTTCCCAGGAGGCACCCACAATCTAACAGGGCCTCCCACTTGACACTTGTCTGCTGCCGGTGGTGGCTCTGCGTTTCTGCTCAGTGGAAAAGGACAACTGGGGGGAGAGAAAAGGAAGTGCTTCAGCCCCCCCTTGGCACCTCTTTGCAGCCCACCGAACATGGGTGAGAACTGGTGGATTTCACTGGCTGTGTCTGCATAACTTGGACAAGGAAAAGGAAGTCAGTTAACCAGCATGGTCAGAGCACTGGGCTGAGGTCAAGTAGGTCCATTTTCATAAAGGGCCCAGCTTAACTTGCTGGTGTTTGGAAGGGAGAGGGAACGTTGTGTCCATTGCTGTGAGTGGCTGGGGCAGCAAAGGGCACATGGGCCCCATCTGCCATCTGATGCTGAGCAAGACCATCAGAGATAAGTGTGATCACTCTCCAATCGCTGACCAGCTAATGTTTCATAACACAAATATCTGCAAAGGTCAGTGATGTTTCCTCTCAATTTCTCTGTTTATAACTGGTGCCAAATGAAGGGCAGGTGGAGAGTCAGGCTGTTGAAAGGACACTTCCGGAGCTTCTCTTGTGGAGGATCACGAAGCTGCCTAGTCCCCAGGGCCCCAGATGGAGCTTACTAACACCCAGTGTGGTTTACAGAGCAGTGATGGCTCAGGGAGAGGCTTGGCGTGATTCGTAGTTAAGAGGATTTAAATGAATGAATATGGAATAACATGCTTTTCAAAAGACTGTGCGTGGTTATGACAAAAGGGTAAGTTTCTGGACATCGGCATGACAACCAGAATAGCTTGCTGTCAGAAAAGGCAGCACAGAATGTCCTGAAGACATCTTTAGAAAAACAAAGAAGAGAAACGCTGTTGGATGCACTAAAGTCAAGAAGAATCATTAATGCAAATTTCTGAAGCATGCAGAAAGCAGGACATGCGGGACCTCCCAAGGGGCAGGGCCCCAGTCTGCTCGGGGCCTCCTCGTTTACCTTTTCTCATTTTCTCTGCTTGATCTTTCCACTGCTTGACTTCGTTTTCATTAACCAACCTGTACGACAGTTAAAAGAGCAGTTACTACAAAGATCCAAAGGGCCCACGGTCAAGTGCAGAGCTCCCCTGGTTCTCCACAGAACCGAACTGTGCTGCGGGGAAGATCCTGAGCCAGCCTGATGGTAGTTTCAGTCCGGGGGTGACTTAGGGGTGTTGGGCACAGCTCAGGTTGGAACTCTAGAACGAGTCAGTTTCCCCAACTGCCCTTTTTAAATAGGGCAGACTGAAAGCCTTACATCTCACAGGCAGCCAAGGACGGAGAAACTTACATCCGTACAACATTCTTAATGTTAAAGTTTTCCAGCGGTGTGGAGTCGGGGTCTTGCCCTTTGTCGTTCTGGATAACTATTTGCTGTATAATTCTGTCGAGTAGCAGCCAGTACTGAACAGTGTTTCCACTTCTCTTATCTGAAAAAAGAAAGTGATGGTGGGAAAGGATGAAGACACTCAAAACAAGGACTCATCACTGGCTAGAGTGCTCGCCCTCCAGAGGCACAGAACCAGAGAGCGCCGTGCCGTGCCGGCACCCGGGCCTCCTGAGTTCTGACAACCCGCTCATCATTTAATTTACTGGGTGGAGGAGCCCTCTCTACCCCTTGCGAAATGTGTTGCAAGGCAAGTATTTCTTTTGGATATTGAAGTAAATCGATATGTTGAGATTTTCATAACAAGCCGTGTGCTGACATGCGAGGCGCTCTCACAGAACTCCGGCTTGGGATCCCTACTCTGCACCCAGTCTACTCAGCACTGTTCAGAAAACAGGGCTCTGTGGATGTTGCCCAAACTTCCAAGCACACACATGCAACCCGCCAGCGCACTCACAAGGCATTTGCAGGCAGTGGTGTAGGATGGACAGGAAGTGAGGGTAGGCTTCACTGTGCGTCAGCCGCTTCCGGGTCAGCTCAAACATCTGAGTCGCACTCTTTGTGTCGATGTGAACCTAGCTCATATGAAAGGAAATCTAGGTCAAACGTAACAAGTTTCTCCATCCCCGCAGGGTGAGCAAATCCAAGGCAAACAGAAACTAATCCTGACACTTAGGTAGCAGAACAGAGCTTTGATTCGGCTCTTGGGGTAACACTGGTCCATGACAACTCTGTACCACACATTTCAAGGGGATGGTAACCTCTCTGGGAGCCGAGGAGTCGAGTCAGAATACCTGTAAGCGTACGTACCAGTTCAAATCTTTTGGCAAACTCTAGTTCGTCTTCATTTCGGAGCATTTCAAAAAAGTCTAAGTGCCTAAAAGATCGTTAAAGAAAAGTTATTAAAGCTAGAACATGCTACAAAGACAGGCAGATAGGAATCTGGACATTTATACAAGGGGGCTTCAAAACATGTGTGTGTGTGGGGGGGGGTGGAACTAAAAGATGATGGAAGTTCTCCATGGCCTTTTTGAAGCCCCCTCATGCTAAAACTTTCCCTTGATTCTCAGTGATATCTCTAAAAGAAGTACAACAAGATTTTATTGTCTTCACTTAACTGTGCTTTTGGAGGGAAAAGGCCATCAAGGAAAGGAGATCACGAAAGAACATTTGAAAACCTCCCGTGCCTAGCACATACGATCTATTACTGCAATCAGGTCAATTCCGATTCATAGTGACTCTATCTAGCACAGAGTGGAATTGCTCCATAGGGTTTCCAAGACTGAAAATCTCTACCAGAGCAGACAGCCTCCTCTGTCTCCCAAGGCGCATCTGGTGACTTTGAGCGTATAGTTGGTAGCTCCACACTGACCCCCCTGTGCCACCAGGATTCCTCAGCATATGCTTGACATCTACTCAATTGATAAATGACTCTCGAGTGGAAACACAGTGAGGTCTCGATTCTATTCATGGCTCCCTTTATGGAAAAAAACAAAACAAAAACAAACAAGCCCATATGCCATATGACTGACTAGCCACTGAATTAAAAGATCATAAAAAAATTTATGCCATTTGTTTATTCATTCAAATATTGATTGAGCCTCTCCTATGTGTTCTACACACAAGGGACGAGGTAAGTTCTACGAAGACAAAGACAACAGAGCAAATGGAGTAGAGGATGCTGGGAAGTGAGGTGAGTGGCGTGCACACAATGTTTGGAAAAGGCCTCTTTGCTGGGAATAAGGGAAAGAGCCATTTGGATACGTCTGTGGGATCTTTTGGTGCGGAGGAAATAACGCATGCAAAGGCAAAGGCAAGGGTATGTTTGGCATGTTCACTGAATGCCAAGGACAAGAGCACGCCCCAGTATGCGACTGAGAGCGGGGAGTGGTAGATGGAGAGGTCTGGGAGGTAGTGGGACACTTTAGAAAATAGTAAAGTTATTATAAACAAGAGCAAATCAACAGAAGGATGAAAATATGCACGCCAAGTAATTCTACAGGATTTACAGCCAATTTCACAGCAATCATAATCTGCCTCATCCCTATTACTATCTTTTAAGGCTCAGAAAAATCGAGTCACTTGGCCAGGATACATAGCAAGTAAGAGCCAGGCGTAGGATGTGGATTAGACTTCATGCTAAAAGCCATGGCAAGTTCTCTACACAATGTCCTACTTCTTTTATCAAGGCTACGAAAACACTGAACTAACATTTTGGTGCAAGCTCCTAAGTTAACAGGACACAAGAAGGTCATGGGCTGGCATTTGGTGACGTGATGCACTACCCAACACAAAAAAACACGAGCAAAAAAAAACAAACAAACACACGAGCTTTCTTGGTCTGACTTACCTGTCTAATGTAGAGTTTTCATGTTCCCTTAATTTATCTATTATAGGTTGAATTCCTAACATCAGAAATTCATAACGAAGATGAAGTCTAAAGTCCAAACTTTCCTGAAAACAAAAGGAAGGCAAAATATACATTTGTGATTTTTAGGTTATTAAGCGCCACTTTGGAAAATTATTATGCACCAATGGATTTTATTTTTAATGGCAGTACAGAGGTGCTTACCACTCCGGCGCCTTGGCTTAGCACGGCATTGATGAAAGACATGATGGCGGTCTTGAGGCTCACTTCGTCTCGATAGCGCCCAGTGCTTTTATCCAGGTCATTCATTAACGTCTAACAAGCATAGCAGAACCATTACTAACTTGATACTCATTAATTTTTCTGTCCTTATAAATTCATTTTTAGACCCGTGTTTAGCCAGAATTACATTGATCCAGAGAAAGCCATTTAGTTTTTCCTAATGATTAGCCCTAAATGTAGCTATCATATATACATATGTACAAAGGATGGAAGGCTGTGCTTCATTAACTCTACTTGATTCGTATAGTTAAGTAACAACACAGTGACACCCTCCCTGTTTAAATTGACCCTACATCAACTAGGCCAACCTAGAATTTTTTTGTTTAAGAAAAAATACTCACTTAATGGAGTGGAAGGATGTGGGCTCTAAAATAGGAAGCAAGACAAAGGCCCAGACCAATCAGCTGTAGAAAATGTACATTCTACTCTTTGGGCCAGAACTGAAGAGGAAGGAAATGCTGAAAGTCATAGTGTGCGGGATCACAGCAGGGGCATCTCAGGCTTCTCGGGGTCAGAAAAGGCACTGGTAAGGCCGTTCGAGTGGAGAAATCCGAGGGCACACCCACCTGGAAGCGGGTCCTTTCGCTGGCATACTTCTGGTAGTGTAGCATGGCCTGCAGAACCTTCTTGTGGCCCCCGGGAACCAGGCACACGGCGCCCAAGATTTCCAGCACAGCCACCTTCGTTTTAATGTTCTCTGTGCTCAGGCTCTGAGCAATCACGTTAATACTCTCAGAATGAGCCAGCACATGAGCCCGGCCTTGGGAGTTGTTCATGAGGGCCTTTATGCAGCCGATTAGAGAGGTATGTATCCGGGACTCCGAGGTCTCGTAGTCCATGGTCTTCAGGAAGTTGAGAATGCACGACAGGCCATCCAAGTCGATGAATCTTGTTACAAACCTGTTGAGACATCAGATTGAAGTCCTTCTGGAGTTTTGAATGGAAAAATTGGGGGTCAGTCCCTGAAGAATCAAAAGGTTTTTGTTGTGAAGTTTTCTCAGTTCTCTGGCTCATTCTTGGCATACAATATTCATACATGGCCAGGAGAAAAAGCGCCATTTGACAGCAATACATCTCATCTGGTACCAAGAACTGATGGGGTCATGTAGTAACACTGTACTTTTGATGGGCCAGCAAGATTTTGCTAGTCTATATTTTATCATCACATCAAGGAAAGGCATCTTTATTTTCTATCACTTTACCCAGTCACTTGGCCCAGAAACAGCCACACTGGTTAAGCTAGTTGGCTTCCTGTATAGCACCTGTGCTAATGTACTGTACCTTTAAGCAGCCCAAGAAACCACCAGGAATCTTGAGGCATTAGTAGAAAAGGAAGGTGTGGGAGGTACACTGTCATAGCTGATTCATTGTTGCCACAAAGTCTGCTCCTTTTAAAAATAAAAATCTGGGCTCTGATTCACACATACACACACGCGCGCGCGCGCGGCACTCCCTTAAAGTGTACTATCCAATGGTTTTCAGTTCAGCCACTGATGTTTGCACCCATGATGGCCACACTTTCTCACTTGAGAACATTGTCATCACCAATTAACGACTTCCACCCTCTGCCTCCTTCCCCTTGGCAACACGGATTCATTTTTGGTCTCTGGACTGGCCTGCTCTGGGCATTTTGCATAACTGAATCAGACAGTAGGTGATCTTTCCTGACTGGCGTCTTAGGCAGCTCATCCGTGTTGTAGCACGCATGAGTCCTTCATTCCTTTCCCCAGCTGGGTGTACGGATCCATCACATTTGGTTTATCTGTCTGTCAGCTCTCGGGTATTTTTCACTTTGGGGCTAACAACTTGTGTACAAATATGTGTGTACACATGGTCATTTCTCTTGGGAATCTATGCATAAAATTCCTGCATCATAGGATAACTCTATGTTTAACAATGTAAGAAACAGCCCAGTTGGTGTTCCAAAGTGGCTGCAGCATTTTACATCTTGACCACCAATGAAGGAGGGCTTTGATTTCTAACATCTTCACCAACACATTACTGTCTTTTGAATTACAGTCATCTTACCAACCAGTATCTACATCTCTTCTTTCATGACATTAAATTTATTGAATGTTCAATGGTTAAACTATCTCACTCATGGCTCATTTGCATGTTTTAAGTTATAGACTTCCTAGACGATCTGGCTGTGGGAGGTACACTTCCCACCCCCAAGAGATAAAGTGTGCAAAGGGAAAGGGGGAGAGGGAGGAGAAGTGTGCAAAGGGAAAGGGGGTGAGAAGTGCACAAAGGGAAAGGGAAAGGGGAGGAGAAGTGTGCAAAGGGAAAGGGGAGCATGGAGGAGAGGGAGAGAAGGGAGACTCTCAGTCCGAGCTGTCCGGGAAAAGAAGTACCTCATGGGTTTTGTCCTGAGTGCCGTCTTCAGACTCTCTATGGTTTTACTTCTCTCTTCTTCCTCCTCCTTCTCTAGAGCCAGAAGAGATTTTCTCTATGGAGAGAAAACCCAAGTTACTTTCACAAATTCCAGATTTTTTGTTTGTTTTGGTAAAATTACAACAAACCTACAATATATATATATATATATGATACCTTTGATTCAAATAAGCAATTAAGACATCTGTGACTAAGACTGTAAGTCAAAATGTAGAGTAGCAGACGCCACGAAGCCCACAAACCCATTGTCAATTTTAAAGCAAAGCTTTAAGGAAACCCTTAGAAGTCTGCATGAGCAGAGACGCTACCCACATGTCTGTCTAAGTGGGCTACACCTGCACTCAGGGGCAGTGGTTCAGCGATTAGCGCGGGAGTTGAAAACACCATCCTGTTGGTGGCAGTGGATAGCAATATAAGACAGAGGAGCAGGCGGCACCTTGTCCCTCTCTCCCCACCCTTTAGCTCAAAGTGTGACCTGGACCAAGAGGTTTGTTACATGGAATTATTTTTTTAAGGGGAATCATTAAACTGGACCTGATGTGAAGGTGAAATCTAGAAATGAGGTGGAAGTCAGGAGGTGTGTGCGCGCATGCACCTGAACATACATGTATGTGAGTCTGTGGGCATCATCTCACCCAAGGATCTGCCAGAGCAGTGCCTCTCGAGTGTGCATGCGGACAGAATGGCAGGAGCACCCTGTTACAGGGCAGGTTCTGACGCGGCGTGTCTGGTGTGCAGACTGAGAGACTGCATTTTGGACACATTTCCAGGCCAAGTGGATGCTGTAGGTCTTACAAGCTTCCCTTTGAAGAGCCAGGCTCCTCGTAAGCAAATCTAATGTGATAGATTAATCTAAGAGCACAAGGTATTTAATAAAAGCATAAAGACCAGTAAGGTTTAGATCGACCACACCCACTGCTTGAGTCAATTTCAACTCACAGTGGCACCTCTATGGAGTTTCCAAAATGACCCATCTTACTGAAGCAGGCAGCCCCATCTTTCCCACGGAGAGGTTGGTTGGCTTGATCTGCCGACCTTGTGGATAGCAGCCCAACAGCACCACTGGGGCTCCTCAGCAAGGCTAAGAGATGTGTTCTACTCCCCTTCCTGCCATGATAATCTCTACATTAAAACTCTCCTCTGTCTATGCTCTCAGGAGCCTCCACACAAGAGCTACTAGATCCTCCCTTTCAGCGTACTCTCATCACATGCTTCTCGACTTTCAATCTTATTACCTGTGAAGGAATCAGATAAAAGATTTGGCTGGGAAACAGGTTGGGACGAATCTACTTTAAAAGATTCTTTTTAGGTTCTTTCTTATTATCTTTAATCAACAGTATCAGTATTACAACTAAGCTCGGAATGTGACTTTACTGCGAGGAGGAGGGTAGAACCCAAAGCAAACCAACCCATCAGTATCATCTATGACAACTGACATGAAAATCAGTGGGCTCTTTGTTCAACGTGTTATTGTCTCTGCTAACGCTGTCTTGTTGCTGGTGATGGGTCTGGACAGCTGTCACCCGAGGATGGTGGTGGAAGAAGCTGTGTGCAGAAATAGCCAGTCAATTCCACCAGGGCTGCGTGAGACCCATCCACTGGGAAACCCAGCAGAGTAGATCTAATCTCCAGTGGCATCGCTGAACTAGTTTAGAATCTCAAATAATCACTCTGAAGCTGCAATTCACAACCAAATCTTTGATGAATATCATCACTTGTTCCTAGGCTTAATTACACAAACCTAGCCAAAATTTAAGGACACCCTAGTGGCACAGAGATATAAGCACTCAACTGATCACTGAAGGGCTGGTGGTTTCAACACAGCAGCTGTTCTCGCCACTGGAGAAAGGCGTGGCTGTCTGCTTCTGGAAAGGTTATACCCTCGGAACCCCGATGGGGGAGGTCTATTGTCTTGAGAGACGGCTACGAGAAGCTGATGGAAAAACTCTATGATCTTTTAATGTGTTTCCCTCACCAACTTGTCGAAGGCCGCTCGTGTCAGGTCACTAAGGGTCGGAATCAATCCAGTGGTTTTCAATTTGTAACCAAATCCTTAGAACGGCATGTGTTTCTAATGGTGGGTCACTAACAGCTATAAGGACACCTACATTTATTCTCTACACAATCTTGACGAGGATGGACTGCCCGAATAAAGGCAGTCTACATTAAGCCTCTCCCTAGCAGAGTTGAGAGATTTATGAAATGTCAAAGAAAATTATATTACAATTTCCTTTCCTAATATTAGAATGGAACATTATCTTTCTCGGAAAACAGAAGCGACTATAACCTTTTTTTCGGGTATGTGATTCACAATTAGATCTGGATCTAAGATTGAATTTTTTTTTATATATTAAGAAAAAAAAGAAAAGAAAATCAAGGCTAGATGGGTCAACCTGACATCCTAAGATGACTTCAAAATAATGTACATGAACTCTCAAGTTTTCAAGCTTCAGTTTTAGCAGAAAGGCTTAGCTTGCACTGCTTAGCAATAAGGGGCCATGCTTGCATTTCTTATGACTCACCATGCAAGATACCTAGTGTGCACCTTGGCACAGAGGGTCAGAGAAAAGGGTGAAGCCCCGCAGTGAGACAGACTGATGGACGCAGCAGCTTCAACAGTCGGCTGAAACGCAGTGAGTGAGAATGGTGCAGGGCTGAGCAGGGGTGCCGTGGCACAAGGAGTTGCCTGGGGCTGGAGGGACTCCCGCAATGGCCCCGACTAACTGCCACCACCCTGGCTTTTGGTGCTCTCGGCCCTGATGAAGGAGTCTCTGGGAAGTACAAGGGGCCACTCACTAAGAGCCTGGAGGTTCCAGACCACTCAAAGTTCCCCCTAGAAGACAGGCCTGGAGATCTGCTGTGGAAACATCAGAAAACCTTCTGGGGCAGCGTGAAGCCCAGGACCCACATACAGCCACTGTGAGTTGAGATGGAATTTGATGGAAATGGACTTTGCACTTACACAAGCAGTGGGCAAACAACAGAGCGCACTCGGCCAGGGGCCATCCGGTCAAAGATGTAGGAGAACACGAGGGCACATGGGGCCATGCCCAGAGCAGGCACATGGATCGGCCCAGGTTGGACTCTGGAACCAAGTGCCTGCTTTAAACATGGCCTTGTGGAGGGAGAAATAAGCGGGAGCACAAAGTACACGGACGTTCCCGTCACATCCAAAGCAAGCCCAGGTCCTTCTCAAGCCTGCTAGATGGCACTCTTTTATTAGACCATTTTTTCACTCTCTAAAAGCCCACAGATCACTCGGGGCCCCTTAAAGAACAAAGTGTTCTTGTTATGAGGCTTACATAAAGTAACTGAACTTGTTCCACAAATGGCTTGCTGCGGTTCCCAACCAGGATCGTTTACCGCACTCCTGAGGCTGTAAGGAAAACACATGGTTGCCCAAACCTCAGAACCTTGGTGGACCTGGGGGAGGGGGGGTGTTACCGGGCACCTTTTACAAGGCATCGGGTTTTAACAACGGTGTTAGTAATAGCATACGGAAAGGGGATGATTGGAGGTGGGGGAACCAGAATTTAAACCTACCAACAGACTGTACCCTTGGGCGAGGTTCCTTTTGCGGCTCAGATTCCTGATCTATATAAATGGCACAACACCCACCTTGGTGGGTAAAGTGGAGAGGGGCATCAAAAAAAGAGGAAGACCCTTGCTGAGATGGGGCTCAAACGCAATACCGTATGTAATCGACTAGATGCCGACCTGAATAGCAGCTGAGGCACCTAATTTTACCATAAAAACAACATTAAAAACGTGCTGAAAAACTTTGGCTTCTACCTGAGTCTATGCGGTAACCATGGTGCGGGTGGCACAGAGCCGGGCATTACTGCCTTCAGTGGTACACAGGGTCCCTGTGACTTGATGGCATCTAACAACAACAGCAGAGCACTGGCTGCTGGAAAGGGTTAAAACCCACCTGGAAAGGGCCTGCTATTCGGCTGTCACATGATGGGTGACAACCCTGTGGACAACGGATGGTGGCCCTTCAACAACTCTCCTAGGGCCTGGGATTCATAAGAACTGTATGCTTGTTCTTCCAGGCCCTGGGGCCCAATGTCTTGCAGTATTGTGTTGCTTTACAGTATTGTTTTCTCTAGAGGGATTAACCAGAACCATAGGAGGAGGAGGAGGAGAAGCCCTGGGGACCCTGTGGGTTATGCATGGGGATTTTAACAAGGTTGGTGGTTCAAACCCACAAGGAATTCCAAGGGAGAAAGCGAAGGCTGCCTGCTCCCTTAAGAGATTTCGTGTCTTGGAAACCCTATACACATAGGGTCACCAAGAGGTGCACAGGGGCCCTGGTGGCATGGTGGGCATGTGTTGGGCTGAGATCTGCAAGGTCTGCAGCTCAGAAACACCAGCTGCTCTGAAACTCACAGGCAGTTATACCCTGTCTTATAGGGTCACTATGAGGCAGAATTGGCTAGATGGCAGTGACCTCACAGAGAAGTCCGTGTGGGCTAGTGGGTGATGCACTGGGTGCTAACCATGAGGTCAGGAGTTTGAACCCACTTGACACTCCATGGGAGAAAGATGAAGAAAGTTATCAGCTCAGAAACCCCAAGGGCAGTTCGCCTCTGTGCTGAGGGCCTTTAAGAGTCGCCACTGACTCAATGGCAGTAGGCAGGCAGCAGCAGGAAGGGGAAGTGGCAGCAAATACGGCTGGAAGGGCAGAAATGGCATCACAGTGCTTCCGGTCTGGTCAGGCCTCCTCAAGGGCTGTCGGAGTTTGGAGGCCACGTCAGTTCATGGGCTGCTAATGCCTTTAGACGATGCAGACACAATCTGGAGCTTTAGAAAACCGTGCTAGGTGTTTAAAAAGTAAAGCAGACTCAAGTCACTGACAAGGCAGTCGCCAGGAGATGCTCTTAGGGAAGGACTTTGGATTAAGACCGAGCTGCAGACAAGGAAAGAAGCCAACGAAGTATTGCTCAGGGAAAGCTGGACGATGGCAAAGGACGTGCGCGCCATGTATCGGCACGTCACAGACGCCCCAGCACGGCACTAAGCCAGGGCCACTCCAGACAAGGCCAGAAGGGCAGGTCCCTCATGGACAAATGCATCTAACTGTCCTCAAATGTAAAAATCCACAGTGCTTTGTTCTCCACTGATAGGAGGGAATTCACTAACCAAAGAAGTAACTTCTCTTGTTAGACATCAGACAATGCTGACTTAATTAGAAGGAAAGACAGACAGCCTGGCAGTTATTTTTTCTTTTTCTTTTTTAAACCCTTAACAGCCAACAGCAAGAATTCAGAAAACAGCCTTCAGTGCAGGCGGTGTAACCAGCTTTAAAATGATGAGTGGTTAGGTGATGCACAGAGAATTCCTGACGGTCGACCCAAATCTCATCTTCTGTTAGCATCGTCCTACACATGCCGAGCTCGCCCTTTTCTCGCCTTTGGCTTTGTGCAGACTGCCTTGCAGGAGGATTTGATGAGTGCGCTCTGTTCCTTACTGATCTGCTTTTTAGCCGAGAAGCCCTCAGGGCAAACACGCCGTTGCTTTGAGAATTTATACAGCCCTGTTCACATTCACCAGGCTGTTTATTATTCATTGTAGGAAAGCAGGAGGTGTATTTTCAGAGAAAATGCTAGAAAAGAGGAAGTGACTAAACTTCAAGGTCCCTGAAGTTTCACAAAAATAGGAATGGCTCACATACTCTAGTCAGGTTTTAGCTTTGCAGCAGCAGCAAAATCCTGGACCATCTGAAGTGTTTGCTTTTAAGTGAGAAGCACACCATCCTCCACGAGGACTTCGGGGAAGGCAGGGAATAAAGAGAGAGAAGGGCATGATGGATGCTGTCATCCACCTGGATATTTATTTTATGCTCAGAGGTGACCATTAAAACCATGAGTGTTACCTGTTGAGGCAAAGTCTGTACCCCAGTGTGGGCTGCCTCCAATTCTTATCAGCCATAATATCACATAAAGCCACTACAGCTTAACGGCTGGTGATCTGTTTTCTATCTCATCCTTTAGCTGTGATCAATAGGTGCCTGTTATCAAGTTGCTTTCAATATAGACCATGTTATCAGAATTCATACAGTTTAGACACTGAGAATGTATTTTACTCAATTAATGAACCCAAAATCCTGTTGTCCAATCCCCTTACAGAAGGATCACAAGGAAGAGACAAGTCAGTCAGGGTGCAGTGTGGCACCAATGACCGTACAACTTTCCTCTACTTCTCTAATGCTTCCTAACATCCACTATCATGATCCCAGTTCTACCTTACAAATCCGGCTAGACCAGAGAATGTACTCTGGTACAGATAGGAACTGGAAACACAGGGAATCCAGGACACACAAACCCCTCAGGACCAATGATGAGAGTAGCCATACCAGGACGGTGAGGGGAAGGTAGGGACAGAGAGGAGGAACTGATCACAATGATCTACCTATAGCCCCCTCCCATGGGGATGGACAACAGAAAAGTGGGTGAAGGGAGACATCAATCAGTGTAAGACACGAAAATATAATAATTGATAAATTATCAGGGGTTTATGAGGGAGGGAGGTGGGAAGGGAGGGGGGACAAAAGGAGAAGTTGATACCAAGAGCTGAAGTAGAAAGCAAATGTTTTGAAAAGGATGATGCCAACAAATGTACAAATGTGCTTGACACAGTGGATGTGTGTATGGATTGTGATAAGTTGTACGAGACCCCCCAAAATGATTTTTTAAAAAAGGAATAGAAATACCATATGCAAAAACAAATCCGAATGGCCAATGTTTCCAAAGGACACCTCAGAGTCATTATTTTTAATGATCAGTCCTTTTCATTAAACCAGCCACTCCATGAACACCTTGTTATGGAATGTATAAAAGAGCGCCTTATTGCTACTGTCAGGTGTCATCGAGTCGATGCTGCCTGATAGGGGCCCCATGTATGACAGAATGAAATGCTGCCTGGTCCTGTGCTGCCCTTGTGGTAGTTACATAATCTGGTGTCAATTTGAAAGGATTACAAGTGAAGGGGTGGAGTCTGGCCTGTCACTCAAGATATAACCAATGAGGCTTCTGTGTTGGCCTGGCCTATTCCTGAGAACTATGAGAACTCCTGGATTTCCTCCTTGGAGTCAGGAGACTCTCTCTCTGCTGCTCACTCCTGAGAGACGTTCTACTGACAAGACACATGGTGCTATGCCCTGGGAGCTGGAGAAGCCGCATTGACCTACCCTGAGACAACCAGACCTCTGGAGCTGGAGAAGACATGTAGAGACCCCTGCTAGTACTGAGATGCTTATGCCACTGGATCTACCAGACCTCCAATCCACTGGCCTGCGACCCTCCTGCATCCGGCATCATTGCTCGTATTTTGTGAGTCTGAAGAGGCCTGTAGGACCACTGTAGTGTCCAGCAAAAGCAAGAACCAGGAACTGGCAAGTCCCCAGGCAAGAGGAGAATGCGGGGGGAGATGGTGCTGGAACAGTTGAATTACACTACATCGACATGGTATTAACTTTTGGAATAGTGCTGCCAGGCCAGAGCGCCAAATGATCGGCAGGCAAGAGCAACTGCAAGTTGAAAGTTGAACACAGGCCAGATTTAAGATTACATTTCCTTTTATAACATTAAACTCACTTATATTTTAGTGTGTGCTGATTTTATTTAAGACATACTGGAAAAAGCATTTGCCAAGGACCACTTCTGCCCTCTGTCTTCCTCCTGTGCTGGGAGCTGCAAATCACGTTTGGAAAGGCAATGCCACTTGGTTGTTCTTACGCAAAACAAGTTTATTGGGCAACTGTGTGTTCTGCACTAGACTAGTATCTTAAACTGTGTGTCAAGGAACATAAGGTATACCTACAGCAGCCATGGAGTTCAGCTGATCGATGTAGAATTCAGGCCAACTTGTAGCTCCCTTGTTTTCTTCTTGGTCCTAAAAGGAAAAGAAATGAGTTATATACCACGAGATAGACAAATACAACGAGCGCAAACACAGCTGACTTCCAGAGCATCTCAACAATGGCCTACAAAAACCACCAGAAGACCCTGTGATCAGAGAAACTTGTTGTGAACTGCTGGCTGTAAGGCATCAGGCTGTCCATTTGACTAGAGTGGTCTTTCTGATCCAGGTTCTTGGGGCATGTTTAAGAGGTAAGGTAGGTGTGACAAAGGAGCTAATTTCTGGTCATGGGCCAAAGGCAGTTTAAATGGGAACTCGCCACACCATGTTGTAAAGGTAGTGAAACGACAACACATTAGTCCTACACCCAGCTTTTATACCGTGAACGTTCGCGAGTTTAGATATAAAACACAGTGAGCTGAAGAGGAAAATAACTGAACCTAAGGAATTTGGGGACTGATTCCTAACCCGCACCAGCCAGTTTTACATCTTCCAAACCAGGGGTAGCTGGAACTAGACTCAGCGCCCGAGGCTTCTGTGGATGGAAGGCTGTGTTGGCCTGGTGGATGGAAGGCTATGTTGGCCTGAACCACACCTCGAAATCCAAGGAGGCAGCTGTAGCCTCTGCTCCCGGGGGACTTATACACACGCTTGCAAGCCTATGTGGCTACAAGCCATGGGGAAGACCCAGACAGACTGGAGGTGACTCGCTCGGAAAGGAAAATGTGGCTATTCTCTAGCTTCACACTTAGAAGGCAATGGAGATGCCACCACCATCACCCCCACCCCCACTCCCAGGAAGAAGGTGCTACCTCACAAGGAAGTACTTGCTACTCTTTTGTTTTAACACATCATTTAGGAGGTGGAAACACAGCAAAGAACTCTGCTTATTGGTGTCAGAATTCTAGTCCCTAGCACTGTGGTTTGAGACTGGGCTTTTCACTTCAGTCTCAGATTTCACCTCAAACTCCCCCCAAAACAATACTCTCTTCAAGCAAGGCTCACCAGGTAGATCTACTAGGATGGGATAATGGAGGCATGACTTTAAGATTATTATTTTTCAGTAGTCACAAACAGGGCACCGAGTACCTGCTGCCGACAAAGGAGCGAGTGCCCTATAAGCTGGGTGACTGATCTGAACTTGGACCACGGCAGGAATTTCATCTGGAGACCGAACGAGCCAGATGTTGGGGACAAAGTGGTGGCTCTGAAGTTAGACTAGGTTACACTTCCTTGGCTTTAAACAAGTTTAGGAAATGTGATGAGTTTTAGAACAGCCTTTAATGATAGTTTAGCAAGTTAATAGTTAGAACAGTAGTGTAAATGCTGAACTGTTCTCTCCTCTGAAAATGGGGTGCAAAATCTCACTGTTACCATTGCATTGAACCAAGCCAAAACCCACCGTGATGTTCAATGGTATTTGAACCTATAAAACAGAAATATGGGTGTCAGATATTTCTAGTTCTTAAATAAGGGCAAATTTCCAAAGCTAAAACAAAATCAGGGCCCCTGCCTGTAGCCCCATGAGTGCCTCCTCTAAGCTTAATTGTCATGGTTACAGAACAGAGATCATTTTAGAGGCTGAAGATCAATATGTAAAGAAACATCTTAGCACTTTGGAAAAGTCGTGATAATGTCAACAGAGTAAGGCTGAGCCTAGTTCCTGGAGTAAAAATAAGGGAGAGTGGTGCGTGCTTCAGTGCTAAGAAGATCAAACGAGCGACGGTATGTGAAAGCAGCGTGTAGATGTAATAACGACTCTCACTGCACTTGGTGGGGAGTTGATCCTCAGAGTTCTCCACTTGGCAATGCAGCCCTGGGCTCCCTGTGCCACGCCCAGCCTTCTACAGGGATGTGGGTGGTAGCCAAGTGGGACACACATCCCTGACGCAGTTCTCCCCTCCTCCGGGCGGCTGTGAGTCTGTAGTTCTGCAAAGGCAGAGGCCAGCGGAAATGAATGCAATTGGCCTCTGGGGATCCCATAAAGAGCACTGAAAGCTGAGACACGCGGAAGGGCTGGTGTGTGGGTGTGCGGGTGGGGCTCTCCCTAAAAGTCCAGGAAAGAAACTGCTGGCAGAAGTCTAGCACGTACAGCCTTCTATAACATGTCTTACTCTTTGCGCACCCATCTCATTCTATTTATTTGGAATTAGAAAACAGATGGAAAATATAGAAGGTTCTATCAATGCTATTACCGCAGTGGTAACGGAAGCAGCAGACTCTTTCACATCCTACTCCGAGCACCGCATCCTTCATTTACTCTATCCCGTGAGTTGGCTGCGTGGGTTAGAGTGGACTCAAACACCACCACCCATGGGGTCGGGGTGCTCTACCCATTTTATGAAGGAGGTCACGGGCCTGGAGGCTAGGTGAGCCACCAGCGGTAATTACTGCTACAATGTCCAAGGCAGTGGGAGAGCCCTGGGCACCCTCTTTCCTAAGCAATATACATTTAGTGCAAAACTGGCTTTTACTCTTAACTACCTCATATCACAGAATTCAAACACGGCTAGGGCCAAACATGAGTTCATTTTCCCTAAGCCTCATGCTATTTTTGCTATAAACAACATCGCTGATAATTATTCCAAGCAAGAATACTGGCTCCATTTTATTCCTTTATATATATATTTAAATACAGATGGTTGGTACCTAGAGAAAGCTATCCTGTTGATATATAAATTCTAACATTCACATTAAACACTTTTTAATTCTACACACACAATGGAACATTCCTATTAAAGTCTATTTTTTTCTTGAAAATGCTATAGCTTTAAATTTATATACCTATTTGCTGAAGGTTTTGGTTTTATTGAACTGGAATTGTTTGAGCAATTTTGAATATGTCTGCATTTCAGTTTTCTCATCTCCAATATTTGTTTTTAAAATCTCTACATACGTTTTAAGCGTCTAAAATCCACTGCCATCCAGACTCCTAGTAAGCCCAGGAAGTAGAGCCGAACTGCCCGATAGGGTTTCCCAGGCTGTAAATCCCAGGGGAAGCAGACTGCCTCATATTTCTCTTGTGGAGTGGTTACTAGGTTTGAATAATAACCCTCCTCTTTACTCACTACACGTCCAGGGCTCCTTCTTAAGATTCCATATAGCTCTTGAAGGAAGATGTTGTAGAAAACACATCTACTATCCTAACTTGATGTCCCGAAGTCAAACATCAGTCCTCAAAAGGATAGTAGAAAATTCCATCCTCTTTTAATTCCATTTTTCGATAGCCTTTTAGGAAGAAGCCCTGATGGCACTGTGGGTTAGATGCTGGGCTGCTAACGACAAGGTTGGCAGTTCAAAGCTCCATCTCAAGATCAGGTTTACAGTAGTCTTGGGGATCCTTGCTGGGGTGGGGTCACTTGAGGTCAGAATCGATTGTAGTAGGCTTTGGGTATAAACTTTTGGAGGTTCCATGCATTATTTAATGTATGCTGTTCAGACAGTCAATTTTCCATGGTGCTTTGCTTGCATGGTAGTTGAAGGAATGCCCCGTTATTTTTTTTAATTTTGCTAATACAACACTTCTTTTTCCTTTGTGGGATAAATAAACATCGCTGTCAATAGATACAGACAAGAAAAACACCTGCTAGTAAAGGGAACAGGTAGAGAAGGGGAAAGAGACTTTAAAGGGCAATGACAACTTTATGGTTAGTAGTTAAGCCAGGCTTTAATCAGATAAGTCACAGGGTGTGTGCTTAACGGGGCACAATTGCTGAGTGCCAGGCAGCTAAGCCAAAGGTCCGTGGTCGAACCCATCAGCCATTCTGAGGAAGAAATATGTGGCCACCGGTGTCCATGAAGATTACAGTTTTGAAAACCCCTGGGGTGGTTCTACTCTCTTATTAGGGTCACCATGTGTCAAAGTGCATAACAACCCCAGTGTCTGCTCAGTGACTGTGAAAGGCTTCGAATGATCTTCCCCTGCCTGCTTTAAATCACAGCACTATTTATTTTCTTCACATTCCACTGCCCGTAAGACTGCTTCTTAGATTGCAGTCTGTCTGGAGCAAACAGCCCTGGTTCCATCACCAATTCCATGCTGAATGTGCTCTGTGTCTTCCGTCACCACATGAGTACATGCACCAGCTATGTGGCTGATAGGCAGGCAGGTGAAGTAACGTTGTAATTCAGTTTGAGTGTCCTTATCTGTGAAATTGATGGCTACCTCATGGTTCCTGGGAGAATTTAGTACTTTCCAACCTCCAGGGACTGTAAATTGAAGCAGGAACACTGGTGGTGTAGGGGTTATGTATTGGGCTGTGATCCGCATGGTTGGCAGTTGAAAACCACCAGCAGTTCCTTGGGAGAAAGGCTGGGTTTTCGACTCCCATAATCAGCTCCAGCCTTGGAGACCCACAGGGGTTGCCATGAGTCAGCAGTGGTTCTCAGGAAGCCCACAGGGGCTCACTGAGTTAGTATTGGCTCTATGGCAGTGAATTTGTTTTTTTTTTCTTGATAGAGAGGAGCACCCACTGTCGGGGCAAATTTGGCAATCATTGTTCGGATTTAAGGTGGACATAGTCTTTGGTTCTCTAAGTCTTACTTAGAGATTCTTAAGTTTACTGTACATCTATGGGAATTGAGCCCATAATTAGATGCTCCCATCTGCACAAATATGTATTACAAAGATAATTAATTGAAGCATGGCTTTTATAAGTAGATAATGAAAAAGAAAACAAAAGATGTAGTGAGGGAAATGATTGAGTAAATTTATCATAGTAAAAGAATGGAGTAGAGCTATTTAAGATGATATATTTAGAAAAGCTGCAATTTAAACTTGTGTTTTTATTGACTAAGGAAAGGTATTCAACTGTGTGGATCATACAAACTATGTAGCCACAGAAGAATGGGAATTCCAGAATAATTTATTGTGTTCATGTGGGACACATGGACCAAAAGGCAGTTATTTGAACACAACAAAAGAATACTGCAGTCTTAATTGGGCATCCCCTCACAGAAGGGTCACAAGGAAGAGACTAGCCAGTCAGGGTGCAGTATAACAGTGATGAAACATACAACTTTCCTCTAGTTCTTTAATGCCTCCACCCTCCCCACTATCACGACCCCAATTCTACCTTACAAATCCAGCTAGACCAAAGCATGTACACTGATACAGATAAGAGCCTGCAACACAGGGAATCCAGGACAGAAAACCCCTCAGGGAAATTAATGAGAGTAGCGATACCAGGAGGGCAGGGGGAAGTGAGGGGAGAAAGGGGGAACCGATCACAATGATCAACATATAACCTCCCCACCCAGGGGAACGAACAACAGAAAAGAGGGTGGTGGGTGTAAGACATGAAAAAAAATAAAGTATCAAGAGTTCAGGAGGGAAAAGGTGTGGGGGAGGGGGGAAATGAGGAGCCGATACCATGGGCTCAAGCAGAAAGAAAATGTTTTTAAAATGATGGCGGCAACATATGTACTTGTATTTCTTGACACAATGGATGTATATGTGGATTGTGATAAGGGCTGTAAGAGCCCCCAATAAAATGATTTTAAAAAGAGTATTGCAGTCTTTAATGTAGATTACAACTCAATGTAAAGAAAATCAGAATCTTCACAAATGGACCAATAGGTAACATCATGATAAATGGAGAAAAGATTGAAGTCGTCAATGACTTCATCTTACTTGGATCCACAATCAATGAATGCTCATGGAAGGAGCAGTCAAGAAATAAAAGTACACATTGTAGCGGAAAACTCTACTGCACAAGATCTCTTTAAAGGGTTGAAGAGCAAGGGTGCTACTTTGAGGACTAAGGTGTGCTTGACTCAAGCCATGCCATTTTTCAATATCCTTACACGCACATGCAAGTTGGACACGGAATATGGAAGATCAACGAAGAATCCATACATTGGAGTTATGGTGCTGATGAAGTACAATGAGAGTACCATGGGCTGCCAGGAGAATAAACAAATCTGTCTTGCAAGAAGTACAGGTTCACTCTCCTTAGAGGCAAGAATGGCAGGACTTCATCACATGTTATCAAGAGAGACCAGTTCTTGGAAAATGGGCATGATGCTTGGAAAAGCAGAAGAACATTGACAAAGAGGAAGACAAGATGGATTGTCAGAGTAGCTGCAACAATGGACTCAAACTTAACAATGGCACAGGACAGGGCAGTGTTTCGCTCTGTTGCACAGAGGGTTGCTAACAGTGACTACTGACTCAACATTGGATAACATTAAAAACAACAACAACAACACATTTATAAAATGCCAACTATACTAAAATAATTTCCAAAGAGTATCATTAGTTCTCATCTATTGGAAAAATAATGTATGTCCATTTTATATAAATCTATGCAAACATTTGTGAAAATATATACAATAAAACTTAACAATGGCTACCTCTCCATTAACAAACAAACCCTCAACAAAAAACCCTCAACACAAACTCACTGCCATCAAGTTGATTCTGACTTATAGTGACCCAACAGGACAGGGTAGAACTGTAGCCGTGGATTTGAGACTGTAACTCTTTATGGAAGTAGGAAGCCTCATATTTCTCAAGAGCAGCTCGTGGTTTAGAACTGCTGACCTTGTGATTAGCAGCCCAACACATAAATAACCACTACATCAAAGGCAGTATTTTACTTACAAACTTCTGTATAATTAAATTTTTCGTTTTGTCAAGAGCATGCATTATTTCTACAATTAAACTAGGAGTAATTTCTGAAGCATTACCTGCCCTGCTAAGACAAGCACTTGTCCTTTTCTGTCGCTCGGTTGAGAAATGAATTGTGTCATGTGCACCCGATGCATATGGGTCTCTGTTTTCCACTCCGATGCACATAACCGCATACAATAAATTAAAAGAATTAAAAGCTTTTATCTATTGTCTCTGTCACCAAGCTTTCTTTTTCTAAAACACACCCAAACACCAAGACTATTTATGCAGACACAGAAATTATATGCTTTGGACTCTAAGAATTAAGTGCCTGAAGCATGTTGAACATTTCTCGAAACTTCCACAAACATATTTAGGGATTTGTGTGGCAAAGGATTTCTTGGTAGCAGCTGAAGTCTTCCATTGATATAAATAGGACTCAAAGCCCAGTTTAAGAACCCAAGTCTTCTAACAAGAATAACTTCATCTGAGCTCATCACCAGACCAACATTTTAATAGAAGCATCGTCCAAGTATACTAGACAAGCACAGGGAGAGTTGTAGTTCAAATCTTCAGTTTAAGATGCTCGTATATCAAGGCCCGAAATAGGTCAATCAATCATAAAGGACATGTTCTGTGGTTGTTCACTAGACCACAAATCACAGGCTAAAGCAACATTTACTTGGTTCAACTGAAGCCATAAATCTCTATGTGCTTTTAGCTAATACTTTCTCAGTTAGTTTTAGGATAATACTTGTCAGGAAAGACAGACACTCCCTGTCTAGATTGGCTAAAAATTCTCGAGAGCAAAGTACAAGGCAGGCTTTCACTTAATGACCTATTCAAGTTAGGACAAACCATACTGAGAGCCATTTATTTTTCCCCTCTAACAGGGCACCCTCAGGAATAT
The DNA here is from genome assembly GCF_050624435.1 of Tenrec ecaudatus. Lineage (NCBI taxonomy): Eukaryota > Metazoa > Chordata > Mammalia > Afrosoricida > Tenrecidae > Tenrec > Tenrec ecaudatus. The sequence continues at coordinate 45,708,910 of NC_134543.1, forward strand.
GTACTACATACAACGTCCAGTGTGCCATTCGCTGGTGCCATTGTCCTCAGCTCTTTACGTGCAGATGCTCACTCTGGTAGCTGATCGTTCCATGCCTTACCCGAGAGATTTACTTTTTAAGCCAAACTGGAGGCTGCGGTTGCTTGATGGCAGCAGTCATGAGATCAAATGACCCATTGCATTGAGTAAATCTGCTGAAGACGACCTCTTTACTGTGTTGAAAAGCAAGGAGCGGGAGAAGGATGAGGGAGAAGGTGAGCCTGACCCACCCCAGGGCGTCTTCAATCACTTAATATGCATGTGAAAGTCAGACATTAAGTAAGCAAGACAGAAGAAAAATCAATGCATTTGAGTTATGGTGATGGGGAATGATATTCAAAGTGCCATGGACTGCCAAGAGAACAAATAGATCTCTCTGGCAAGAAGTACAACCAGAATGCTCCTTGGAGGCAAGGTTGGTGAGACTTCGTCTCAAGCACATTGGACGCGCTATGAGAAGAGACTAGTCCTTGGAGAAGGACATCATGTTTGGTAGACTGGAGGGGCAAGGACAAAGAGGAAGGCCCTTGATAAGATGGACTGACACAGTGACTGCACAGATGGGCTCAAACATAAGAACAATTGTGAGGATGCTGCACAGTTGGGTACAGAACAATCTCTTACATTAGGTGTTGGCAAACTTCTGTAAAAGGTTGAGACAGTAAACATTTTAGCTCTACAGCCAGGCAGTCTGTTGCAACTACTCACCCCTGTCATTCTGTTGCAAAAACAGTCACAGAGAACACTTAAAGCACTGACCACTGCTGTGTTCATTAAACTTTATTCACAAAACTAAGTGGAGAGCAAATGCTTTGAGAATGATGAGGGCAATGAATGTACAGATGTGCTTTACACAATTGAGGTGTGTATGGATTGTGGTAAGAGTTGTAGGAGTCCCTAATAAAACAATTAAAAAAATAAAAAATGAAAGTGAGGATATGCTCTGTAAATCTTCAAATCCCAAAACAAAGGACCAAGAGTGGTTTTGTTCTGTTGTAATATGGTCATTGTAAGTCTTAATGGACTTGATGGTACCTAACAACAACAGTTGCTTAAAAATACGGTCCCCAACAGAGCTCACTTTGCCAAAGACAAGAAGCAGTGAGATGGTACTGTTAAATAAAGACAAAAAGGGACCAGACAGGCAACTCTGATGAATACTACAAATGCTATCCCCGTTCTCAGAGTCCCATTCATCCCAGCTGCTCTAGTACCTTCCATAGTGGTGCTATTATTGCCACTGACAATATCCCCACATCATCCAACTCTTCATAGTAAGAATAAATTTTTATCATGTATATTTTTATGTATGTATATATGTAAGTTTACATGAGTCTCCAATGCCAAACAAGCACCAGATGAATAAAGACACTGATACTAAATGACAGGAATAATGAGAAGTGAAAAACAATGAAGTATTTTGACATACATCAGAACCAACTTAGGAGGGAGTTGCTGGGACTGAACTATGATGTAAGCTGGGGGACTTCCTATGAACACAAAACCCAAACCAAACCCACTGCCAGCAAGTCGATGCAAATTCATTGTGACCCAAAATGGGTTAACAAAAAATTCATTGTGGAAGTACTGGTATGGTCTCAATGACCTCTTGGGCAGGGGCTGGTGAGTTTTAGTCCCACACTTCCCGACAGTGCCGCCCTGGAACCTCATCTGTGGGACAGTGCCACCAATTCCAAAGCAGAAAAGACAAAGGAGTTTCATAATATCAAAGAAACACACACACATCTTCTTTAGAAGAATGCATCCATGTGGATCAGTCTAGGTCTAAGCAATGGGGGAGGAAGAGTAAGTAAGATGGAAGATGGAAAAGTATTTCATGGAAGGCCTTGCTAATAACTTCGACTACGGTTCTCTCCCAGTGACTCGTAGTGTGAACGGCATGTTCACAGTAGACGTTCATAATGAGGTACAGAACGGTCTCTCAGACTGGGACTGTTGGATGGCTGTCAAAGGTCAGGCAGTAAATATTTTAGTCTTTACAGCTACATGATCCGTACAGAGGTGCAACTGCTCAATTTTATCATTCTATTGCAAAAACAGTCATGGATACCATTGAAAGAGTTGGACATTGTGGCATCCCATTAAATTTTATTTACAAAAACAAGCAACTAGATAGATATGCCTGACTGGTCATAGTTTGTGGGTCCGTGTGCTAGACTAAGCTTGGCTCTCAAGAGGGCTGGAGAGGTCACTGTGTTCCATGATATCTACTTCTAAAGCCAGTCTACCTCCAGCAAGCCCCAGCTGTTTAAATCAGGACCAGCAGCACCAGTGTTTGGCATTTGCATAGTAACCTGCATGTCTCCCCATCACAACCACTAGTCCCCCCAAGAAGCAACAGTAACCTACCATGCCTGGAAAACCTACTGTTCTGCCACGGTCACTACTCAACGGAAATATTTTGATCCTACTTTTAAACACTGTGGAACCCTGGAGGTGTAGTGGGTCATGCGTTGGGACACTAATCCCAAGGTTAGCAATTCGAAACCACGAGCTGCTCCATGGGAGTAATTGGAGGCTTCCTACTCCTGTAAAGAGTTAGTCTGGGACAAGAGAAAAATAGTAATAATTTGTACATTATCAAAGGTTTGTGAGGGAAGAAGGGTGGTGGAGGAGAGGGGAAATGAGGTGCTGACACCAAGGACTCAAGTAGAAAGAAAATGTTTTGAAATAATGATGGCAACAAATGTAGAAATGTGCTTGACACAATGTCTGTATTGTAGTAAGAGCTGTAAGGCTCTAATAAAATGATTTTTAAACAAAAAGAGTTATTTTTAGAAACCCACAAGGGCAGCTCCGCTCCACCTTACAGGGCTCTCTATTAAGTCAGAATCACTGGAGCAGTTAGTTTGGTTTGGTTTTTCAAATAGTAATAACATTGTTGCAGTTAGCTGTCATCTAGTAGGTTCTACCTCATGAAGGAAACGTTACCCAGGTCTGTGTAATCCTCACAATGTCAAGTCCATCTCGGCAGTTCAGAAAAACTGATGTATTTTGAATTATGGTGTTGGTTAATAATATTGAAACTGCCATGAACTGATTGCCAGAAGAGCAAATAAATCTATCTTGGAAGAACATCGTGCTTGGTACATTCAAAGGGCAGTGAAGAAGGAGAAGATCATCACGGGGAAGGACTGATACAGTGGCTACAACACCAAGTTCAAACCTAACAATTGTGAGGATGGTGCATGGCCAAACAGTGTTTTATTCTTTTGTGCGTAAGGTCACTGTGAGTTGGAACTGACTCGATAGTACCTAACAACATCAGCATCATCTTAGAATTATCTAGCTAGTTTAGTTGTTAAATGTAGAGAAACACCCTAGTCCACATTTCTCCTTGCTGCTGCTGCTAAGTGTCATCGAATTGGCTCCAACCCATAGCAACCGTATTCCCCAAAGAATAAGCACACTGCACGATCTGGCGTCATCTGCACAATTATTCCTATGCCTGAGCCCATTGATGTAGCCACTGTGTCAATCCATCTCAGTGAGGACCTTCTTTCAGGCCGCCCTTCCACTTTACCAATCATGACGTCCTTCTCCAGGGACTGGTCTATCCTGACACTAGGTCCAAAGTATGTAAGATGAAGTCTTGCCATGTTTGCCTCTAAGGAGCACTCTGGGCTTACTTCTTCCAACACAGATTTGTTTGTCCCTTTAGCAGTTCATAATACTTTCAATATTTTTCTCCAGCACCACAGTTCCATCTGGTCTCCTATGGTTTTCCCCATTTGGTGTCCAACTGCACATGATACAATGGAAAATACCATGGCTTGGGTCAGGTGCATCTTAGTCCTCAAATGCAACTTGTTTCTGATCTCTTGACTGCTGCTTCCATGAGCACTGATTGTGGATGCAAATAAGGCAAAAATCCTTGACTTTAATTTGTCCCACTAACATGATGTTACCTGTTGGTCCAGTTGTGAGGACGTTGGTCTTCCTTACACTAAGCTGGAATCTACACGGATGGCTACAAGCCTTGACTTTCATCAGCAAGGGCTTCTCCTTGCAGGACTCCCGTAAACCAATGTTCTACTCAGTCATTGCTAGAAAGTTCACTTCATCCTGAAGTAATATATGCCTTCTTGTAATTTCAGCTTGTTGGTCTTAGTTTTGCTTTTGGGGACTATGAGGAACTGTATTTTCTACGAATAACTAGCAATTTAAAAATAATAATTTGAACAAAGCCATATGCCCTTCATATATCTTTTCTTTACAGTCAGATTTCCTACTGCAGCACAATTTCATTTTTCCCCCTCAATTCAAATACACATTTATGATTTTCCACGAGTTCATTACTATTTGCAAACAAATGTGGCCATTATTTGAAGACAAATCCAATAAATAAACCTAAATTGCCATGGAATAGGCTCTTCTCACATATCAACAAAGCACAACTCTAGACAGTCTCTTACTGAGAGGGCATCCAGAAGATTTCTGGAAACAGAACAGGCTCTCATTATCCTGATAGTCCACAACAAATAATATTTATGATTTATAAAAGACACATGTTATTTGGGCCTCTACTCAAGTACTCCATCAACGCAAGAACACTTTGTTCTAATAACCTGGCATTCAGTGATGCTTAGTTTCCCAACATGAGGACAAAATGGATGCATAAGCAAATGCGGCGAAGAAAGCTGATGGTACCCAGCTATCAAAAGATATAGTGTCTGGGGTCTTAAAGGCTTGACGCCAAACAAGTGGTCATCTAGCTGAGAATCGACAAAATCCACATGGAAGAAGCCTGTGTGATCATGAGGTGTCAATGGGATCAGACTCAGAACAAAAAGTCCTAACAATGTGAATGAGGGGGAGTGCGGAGTGGAGACTCAAAGCCCATCTGTAGACAACTGGACATCCCATTACAGAAGGGTCACAAGGAAGAGACCAGCCAGTCAGGGTGCAGTATAGCACTGATGAAATATACAACTTTCCTCTAGTTCTTTAATGCTTCGTCCTCCCACTAGCATGACCCAATTCTACCTTACAATACAGCTAAACTACAGCATGTACATGGGTACAGATAAGAGCTGGACACATAGGGAATCCAGGACAGATTAAACCCCTCAGGAGCAATGATGAGTAGTCGTACCAGGAGGGGAAGGTGGAGGAAGGTAAGGGTAAGGTGGGGAAAGAAAGGGGAAAACAATCACCATGATCTACATATAATTCCCTCCCAGGGGAATGGGCAACAGGAAAATGGGTGAAGGGAGACATCGGCCAGTGTAAGACATGAAAAAAAGAGATAATTTATAAATTATCAAGGGCTCATGAGAGATGGAGGGTGGGGGAGGGAAGGGGACAAAATGAGGAGCTGTTACCAAGGACTCAAGTAGAAAGGAAATGTTTTGAAAAGGATGATGGCAGCAAATGTACTTGACACAATGGATGGATGGATGGATTGTGATAAGAGCTGTATGAGTCCCAATAAAATGATTTTTAAAAAGACACATGTTGTATTAACTAGAGATAAACATGCATACTTAAGCATGTTAAGAGTTAATAGTTTAATGAATTGAAACATAAACTCAACAGCACAATTAGTTTCTTTTTAAAAAGAAGATCACGGATGCTCTAACTTGGGGTTAAAAGAACTGAAAACAGGAATTTCACTGATGGCCACTACTTGCTAAGAAACATAGCAAGGTTAGGTCCTTTTGGAGCACTGTGGATCTTTTCTTCTCGTGCCTCTGGATTATACTTCTGCTGTCTCTGCCCTCTCCTTTATACTTATCCTCTCAAGCAGAGGAATTTCCTCATTGTATGGCTGTGAAGTCATACCTTTCTGACTCCCAGAGCTCAGCTTCCCTTCTTTTCTGCTCTATGGAAATCTATAAAAACAGTAGAGCTGATATAAAATACATTTTCCCACAAAGAGCCCCTCCATTTAGCATATCATACACGAAAATATTCTGAAAGATCTATCTCAGATCGTTGAGAATGAGTTAACCTCTTTGTATCAATTCTCGTAAGCTTACAATTAGGTACCAACAAAAGGTCTGTGAGACAGGGAGTGATGTGATCTGGATGTTGCGTGAGCACCATATTGTAGGCTGGTCTTGCTTTTTCTTTAAGCCTCACACACAGAAAGTGTTAGGCCTTACCAATGACAGTCAACATGCAGGAAGACTCACTTTTGTGTTCAGCCCTTAAGCCTCATCATTAGGAATGTCTCCACATCTCATAGAGGTTCCTCTTGAATTTCCCTTAGCTTTGTAACTTTCATTGGATCAAATGACTTAGCAGCTTGGATAATTTTTTGTTTGTTTTTGAGGATCAATGCGATTGGAAAGTGCAACATGCCTAAATCATGACGAAGAGCATTCATTGGTTTTTCCACCTTCACGTTATTTAATAACTTTTTACTTCACTTCCAAATCAATAGTCCTCTACTATCTTTTTGGCTGCTGTTATCACTAGTACTGGTTTTTCTGCATTTGGGAGCCATGATGCATTTCCTAGTAACATTTTTGAAAGGAAATTAAACAGAGACAGAGCTACAATACTTGAGATATGCAATATACAGGATAATGTTTTCTAACACAAAATGACAATGATGTCTCTAAGGCAAACCAAAGGCATATATATATATATTTGGATTATGTACCAATAAAATTATTTAAATAGACAGATAAAAAGCCATGTTTCAGAGTCTCTTCCATTACCCACACTGGCCTTTTCCTTCTTTCCTGTCTGATTAATGACCTTTCGCTCTTTTAATGTATAATGTGTTTTATGTCATCCCACAGCTCATTGATCTTTTGTTATTAGTGTTTAATGCATCAAATCTTTTCTTGAGATGTTCTCAAAATTTGGGTGGTATATCCTCAAAAGATCCTATTTCGGCACTTGTGAACTTGTTTTACTTTCTTTCAGCTTCAGCCTAACTTACATAGGTACAATTGAGGGTCTGTTCCATAGTCAGCCCCTGGCCTGGCTTCAGCTGCCGATTGTAGGCTTCTCGATCATTTCTTCCCACAGATGTGCTCAACTTGATTTTCTGATTCAAAATAGCGAGTACCAGTCCATTTTGGCTCACTAATGCTTAGAACATCAATCTTTATGGGTTCCATTTCATTTTTTAGCAATTTCCAATTTTCTGAGATTTATACTTTGCACATTCAAAAGTGTGAGTTATTAATTGGTGCCTGCAGCTGTTTCTTCTCAGCTTGAGTTGTGCCCCATCAGTAATAAAAGGTCTCAAAAACTGTACTCTGGAACACTTTACCCCTTTCAAGTCATAAGGTTGACGCTACGTTGAGAAGGCAGCTCTTCCTCTGTCATATTTTTGTGCCTTCTGAACTGAGGGGTTCAGCTTCTGACATTATCTTGGACAATGTTCTGCTACTATGTGCAAGATTGTCCACGTCTAATGATGTTTCCGTGCGATCATAAGGTTTTCAGTGGCTAATTCCTCTGAAGCGGACAGTGTCGTCCTTCTTGGTGGTCTGTTCTTGATCTGGAAGCTCTGCCGAAACCTGCTCACTTTGGGTGACCCTGCTGGCATTTGAAATACCAGTGACAGACTTGCTAGCATTACAGCAACACACTAGCCACCATAATATGACAAACTGACAGCCAACCGTGGCCATAAAAGTTGACAGCCTTGGAAACCCACAGGGAGCCATTCTATCCTGTTCTATACGATCATTATGAGCCAGAATCAACTTCGTGGCAATGGTTTTTTTGGGGGGAGCCCTGCTGTAGTGGTTATGCATTGGGCTGCCATATGCATGCTTTCTACTCCCCTAAACAGTTACAGTCTCAGACACCCACAGGACTGTTACTATGAATTGGCATTGGCATCAACAAGGCGGCAATGAGTTTAGTTTTGGAGTTTGGTTTAGCAGAATAGGGGGTGCATGATCCGTGCTTCCCAGTTGAGGAGGACACACCTAATGCCTGACAGGCTCAGGCTTAACCAGAGCTCTTGCTCAAAAACATCTACTATGGAGATCTTTCTCCTGTGGAGTGGCTGGTGGTTTGGAGCCACTGAGCTGGAGGCGAGCAGCCAGATGTGCACCACTGTACCACCAGTGTCTTTAGCAAGGACCAGGTGGGGCAGATTGATGCTAGCCGGAGATGGTCAAGGAGCCGAAACTAAAGAGAAACGGGGCCCTCCCCGAGAGCTGCCAGAGAGAGAGCACCTTCTCCTGGACCTAGAGCCTAAATTCAGATTTTCAGCCTCCTGTGAGAAAATTAATGTCTGCTCAGTAAACCCACCCGTCTGAGGTATTGGTGCCAGCAGCAGCACCAAGAAGACACGGTGTGTAGCCTAACTCTATTAGCACTCGTTTGCTGGACATCCCGCTTCATATCCCAAGTATCATCAAGTCGATTCTGACTCAGTGAGACCTTTTAGGGCAGAGGAGAACTGCTCCTGTGGGTTTCTAAGATCATAAACCTTTATGAGAACAGATAGCCTCATCTTTCTTCCTCAGAATGGCTGGTGGGTTTGAACTACTGGCCTTGTGGTTAGTAGCCCAATGCCTAACCCAGTGCCACCAGGACTCCTCAATAGCAAGATAGGGACAAGGCATTACATCTTTGGATCTACAGTACATGGGCTCTGAAGTCACTGGCTTTGCTTCTCATCCTTTTACTCCTTCAGCCAATATTAACTGGTTACTTACAGCGGATGGGGTACGGCTCCAGGTATTGGAACGTGTGAATAAATCACCAGCTTCCCTATTCCATGAGGATGAACCACAAGCACCAAGCAGACTTTTTACAATGTTTTACAGAGTTTAGGAATGAGAACTTCTTAGAACTTCACAAGCTTATTCTGACAATAGGTTCTCAGTCTTTGCAAATATACCTTTAAAGATTTATACCACTTTGAGACTTCATTTCTGCATCGCACAATTCTTTTTTTTTTTTAAGCCAACTATCCTTCGTGTTTGAGAAAATCTTCTAAATCCAAAATCTCAAGGACCAAACTCACTGCCATGGAGTCAATTCCCGCTCAGACCTTCTCTCGAAGGTAAAAAGTCCTGCAAGCACTCCTGGGTTGAAAACAAAAACAAACACCTGCTTTGGCATATTTCTTTGGTAACACAAAACGTCCCGTTAGTAGGTTCTATGTCACACACTTCATTTACACTGACACAAACCCATCAGAATTTTCTGTGGCCTGAAATGAAACAAAAATCGGACTTGTGCTACATCTCAGTGAGCTGTCTTTGCTGCCCCAAATCACACCAGGGGGAGGGGGAGGAGTTGGGGGGGGGGCGGAGAGTGACTCTGTGAAGCGCTGTCGTCACCGTGGGGAACATTAGTAACAGCAACCGCCCAGAGGAGAAGCTGCGTGACCTCAAGATTATGGCAACAGTGGTTCTTCTCACACAGCATAAGGGCCCCCATTTTTTCCACCACACTTTTCTTGCCTGGGGAGCAAGGCGGGGTGGTGGTGGTGTGTGGACACCCTTGGGCTGATTTTATAGCATACGAAATCCTGAAGGTCATATGCTACAGAATCCAGGAGAAGAGTGTATCCCATGCGCAGGCATATCTTACCAGGAACTAAAGAGCTGCGACTTTGAGGTCCGCTTCCCAAACGAGGAGGCATTTATTTATTTTAGCAAGTCAGTTCTTTGGCACAGCACTCGCAGTATGGGATAGACTGAGGCCTGAAAATCCTCAGCGCACAACTCCACCGCCTGAAGCCAATTTCATCTGAGCACTCCCCTCATCTCCAAGGCAAGGGAAAAGCAGCCTTCCCCGACCATTATTTTCAGAAGCGGTACACCGCCACCTTCCCGTGCAGGCAGACATGTTGCCTGTATGCAAAGGTGTACAATGATATCTAACAAATCATGTCTAGGTAGCTTGCGGAGTCCAATCTTTGACCTACATGTCGCCATGGGGTGCTACAGACCCAGGTACAATTTGATCCAGCTGGCGGATGCATTCACGTGTTTGGATACACATCACAAGGCCCTGTGCAGGATGGAAATCCAATCAGTGGTGTCAATGGCCTTTGCTGCCTCACATCTTGCTACCAGATCGGCGGCTACCGGGCCAACTTTTGAGAGTGCCAGAAAGCAGGGTTTGATGTTCTGGAACCTGCTGTGGGGAAAATCATCAAAGCCTGTTTATGGTCTGCAATATAGTGCTTTTACATGAGCCTATAAAGAGACCCCTTGGAAAACAGTAATTAAACTAGAAGAACTGAGAAGAATAGCAGGCACATTAAAGGCATATTCCAGTCAGGGAAGCATTCTCAGGATGGTTGTGAAAATGCTTGTACAGGCTGAATTGTCCCCTAGAAGAGGAGCCATGGCCATACTTCTGATTCTAAGCCAGCATGCATCCTAAGCTGTCCTACTCAGTTCATGACAACGTTTGGGGCAAGAGAAATCAAAAGTGAAACTATCAATGGGAAGATGTCACTGTATCAGGGAAGCCCAAATGTGGGGGTGGGGAAAGCACATTTTCAAAATAAGGAAACATCAAATGCCTTTCCTTACACATAGACAGATAAAAGGGTACCGTTGTAAGTCAAGCACAGCTCTGTTTAACAAAGAGAACTTAAGACACTGTAATTTAGGGTGTTCGTCTGCAGTATACGTTCTAATTGTAAGCCTTTCCGAGTGCCACAAATTACCAGTTCATGGAGAATAAGGAATTTGGAGAGGCTCAAATTAGAAGTATCAGTGGCACCTTCTAACTTGCACTAGACGTGCAAAGCCCTCCCCATTTCTCCAGCCACCACGGCGCTAAAATGCACCCAATGCAGGGTGGCCTCAGTGGCAGCCAGTGCGCCAGGGCAATTAGAGAAAGGAATAAAATGAGTACATACAGGGAGTCTTAGGGAAAATTCTTTTTTTTCTTTGACCTCTCTTCCAAAGTGGGCACTTCCTCCTATTGACGTCTTTCATAAAGTGACCCATCTCCTGAAGACAGGGAAGTCAGGTAAGCAGGGGCAGGCAGTCTGCTGAGAGTCAGGAAGAGGTCCAAGCAAACTAAGCATGAAATGTGCTCCTTAGGGCCAATGGTTATCTAGGGGCAAGGGGAGTCCCTGGAGGAAGAGATGGCCAATCCTTTTTTTTAATGGGATATATTTGCTATCTATGCCACCTTCTCCCATCGTGTACAATGGCAACCAGCGCTAATTAATGAGTGGGCTACATCTTAATAAGACCACTCTTAAGCTCTGGGTGCTTCGCAAAGAAAGGCTTCCACTTTCAATTGTTTGGCCAGCAGTCAAGACAGTCCTTTGGGCTAGCTAGCTACCTGTGAAGTCATTTGCGGTCCAGCTAACTAGGGCAAAAGGCACAATCCTGTGGACGACTGTGCACTGGCCTGGGGAGTCTCCTGTGCTGTATGTCGCTCGGGGGTCACTGCGGCACTAATAACCAGGACGGGCGGCTAGCTGTGGATGCTGAAGTATGAGACATAGTGAGCTCCCCTTGCTATCTGAGATGTGGCTGTCTGACACCACTCACTCAGACTCCCTGCCCGAGCTCCCTAGGCTTCCAGAGACACTACAGCTGCCTGTGGTCATGCCTGGTACAAGTGCACATCTGCAGGCTGCTGGGTTTGGAGCTGAGCCTCTGCATTTCCACGACAGGCCAGGGGCTCGAAGGGCCGTGCGGAGTCACATTTAGAACCCCACTTCCACAATAACACTGTTGACAACCAGCACTCAGTGGCAAAGATTGAGTGCTCTGCGAGAGTCATGTGCTCTGACCTCTGCAATTGATACACAATGGAATGTGTCCGGCACCAGAGCGGCGAAGGGAGCCCTCAAAGGAAACCGCTCACAACATAATGCTTGGCGAGGCAGCGTTAACTCCTCGCTGGCATCTGGGAACCATGGCCCTCCAGGGCTTCCATTCAAATCTAAAGCAACTGGGCTGGAAGCAAGGAGATCTCCCCGCCAGGCAGCAGCAGCAGCAGAAGTGGCATTGGGGGTAAGCACAGTGTGAATTCTGGGGGAGGTGATTTTTCTAACTCCCATTCCAGAAAAATAGAACTCACAAGACACCGCTCCCACTTCCCCGGGTTGCCACATTAGTTGCTTTGTCCAGCTGAGGCATTTTACTTTGGCTCCGTTGTAGGCTCCTTCTTCATTGTTGTGGTTATAGCGCGTGAATACAAACACAGGGTCGGTCTCTCCTCCCCTCCTGGAGGGTGGTGTTCTCCGGCGATGGGGGCAGCAAAAACGCTGATCCAAGGGGAGCAACTAACTGAACAGTATTAGGAAGCAGAACAAGATGGCATCCACAACGCAGATATACGTTCACGGCTGGTACGATGACGCAAAGAACCAAGCAAAGAGTATGTTCAGATGGCAGAATCCACAAGGCCAAAATCCATAGGCTGACTTGCTCATAGTTTAGATATGGGGACAGGCAGCAATCTAACTATCTCACTTTGTCAGTGTCACAGTAAAGCAAGGCGTGTAAGACAGGGGTAGACTCTCAAGATGCTCATAAATGCTCAAGCTAGAGAGGCTCCGGGCCAGTGCTTTTCCATCTTCCTCACGCCGCGGCCCTGTAACACAGCTCCTTCTGTTGTGGTGACCCCCAACCATAGCATTATTTTCGTTGCTACTTCATCCCTGTCATTTTGCTACTATTATGAATTGGGCAGTGCCTGTGAAGGTTTGTTTGACCCCCCCAAAGGGGTTGCTACCCACAGGTTGAGAACTACTGCTCTCGTTAGAAGAGCCAGGAGCCCTGGTGGTGTTGGGCTTAAGCTCTCAGCTGCTGAGGAAAGGTTCCTGAGCCAAACCCATCAGCTGATTCACGTGAGAAAGATGTGGCAGTCTGCTTCTAGGAATATTGACAGCATTGAGAGCCCTGAGGGGCAGCTGTACTCTGCCCCATAGGGTCACTCCCAGTTGGAAGCAACTCATTGGCACTGGGACTCCTGGTTTGGGTTAGAAGAGGAAGAAGAGACCAATTGTGTGATTTCGAGCCACAGGACAGATGCTTGTTTGTGCAGATGTGCTGATTCTGTGCCTGCGCCCCACTAGGGGAAGCCTTAGAGGACCTTCCTCTGTTTGGTGATGACATACATCAGTCAAGAGCTTACTAAAGAGGGAAACACAATTTGCCTGCAGCTGCAGCTGAGGGTTTAGAGGAGAGGAAGTGTGAGCCACACACAGATCAATTTTCCTTTGTGGTCAGTAGTGTCACTAGGGTTGGTACCAGCAGTGTGGTAATTCATGGTGTCACCCACTCTCCATGGACCTCCTCCTCCCATACCAGACCGTGCAGAATCCTTATTACTGTTTATGTTCCATTTCAGTCATAAAAGATTGTGACAACTAGAGTTGTGCACTGCTTAAATCTAACATTTTTTTATCCATCTTTATTACAGTAGTGGTGTAGAACTGAGAGTGTCATGGACTGCCAAAAGAACCACCAAAGTTGTCTTGGAAGAAGTACATCCTTAGAGGAAATGGATGGTGAGACTGTGTCTCATGCACTTTACACATGTTGCCAAGAAAGACCAGTCCTGGAGAAGGGCATCACGCTTGGTAAAGTAGAGGGCAGCGAGGAGGCGGGGGGGCTTTGACAAGACAGACGGACACGGTGGCTGCAACAAGGACTCAGGCATATGAGCAACTGTGAGGACGGCACAGAACTGGGCGGGGTTTGTTCTGTTGTACACGGGCTCGCTGTGACGTGGAACCAACTCGACAGCATCTTCATAGCAACACCAAAATTGTTTGTCAAAGCTTTCTTCAGTGACTGACTGCATGGTAAGTGAATGAGTGGTAGGCAGCCTGCGCTTTTTCCCCTTTTCCTCCAGGTCACCCCCAAGATGAAGCTACCTGGTCCGGTGCAGAATTAGTCTCACACGCCCCAAGACAGCGGTTCTCACCATTCCCCAGCCCGCCACCCTTTCATACAGCTCCTCAGGTTATGGTGATGCCCCCCCACCCGTAAACTTATTTTTGTTGCTACTTCATAACTGTCATCTTGCCACTGTTATGAATCAAGCGACCCCTGTGAAAGGGTCGTTCAATCCCCAAAGGGGTCTCGACCCACAGTTTGGGAACCGCTGCCCTATGAGGAACACTGTGTGAGTCAAAGGCTGGGCGTCTTGGTTTCCTCCCATTGCTACTTCTTCCTCCAAAAAGTTACTGTCATAGGTTAACTACTAACTACTGCAATATTGTAGCTCAAACATCAGGAAGCTTGACGATGCCAACGATTGCAAAAACCCTGGCCACACCAAAGCAGCCTGTAGCGCATGCCGATGAAACCGTATGATGGTCACTGGGTAACAGTGGCAGCCCTGGCTCAAGTGCATCTGAGTTCATGCATCAGCACGGCATTTCAGCCTTGTAAGTGCATTAGTACATGTGAGCTGCCTTACGAAAAGTGCTTTGGTTGCTCTAACTAGCTGCAACAACAAGAGGGTTTCTGTTGAAACACTGCACAAACTATTAGAGACAGTGATTGTCGAGTCACTCGATGAGGCCTGCACCACCACCACCCCTCTCCCTAGCGGTGCCACTGTAACCAAACCAAAGGAACACAACTCGGAGCAAATCGCCCTTTTCGACATACGTCGAACACTTGCATGTAATAAATGGCTTGATGGCTATTTAAGTAAGATGCTTAGCCTTGCTTAAACCTTGGGTTGTTGCTTTTTTAATGCACATTTCCTCATCTATTAATTTTTACTTCTGCTTGATTATGAGACATATGGAGAAAATGGAAGAATTTTTAATGTGTTTCTTCCCCTCCCCCTTTAATACAGCAGTTTATTCAGAGATTATTCACATACCATGCAACCTACCAATTAAATGCACAAGTGAATGGTTTTCAGTGAACAGAGAGGTGTAGTCATGGTCACAAAGTCAGAACAGTTTCATTACCCCCCAAAGTAACAGTGAACCCAGAGCAGCCATGCACCTTTTCCCCCCAGACCTCTAACTTTAAGTGGCCATTCACCTCCTTTCTGCCTCTCTGATGTGCCTATTCTGGATATTTTATATCCGTGAAACTATGCAATGCGGCTTCATGACTGGCTTCTTTCACTATGCATGACATTTCTAGGGTTTTCTAATGTTGTAGGGTATGTTCATACTTAATTTCTTTACTGACAAATATTATTTTTGTAGAAAATCATTTGATGGATATGTTTTTCCTTTCTCTTTCCTACCCTTCACTCCTTGGGTTCATGACAGCCCTTTGATCATGAATGGTTGATTACCATAGCTTGGGATGAGTTCAGGTCTAGATCTGAAGGGTGATTAAGGACCACAGTCCTGGGGGACCCACCAGTCTTTATCCAACCAATGAGTCTGGTCTCTCCTATTTTGAGTTCTGTTTCACACCCTCCACCTCTGTCCACCAGGTTCTAATGAGATTCTTTCAGAGCACATGACTGACGTTTGTGTGGTCAATTATTCCAATGGACTAATTGTCCTCCTGTATCTTCCTCACCCTTCCTTCCTCCAGATGGAGAGACCAAGGTCTGCGCCTTACATGGCTCTCATAAACTTTTAAGACGCTAGTTGCTACCCACTAAAACAGATGTAGAGCACCGTCTGTCAACTATGTTATGCCACTGACTTTAGGGTAATGGCAATTTCTCATACCTGAAATAATGGAACTTCACAGCAACTGATCCAAATAACACACTACCAGTTTCTTCCTCTCAAATGGTACCAACACCTCAGACAGTTAGCAACTAATTCCCTGATGGTGTAAACAGTTAGCAACTAATTCCCTGATGGTGTAAATGGTTATAGCCACTTCAGAGAGCAATTAAAGGTGAGGAAGCCCGTGCTGACCAACCCAACAGTAAACGTCCAGGTGCCTATTCTAGAGCCATTCTTGAATATTTCTATGAGCGAGTTCACTGCAATTTGGGTTTTGTTGTTGTTGTTTTAAATTATGAAAATGTTAGAAAGCATTGTCCCCTGGAGATATAATGGTTTGTTCATGAAACGGACCACTATGACACAATGAAAATGAAGCAATGTGGTACACTGTTTCTGATTAATATATGAAAAACAAGTAAAACGTCAAAAGAAAACACTGCACTTTCAGACTAGATATATCCATTAAGCTTCAACTCTGTAATGATTTTTCTTAAACACTGAAGCAAATAAGGTAAAATGTTAACATTTGTTAAATATGGTTTTTTATGATAGTCTACATTTTTGTATATTTTTAAATTTTCACAATAGAAATAGAATAATTAATCAGGAAATCTCATGACTGGAGGACCAGTTTATCAGAGTTATGATTTTCTTTTTTTTAATGTGAATGTTAGAAAAGGTCAATCTATCTGGACCCCGAGCATCTGTTCTAATCATAAGGCTTCTAACAATAACAATGTCTACAACTTCACTGAATCATCCTTTCATGATCACCCGAGCACTGCTGTTACTTTGTCAGTCGACCTTCAGAAAGCACATAATGCTGCAAATTGGATTGGATTTGGTTGCCAAAACACACATTGGTCAATCTGGCTCATTACAACTTTCTAAGTTACCTATTTATGAAAATTGACTTATTTAGTGGAACTTTTTGGCGTTGCATCCAATAAAGGGATTTTTTTTCTCCTATTGCAAATAACAGCAGTTTTGCATCTAAAACTACTCATTAGTCTTATTTCAAAACCAAAGATATTAGTGGACCCCTTATCTTTTGTAGGCAATAGATAAGGCAAGAATTTTAATTTTATTTTAAAAATAGTTCAACTCGTACACCAACTTCCCAGGCCAAACTAACTGGAGTTCACAACTAACTGTTTGCCAAACTCAGCCAAGTAAGGCTCCTTCCTGTGCTGGGCTTGGTCATCTGAGCAGTATGCAGTGCCCTGATGGGCACAGGAGTGTGAGTTGGAAAGAAGAGTAGTGTCTCATGGCGTTGGTCTTCCCAAATATTACTTGAGGGTGCTCATGAAATTAGATTCAGGACCCGACCCCAAGGGCTATGGACAAGTTTGCTCACTGTTTCTTCACGAAAGACGGGCACCTACTGAGGAGGAACAGCGATTAAAGCCCAAACTGTGAGCTCAGGACCATTCTGTGTGCTATAAGGCAGTGGGATATTAAGAGCTGCTAGATGGCAATGTGAGTTTTGTGTTGAGTTGCTGACGACAAAGTCAGCGGTTCAAACCCAGCAACTTCACTGTGGAAGATATTGCCTGTCTGTACCTGTAAACATTTAATCCAAAACTGAAAGGGGCGGTTCTATTGTGTCCTATAGGATCACCATTAGTCAGAATGACATCGACTCGATGGCAGTGAGTTGGAATTTGAGAATCATCTTTTACTGGAACCATTAACTTTGGTTTATGGATTGTCAGAGAACCTTTGAGTAAAAAATATATTTTGTCCTCCAAATGTAAAATTTGGTGTACATTGTTACCACTGTAATATAAAGAAAATGAGCCACATTGACTTTGGAAATTACACACTAGTGGGGTACCGGGTGGTGAGAAACAGGCCTGCCATGGATTTCTGGGCAGAAAGTTACTGCCTAAGCAGATAACAAACATGGAGTACTAAACACTAAATGACAGATCAATTCTTCCAGGGTGTAAGAGAGGGAGAAAAGAAGCCTGATGTAGAAAAATAAAAAAATGTCAGGGTTATCTTGGGAATAGAAGGGTGTCTCAAACAGTTTATGGGAAACTGGAATGTAAAGACAATGGGATTTCTCTATGAACTTTGTGAAGCCCCCTACTAAATGTATTGGCTCTATTTCAACTAACATCTGCTTGGTTTTTCCCTCCTGATTGTAACAGAAATATGTGATGGCCTTGCTATGTTCGAATTGACCTGGTGGAAGACAGTGTGTTCTATATTTTGTCCCCAGGAAATGTGGGCAGTGAGAGACTTTTGCTGGAGATTTGGGGGAAGATGAAGTGTCACAGCGGTCCTTTGTACAGTCCGTGCATGTCTGCCATCCCTTGGGGCTCACCTTGTTGGTGACTCTGCATTGGCCCCACCTACTAGTTCCACCCCACCCCCTCCAGGAAACTCACAACAAAGGCAGAGGCAACAGAAACACTGGTTTCAGTCCTTGTGCAGGCTGACCAATCCCTGTTCTCCCTCCCTTTACGGATCTTCATCCATCCATCTTCCCTTCCCAACTGCCTCTCTGTGACTCGGAACTCCAGCATTACATGCAAAGACAACAACAGAGACTGCTTAACCAGCTCCTGAAATTTCAGGTAAGTCTCTCTCAAAAAAAAGAAAATCCGTGTGTGTGCGCCCATACCCACGTGCATGTGCATAGAGATCTCATTGCTCTTGCTCACATCTCAGTTAGTGGTCCTGCTCTCTGATTAAAGCCTGATGGATACAAAATATATTATTACATCTTTTTTATTACGAGCATTTTTGATTTTCACATTTATAGAACCAAACTTCAATGTAGAAAGTAAAAATAATACACTGTAGAAATTTTGGAAAAACATTAGAAAATGTAGAAATAAAGATAAATGAAGCCTGGAAATATAGGCTAGCAGTGGTTACATTATGGCAACTGCAATCAATGCTGTGAAACAAACCATGTATTAATTTAGAGTGGAAAACTGATTTGCTCTGTAGGCCTTCCTTTCACTCACAGAAAGTTAAACAAAAAGAAAAACCAAAACAAGATAAATGACCCACAATTCCCGACAACTGCTATTTCATCTGGAAGTTCCAAGAGTGTGAACAAGATCCTTTCTTCTCTGTGTCTTTTAGAATTTGTAGGTAAGTCAGAAGAGGCAGATAAAATGTTTATTTAGCCCTCAGTGCAAATAAAGGCCGAAGGCCTTTTCATTCAATGATTTAAAAGCAGTACTTGCAGCAAGTGAAGGTGATTGTGATGAAAAAAAACTTGTAAAAATGAATGGCAATGATGGCAGCCCATGTACAAATGTGCTGGATACAATGGATGGATGGAGTGTTACTGTGCTCCATACAATGGATGGATGGAGTGTTATTGTGCTGGATACAATGGATGGATGGAGTGTTATTGTGCTCGATACAATGGATGGATGGAGTGTTATTGTGCTCGATACAATGGATGGATGGAGTGTTATTGTGCTCGATACAATGGATGGATGGAGTGCTATTGTGCTTGATACAATGGATGGATGGATGGAGTGTTATTGTGCTCGATACAATGGATGGATGGATGGATGGATGGATGGATGGATGGATGGATGGAGTGCTATTGTGCTCGATACAATGGATGGATGGAGTGCTATAAGAGCCCCCAATATAATGATTTATTAAAATAATTTTAAATGAATGGCACATTAAGGTATTGTCTAAGTCAGAAGTTCATAACCTAGAGACTTTAATCACTCATTATCAGTTGTACACCTTTAGAAAAATTAACGTTTTATGTTGAGCCATTTC
The DNA here is from genome assembly GCF_050624435.1 of Tenrec ecaudatus. Lineage (NCBI taxonomy): Eukaryota > Metazoa > Chordata > Mammalia > Afrosoricida > Tenrecidae > Tenrec > Tenrec ecaudatus. Next base: position 45,728,309 of record NC_134543.1, read on the forward strand.
CTAGGTCATTAAAGTTTCATTGAAAATATGGCTTTTTAGTGGCTGCAAGATACTGTTATGAACATCCTTCATGAAATTTTTTATAATTACTGGTTTTGAGACACAAAATTGCAAAGGATATTCTTACACATAATTTTGATCACGTCCATGAGGTTGACCCCTAGAAGAAGAAGGTTTAAGGCTCTAGATTAGTGGTTCTCAACCTTCCTACTGCCACGACCCTTTAATACGGTTCCTCGTGTTGTGGTGACCCCCCCAACCATAAAATTATTTTCGTTGCTACTTCTTCATCACTGTAATTTTGCTACTGTTATTAATCGGGTGACCCCTGTGAAAGGGTCATTCGACCCCCCAAAGGGGTCACGCCCCACAGGTTGAGAACTGCTGCTCTAGATACATATTACCAAATAGTTTTGACTACTTTTCAATTACCATAGGTTCAAGTCAATCAATAGTGTATATACTTAGGCCAGTGTTAAAAATATTTACCAAATAATAGCATATCATAGGCATCGATGAGTCAGATCCAATTATGCAATGTGGAAATAGGGAACTAGTCCTCTGCTGTGCTATGCCAGGAATAAGGCCTTTTAGTCCCTGAACCATGAGAAAGGACTGGTCACCTTTTGAGGAAGAGCCAGGGTAGCATGGCAGTTCTTACTGCAGGGCAGAGGGATTGAGGCAGTTGCTCCTTACCAAGAGGAAGCTGTTCGTGCTCTGACAGACCGCTTCACTGGAGCTTAAATCCTGAGCACCCCGTTTGCAAAAGGGTATGGATTACAGTGAAAACCTAAATTCATTTGCAGAGTCTCCTTGTAGATTAGAAGTGCATGGAACTACCTCTGATCATTAACTAAGGATGTAGCTCATCTTCGCCTTCAGCATAGTGTATTGGAACGTGGATTGCCTTCACCCCTCTTTAGCCAGGGAGGAACAGATTTTTATAGGGTTTGCCTGGGTGGGTCCTTGATGGAGATTACTGTACTGAGGACAGTACTGGGGGCTGGGGGAGGAGGGAGTCACACAGTCAGTGACCATGCTCTATCCGCCTTGGTTAGAAGGCCCTGGACCAATCTGGTCATCTTTTCAATCAAACATAACATATGTGTCCCAATCATGGGCCTGTTCTCACTTATGTGGTCCCACCTGTAACTGTGATGTATTGATCTGCCACAATCATGAAGTTGTGACAGGTTCCTTTGTGCCATGCTTTCTGTAACTATCACCGCAAAGGTGATTCCTCACTGAATGATGTGCCTGTGTCTTTGTGTTGTTTTTGTTCCTTTTAAGACTTCATAAATATTCCTAAGTTATACTTGAGATCGGGCTCTCTCTCTTTTCTTTTTTTTTTTTTTTTACAGAGACTGTGATGGCTTATTCACTGAGATGAGGTTTGGATCTATATGCCATGTTTCACCATCTCTTTTATATTTCAAATTCGACTGTATGTTACACCTACTGCTACAAGATGAGCTGTGCTTTTCCCGATAATGACTGAAACTGGAGGACATGGCAAAAAGCAACAAAAAACCAAACCTGAAGTCATCCATGTTTGCTATTTCGTTGGTCTTCTTATGTGGAACAAAAAGTAAAGAGTTCACAATACCACCATCAAAGCATTTCAAATTTATGTTGGACTTCGGCTTTCAAAGTAATGTCTTTACAATGAAGCTGCCAACAGCTGAAGTCCCAGGTCCGCTGCTTCTTTCTGGGGAGAAATCGGCATGATGCCTGCATCGGCAGGGCTGCCCTGGGTGAGTTTCAGAGGTGGGACAGACTAAGGGAAAGCAGCCTTTCCATGTCACTCCTGGAGGTAAACTGTAGAGGAGATCCCATGCTTGATGAAGAGGGAAAGCGGCTGGATAAAAGAGGCAGGACTACCTGCTCCAGGACATAACATGGAAATGCTTGCCAAGTCTTGAGTTCAGAAGTTTTGTTTTCTTTCTGAGATGAAGAAAATATAAAAGCACCTAAAGGTCAAGGAAAATGTTCTTCTGATGATGAGGAAGCCCACACTCCGTTGGATGCAGGACTCAACGGGCCCCGGCCGCCGGCACCGAGGCCGGCTCCGCGAGGCACACCTCACTCCGCCATCTTCGCTCCTTCCCGGGCTCGCTTTCGTCCCCCGAAAAAACACTAAACATTAGCCAATATGAAAGCTTCTACCATTCTGTTAACTAAATGAAATAGTTATTTTAGTCTCATCAGTGTTACATTTGCCCCAAATGTTAAGCCTCTTTAAAGATTTCCTAACAAGCCTTAGACATCATGGCTCACAAAGATCAGATTAAACCAGTGATCCAAACTCGACCTTTTGAGGAGCAGTAAGAGCAGTAAAGGACAAAACATGGATCAAGAGCTTAAGTGTTGAGAAAGGAACCATTTTCTAGATGATGGAACGGAAGCATGCCAAACATCAGCTCTCACTTGCCAGAAAAGAGAAGGGTTGGTTGTCCCAGTTACAAATCCAACTCAGAGCTCGCTCCCAATTTCCTTGGTCCCCTAAAGTCTTTGTGCTTCCCTATCCTATAGCACTTAGGACAAGCCTGGACAATTGTTTTGTTCTATCTACTTCTCCTACCAAAATCAACTGCTGCAGGACGTCAGACTTGCCCATTTTATCATCCTCAGAATCTAGCCCAGTATCTATCCACGGAAAGAGTCAATACATGCCTGATGAACCACACGCCAATGGACCCTTGAAGCACCAGCTATCTGGTGTTGCCTGCTGCTTCATCTGGGGCTACATGCAAATCCTTGTCACTCGAAGCCAAGGAACATGAAGACAGAACAGAAAGTGTCAGAGTCTCAAGCTGTTGTCGGTCCTCCACTACTGTGCTGACTTGATGTACTCACAAGAGGGGAGGATCTAATCTTTATCCATCAGCTCTTCCACTGCAGCCTTTAACCCTTCACCAATCTGAACTCAGCATCGGGGTTAAAACTCAATGGCAGGGGACCAAATCAGGTACCTTTAAAGAAGTCTAGAAATATAGTTATCGGATCCCAATTTTCTCTCTTTTACTGGCTTCTCTCACAAATCCCAATGCCTAGCGAAATGAAAATGTACACAACTAGAGCTCACTCTACTGTATCTTTAATCAACCACAGTAAGTGGAAAAATGGATATGTAACTTCTTTCTCAATCATTCCAGGTCAGATGCCAAGCTACTGATTCTCTTCCCAGTCTACCCAGTAGAGTTTCTCATTAGGACACTGGGAACTCCGACCCTAAATCTCATCTGGTTTGTTTGATAACGGGGTAGACAACTGATGGCAACTTGCATCTTCAATTCCACTACTTCAGCATAACTCAAAAATAAACTCACTTCCATCAAGTCCATTCCAGCGCAGTGGACCTGTAAGGCAGGGCAGCGCGGTCCCTGTAAGTTTCTGAGCCAGCAGCTGTTTATGGAAGAGGACCTCCTCTTTCTACCAGGGAGTGGCTGGTGGTTTCAAGCCGCTGCTCTCGTGCTTAGCAGTCTGACTCATTATCCGCAACAGGGCCAGAGCTTCTTTACGTTGACCTATGGTCCTTTACGTCTGTGTTTAGATCAAATCGCTCTCTTTTTCCCCACTCCAAACCTGGGCTTCCAACCAGTTCGTTCCACTTTGATCTCCCTCTGAGAAGTTGCATCTCCACCCTGCAGAGGTACTGAATCCAAGGCTACATTTTCACCAGATCCCCAGAGTGACTCATATAGATCCCTACAGAATTCTTTTGTAGGTACACGAATCATCTGGGGACCTTGTTAAAATGTGGTTCTGGTGCAGCACATAGGCTGGTGGTGGAAATGCAAATGCTCAGCCGGGGCTGCAACTCAGAATGAAGTCTTCTCCCCAGGCTTCCTGCTCCTAGCACAGGGGTGCCTCCACTCTCCAAAGCCGAGCACACTGCGCCTCGATGCCTGTGCACGGGACAACTTCAATCGTGTGTGTGCGCGCGTGTGCAAAGGATTCTTTAGGTGTGGGTGGGGAGGCGTGAGGAAGTGATCCCGTTAGGGCAGACAAGCCAGACTCAAGGAGTGAATGAAAAGCACCAGCTGCATTTTCAGCCTCTTTCCCTAGATGTCTCCAGAGTGTGCCTCGCGCCTGATCAGCAAGCCCACGTGTATCACAACAGCTGCACGGAAGCCGGGGCAGGAGGGATTACTGGATGACTGAGTGAAGCTGAAGTCAACACACACTCAGCTGCAGGGCAGGGGGTTGTGAACATTCACTTTGTCCAAAGCAGGTCTTAAAGCGCACAGAGATGAAACGGGAGTGTAGAATCATTCGACGGGCATTTACTTAGGTCTTTGTTTTAGGAATCAGAATGGAAAGAAAATGGAGGCGTGGGCATCACATCCCGATCTTCACACCTCATATAAGCCGGGCCACTCACTGCAGCAAACACTGTCCACTGCCTGACTGTGTAAACCCTGTAGCCCAAGACCAGGGAGGGGAAGCATTTTTCTTGCCCCTGATGAGGTTTGGTTGGGTGACGTAACTAGGGCCATTGCTCCGGTGAACAAGCACAGTGAGGACCAGGTCTTCCTGGGCAGCTAGGCCTGCTGCCTGCACAACCCAGTGGGGGCGGCGCTTTATTGTCTCCCCCCTTAAAACCTACTCCATACTTTTCCCAGGCTCTAAAAACCAGGTTCACAATAAGCAAATACAGCATGGCCAGATGCCTTTCGTGGTCAGATGGTTCATTGTTTAAAAAGCTTCAGCTTAAAATCCAAGAGATTGTTAACAGATGCCGTTTCTGGCTGGAGACCGGGAAAAACCTCACTTAAACAAAAGAGTATGTTGTGATTGGAATGAAAAAAGGGAATTACCTTTAAAGATAAGAACCACAAACATTTCCTATTTGAACAGAGCCCTCCCCGCCCCCACCCCCCACACAGGACCTTTTGGGGACCTCTCCAGAAAGTGTTACAGTGGATGGCTGCAGATGACAAACCCTGGCCAACCAACCCAGGAACTGTCACGGATTTGTTTGGACTTCGAACAAGGCCACAACATCCATCTCTTGCTCTCCCCCAGATTACTCAATTAGGCACAATTCCAGGTAATTTCTTTCCTATCCTTGTTGCCCGAGCCGAGAAAGGCTTGTGCTGCGTTCTTTTTGGCTCTGGACATGAATTTGCAAGCAGAGAGAGGCGTTTCCAAAAGGAGCACAGAGCTTGATAAGCAGGGAGCCACCGCTGAGCCCAAGACACTGCAGGCCGCGCAGGTCCTGGGCTGCCTTCAGTTCCCAGTCTCCTTGGCCTCTGCACCTTCGGTTCGCTTTTACCCTGAATGCTCGCTTTCCTCCATCTCGGGCTGCCTGCGTCTGTTGGCTTTTGGTGGGGGGTTTCCTGCACGGCTTCACTATGTGTGAGCATCTACGTAGTGCTCTGGGTTCTAATCTGGAAAGATGGGAAACCACAAGGAAGCCATGAGTTTAAAGCTGTCCCTTGCTGTGGGAAATGGTCCTGATTTTACTGGCTGGTGTCAAAGGCCTTGATGTGCAGAGCTACCTGAGCCATGTGCCTCGTCTTAAGAAGATCGTGAGCTCAATTTTGAGAAGGGCAGTATGTTCTTCAGCAAGTGACTGGTCAATAGGCAGGCCTTTTCCCAGGTTAAGTTTCTGTCGGCTCATGATCGTTGTCCGTGTTCTTCTGATTTCTTAGGGTCCGAGTTGTCCATTGTACACCAAAAGCATAGAAATGTTTACCATTTGAGATGCTCCCATGAAGAAAACTCTTCAACAAGCCAGGCTTCCTGTTAGAGTTACAGTGAGTGAGTGGCTATCAGCCCATGAGGTTCCACAAAGATACAACAGCTTTCCTGCTCAGTTCACACATCCCCTTTCAAGCTGCTGGGATGTGGCTCGCCAGAGGGCTGCCTTCAGTGTATCTGGCCAGGTACTGTGGGGGGAGGGGAGTCTCACTCACCCAGGAACGGGGGTCTGGAGCTCAGGCCATGGCATCTATTTCCATCCGCCTACAAAAGCCAGCCTGCCCCGTTATGCACATGAGCTGAGGATTGCGAGGAGCGGAATCTGATAGGCCTGGAAATTGAAAAAGGAGCAGCAGCTGGGAGCTCAAGGTCATTACTGTCCTCCAGGGCGTTTCTCGAAGGGGCAGGAGTTTCCATGATTAACTTTCAATGGCCGTCAGGGGTGTAATAAAATCTGGGAAAGAAGAAAACTTTCCCCTGCAGTAAGCTGCCCCCATTTTCCTGCCCTCTCCTTTCCCCCACATCTCCAATCCCCCCTGCTTCTTGTTTCCTAATGGTGAGAAACACGGGTGCCACGATGGGCCCAAACAGGCCAGGGCCGCAGCATACGTCCTCAGAGTCCCTCGAGGGATCCTTCAGTCTCAGTGGCCGCCGGGTCTTTAAGATGAAAACGGGAAAAGGCTCCATGGTTGGAAGGGCCATCCGACACCATCCGTTTCTCTAATGAAGGAATTTTATTTTCATCCCATACTTCTTTCCGAGGATATGACAGTGCTCTCTAAGCCATGACAACCGATTTAACAAACGAGTGCACCCTGCTTGATAAGAGGTGTGCCAAAAGAGAAGGAGCAGATCGGAGGACACGTTTCTTTGCAAAGACATACTGCTGGACTCTGCTGGACTGGGAACGTGTGCACGCCACTGTGGTCTGCTAGAAGGCGGGAGACCAACCAGAGGCGTGACAGTAGAACCGTTCTCAGCGGCGGTCACTGCAGTCAAACCTAGAACTCACAGGTGGAAAAGAAAATGAACTTGACCATGTTGCACGGTGTTCAATAAAGCACTAGGGACAACTGAATGGTTCTGTCACCAAAGCTAATTTCATAATAACAGATGCCAGAAACACAAAGATGGATAAGACGTGGTGCTTTGCCACCAGAGCTGTTCACACCTGCTGGGAGAGAGACAGGCTCACTGGTGGGGCGGGAGCCTCCACTCAGCCATAGGCGGACTCTCCTGGGAAAGCAGCATGCAAACAACACTGGTACCAACCAGGGCGCAGACGGGCTGGGGCAAGGCAATGACCCCTCCTCCCCGAGGGAGGCTCCCAACTGCACACTTTGTTCTTAGCTGCTGTCAGACTGGCCCCTTACCCGCAGGGACCCATACACAACCAAATAAAATGCTGCCCGGTCCTGTACCACCCCATGACTGGTGGCAGATCATTGTTTTCAGGAGTAGGTTGCCAGGCCTTTCTTCCTAGCCCTTCCGGGTCCAGAAGCTCCGCTAACCCCTACCTGTTCAGCATCATGGTCATACATAAGCTTCCACCCCCAGACGAGGGGTGACTGTGCTTGAGGCAAAGGGGCTGGGACGTGAACCCAAGTTTCCCTCATGGAAGATGAGAACTCTTCCAATGAGCTACTGATGCCCCATTAACTGCATGTTGAGAAACCCAGAGCCATTGAGCTGATTCCTGCTCAGAGAGACCCTACAGAGGGTTTCTGAGACTGTCAATCTTTATAGGAGCAGATAGCCTCCTCTCTTTCCCACGTAGTGGCTGTTGGGCTTGAGCTACCGCCTTTGAAGCTCAGTGGTTACCTGACAGCACCACCTAATAAATATATCCCCGACATGCGGGTGTCGTGAAATGATAGCGCATGGTAGTTTGTTCCTGCTTCCCTGAGTCAAGAGGAAGAACTGTATTGCCTACTGGTTGTTGGAGAGAAGGATCCACTTCTCTTAGGGCCCTTTCTACTTATCCTGTTTTGGGTCAGGGACAAGTGGCAAGATGTGGTCATGAACAGAACTGGTTCCAAAAAGTTAGTGTGCCACAGGGTTTAAAAGACGGACGAGTAAACCTGACCGCATGATGTGGTGAAGCTTACTGCTCTTGGTGCTATGTTATATGTATATAGGAGCTACTGGCATGTTTGCCACCTTGGCACCAACAGAAGGCTTCTCCTAAAGTAATACAGCTCTCAGCTTTTAACTGGGCAGAGGCTTCCCAGACTAACTACATTAGTCCATGCATCGAGGTATGGCTCTGTGAGTCAGCTCTGTCCAACTGGATGTAAAGGATGGATCGACAACATGTGGGCCATGCTCCTAAAGTGGACATCCTTGGCTTGAAAGGAAAAATGGCTACAGTGCAATTTGAACCATGAAGACAAGACGCACCCACTGCCATCAGTCTTTATTCAAGTAGAAAGTCACATCTCCCCCCCCCCCCGCACCCCCAGAGTAGCTGGTGGTTTTGAACTGCTGACCTTACAGTTAGCAGCCCAACATGTAACCACCATGTCTTCTTAAGGATTCCTTATGAAGAAAAGGGATATGGATAAATGGAAAGTTAGAAGTAGGTGGGCCACAGAGAACTGTGAAGCCACAAAACTAGTCCTAAAATGCCTAAATTAAAATGCGTATGTGAAAAATAGAGGGATAGAACACTTCTATTTTCTCATAGAGCGGTTAACCACCAGGTCTGTTGTTCCAACTTACCAGCCGTACCAAGGGAGAAAGAAAAGACCACCTGTCCCTGTAAAGATTTAACATCTCTGACACTCAAGGGGGCAGTTCTACTCTGCCCTATAGGAGCTACAAGTTTCAAGAAATTTATTTGAGGTCTGAGTTATAACATGGTTACAAACATGGTTCCAGGTGCTCAGTGACCACGAATAGGCTGCAAAAGGGTTCAAGGAATTGTGGGTATAAATAACATCCCCACATCAGCCCCTTGTGCATTTAGCCCCAAGTCTATAACATGGCACATTCAACCCATTTTTCACATTATAAAGAGCGGTGAGAGTCTAGTGGTCAAATGAGAAAGCAAAGAGAATGAAAAAGGATAATTTTTCAGTTTTCCATAAACACAAAGAGCATCTTACCTTCTTCTTGCTACAGTATATTTGCCATTTTTTCTCTGCTGGAAGTGCAAACATGGCTTCCCGGTGTTTGTCTGTGAGGTCAAGTTCATCCTGAAAAGAAAAAAGATAATTAGTATATCATTGATAAATTGATAACTTACAATAGGGTAAGTTATATCATTAAGGAAGAAAATAAACCCCAAAACCAACAACATGTATTTAAGTGAGTTTGGAAAAAGAGCAAGAAGCTAGGAGAATGTGAAGGCCACACTGTAAAGAAAGCGTGTTTCTGGCACAGGTATGGTACAGCAAGAGAGATGAAGCCTGCTCATACCTAAGGCTGGGAACTGGACCGTGCCTTTGCACAGTTCACAGGGGGTTACTGTGTATTGTTGTAGAGGGCCCACTGAGCAGTGATGGGCATCAGACCTTGGAGGGTTAGAATCAATCACAATAAAACCAAACCAAACTCATTGCCATTGAGTCGATTCTAATTCACTGTGAGCCTGCAGGGCAGGGTAGACTGCCCCTGTGGGTTTCTGAGACTGTGCCTCTACAGGAGTAGAAAGCCTCGTCTTCTTCCCGCACAGCAGCGGGTGGTTTCAAACTGCAGACATCGTGGTTAGCGGTCCAACACATAACCACTATGCCGTCAGGGCTCCTCTAGTCACAATAAAGATGATGGCTAGGTGGGAATGGCTTCACAAGCACGGAGTATCAGGCTGGGTCTTAAACGGAAGGTCAGACCAAGAACAGGGATAGAGATGGGAAGGGAAGGGAAAGTCTAGGAAGGGGATCATAGAAACAATGGCCAGGGTGTGATAACTCACTAGTGTGCAGGGGACAATGACCAGTTTAACTGATACACATCGTTTATGCAAAGTTAGGGAGTGGCCAGTTTGTGGAAGTCTTATCTGACAGACCGTGTTCATTCTCTGGACCAGGGGTCCTCAAATTATGGCCTGCAGGCCACATGCGCCCTACTGAGGACATTTATCTGCCCCGCCGGGTGTTTTCACCTGTTTTGTTTTTAACTTCAAAATAAGATGTGTGCAGTATGCATAAGAATTTGTTCATAGTTTTTTAAAAACTATAGTCCAACCCTCCAATAGTCAGTGAACTGACGCCCTGTTTAAAAAGTTTGAGGACCCCTGCTTTGACTATGGAGAGTCAGTGAAGGTTTGGGGGCAAGAGTGACATCTTTGTCACCCCAAGCCCCACTATTATTTTTTATTTTACGTTCCAAACATCATGTAGAAAAACATCCCCCCCTTTAACGTCAACACTCATAAATAGCACACATAAATAACACACCTGTTCGACAAGAAGGTGACTTGTCCAAGACCACGTGCCTGGTATATGATGGGTCTGGTTTTAGAGTCTAGAGCTCTCTGACTCCAGGGGCTCGGGCTTGGCGAGCCTCTCAGCTCGGCATTTGGAAGCATTAATTTTATGGTGCTGTGCAGTCATCCGAAAGGAAGGCAGTGCACAAACACCCATAATTAATGAATAATAAGATAATGTACCTAAAGTGCTTACAGAAAAGCTATTGGCACTCAGCAAGAAGTCAATCCATGGCCAGAATTATTACTGATGGTGAGCCTCTGGTACATGTTATTTCTACAGGTAGTACTAGATAGTGGTAATAAGTTATACCCTCATTAACAAAAAGAAAAAGAGCTATAAATTAAGGCTCATAGCATTAGATCCCTCAAGAGTATAAGCCAAGTCCTTCCTCACTCCGACTCCTCAGCACTTTAAGTGTATGAATGGACAGCAGGCTTAGGACATGGGCCTCTCATTTTAGCGTTATTTCCATTTAAGGCAGCGGTTCTCAACCTGTGGGTCGCAACCCCTTCGGGGGTTTGAATGACCCTTTCACAGGGGTCGCCTAAGACCATAGGAAAACCCATAAATATTTCACAATATGTAATTACATAGTTCTGTGATTAATCGCTATGCTTTAATTATGTTCAATTTGTAACAATGAAAATACATCCTGCATAATATTTACATTACGATCCATAACAGTAGCAAAATTACAGTTATGAAGTAGCAATGAAAATAATTTTATGGGCTCATACAACTCATCACAATCCACACATACATCAAGTGTATAAAGCACATTTGTACATTAAACGATTAAAAAGAAGAAGAAAATAATCTTATGGTTGGAGGGTCACGCCAACATGAGGAACTGTATTAAAGGGTTGTGGCATTAGGGAGGCTGAGAACCACTGATTTAAGGCGTGGTGGTCATGTGGTTAAACGCTCATTTGCTAATGCAAAGGTTGGCCATGTGGTCCCCCCAGTGGCTCTGTGGAGAACAAAATGAAAGATGGCTCCTGTAAAGAGCAGTGCCTTGGGGGCACTGTGGGATCTGTTCTTCTCTGGCCTACAGGGTGCTGTGCATCAAAGTGGACTCAGTGGCAATGGCTTGGTTTGGGCATTATCTCCTCTTACTTGTAGTCACCAAGTCCTATGGTTCCTTTAAAAAAAAATCCCATGACTTCACCTTTTTTTTTTCTTATTCCCACTGAAACCATCCAAATGCATGTCCCAGTAACAACTTCTTGGCTTCTTGCCATGAGTGTTCCTCCTTCCCACGCCTCCCTACTCAGCATGGCCAGAATCCTCTGAAAACAGTGGTTTGTTCTCAGACTTGGCCATCCACCAGAATCACCTGGAGGACTCACGAAAACAAAGATGCTGGCCCCCATCCCCGATATTACCACTCAACAGATATAGAGAAGCTTCAGTTTTAATAAGCTTCAGGTGCCGCTGATGCTGCTGGTCTAGGGAACACACTTTATGGCACTACTGCCTTAGAAAACAGAGCACAGACGCAATCTTGATCTCCCAATTCAAAAACTGTCATTAATTCCACATTGCCTACAAAACTAATTATACATTCTTCAGGCCTTGGTTTATTTTTCATCATGGCAAAAATATACATCGCACTCGTCGGCCCTCCCTTTTGAGACATTCCACTTATGATCTCCATTTACCCTCTTTCTTCCTTGTATGCTTACTGCCTGTTTTGTAAGCACCTACAGCTACAGGGCCTCCCTCCCTCACTGCCATCAAGGCCATGCTGACTCTTCGAGATCCTAGAGGGCAGAGCAGAACTGTCCTTGTGGGTTTCTGAGAGTGTAACTCTTTACAAGAATAGAAAGCCTCATCTTTCTCCCTCAGAATGGCTCAGGTTTGAACTACTGATCTTGTGGTTAACAGCCAAATGGGGAACCCACTATTCCACCAGGACTCCCTCTCCAGAGCCTAGCTACTGCCTGATATATGGTCATTTCCCTGGGGACATTCCTTATCTCTTAAACCTCTATGTTCTCAGCTTCAGGATGGGCATATCATCCATCTTTCTCTAAGAGTTGCTCTTTGGACTAGCAAAATCAATTAAGCCTGTAGCATCAACTGGCTCAGAGTTAACTCTCCTGTTATTGCAGTCATCATTAAACACAAATTAGATGCCATTTTCTTTTAAGGGCAAGGTAACACATGGTTGTGATGTTGTTATTGTTGAGTGCTGTAGAGTTGGTTCTAGCTCAGTCACCCCTACATACAACAGAACAAAATGCTGCCCCATTGTGACCAATCCTCACAGTCATTGCTATGTTCAAGGGCATTCCTATAGCTACTATGTCAATCCATCTCATTAAGGGTCTTCTTTCTAATGCACTCTCTACTAAACCTGACGCCACTCTCCAAGGCCTAGTCCCTTGTCACAGCACGTCCAAAGTACATGAGAAGAAGCCTCACCATCCTCACTTCTGAGAAGCATTCTGTCTGGACTTCTTCCAAAATGGACTTCATTTTTTTTTTGCAGTGCATGCTATACTCAATATTCTTTACCAACCCCATAAGTTAAAGGCTTATTCTTTGGTCTTCCTTATTCATTGTCCCATTTTCACACAAACTCATTAAAATACCCACTTGAATACCCAACCACACACACACACACACACACACACACAGCTATTAGGAATTTCAACAATGAACAACCAGGAAGGAAATAAGAGATTGTAACCACAAATTCCATTATGGAGGGAAAATGTTTAAGTTTTGACATGAAACTATAATGTATGTGAAGTCATTATTTTTCTCTTTCTTTTCTCAATTTCCTGTACTTCAGGCCTGCTCTCACCCCTTGATGAATGAAGAAGATAATGATGATATAAATCATTTTCCAACAATTTGAGGTGTCTTCTGGGGGGGGGAGGGGGGAGGCATCCATTAGGTCAGTCATTCAAATAGGTCAATAATGTGGTGCTTTGTTTGTTTGTGGGAGAAAATTGAGCTACTGTTACCACCTCCTTTACTATGCTCCCTCACTGGTGTTTCCTCGCAGTACAAGCTGCAGGAGATGTGCAGAAGCTGTGGGCCCTGCAACTTCACCAGCTGGGACAAAGGTTGCCTTCTGTTGTTAGAGGGAGGCCAGTCCCACTCTCGCAGAGACGGAGAAATGACAGCTTTGAACTGAGAGAGCACAGTGCCCTGGGATGTAGGCACAGGTGGCTTCATGCAAGATGGGAATTTTTATAAAGCTAATATTCAAAAAAAGCAGTCAGAGCTCTGTACCTAATTTTAGATTACAGTAATAAAGTAAGGAGGAATAAATGGTGATGATAATAACAGTTAACAAGTATTGAATGCTTCCTCTGTGCTTAACAGTCATATTTTACCTGGGTTAATTTCTTTGAACCCCACAACAAAACAGTGGGTGACACTATCTCCCCATATTCCAGGGAACTGAGTCACAGAGCGACTGAGTACCTTGCTCAAGGAAACAAAGCTAGTAAATGCTAGAGGGCAGATCTGAACCGGGGCGTGCTGGTTATAAGGAGCCTGTGTGCTTAACTATTGGACTTTTCTGTTTTTCCTGCTGATCCAGGAAGGTAGAATTGTGGCACACGCACCATCTGCTGCGTTCCTGAGTGCTTCTTAACAGAAAGAGGGGGAGGCTTTGCTTCAGGTTTGGATCTTACAGCTTATGCAAGCATGGATATGTGACTTCACCTCTGAATTGCAACTTCTTCCTCTGCAAAAATGTTAACAATTGTATATACCTGGTAAGAGTTATTGTAAGGATTAAACTGTTCAACCGAAAAAAAAAAGAGAAAAAAAAATTTTTAATGTCTATGAGCACGAGACATGGTGCTAAGATCAGCGAGTAAAAAGAAGTATGTATCAGAGATCTCAGTCCCACAGAGGGAAGCAGGAAATTAAATGATCGTGCTGAACACTTGCCGGATGATGCTACATTGAGTTGGTTGGAGACCGAGCAGAGCGGCATTGTTCTCTAAAAAGGGGAGGCGGTGCTGGAGCTTTCAAGAAAGTGAAGGTGGAGCTGGAGGAAGCAAAGGAGTTAAACAGGTGAAAGAGACTGCAGATAGGGAACAGAGTGAACTTCGGTCTTCATCCTGAGGGCAAATGGAGGTCACGGCTGATGTCAGAGCAAGGAAAGTGACAAAGATAGAACTAAGAGATTAGTGGGAGTGGCTAGGAATAAAGCCCAGAGTGTAGAAAGCACCCCCTCCCCCACTCTCATTCCAAAAGTACCTGTGCTCTGACTCATTTTAAGAGTATGACTGACTCAAGCAGGGGAGACTCTTAAGAGGCTATCGCCGTCTCGCGGATCAATCAACGCTTATCCGCTGCGCTCTCTATTCCTGGGCCATGGCCAGGTAATTTGTAACAAGACAAGGATGAACAACAGACCCTGCTTTCATACAATCCACTTAGAAAGAAATGGTTTTAATGTTGGTCTTTCATTTCGGGCTAAAGTCTAAGATTGCTAAGCATTCCATGGCTATCATGACACACCCTTCTCCTGCCTGCCCCACCTTACCGATCGGTCAGCTCTTTCTCTCGCTGCCATTGAGTCAGTTCAGGCTCAGCAACCCTATAGGACAGAGCAGAACTGCCCCCTGTGGGTTTCTGAAACTATAGATCTTTACAGGTGTAGAAAACCTCATCTTACTCCCTCAGAGCAGCTGGTGATTTTGAACTGCTGACTGTGTGGTTAGCAGCCCAACGTGTAACCCATTAGGCCCACCAGGGGCCCCTCATCTTCTGACAGCCGTCACCACCCAGCACTTTGAACCACAAGTTGACCAATTCTGCAACTTTGCAGATGCTGTTCCTGTTCCCTGCACGATCCTTTCAACTGCATCTAAGAACCAATAGGCTTCATGCAAGCTTTGACAGGGCATCGATTGCTTCCTTCATGCCACCAGTCCATCAGACTCTCCCAGAACCAGGGGCTCCTCTGTGTTCTCCTTACCTGGTGGCACTTAACACGTCACTAAAGGTATGCTACTGACTGGTCTGTTCCAGAGGACAGGCATTCAAATGGTTCTTGTTTGCTAGTCTCCCAACAAACTGACACTGGAATAGCCACAAATTCTAAAGAAGGTGAGAGTGGGAAAGTTGGGAGAGAGCAAGAAGGGAGAGAATGTTGTGGGAGACAGGAGGACTTGCATTCCCAAGGCTACAGGCTCATCTTCTCTTGATCACTCTTTGGAGGGCACAATGCATGAAGGGTGAGATGGCTAGGTTCTTAAGTATACGATTTTTCAGGTTAGCAAAGATACAGCCTGGACTGGTGATAGCGCTCTACATTTGTTAAAATAGTCATGGCAACCACTTTATATATCTTCCAGTCAGCAACATACATGGAGAGCATTTCTCCACATTCTTACCAATCTTGGATGCTAGGGCTTTTTCATTGTAGCTACCTTAGTTTTTGTTAAGTGTTATCTCAGTGGGGCATTACTTTGTATTTCCCAATGAAAATCAATCCTGACTCTATCTTTTCGTGTACTTATTGGCCACTCATATATGTTCACTGGTGAAGCATTTGTTTAAATATTTTGCCTACTTTTATTGAGTTACCTGGCTTGTTACTGGGGAGCCCCGGTGGCTCAGTGGGGTATGCCTTGGGTTGCTAACCACAAAGTCAGCAGTTTGAAACCACTACCTGCTCAGCTAGTGAGGCTTTTGACTCCTATAAGGGGTGGTTACAGTCTCAGAGGAGGTTGTTCTACTCTGTCCGGTAGGATAGCTGAGTCAGAATGAACTTGAGGGGCAGTGAGTCTGGGTTTGTTTGGTCTTTTTATTGATTTAAAGGAGCTTTTCTATATTCCGGAAACACTTCCCTTGTCGGGTATACATATGTAGCAAGAATATTTCTCCCAATCTGGGACTAGACTTTGGTTTTGTTTCTTTTTAATTTAATATCCATGGCAGTGAACTTGGTTTGAGTTGATTTCCATTCTACTTCTTTAAACATTGAGAGACTCTGAAACCTATAAGGTGGCTCTGAGTTGAAATGACCTTGATGGCAGTGAGTTTGAGACCTTATTCTTAATTACGTCCTCCCAGCCCATAGCTCACCACGACCACCACAGATAAATCAAATCCTGAGAAGGCAGGGCAGGGAAAGGACTAAAAGGTGATATTTAGGCAGGAGGGAAAAAATGAAGGGAAGAGGGAGAGAGAGAGGATGGGAGGGAGGGAAAGCATGCTTTTTATAAATCCATGGAGAAAAGTACTGGGCTGTGATGATTCATTACATTTGTAAACGTCCATCCCCACCACAGAAAATGACCAAACACCTCCAAGAGTCATGAATTACTAGCACCGCCTTAAAGCTTAACCACCACAAGCGACGCTGAGAACAGTATGTTGTTTTCATAGTGTCGGCTAGAAATCTGAACATTAGATAAGATTCTTTTTTTTTTTTTTTGCTTTTTTTTTTTCAGAAATCCCTTCTGTCCACTACTCTGAATACCATCACAGGCTTAGATAAGATTCTTGTCGGTTGAAACAGAGGTGCAATCAATCATTACCTGCTCTGAACTAGTCAGGAAAGACAGACCCAGGAAACAGCCCAGAGCTTTAAACCCCAAAGTGTATTGCGGACACACAGCAAACCTTGAAGGCTTCCGGCTTGCTACATTTCTGCCAATGTACTTAGTCACTGCAGAGCATATTACAGTGTGACTCACCTCCACCTACACAGAGTCTACTATGTTTGACAGACTTGTTTCCACTTGATATATAAAAATAAGAAATGAGAAACCCCACATTAACAGGCCAACTAATCAAAAGTCATTTTGAGTGTCTAATTATTTCTTAATAATTATATATATAATTGGTGTATATATACACACACAATTCCCAGTTCTCCCCACAATAGTAGGCCATGCAATCTATGTAGAGTATGCTGGGGAAAGGCTCATGCTAACGCTGTGGTGGGGGTTCCCGTGAGGGGCTGTGGAGCATGCTTCAGCCCCCGTGCAGCCCCTGCGCAGAGATGGACTGCTCCACAGGGCTGACAGAGGCAGTGTGCGGCCTTTCAAAAGCAGAGCACAGACCTGGCTTCAGGTTACATTGCCAACCTCTCAGGGAGTGGCCAGGCTCTTAACCATGTGCACTACACTCAGGGTTCCATGTTAAACCGAGAGTATTCTTATTTAGCGTCTTCATGTTGTCTCAACCAGAAACAGAAAAGCGGCTAACTTTGAATGGGTCTGCCTCACCGTCAGAAGTGCCCAGTCCTCTAGGGTCAATCGCACTGTTCTAAATCTAGCACCCTCTTCCAAAGGCCAACTATCCTGAATTTTCATGATTTCCAACTGTTACCCAGTACAACTTCCTCAACACGCCTTAATAGAGGGAATTTCTAAGCTGTGTGTTTCCTAACCGAATGGAGGGGGACTTCACCTCCTGGGACTCAGCGCCAACTGTCAAATGAGACAAGAATGGCACCCAACGCCCCATGGGTGTGGGTGAAGCCAAGCTCCACACATGCTTCCTCCCTTGATGACACCAGCACTCTGCGGGCAGCCGGGGCCCTCCCAGTCCCAGCCTGCTCAGCATGCTCTCCAGAGTCTTGTTTGGCAGCTTAGCCACCAGTGGTGAGTTTTAATTGTGTCAGAAGTCACCAAGAACTAAGAGTCTCTTCCCACGGGCAGCTGTTTGCATATTCTACCTTCACAGACAGGACTACTCCTTAAGCTTTACCACACTTGTTCTCTTAATCTGCTGGCTTTCACGCTGGCCCCCCGGGGCCCCCATTAGAACTAGGGATAAGGGATAGGGATGGCTACAAGTGGGTAGGGTGCGTGCAGGAAGAGCGGAGGGTTCCGCCCAAACCTATCTTCCTGTCTATGAGAACAATTACAAATACAGGTCTGACAGCTGTGGGATTTAGCAATGATTAATTAGCAAGTGGATTCAAATACTTATAGAGCATCGCATATTTTTCAGTAATTAGTTTTTCACCCATTCATTCAGGCTACACCCACTTATTGACCTCCCCCCACCCTCAGAGCCAAGCACTGCTCTAGGACTTTAGGATCCCAACAGTGTAAAATGCATAGCTAACTGGGTACCAGCCAGTGTCATTCTGCTCTCTGAAGGTGTGAAGGTGCGCAGTCATAGAGGAGTGGGCACAGGAGGATCCAGCAGGATTCAAACAAGGTAGTTTCAACAGTCAAATTATCTAGTTATCTGGGGTCCCTGGGTAATGCAAGTGGTTAGCATGCTTAGTTGTTGACCAAAAGTTTGGAGGTTCATGACAACCTAACGGTGCATTGGCCAAAAGCTTTGGGGACCTAGTTTTGAAAACTGACCCACACTAAACTCTAGGGGGCGGGGGGCAGTATCAAGAAAGCCTATAGCGCAGTGGTTCTCCACCTTCCTAATGCCATGACCCTTTCATACAGTTCTTCATGTGATGGTCACTCCCCAACCATAACATTATTTTCATTGCTAGTTCATAACTGTCATTTTGCTACTGTTATGAATCAGGTGACCCCTGTGAAAGGGTCATTCGACCCCCAAAGGGGTTGTGACCTGCTGCTATAGAGCATAGTTCTCCCAGGAAAACATGGGCTGGCAACTGGTTTTACCGGATTATTTAAAACATGGCAAAGGGCTTTCTGATTTTCCTCTACACCCAAGAAATGCCTATCTTTTCTCCAAGTAACCCATATATACAAGGGCGCTTCAATGAATTTGTAGGGGGTGGGGAGGGGAGAATTAAAAGATAATGGAAAATTTCTCTTCATACGGTTAGATTGTTAAACAGTTTGGGGCAGGGTAGTCTGTGATTCCAATCATGTGTGTAGTAGAAAATGCACCAATAATTTACAGTAGACCCTTTAGCAACACAGATCTGAACTGTACCCGCCACTTATATTTGGGCTTTTCCCCCTCCCCCTTGCCCTTGGGGTGAGCTCAAGGGTGGTGAGAAGCCACTTAAAATTTCTGTGTGATGCCTCATCTGCAGTTCCTGGAGAGACTGACTTGGCATGGGGCAGATTAGCATCACAGGATGTGTTAAGCAGAGACTCCGATTGAGTTCACCAAAAGAGAAACAGGAAAGGAAAAAAAGAAATTCCACATATTAATGAACCCGTGTTGTTCAGCAGTCAACTGTATATGTAAACCGAGTAAATTTCCAATCATCTGACGCAGGTTAGCGCTCACCTATTGGGTGGCGTATAGGGATATTAATGGCAGGCAGCGGCTCCAGGCCATCCTCAACAGATGCGTTTAAACTTGGACAAGATTAGGAGATTCGTCAATAATCTGATGTTCCAAACACAGATCAAGGTTCTCCATCTGTGAGTCAGAAAACTGCAGCTAAGAGATGTTCCTGCTCACTGCTCCGGTAGCGGGCATCAGGACATGCTGGACGAGAGGACTTCTGGGGAGAGGCACATAGCTACATTGCAGAGTAGGGGGAGGAGAGGCGTCTCAGCAGTGAGAGGCAGGATGTGGGAATCTAGAGTTAAAACACACTATGAAGCGGGCATCTGCCTCTCACGGGCGCTATGACATATGCTTTGTGGAAGCAAATGGTGTTTACATGATTCCCATTAAGATACAGTAAAACTATCGGGTAAGGAATACCAGACTTAAGGTCAACTACTATTTCCCTTTTAATGTTACATCGATGTGCCCTCACTTTGAAAGGATTAAACCAGGGCTTTATGTGGATTCTTTTGGGTTCAAACCCCGGCTGTGGATTTATTTGCGTTTCTGCCACAGATAGACTGAAACAGAAGCCGCTTAAGAATCACCTGGGGACCTTGTTAAACTGGAGCTTCTGCTTCGTCTCTCTGGGGTGGAAAGGCAAATTAAATTCTCAGTAAAGGTTCGAACCGGAATGAAATCGTGTAAAGCCCTGCATTAAACCGCCCCTCTTGCTCTCAACAAATTCTTCATCGCTGTCACCTTTGCTCGCTGTGCCTTCAGCCTTTGCATCACTGCAAGCCTTTCCTTATAGGAAACAAACAAACAAAAACACCCATTGCTACGGAATGGATTCCAACTCATGACCCCGTAGGAGTCCTAGGCCATACTTTACAGGAGCACATAAGCCCCGTCTGTGGGTTTGAACCACCAGCCTTGCCGTTAGCCTGACACGAACCCACGGCACAACGAGAACACCTCCTTTGCACAAAAGGAAAGCTAAACAAGGAGGATGTACCTGTTCACCTTACACTTAGGATCAGATCTCATTCGTAACCTACAGACTGCCTCTACAAAGACTTGAGAGTGACTCTGGAAGACAGAGTAGACCTGCTCCTTCAGGCTTCCAAGGTTCTGAATCTTGACAGGGGCAGAAAGCCTCATTTTTCTCCCTTGGAGCAGGACACAATACCAATGGAGACCAAATTGTCCTCAAGCTTTTAAAACTAGGATCGACTTATACAGGACGTTTAGAGAGCTGACGTGCCAATACACTACACAGACAATCATTATCATTTGCCCACAGTCTAAGGTCAAAAAGCAGATCCTACATTGAAGCCCAAAGCTAAAAAAGATAAGCACTTCTCAGCTTCTCTAGGATTTATATAAATGGAAAATCACCAGGGTCTATGAGATCCACATAACTAGTTTCTTCATAATATAATTATTTCAGAGTTGGTTTTGGAGCATTTGTGGATGCGAAAGTTCCTCGTGGTTCTTTTCTCCATTTCTCCAGGTGCCCTTTCCATCTTCCATAGCTGACCTATTAGTCTAGTATTGAGAAGCACCTGTAAATAAATGCATTGACTAATAACAAAGTCTCCAACAGGAAGCCAAAACGCAAACTTAGCAGTATGTACACAACAGATATAGAATGATCTTACACAGATAAAATATAAATTTTGGAATCAAAGAATAAAATGGCCTTGTGATCTTACTTGAAGTTTTACCGGGTGTGTTTAGTGAATCAGAAAACTAGGAGGGAGCCTACAGTAAGAAAAAAACAAATAGCCCATGGAGTCAGTGAGCAACGGACCTGAAGAGACGTTTCACAAAGAGCAAATCCGAATGGCCAATACACATGAGAAAAAGTTCCCGATCACTAGCCATAAGGGAAATGCAAAAAACAACAACTATGAGATACCACCTAACACCTCAAAGGTAGCCCAATTCAAAAAATCAGAATTCAACCAGTGTAGGAGAAGGTGTGCTGAGATGGGAACTCTCATCCACCCCTGGTGAACCTGTAGGTATGTGTAGCTGCTATGGAAATGGATTCGGTGATACCAAAAACAAATGGAAATCAAGCTACCATGTGACCCAGCAATCCCCCTACTGGGCATAGACCCAGAAGAGGCAAGAAACAGACATCTACACTCCAATGTTCATCGCAGCGCAATTCACAATTGCAAAGTGTTGGAAACAACCTAAATCCCCATCAGTGGATGAATGGATTAAAAAACTGTGGTACATACATACAATGGAGTACTACGCATCCCTAAAAAGCAGTGATGAACACATGAAGCACATCATCACGTGGGACGAGGTGGAGGAAATTATGCTAAGCGAAGTAAGCCAAGCACAAAAGGACAAGTACAACACGAGGCCACTGAGGTAGCTTAAAAAGCACAAGGGGCAACAGGGAAAAAGCCACTAAATGCATAAATTCCCAAGGCAAGGCCCAGGCACTCTGGCAAGGGTCAGACCCAATCCAGGATGCATATGGGAGCCAACTAAAAAGGAGGGGGAAAGAAAACAACAAAGAGGATGTGGATAGTGGGGGAACAGGGCACTAACCCACCCACAGGGAAGGTATTGTCTATGTCTCCACAGGAAAAGGAGAGAGAGACCAAGGTTGGTAAGCCAAACCTTGAGGGCAACACACCAGCATGAAGCAGCAAACTAACAGAGGTCTGCGGGGCCTGCCCCAATACCAGCTATATGACCCCCTCCCCAGAAGATTGCACTGCAGAGGATGGCACTGATGATACAGCCCGAGGAGAGTGGTGGGTCTGCTCAGACCACACAGGAGCAAAGTAAAAG